>NW_028123954.1:0-688678 GCF_965194805.1 Balaenoptera borealis | reverse complement strand
TTTATTTTCATAATGGGGTTTAGCTGCTTTTCACGGCTGTGTTTATGCCGCTTTACACCCACTTGACACACTAACAGAGAGATATCAATACATAGGTTTTAAGATTATTACTAGTCAGATATATTCTTGTGCGGTGAATAGGGCGTGTTGAGTCCAGTTCTCTGAGCAAGGAGTAGGTCTTGTCTACTACATATTGGGTTTATGGAACGGTATCTGAGCTAATTTGATACCCTTGTTTTATGTATCACCCCACCTCACCTTTCCCGTTAAGCAGCCATAGTGTGTTTTCTGCATGTGTGACTCTGTTCTGTTTTGTAATTCAGTTCAAGTGTAACGGTTTTTACATTCCCTCTAAAAGTGATACCTTATGAGAAGTGTCCTTTTCTGTGTGACTTATTTCAGTTAGAATCGTCGTACCTAAATCCACTCATCATGCTGCTACTAACCTTATGACATTGATTTCATGGCTGAGTGATATTCCATTGTACATAAGGACCACAACTTCTTTATCCATTTTTCTCTTTCCTTGGATATTTAAGGTGGAATGAAGTGGAGGTCCTTGTCAACAGAGCAGCCCTCAACTTTGGGGTGCTTGTGTCTTGCTGATTTTTAATTTTCCCAATTTATACCCCCATGAGTGGAAGTGCCCTATGCTCTCTAAGCTGTGTTTTTCAGATGTTTCAGGACACACCGTACACTTCTCCAGAGTGGCTGTTGGCAATTTACATCCCGCCCATCAGTGTAGCAAGGCTCCCATTTCTCCATGGCCTGTCCTGCATTTCTGGTTTTGACACTTTTTTCAGCATGGCCCTTTTGACCGATGGGAAGCGAGACTTCTCTGTAGCGCTGATTTGCCTTTCCAGGTTGCTTGGTTGGCCAAAAAGGGCGTATGCGTTTTTTCCTGAATATATTCAGGAAAAAACGCATACGCCCTTTTTGGCCAAGGGCATCATTGTCAACGTTTTGCCGCTTTTCATGTGCTTTAAAGGTGATTCGTATCTACCTCCTGAAATCTGTTTCGTGCAATTCTGCCTTGATTTCAAATCCTCTTCTTTGCCTTCCCTCAATATATTTGTGGACGAGAGTTATCATTTATAACTCTGCAGGTTTGTGAATTGCAGTGCCCTGAACCTCCATTTTACAACTCGCTTTTTTGGGAGCTGGCCGCAAAAGCGCAGGATGGCTTCAGGCCCTGTTCTGGTTCCGGGGGGCAGGCTGAGCCTGTGGTTAATTCTTCTTCCTGATGGGAAAATAGAGTGACCTGTGCCTGTCCCGACACCAAGAGCTAGTCTCTCGTTGGTTCCCCGTCTTCCCGTTCATCCTCAGGACAAATTGCAACCTGTACGGAACAGGAGGTTAAAGGTGCTGATGCTCCAAGTAGGGAGATTGCTAGTAAAGCGGCTGGAATGGCAAACCCGGGCACAAGGAGATGAGAAATGAGGTGCGTTTTAGAAACCTTTCCCCATCACACGGTGTACCATCTTCTGGGTTTCTCATGCATGTTTTCGATGTAGGAAGATGCCCTTGAACCTGGAGATTTGGGACCCATGCGATGGGTACCACGCAGTATTACTTTAAAGGGTCTGCGTTTGCTCACCCAACCTCACCAAACCTCTCAGCCCCAAGAGTGTCCACCCTTATGTCTCATCCAGCTGTGGGTCTAGATATGGTCAATCCAGGTTGCATCACAGCCCCTGAACGCATTGTCTAAGAATTTCTCTCTCTTTCACTGTCGTTGTTTCATGGGTTTTTCAAAGTAATTTATTTTCATAATGGGGTTTAGCTGCTTTTCACTGCTGTGTTTATGTCGCTTTACACCCACTTGACACACTAACAGAGAGATATCAATACATAGGTTTTAAGATTATTACTAGTCAGATATATTCTTGTGCGGTGAATAGGGCGTGTTGAGTCCAGTTCTCTGAGCAAGGAGTAGGACTTGTCTATTACATATTGGGTTTATGGAACGGTATCTGAGCTAATTTGATACCCTTTTTTTATGTATCCCCCCACCTCACCTTTCCCGTTAAGCAGCCATAGTGTGTTTTCTGCATGTGTGACTCTGTTCTGTTTTGTAATTCAGTTCAAGTGTAACGGTTTTTACATTCCCTCTATCAGTGATACCTTATGAGAAGTGTCCTTTTCTGTGTGACTTATTTCACTTAGAATCGTCGTACCTAAATCCACTCATCATGCTGCTACTAGCCTTATGACATTGATTTCATGGCTGAGTGATATTCCATTGTACATAAGGACCACAACTTCTTTATCCATTTTTCTCTTTCCTGGGATATTGAAGGTGGAATGAAGTGGAGGTCCTTGTCAACAGAGCAGCCCTAAACTTTGGGGTGCTTGTGTCTTGCTGATTTTTAATTTTCCCAATTTATACCCCCATGAGTGGAAGTGCCCTATGCTCCCTAAGCTTTGCTTTTTAGACGTTTCAGGACTCACCGTACACTTCTCCAGAGTGGCTGTTGACAATTTACATCCCGCCCATCAGTGTAGCAAGGCTCCCATTTCTCCATGGCCTGTCCTGCATTTATGGTTTTGACACTTTTTTCAGCATGGCCCTTTTGACCGATGGGAAGCGAGACTTCTTTGTAGCGCTGATTTGCCTTTCCAGGTTGCTTGGTTGGCCAAAAAGGGCGTATGCGTTTTTTCCTGAATATATTCAGGAAAAAACGCATACGCCCTTTATGGCCAAGGGCATCATTGTCAACGTTTTGCCGCTTTTCATGTGCTTTAAAGGCGATTCGAATCTACCTCCTGAAATCTGTTTCCTGCAATTCTGCCTTGATTTCAAATCCTCTTCTTTGCCTTCCCTCAATATATTTGTGGATGAGAGTTATCATTTATAACTCTGCAGGTTTGTGAATTGCAGTGCCCTGAACCTCCATTTTACAACTCGCTTTTTAGGGAGCTGGCCGCAAAAGCGCAGGATGGCTTCAGGCCCTGTTCTGGTTCCGGTGGGCAGGCTGAGCCTGTGGTTAATTATTCTTCCTGGTGGGAAAATAGAGTGACCTGTGCCTGTCCCAACACCAAGAGCTAGTCTTTCATTGGTTCCACGTCTTCCCGTTCATCCTCAGTACAAATTGCAACCTGTACGGAACAGGAGATTAAAGGTGCTGATGCTCCAAGGAGGGAGATTGCTAGTTAAGTGGCTGGAATGGCGAACCCGGGCACAAGCAGATGAGAAATGAGGTGCGTTTTAGAAACCTTTCCCCATCACACGGTGTACCATCTTCTGGGTATCTCATGCATGTTTTCGATGTAGGAAGATGCCCTGGAACCTGGAGATTTGGGACCCATGCGATGTGTACCACGCAGTATTACTTTAAAGGGTCTGCGTTTGCTCACCCAACCTCATCAAACCTCTCAGCCGCAACAGTGTCCACCCTTATGTCTCATCCAGCTGTGGGTCTAGATATGGTCAATCCAGGTTGCATCACAGCCCCTGAACGCATTGTGTAAGAATTTCTCTCTCTTTCACTGTCTTTGTTTCATGGGTTTTTCAAAGTAATTTATTTTTATAATGGGGTTTAGCTGCTTTTCACTGCTGTGTTTATGCCGCTTTTTACCCACGTGACACACTAACAGAGAGATATCAATACATAGGTTTTAAGATTATTACTAGTCAGATATATTCTTGTGCGGTGAATAGGGCGTGTTGAGTCCAGTTCTCTGAGCAAGGAGTAGGTCTTGTCTATTACATATTGGGTTTATGGAACGGTATCTGAGCTAATTTGAAACCCTTGTTTTATGTATCACCCCACCTCACCTTTCCCGTTAAGCAGCCATAGTTTGTTTTCTGCATGTGTGCCTCTGTTCTGTTTTGTAATTCAGTTCAAGTGTAACGGTTTTTACATTCCCTCTATAAGTGATACCTTATGAGAAGTGTCCTTTTCTGTGTGACTTATTTCACTTAGAGTCGTCGTACCTAAATCCACTCATCATGCTGCTACTAGCCTTATGACATTGATTTCACGGCTGAGTGATATTCCATTGTACATAAGGACCACAACTTCTTTATCCATTTTTCTCTTTCCTGGGATATTGAAGGTGGAATGAAGTGGAGGTCCTTGTCAACAGAGCAGCCCTAAACTTTGGGGTGCTTGTGTCTTGCTGATTTTTAATTTTCCCAATTTATAACCCCATGAGTGGAAGTGCCCTATGCTCTCTAAGCTTTGTTTTTTAGATGTTTCAGGACTCACCGTACACTTCTCCAGAGTGGCTGTTGGCAATTTGCATCCCGCCCATCAGTGTAGCAAGGCTCCCATTTCTCCATGGCCTGTCCTGCATTTCTGGTTTTGACACTTTTTTCAGCATGGCCTTTTTAACCGATGGGAAGCGAGACATCTTTGTAGCGCTGATTTGCCTTTCCAGGTTGCTTGGTTGGCCAAAAAGGGCGTATGCGTTTTTTCCTGAATATATTCAGGAAAAAACGCATACGCCCTTTTTGGCCAAGGGCATCATTGTCAACGTTTTGCCGCTTTTCATGTGCTTTAAAGGCGATTCGAATCTACCTCCTGAAATCTGTTTCCTGCAATTCTGCCTTGATTTCAAATCCTCTTCGTTGCCTTCCCTCAATATATTTGTGGACGAGAGTTATCATTAATAACTCTGCAGGTTTGTGAATTGCAGTGCCCTGAACCTCCATTTTACAACTCGCGTTTTTGGGAGATGGCCGCAAAAGCGCAGGATGGCTTCAGGCCCTGTTCTTGTTCCGGGGGACAGGCTGAGCCTGTGGTTAATTCTTCTTCCTGATGGGAAAATAGAGTGACCTGTGCCTGTGCCAACACCAAGAGCTAGTCTCTCATTGGTTCCACGTCTTCCCGTTCATCCTCAGGACAAATTGCAACCTGTACGGAACAGGAGGTTAAAGGTGATGATGCTCCAAGGAGGGAGATTGCTAGTAAAGTGGCTGGAATGGCGAACCCGAGCACAAGGAGATGAGAAATGAGGTGCGTTTTAGAAACCTTTCCCCATCACACGGTGTACCATCTTCTGGGTTTCTCATGCATGTTTTCGATGTAGGAAGATGCCCTTGAACCTGGAGATTTGGGACCCATGCGATGGGTACCACACAGTATTACTTTAAAGGGTCTGCGTTTGCTCACCCAACCTCACCAAACCTCTCAGCCGCAACAGTGTCCACCCTTATGTCTCATGCAGCTGTGTGTCTAGATATGGTCAATCCAGGTTGCATCACAGCCCCTGAACGAATTGTGTAAGAATTTCGCTCTCTTTCACTGTCTTTGTTTCATGGGTTATTCAAAGTAATTTATTTTTATAATGGGGTTTAGCTGCTTTTCACTTCTGTGTTTATGCCGCTTTACACCCACTTGACACACCAACAGAGAGATATCTATACATAGGTTTTAAGATTATTACTAGTCAGATATATTCTTGTGCGGTGAATAGGGCGTGTTGAGTCCAGTTCTCTGAGCAAGGAGTAGGTCTTGTCTATTACATATTGGTTTTATGGAACGGTATCTGAGCTAATTTGAAACCCTTGTTTTATGTATCACCCCACCTCACCTTTCCCGTTAAGCAGCCATAGTGTGTTTTCTGCATGTGTGACTCTGTTCTGTTTTGTAATTCAGTTCAAGTGTAACGGTTTTTACATTCCCTCTATCAGTGATACCTTATGAGAAGTGTCCTTTTCTGTGTGACTTATTTCACTTAGAATCGTCGTACCTAAATCCACTCATCATGCTGCTACTAGCCTTATGACATTGATTTCACGGCTGAGTGATATTCCATTGTACATAAGGACCACAACTTCTTTATCCATTTTTCTCTTTCCTGGGATATTGAAGGTGGAATGAAGTGGAGGTCCTTGTCAACAGAGCAGCCCTAAACTTTGGGGTGCTTGTGTCTTGCTGATTTTTAATTTTCCCAATTTATACCCCCATGAGTGGAAGTGCCCTATGCTCTCTAAGCTTTGCTTTTTAGACGTTTCAGGACTCACCGTACGCTTCTCCAGAGTGGCTGTTGACAATTTACATCCCGCCCATCAGTGTAGCAAGGCTCCCATTTCTCCATGGCCTGTCCTGCATTTCTGGTTTTGACACTTTTTTCAGCATGGCCCTTTTGACCGATGGGAAGCGAGACATCTTTGTAGCGCTGATTTGCCTTTCCAGGTTGCTTGGTTGGCCAAAAAGGGCGTATGCGTTTTTTCCTGAATATATTCAGGAAAAAACGCATACGCCCTTTTTGGCCAAGGGCATCATTGTCAACGTTTTGCCGCTTTTCATGTGCTTTAAAGGCGATTCGAATCTACCTCCTGAAATCTGTTTCCTGCAATTCTGCCTTGATTTCAAATCCTCTTCTTTGCCTTCCCTCAATATATTTGTGGACGAGAGTTATCATTTATAACTCTGCAGGTTGTGAATTGCAGTGCCCTGAACCTCCATTTTACAACTCGCGTTTTTGGGAGATGGCCGCAAAAGCGCACGATGGCTTCAGGCCCTGTTCTTGTTCCGGGGGCAGGCTGAGCCTGTGGTTAATTTTTCTTCCTGATGGGAAAATAGAGTAACCTGTGCCTGTCCCAACACTAAGAGATAGTCTCTCATTGGTTTCACGTCTTCCCGTTCATCCTCAGGACAAATTGCAACCTGTACGGAACAGGAGGTTAAAGGTGATGATGCTCCAAGGAGGGAGATTGCTAGTAAAGTGGCTGGAATGGCGAACCCGGGCACAAGCAGATGAGAAATGAGGTGCGTTTTAGAAACCTTTCCCCATCACACGGTGTACCATCTTCTGGGTATCTCATGCATGTTTTCGATGTAGGAAGATGCCCTTGAACCTGGAGATTTGGGACCCATGCGATGGGTACCACGCAGTATTACTTTAAAGGGTCTGCGTTTGCTCACCCAACCTCACCAAACCTTTCAGCCGCAACAGTGTCCACCCTTATGTCTCATGCAGCTGTGGGTCTAGATATGGTCAATCCAGGTTGCATCACAGCCCCTGAACGCATTGTGTAAGAATTTCTCTCTCTTTCACTGTCTTTGTTTCATGGGTTATTCAAAGTAATTTATTTTTATAATGGGGTTTAGCTGCTTTTCACTGCTGTGTTTATGCCGCTTTTTACCCACTTGACACACTAACAGAGAGATATCAATACATAGGTTTTAAGATTATTACTAGTCAGATATATTCTTGTGCGGTGAATAGGGCGTGTTGAGTCCAGTTCTCTGAGCAAGGAGTAGGTCTTGTCTATTACATATTGGTTTTATGGAACGGTATCTGAGCTAATTTGAAACCCTTGTTTTATGTATCACCCCACCTCACCTTTCCCGTTAAGCAGCCATAGTGTGTTTTCTGCATGTGTGACTCTGTTCTGTTTTGTAATTCAGTTCAAGTGTAACGGTTTTTACATTCCCTCTATCAGTGATACCTTATGAGAAGTGTCCTTTTCTGTGTGACTTATTTCACTTAGAATCGTCGTACCTAAATCCACTCATCATGCTGCTACTAGCCTTATGACATTGATTTCATGGCTGAGTGATATTCCATTGTACATAAGGACCACAACTTCTTTATCCATTTTTCTCTTTCCTGGGATATTGAAGGTGGAATGAAGTGGAGGTCCTTGTCAACAGAGCAGCCCTAAACTTTGGGGTGCTTGTGTCTTGCTGATTTTTCATTTTCCCAATTTATACCCCCATGAGTGGAAGTGCCCTATGCTCTCTAAGCTTTGCTTTTTAGACGTTTCAGGACTCACCGTACGCTTCTCCAGAGTGGCTGTTGACAATTTACATCCCGCCCATCAGTGTAGCAAGGCTCCCATTTCTCCATGGCCTGTCCTGCATTTCTGGTTTTGACACTTTTTTCAGCATGGCCCTTTTGACCGATGGGAAGCGAGACATCTTTGTAGCGCTGATTTGCCTTTCCAGGTTGCTTGGTTGGCCAAAAAGGGCGTATGCGTTTTTTCCTGAATATATTCAGGAAAAAACGCATACGCCCTTTTTGGCCAAGGGCATCATTGTCAACGTTTTGCCGCTTTTCATGTGCTTTAAAGGCGATTCGAATCTACCTCCTGAAATCTGTTTCCTGCAATTCTGCCTTGATTTCAAATCCTCTTCTTTGCCTTCCCTCAATATATTTGTGGACGAGAGTTATCATTTATAACTCTGCAGGTTTGTGAATTGCAGTGCCCTGAACCTCCATTTTACAACTCGCGTTTTTGGGAGATGGCCGCAAAAGCGCACGATGGCTTCAGGCCCTGTTCTTGTTCCGGGGGCAGGCTGAGCCTGTGGTTAATTTTTCTTCCTGATGGGAAAATAGAGTAACCTGTGCCTGTCCCAACACCAAGAGATAGTCTCTCATTGGTTTCACGTCTTCCCGTTCATCCTCAGGACAAATTGCAACCTGTACGGAACAGGAGGTTAAAGGTGATGATGCTCCAAGGAGGGAGATTGCTGGTAAAGCGGCTGGAATGGCGAACCCGAGCACAAGGAGATGAGAAATGAGGTGCGTTTTAGAAACCTTTCCCCATCACACGGTGTACCATCTTCTGGGTTTCTCATGCATGTTTTCGATGTAGGAAGATTCCCTTGAACCTAGAGATTTGGGACCCATGCGATGGGTACCACCCAGTATTACTTTAAAGGGTCTGCGTTTGCTCACCCAACCTCACCAAACCTCTCAGCCGCAACAGTGTTCACCCTTATGTCTCATCCAGCTGTGGGTCTAGATATGGTCAATCCAGGTTGCATCACAGCCCCTGAACGCATTGTGTAAGAATTTCGCTCTCTTTCACTGTCTTTGTTTCATGGGTTTTTCAAAGTAATTTATTTTTATAATGGGGTTTAGCTGCTTTTCACTGCTGTGTTTATGCCGCTTTACACCCACTTGACACACTAACAGAGAGATATCAATACATAGCTTTTAAGATTATTACTAGTCAGATATATTCTTCTGCGGTGAATAGGGCGTGTTGAGTCCAGTTCTCTGAGCAAGGAGTAGGTCTTGTCTATTACATATTGGGTTTATGGAACGGTATCTGAGCTAATTTGAAACCCTTGTTTTATGTATCACCCCACCTCACCTTTCCCGTTAAGCAGCCATAGTGTGTTTTCTGCATGTGTGACTCTGTTCTGTTTTGTAATTCAGTTCAAGTGTAACGGTTTTTACATTCCCTCTATAAGTGATACCTTCTGAGAAGTGTCCTTTTCTGTGTGACTTATTTCACTTAGAGTCGTCGTACCTAAATCCACTCATCATCCTGCTACTAGCCTTATGACATTGATTTCACGGCTGAGTGATATTCCATTGTACATAAGGACCACAACTTCTTTATCCATTTTTCTCTTTCCTGGGATATTGAAGGTGGAATGAAGTGGAGGTCCTTGTCAACAGAGCAGCCCTAAACTTTGGGGTGCTTGTGTCTTGCTGATTTTTCATTTTCCCAATTTATACCCCCATGAGTGGAAGTGCCCTATGCTCTCTAAGCTTTGCTTTTTAGACGTTTCAGGATTCACCGTACACTTCTCCAGAGTGGCTGTTGACAATTTACATCCCGCCCATCAGTGTAGCAAGGCTCCCATTTCTCCATGGCCTGTCCTGCGTTTCTGGTTTTGACACTTTTTTCAGCATGGCCCTTTTGACCGATGGGAAGCGAGACATCTTTGTAGCGCTGATTTGCCTTTCCAGGTTGCTTGGTTGGCCAAAAAGGGCGTATGCGTTTTTTCCTGAATATATTCAGGAAAAAACGCATACGCCCTTTTTGGCCAAGGGCATCATTGTCTACGTTTTGCCGCTTTTCATGTGCTTTAAAGGCGATTCGAATCTACCTCCTGAAATCTGTTTCCTGCAATTCTGCCTTGATTTCAAATCCTCTTCTTTGCCTTCCCTCAATATATTTGTGGATGAGAGTTATCATTTATAAGTCTGCAGGTTTGTGAATTGCAGTGCCCTGAACCTCCATTTTACAACTCGCTTTTTAGGGAGCTGGCCGCAAAAGCGCAGGATGGCTTCAGGCCCTGTTCTGGTTCCGGGGGGCAGGCTGAGCCTATGGTTAATTTTTCTTCCTGATGGGAAAATAGAGTGACCTGTGCCTGTCCCAACACCAAGAGCTAGTCTTTCATTGGTTCCACGTATTCCCGTTCATCCTCAGTACAAATTGCAACCTGTACGGAACAGGAAGTTAAAGGTGCTGATGCTCCAAGGAGGGAGATTGCTAGTAAAGTGGCTGGAATGGCGAACCCGGGCACAAGCAGATGAGAAATGAGGTGCGTTTTAGAAACCTTTCCCCATCACACGGTGTACCATCTTCTGGGTATCTCATGCATGTTTTCGATGTAGGAAGATGCCCTTGAACCTGGAGATTTGGGACCCATGCGATGGGTACCACGCAGTATTACTTTAAAGGGTCTGCGTTTGCTCACCCAACCTCACCAAACCTCTCAGCCGCAACAGTGTCCACCCTTATGTCTCATCCAGCTGTGGGTCTAGATATGGTCAATCCAGGTTGCATCACAGCCCCTGAACGCATTGTGTAAGAATTTCTCTCTCTTTCACTGTCTTTGTTTCATGGGTTTTTCAAAGTAATTTATTTTTATAATGGGGTTTAGCTGCTTTTCACTGCTGTGTTTATGCCGCTTTTTACCCACTTGACACACTAACAGAGAGATATCAATACATAGGTTTTAAGATTATTACTAGTCAGATATATTCTTGTGCGGTGAATAGGGCGTGTTGAGTCCAGTTCTCTGAGCAAGGAGTAGGTCTTGTCTATTACATATTGGGTTTATGGAACGGTATCTGAGCTAATTTGAAACCCTTGTTTTATGTATCACCCCACCTCACCTTTCCCGTTAAGCAGCCATAGTGTGTTTTCTGCATGTGTGACTCTGTTCTGTTTTGTAATTCAGTTCAAGTGTAACGGTTTTTACATTCCCTCTATAAGTGATACCTTATGAGAAGTGTCCTTTTCTGTGTGACTTATTTCACTTAGAGTCGTCGTACCTAAATCCACTCATCATGCTGCTACTACCCTTATGACAGTGATTTCATGGCTGAGTGATATTCCATTGTACATAAGGACCACAACTTCTTTATCCATTTTTCTCTTTCCTGGGATATTGAAGGTGGAATGAAGTGGAGGTCCTTGTCAACAGAGCAGCCCTAAACTTTGGGGTGCTTGTGTCTTGCTGATTTTTAATTTTCCCAATTTATACCCCCATGAGTGGAAGTGCCCTATGCTCTCTAAGCTTTGCTTTTTAGACGTTTCAGGACTCACCGTACGCTTCTGCAGAGTGGCTGTTGACAATTTACATCCCGCCCATCAGTGTAGCAATGCTCCCATTTCTCCATGGCCTGTCCTGCATTTCTGGTTTTGACACTTTTTTCAGCATGGCCCTTTTGACCGATGGGAAGCGAGACATCTTTGTAGCGCTGATTTGCCTTTCCAGGTTGCTTGGTTGGCCAAAAAGGGCGTATGCGTTTTTTCCTGAATATATTCAGGAAAAAACGCATACGCCCTTTTTGGCCAAGGGCATCATTGTCAACGTTTTGCCGCTTTTCATGTGCTTTAAATGCGATTCGAATCTACCTCCTGAAATCTGTTTCCTGCAATTCTGCCTTGATTTCAAATCCTCTTCTTTGCCTTCCCTCAATATATTTGTGGACGAGAGTTATCATTTATAAGTCTGCAGGTTTGTGAATTGTAGTGCCCTGAACCTCCATTTTACAACTCGCTTTTTAGAGAGCTGGCCGCAATAGCGCAGGATGGCTTCAGGCCCTGTTTTGGTTCCGGGTGGCAGGCTGAGCCTGTGGTTAATTCTTCTTCCTGATGGGAAAATAGAGTGACCTGTGCCTGTCCCAACACCAAGAGCTAGTCTCTCATTGGTTCCACGTCTTCCAGTTCATCCTCAGGACAAATTGCAACCTGTACGGAACAGGAGGTTAAAGGTGCTGATGCTCCAAGTAGGGAGATTGCTAGTAAAGCGGCTGGAATAGCGAACCCGGCCACAAGGAGATGAGAAATGAGGTGCGTTTTAGAAACCTTTCCCCATCACACGGTGTACCATCTTCTGGGTTTCTCATGCATGTTTTCGATGTAGGAAGATGCCCTTGAACCTGGAGATTTGTGACCCATGCGATGGGTACCATGCAGTCTTACTGTAAAGGGTCTGCGTTTGCTCACCCAACCTCACCAAACCTCTCAGCCCCAAGAGTGTCCACCCTTATGTCTCATCCAGCTGTGTGTCTAGATATGGTCAATCCAGGTTGCATCACAGCCCCTGAACGAATTGTGTAAGAATTTCGCTCTCTTTCACTGTCTTTGTTTCATGGGTTATTCAAAGTAATTTATTTTTATAATGGGGTTTAGCTGCTTTTCACTTCTGTGTTTATGCCGCTTTACACCCACTTGACACACTAACAGAGAGATATCAATACATAGGTTTTAAGATTATTACTAGTCAGATATATTCTTGTGCGGTGAATAGGGCGTGTTGAGTCCAGTTCTCTGAGCAAGGAGTAGGTCTTGTCTATTACATTTTGGTTTTATGGAACGGTATCTGAGCTAATTTGAAACCCTTGTTTTATGTATCACCCCACCTCACCTTTCCCATTAAGCAGCCATAGTGTGTTTTCTGCATGTGTGACTCTGTTCTGTTTTGTAATTCAGTTCAAGTGTAACGGTTTTTACATTCCCTCTATCAGTGATACCTTATGAGAAGTGTCCTTTTCTGTGTGACTTATTTCACTTAGAATCGTCGTACCTAAATCCACTCATCATGCTGCTACTAGCCTTATGACATTGATTTCATGGCTGAGTGATATTCCATTGTACATAAGGACCACAACTTCTTTATCCATTTTTCTCTTTCCTGGGATATTGAAGGTGGAATGAAGTGGAGGTCCTTGTCAACAGAGCAGCCCTAAACTTTGGGGTGCTTGTGTCTTGCTGATTTTTAATTTTCCCAATTTATACCCCCATGAGTGGAAGTGCCCTATGCTCTCTAAGCTTTGCTTTTTAGACGTTTCAGGACTCACCGTACGCTTCTCCAGAGTGGCTGTTGACAATTTACATCCCGCCCATCAGTGTAGCAAGGCTCCCATTTCTCCATGGCCTGTCCTGCATTTCTGGTTTTGACACTTTTTTCAGCATGGCCCTTTTGACCGATGGGAAGCGAGACATCTTTGTAGCGCTGATTTGCCTTTCCAGGTTGCTTGGTTGGCCAAAAAGGGCGTATGCGTTTTTTCCTGAATATATTCAGGAAAAAACGCATACGCCCTTTTTGGCCAAGGGCATCATTGTCAACGTTTTGCCGCTTTTCATGTGCTTTAAAGGCGATTCGAATCTACCTCCTGAAATCTGTTTCCTGCAATTCTGCCTTGATTTCAAATCCTCTTCTTTGCCTTCCCTCAATATATTTGTGGACGAGAGTTATCATTTATAACTCTGCAGGTTTGTGAATTGCAGTGCCCTGAACCTCCATTTTACAACTCGCGTTTTTGGGAGATGGCCGCAAAAGCGCACGATGGCTTCAGGCCCTGTTCTTGTTCCGGGGGCAGGCTGAGCCTGTGGTTAATTCTTCTTCCTGATGGGAAAATAGAGTGACCTGTGCCTGTCCCAACACCAAGAGATAGTCTCTCATTGGTTTCACGTCTTCCCGTTCATCCTCAGGACAAATTGCAACCTGTACGGAACAGGAGGTTAAAGGTGATGATGCTCCAAGGAGGGAGATTGCTAGTAAAGTGGCTGGAATGGCGAACCCGAGTACAAGGAGATGAGAAATGAGGTGCGTTTTAGAAACCTTTCCCCATCACACGGTGTACCATCTTCTGGGTTTCTCATGCATGTTTTCGATGTAGGAAGATTCCCTTGAACCTAGAGATTTGAGACCCATGCGATGGGTACCACGCAGTATTACTTTAAAGGGTCTGCGTTTGCTCACCCAACCTCACCAAACCTCTCAGCCGCAACAGTGTTCACCCTTATGTCTCATCCAGCTGTGGGTCTAGATATGGTCAATCCAGGTTGCATCACAGCCCCTGAACGCATTGTGTAAGAATTTCGCTCTCTTTCACTGTCTTTGTTTCATGGGTTTTTCAAAGTAATTTATTTTTATAATGGGGTTTAGCTGCTTTTCACTGCTGTGTTTATGCCGCTTTACACCCACTTGACACACAAACAGAGAGATATCAATACATAGCTTTTAAGATTATTACTAGTCAGATATATTCTTGTGCGGTGAATAGGGCGTGTTGAGTCCAGTTCTCTGAGCAAGGAGTAGGTCTTGTCTATTACATATTGGTTTTATGGAACGGTATCTGAGCTAATTTGAAACCCTTGTTTTATGTATCACCCCACCTCACCTTTCCCGTTAAGCAGCCATAGTGTGTTTTCTGCATGTGTGACTCTGCTCTGTTTTGTAATTCAGTTCAAGTGTAACGGTTTTTACATTCCCTCTATAAGTGATACCTTCTGAGAAGTGTCCTTTTCTGTGTGACTTATTTCACTTAGAGTCGTCGTACCTAAATCCACTCATCATCCTGCTACTAGCCTTATGACATTGATTTCACGGCTGAGTGATATTCCATTGTACATAAGGACCACAACTTCTTTATCCATTTTTCTCTTTCCTGGGATATTGAAGGTGGAATGAAGTGGAGGTCCTTGTCAACAGAGCAGCCCTAAACTTTGGGGTGCTTGTGTCTTGCTGATTTTTCATTTTCCCAATTTATACCCCCATGAGTGGAAGTGCCCTATGCTCTCTAAGCTTTGCTTTTTAGACGTTTCAGGACTCACCGTACACTTCTCCAGAGTGGCTGTTGACAATTTACATCCCGCCCATCAGTGTAGCAAGGCTCCCATTTCTCCATGGCCTGTCCTGCATTTTTGGTTTTGAGACTTTTTTCAGCATGGCCCTTTTGACCGATGGGAAGCGAGACATCTTTGTAGCGCTGATTTGCCTTTCCAGGTTGCTTGGTTGGCCAAAAAGGGCGTATGCGTTTTTTCCTGAATATATTCAGGAAAAAACGCATACGCCCTTTTTGGCCAAGGGCATCATTGTCAACGTTTTGCCGCTTTTCATGTGTTTTAAAGGAGCTTCGAATCTACCTCCTGAAATCTGTTTCCTGCAATTCTGCCTTGATTTCAAATCCTCTTCTTTGCCTTCCCTCAATATATTTGTGGACGAGAGTTATCATTTATAACTCTGCAGGTTTGTGAATTGCAGTGCCCTGAACCTCCATTTTACAACTCGCTTTTTAGGGAGCTGGCCGCAAAAGCGCAAGATGCCTTCAGGCCCTGTTCTGGTTCCGGGGGCAGGATGAGCCTGTGGTTAATTCTTCTTCCTGATGGGAAAATAGAGTGACCTGTGCCTGTCCCAACACCAAGAGCTAGTCTTTCATTGGTTCCACGTCTTCCCGTTCATCCTCAGTACAAATTGCAACCTGTACGGAACAGGAGGTTAAAGGTGCTGATGCTCCAAGGAGGGAGATTGCTAGTTAAGTGGCTGGAATGGCGAACCCAGGCACAAGCAGATGAGAAATGAGGTGCGTTTTAGAAACCTTTCCCCATCACACGGTGTACCATCTTCTGGGTATCTCATGCATGTTTTCGATGTAGGAAGATGCCCTGGAACCTGGAGATTTGGGACCCATGCGATGGGTACCACGCAGTATTACTTTAAAGGGTCTGCGTTTGCTCACCCAACCTCACCAAACCTCTCAGCCGCAACAGTGTTCACCCTTATGTCTCATCCAGCTGTGGGTCTAGATATGGTCAATCCAGGTTGCATCACAGCCCCTGAACGCATTGTGTAAGAATTTCGCTCTCTTTCACTGTCTTTGTTTCATGGGTTTTTCAAAGTAATTTATTTTTATAATGGGGTTTAGCTGCTTTTCACTGCTGTGTTTATGCCGCTTTTTACACACTTGACACACTAACAGAGAGATATCAATACATAGGTTTTAAGATTATTACTAGTCAGATATATTCTTGTGCGGTGAATAGGGCGTGTTGAGTCCAGTTCTCTGAGCAAGGAGTAGGTCTTGTCTATTACATATTGGGTTTATGGAACGGTATCTGAGCTAATTTGAAACCCTTGTTTTATGTATCACCCCACCTCACCTTTCCCGTTAAGCAGCCATAGTGTGTTTTCTGCATGTGTGACTCTGTTCTGTTTTGTAATTCAGTTCAAGTGTAACGGTTTTTACATTCCCTCTATAAGTGATACCTTCTGAGAAGTGTCCTTTTCTGTGTGACTTATTTCACTTAGAGTCGTCGTACCTAAATCCACTCATCATCCTGCTACTAGCCTTATGACATTGATTTCACGGCTGAGTGATATTCCATTGTACATAAGGACCACAACTTCTTTATCCATTTTTCTCTTTCCTGGGATATTGAAGGTGGAATGAAGTGGAGGTCCTTGTCAACAGAGCAGCCCTAAACTTTGGGGTGCTTGTGTCTTGCTGATTTTTCATTTTCCCAATTTATACCCCCATGAGTGGAAGTGCCCTATGCTCTCTAAGCTTTGCTTTTTAGACGTTTCAGGATTCACCGTACACTTCTCCAGAGTGGCTGTTGACAATTTACATCCCGCCCATCAGTGTAGCAAGGCTCCCATTTCTCCATGGCCTGTCCTGCGTTTCTGGTTTTGACACTTTTTTCAGCATGGCCCTTTTGACCGATGGGAAGCGAGACATCTTTGTAGCGCTGATTTGCCTTTCCAGGTTGCTTGGTTGGCCAAAAAGGGCGTATGCGTTTTTTCCTGAATATATTCAGGAAAAAACGCATACGCCCTTTTTGGCCAAGGGCATCATTGTCAACGTTTTGCCGCTTTTCATGTGCTTTAAAGGCGATTCGAATCTACCTCCTGAAATCTGTTTCCTGCAATTCTGCCTTGATTTCAAATCCTCTTCTTTGCCTTCCCTCAATATATTTGTGGATGAGAGTTATCATTTATAAGTCTGCAGGTTTGTGAATTGCAGTGCCCTGAACCTCCATTTTACAACTCGCTTTTTAGGGAGCTGGCCGCAAAAGCGCAGGATGGCTTCAGGCCCTGTTCTGGTTCCGGGGGGCAGGCTGAGCCTATGGTTAATTTTTCTTCCTGATGGGAAAATAGAGTGACCTGTGCCTGTCCCAACACCAAGAGCTAGTCTTTCATTGGTTCCACGTATTCCCGTTCATCCTCAGTACAAATTGCAACCTGTACGGAACAGGAAGTTAAAGGTGCTGATGCTCCAAGGAGGGAGATTGCTAGTAAAGTGGCTGGAATGGCGAACCCGGGCACAAGCAGATGAGAAATGAGGTGCGTTTTAGAAACCTTTCCCCATCACACGGTGTACCATCTTCTGGGTATCTCATGCATGTTTTCGATGTAGGAAGATGCCCTTGAACCTGGAGATTTGGGACCCATGCGATGGGTACCACGCAGTATTACTTTAAAGGGTCTGCGTTTGCTCACCCAACCTCACCAAACCTCTCAGCCGCAACAGTGTCCACCCTTATGTCTCATGCAGCTGTGGGTCTAGATATGGTCAATCCAGGTTGCATCACAGCCCCTGAACGCATTGTGTAAGAATTTCTCTCTCTTTCACTGTCTTTGTTTCATGGGTTATTCAAAGTAATTTATTTTTATAATGGGGTTTAGCTGCTTTTCACTGCTGTGTTTATGCCGCTTTTTACCCACTTGACACACTAACAGAGAGATATCAATACATAGGTTTTAAGATTATTACTAGTCAGATATATTCTTGTGCGGTGAATAGGGCGTGTTGAGTCCAGTTCTCTGAGCAAGGAGTAGGTCTTGTCTATTACATATTGGTTTTATGGAACGGTATCTGAGCTAATTTGAAACCCTTGTTTTATGTATCACCCCACCTCACCTTTCCCGTTAAGCAGCCATAGTGTGTTTTCTGCATGTGTGACTCTGTTCTGTTTTGTAATTCAGTTCAAGTGTAACGGTTTTTACATTCCCTCTATCAGTGATACCTTATGAGAAGTGTCCTTTTCTGTGTGACTTATTTCACTTAGAATCGTCGTACCTAAATCCACTCATCATGCTGCTACTAGCCTTATGACATTGATTTCATGGCTGAGTGATATTCCATTGTACATAAGGACCACAACTTCTTTATCCATTTTTCTCTTTCCTGGGATATTGAAGGTGGAATGAAGTGGAGGTCCTTGTCAACAGAGCAGCCCTAAACTTTGGGGTGCTTGTGTCTTGCTGATTTTTAATTTTCCCAATTTATACCCCCATGAGTGGAAGTGCCCTATGCTCTCTAAGCTTTGCTTTTTAGACGTTTCAGGACTCACCGTACGCTTCTCCAGAGTGGCTGTTGACAATTTACATCCCGCCCATCAGTGTAGCAAGGCTCCCATTTCTCCATGGCCTGTCCTGCATTTCTGGTTTTGACACTTTTTTCAGCATGGCCCTTTTGACCGATGGGAAGCGAGACATCTTTGTAGCGCTGATTTGCCTTTCCAGGTTGCTTGGTTGGCCAAAAAGGGCGTATGCGTTTTTTCCTGAATATATTCAGGAAAAAACGCATACGCCCTTTTTGGCCAAGGGCATCATTGTCAACGTTTTGCCGCTTTTCATGTGCTTTAAAGGCGATTCGAATCTACCTCCTGAAATCTGTTTCCTGCAATTCTGCCTTGATTTCAAATCCTCTTCTTTGCCTTCCCTCAATATATTTGTGGACGAGAGTTATCATTTATAACTCTGCAGGTTGTGAATTGCAGTGCCCTGAACCTCCATTTTACAACTCGCGTTTTTGGGAGATGGCCGCAAAAGCGCACGATGGCTTCAGGCCCTGTTCTTGTTCCGGGGGCAGGCTGAGCCTGTGGTTAATTTTTCTTCCTGATGGGAAAATAGAGTAACCTGTGCCTGTCCCAACACTAAGAGATAGTCTCTCATTGGTTTCACGTCTTCCCGTTCATCCTCAGGACAAATTGCAACCTGTACGGAACAGGAGGTTAAAGGTGATGATGCTCCAAGGAGGGAGATTGCTGGTAAAGTGGCTGGAATGGCGAACCCGAGCACAAGGAGATGAGAAATGAGGTGCGTTTTAGAAACCTTTCCCCATCACACGGTGTACCATCTTCTGGGTTTCTCATGCATGTTTTCGATGTAGGAAGATTCCCTTGAACCTAGAGATTTGGGACCCATGCGATGGGTACCACGCAGTATTACTTTAAAGGGTCTGCGTTTGCTCACCCAACCTCACCAAACCTCTCAGCCGCAACAGTGTTCACCCTTATGTCTCATCCAGCTGTGGGTCTAGATATGGTCAATCCAGGTTGCATCACAGCCCCTGAACGCATTGTGTAAGAATTTCGCTCTCTTTCACTGTCTTTGTTTCATGGGTTTTTCAAAGTAATTTATTTTTATAATGGGGTTTAGCTGCTTTTCACTGCTGTGTTTATGCCGCTTTACACCCACTTGACACACTAACAGAGAGATATCAATACATAGCTTTTAAGATTATTACTAGTCAGATATATTCTTCTGCGGTGAATAGGGCGTGTTGAGTCCAGTTCTCTGAGCAAGGAGTAGGTCTTGTCTATTACATATTGGGTTTATGGAACGGTATCTGAGCTAATTTGAAACCCTTGTTTTATGTATCACCCCACCTCACCTTTCCCGTTAAGCAGCCATAGTGTGTTTTCTGCATGTGTGACTCTGTTCTGTTTTGTAATTCAGTTCAAGTGTAACGGTTTTTACATTCCCTCTATAAGTGATACCTTCTGAGAAGTGTCCTTTTGTGTGTGACTTATTTCACTTAGAGTCGTCGTACCTAAATCCACTCATCATCCTGCTACTAGCCTTATGACATTGATTTCACGGCTGAGTGATATTCCATTGTACATAAGGACCACAACTTCTTTATCCATTTTTCTCTTTCCTGGGATATTGAAGGTGGAATGAAGTGGAGGTCCTTGTCAACAGAGCAGCCCTAAACTTTGGGGTGCTTGTGTCTTGCTGATTTTTCATTTTCCCAATTTATACCCCCATGAGTGGAAGTGCCCTATGCTCTCTAAGCTTTGCTTTTTAGACGTTTCAGGATTCACCGTACACTTCTCCAGAGTGGCTGTTGACAATTTACATCCCGCCCATCAGTGTAGCAAGGCTCCCATTTCTCCATGGCCTGTCCTGCGTTTCTGGTTTTGACACTTTTTTCAGCATGGCCCTTTTGACCGATGGGAAGCGAGACATCTTTGTAGCGCTGATTTGCCTTTCCAGGTTGCTTGGTTGGCCAAAAAGGGCGTATGCGTTTTTTCCTGAATATATTCAGGAAAAAACGCATACGCCCTTTTTGGCCAAGGGCATCATTGTCAACGTTTTGCCGCTTTTCATGTGCTTTAAAGGCGATTCGAATCTACCTCC
The DNA here is from genome assembly GCF_965194805.1 of Balaenoptera borealis. Lineage (NCBI taxonomy): Eukaryota > Metazoa > Chordata > Mammalia > Artiodactyla > Balaenopteridae > Balaenoptera > Balaenoptera borealis. The sequence continues at coordinate 668,318 of NW_028123954.1, read as the reverse complement.
TGAAATCTGTTTCCTGCAATTCTGCCTTGATTTCAAATCCTCTTCTTTGCCTTCCCTCAATATATTTGTGGATGAGAGTTATCATTTATAAGTCTGCAGGTTTGTGAATTGCAGTGCCCTGAACCTCCATTTTACAACTCGCTTTTTAGGGAGCTGGCCGCAAAAGCGCAGGATGGCTTCAGGCCCTGTTCTGGTTCCGGGGGGCAGGCTGAGCCTATGGTTAATTTTTCTTCCTGATGGGAAAATAGAGTGACCTGTGCCTGTCCCAACACCAAGAGCTAGTCTTTCATTGGTTCCACGTATTCCCGTTCATCCTCAGTACAAATTGCAACCTGTACGGAACAGGAAGTTAAAGGTGCTGATGCTCCAAGGAGGGAGATTGCTAGTAAAGTGGCTGGAATGGCGAACCCGGGCACAAGCAGATGAGAAATGAGGTGCGTTTTAGAAACCTTTCCCCATCACACGGTGTACCATCTTCTGGGTATCTCATGCATGTTTTCGATGTAGGAAGATGCCCTTGAACCTGGAGATTTGGGACCCATGCGATGGGTACCACGCAGTATTACTTTAAAGGGTCTGCGTTTGCTCACCCAACCTCACCAAACCTCTCAGCCGCAACAGTGTCCACCCTTATGTCTCATGCAGCTGTGGGTCTAGATATGGTCAATCCAGGTTGCATCACAGCCCCTGAACGCATTGTGTAAGAATTTCTCTCTCTTTCACTGTCTTTGTTTCATGGGTTATTCAAAGTAATTTATTTTTATAATGGGGTTTAGCTGCTTTTCACTGCTGTGTTTATGCCGCTTTTTACCCACTTGACACACTAACAGAGAGATATCAATACATAGGTTTTAAGATTATTACTAGTCAGATATATTCTTGTGCGGTGAATAGGGCGTGTTGAGTCCAGTTCTCTGAGCAAGGAGTAGGTCTTGTCTATTACATATTGGTTTTATGGAACAGTATCTGAGCTAATTTGAAACCCTTGTTTTATGTATCACCCCACCTCACCTTTCCCGTTAAGCAGCCATAGTGTGTTTTCTGCATGTGTGACTCTGTTCTGTTTTGTAATTCAGTTCAAGTGTAACGGTTTTTACATTCCCTCTATCAGTGATACCTTATGAGAAGTGTCCTTTTCTGTGTGACTTATTTCACTTAGAATCGTCGTACCTAAATCCACTCATCATGCTGCTACTAGCCTTATGACATTGATTTCATGGCTGAGTGATATTCCATTGTACATAAGGACCACAACTTCTTTATCCATTTTTCTCTTTCCTGGGATATTGAAGGTGGAATGAAGTGGAGGTCCTTGTCAACAGAGCAGCCCTAAACTTTGGGGTGCTTGTGTCTTGCTGATTTTTCATTTTCCCAATTTATACCCCCATGAGTGGAAGTGCCCTATGCTCTCTAAGCTTTGCTTTTTAGACGTTTCAGGACTCACCGTACGCTTCTCCAGAGTGGCTGTTGACAATTTACATCCCGCCCATCAGTGTAGCAAGGCTCCCATTTCTCCATGGCCTGTCCTGCATTTCTGGTTTTGACACTTTTTTCAGCATGGCCCTTTTGACCGATGGGAAGCGAGACATCTTTGTAGCGCTGATTTGCCTTTCCAGGTTGCTTGGTTGGCCAAAAAGGGCGTATGCGTTTTTTCCTGAATATATTCAGGAAAAAACGCATACGCCCTTTTTGGCCAAGGGCATCATTGTCAACGTTTTGCCGCTTTTCATGTGCTTTAAAGGCGATTCGAATCTACCTCCTGAAATCTGTTTCCTGCAATTCTGCCTTGATTTCAAATCCTCTTCTTTGCCTTCCCTCAATATATTTGTGGATGAGAGTTATCATTTATAAGTCTGCAGGTTTGTGAATTGCAGTGCCCTGAACCTCCATTTTACAACTCGCTTTTTAGGGAGCTGGCCGCAAAAGCACAGGATGGCTTCAGGCCCTGTTCTGGTTCCGGGGGGCAGGCTGAGCCTATGGTTAATTTTTCTTCCTGATGGGAAAATAGAGTGACCTGTGCCTGTCCCAACACCAAGAGCTAGTCTTTCATTGGTTCCACGTATTCCCGTTCATCCTCAGTACAAATTGCAACCTGTACGGAACAGGAAGTTAAAGGTGCTGATGCTCCAAGGAGGGAGATTGCTAGTAAAGTGGCTGGAATGGAGAACCCGGGCACAAGCAGATGAGAAATGAGGTGCGTTTTAGAAACCTTTCCCCATCACACGGTGTACCATCTTCTGGGTATCTCATGCATGTTTTCGATGTAGGAAGATGCCCTTGAACCTGGAGATTTGGGACCCATGCGATGGGTACCACGCAGTATTACTTTAAAGGGTCTGCGTTTGCTCACCCAACCTCACCAAACCTCTCAGCCGCAACAGTGTCCACCCTTATGTCTCATGCAGCTGTGGGTCTAGATATGGTCAATCCAGGTTGCATCACAGCCCCTGAACGCATTGTGTAAGAATTTCTCTCTCTTTCACTGTCTTTGTTTCATGGGTTATTCAAAGTAATTTATTTTTATAATGGGGTTTAGCTGCTTTTCACTGCTGTGTTTATGCCGCTTTTTACCCACTTGACACACTAACAGAGAGATATCAATACATAGGTTTTAAGATTATTACTAGTCAGATATATTCTTGTGCGGTGAATAGGGCGTGTTGAGTCCAGTTCTCTGAGCAAGGAGTAGGTCTTGTCTATTACATATTGGTTTTATGGAACGGTATCTGAGCTAATTTGAAACCCTTGTTTTATGTATCACCCCACCTCACCTTTCCCGTTAAGCAGCCATAGTGTGTTTTCTGCATGTGTGACTCTGTTCTGTTTTGTAATTCAGTTCAAGTGTAACGGTTTTTACATTCCCTCTATCAGTGATACCTTATGAGAAGTGTCCTTTTCTGTGTGACTTATTTCACTTAGAATCGTCGTACCTAAATCCACTCATCATGCTGCTACTAGCCTTATGACATTGATTTCATGGCTGAGTGATATTCCATTGTACATAAGGACCACAACTTCTTTATCCATTTTTCTCTTTCCTGGGATATTGAAGGTGGAATGAAGTGGAGGTCCTTGTCAACAGAGCAGCCCTAAACTTTGGGGTGCTTGTGTCTTGCTGATTTTTCATTTTCCCAATTTATACCCCCATGAGTGGAAGTGCCCTATGCTCTCTAAGCTTTGCTTTTTAGACGTTTCAGGACTCACCGTACGCTTCTCCAGAGTGGCTGTTGACAATTTACATCCCGCCCATCAGTGTAGCAAGGCTCCCATTTCTCCATGGCCTGTCCTGCATTTCTGGTTTTGACACTTTTTTCAGCATGGCCCTTTTGACCGATGGGAAGCGAGACATCTTTGTAGCGCTGATTTGCCTTTCCAGGTTGCTTGGTTGGCCAAAAAGGGCGTATGCGTTTTTTCCTGAATATATTCAGGAAAAAACGCATACGCCCTTTTTGGCCAAGGGCATCATTGTCAACGTTTTGCCGCTTTTCATGTGCTTTAAAGGCGATTCGAATCTACCTCCTGAAATCTGTTTCCTGCAATTCTGCCTTGATTTCAAATCCTCTTCTTTGCCTTCCCTCAATATATTTGTGGACGAGAGTTATCATTTATAACTCTGCAGGTTTGTGAATTGCAGTGCCCTGAACCTCCATTTTACAACTCGCGTTTTTGGGAGATGGCCGCAAAAGCGCACGATGGCTTCAGGCCCTGTTCTTGTTCCGGGGGCAGGCTGAGCCTGTGGTTAATTTTTCTTCCTGATGGGAAAATAGAGTAACCTGTGCCTGTCCCAACACCAAGAGATAGTCTCTCATTGGTTTCACGTCTTCCCGTTCATCCTCAGGACAAATTGCAACCTGTACGGAACAGGAGGTTAAAGGTGATGATGCTCCAAGGAGGGAGATTGCTGGTAAAGCGGTTGGAATGGCGAACCCGAGCACAAGGAGATGAGAAATGAGGTGCGTTTTAGAAACCTTTCCCCATCATACGGTGTACCATCTTCTGGGTTTCTCATGCATGTTTTCGATGTAGGAAGATTCCCTTGAACCTAGAGATTTGGGACCCATGCGATGGGTACCACCCAGTATTACTTTAAAGGGTCTGCGTTTGCTCACCCAACCTCACCAAACCTCTCAGCCGCAACAGTGTTCACCCTTATGTCTCATCCAGCTGTGGGTCTAGATATGGTCAATCCAGGTTGCATCACAGCCCCTGAACGCATTGTGTAAGAATTTCGCTCTCTTTCACTGTCTTTGTTTCATGGGTTTTTCAAAGTAATTTATTTTTATAATGGGGTTTAGCTGCTTTTCACTGCTGTGTTTATGCCGCTTTACACCCACTTGACACACTAACAGAGAGATATCAATACATAGCTTTTAAGATTATTACTAGTCAGATATATTCTTCTGCGGTGAATAGGGCGTGTTGAGTCCAGTTCTCTGAGCAAGGAGTAGGTCTTGTCTATTACATATTGGGTTTATGGAACGGTATCTGAGCTAATTTGAAACCCTTGTTTTATGTATCACCCCACCTCACCTTTCCCGTTAAGCAGCCATAGTGTGTTTTCTGCATGTGTGACTCTGTTCTGTTTTGTAATTCAGTTCAAGTGTAACGGTTTTTACATTCCCTCTATAAGTGATACCTTCTGAGAAGTGTCCTTTTCTGTGTGACTTATTTCACTTAGAGTCGTCGTACCTAAATCCACTCATCATCCTGCTACTAGCCTTATGACATTGATTTCACGGCTGAGTGATATTCCATTGTACATAAGGACCACAACTTCTTTATCCATTTTTCTCTTTCCTGGGATATTGAAGGTGGAATGAAGTGGAGGTCCTTGTCAACAGAGCAGCCCTAAACTTTGGGGTGCTTGTGTCTTGCTGATTTTTCATTTTCCCAATTTATACCCCCATGAGTGGAAGTGCCCTATGCTCTCTAAGCTTTGCTTTTTAGACGTTTCAGGATTCACCGTACACTTCTCCAGAGTGGCTGTTGACAATTTACATCCCGCCCATCAGTGTAGCAAGGCTCCCATTTCTCCATGGCCTGTCCTGCGTTTCTGGTTTTGACACTTTTTTCAGCATGGCCCTTTTGACCGATGGGAAGCAAGACATCTTTGTAGCGCTGATTTGCCTTTCCAGGTTGCTTGGTTGGCCAAAAAGGGCGTATGCGTTTTTTCCTGAATATATTCAGGAAAAAACGCATACGCCCTTTTTGGCCAAGGGCATCATTGTCAACGTTTTGCCGCTTTTCATGTGCTTTAAAGGCGATTCGAATCTACCTCCTGAAATCTGTTTCCTGCAATTCTGCCTTGATTTCAAATCCTCTTCTTTGCCTTCCCTCAATATATTTGTGGATGAGAGTTATCATTTATAAGTCTGCAGGTTTGTGAATTGCAGTGCCCTGAACCTCCATTTTACAACTCGCTTTTTAGGGAGCTGGCCGCAAAAGCGCAGGATGGCTTCAGGCCCTGTTCTGGTTCCGGGGGGCAGGCTGAGCCTATGGTTAATTTTTCTTCCTGATGGGAAAATAGAGTGACCTGTGCCTGTCCCAACACCAAGAGCTAGTCTTTCATTGGTTCCACGTCTTCCCGTTCATCCTCAGTACAAATTGCAACCTGTACGGAACAGGAAGTTAAAGGTGCTGATGCTCCAAGGAGGGAGATTGCTAGTAAAGTGGCTGGAATGGCGAACCCGGGCACAAGCAGATGAGAAATGAGGTGCGTTTTAGAAACCTTTCCCCATCACACGGTGTACCATCTTCTGGGTATCTCATGCATGTTTTCGATGTAGGAAGATGCCCTTGAACCTGGAGATTTGGGACCCATGCGATGGGTACCACGCAGTATTACTTTAAAGGGTCTGCGTTTGCTCACCCAACCTCACCAAACCTCTCAGCCGCAACAGTGTCCACCCTTATGTCTCATCCAGCTGTGGGTCTAGATATGGTCAATCCAGGTTGCATCACAGCCCCTGAACGCATTGTGTAAGAATTTCTCTCTCTTTCACTGTCTTTGTTTCATGGGTTTTTCAAAGTAATTTATTTTTATAATGGGGTTTAGCTGCTTTTCACTGCTGTGTTTATGCCGCTTTTTACCCACTTGACACACTAACAGAGAGATATCAATACATAGGTTTTAAGATTATTACTAGTCAGATATATTCTTGTGCGGTGAATAGGGCGTGTTGAGTCCAGTTCTCTGAGCAAGGAGTAGGTCTTGTCTATTACATATTGGGTTTATGGAACGGTATCTGAGCTAATTTGAAACCCTTGTTTTATGTATCACCCCACCTCACCTTTCCCGTTAAGCAGCCATAGTGTGTTTTCTGCATGTGTGACTCTGTTCTGTTTTGTAATTCAGTTCAAGTGTAACGGTTTTTACATTCCCTCTATAAGTGATACCTTATGAGAAGTGTCCTTTTCTGTGTGACTTATTTCACTTAGAGTCGTCGTACCTAAATCCACTCATCATGCTGCTACTACCCTTATGACAGTGATTTCATGGCTGAGTGATATTCCATTGTACATAAGGACCACAACTTCTTTATCCATTTTTCTCTTTCCTGGGATATTGAAGGTGGAATGAAGTGGAGGTCCTTGTCAACAGAGCAGCCCTAAACTTTGGGGTGCTTGTGTCTTGCTGATTTTTAATTTTCCCAATTTATACCCCCATGAGTGGAAGTGCCCTATGCTCTCTAAGCTTTGCTTTTTAGACGTTTCAGGACTCACCGTACGCTTCTCCAGAGTGGCTGTTGACAATTTACATCCCGCCCATCAGTGTAGCAAGGCTCCCATTTCTCCATGGCCTGTCCTGCATTTCTGGTTTTGACACTTTTTTCAGCATGGCCCTTTTGACCGATGGGAAGCGAGACATCTTTGTAGCGCTGATTTGCCTTTCCAGGTTGCTTGGTTGGCCAAAAAGGGCGTATGCGTTTTTTCCTGAATATATTCAGGAAAAAACGCATACGCCCTTTTTGGCCAAGGGCATCATTGTCAACGTTTTGCCGCTTTTCATGTGCTTTAAAGGCGATTCGAATCTACCTCCTGAAATCTGTTTCCTGCAATTCTGCCTTGATTTCAAATCCTCTTCTTTGCCTTCCCTCAATATATTTGTGGACGAGAGTTATCATTTATAACTCTGCAGGTTGTGAATTGCAGTGCCCTGAACCTCCATTTTACAACTCGCGTTTTTGGGAGATGGCCGCAAAAGCGCACGATGGCTTCAGGCCCTGTTCTTGTTCCGGGGGCAGGCTGAGCCTGTGGTTAATTTTTCTTCCTGATGGGAAAATAGAGTAACCTGTGCCTGTCCCAACACTAAGAGATAGTCTCTCATTGGTTTCACGTCTTCCCGTTCATCCTCAGGACAAATTGCAACCTGTACGGAACAGGAGGTTAAAGGTGATGATGCTCCAAGGAGGGAGATTGCTGGTAAAGTGGCTGGAATGGCGAACCCGAGCACAAGGAGATGAGAAATGAGGTGCGTTTTAGAAACCTTTCCCCATCACACGGTGTACCATCTTCTGGGTTTCTCATGCATGTTTTCGATGTAGGAAGATTCCCTTGAACCTAGAGATTTGGGACCCATGCGATGGGTACCACGCAGTATTACTTTAAAGGGTCTGCGTTTGCTCACCCAACCTCACCAAACCTCTCAGCCGCAACAGTGTTCACCCTTATGTCTCATCCAGCTGTGGGTCTAGATATGGTCAATCCAGGTTGCATCACAGCCCCTGAACGCATTGTGTAAGAATTTCGCTCTCTTTCACTGTCTTTGTTTCATGGGTTTTTCAAAGTAATTTATTTTTATAATGGGGTTTAGCTGCTTTTCACTGCTGTGTTTATGCCGCTTTACACCCACTTGACACACTAACAGAGAGATATCAATACATAGCTTTTAAGATTATTACTAGTCAGATATATTCTTCTGCGGTGAATAGGGCGTGTTGAGTCCAGTTCTCTGAGCAAGGAGTAGGTCTTGTCTATTACATATTGGGTTTATGGAACGGTATCTGAGCTAATTTGAAACCCTTGTTTTATGTATCACCCCACCTCACCTTTCCCGTTAAGCAGCCATAGTGTGTTTTCTGCATGTGTGACTCTGTTCTGTTTTGTAATTCAGTTCAAGTGTAACGGTTTTTACATTCCCTCTATAAGTGATACCTTCTGAGAAGTGTCCTTTTGTGTGTGACTTATTTCACTTAGAGTCGTCGTACCTAAATCCACTCATCATCCTGCTACTAGCCTTATGACATTGATTTCACGGCTGAGTGATATTCCATTGTACATAAGGACCACAACTTCTTTATCCATTTTTCTCTTTCCTGGGATATTGAAGGTGGAATGAAGTGGAGGTCCTTGTCAACAGAGCAGCCCTAAACTTTGGGGTGCTTGTGTCTTGCTGATTTTTCATTTTCCCAATTTATACCCCCATGAGTGGAAGTGCCCTATGCTCTCTAAGCTTTGCTTTTTAGACGTTTCAGGATTCACCGTACACTTCTCCAGAGTGGCTGTTGACAATTTACATCCCGCCCATCAGTGTAGCAAGGCTCCCATTTCTCCATGGCCTGTCCTGCGTTTCTGGTTTTGACACTTTTTTCAGCATGGCCCTTTTGACCGATGGGAAGCGAGACATCTTTGTAGCGCTGATTTGCCTTTCCAGGTTGCTTGGTTGGCCAAAAAGGGCGTATGCGTTTTTTCCTGAATATATTCAGGAAAAAACGCATACGCCCTTTTTGGCCAAGGGCATCATTGTCAACGTTTTGCCGCTTTTCATGTGCTTTAAAGGCGATTCGAATCTACCTCCTGAAATCTGTTTCCTGCAATTCTGCCTTGATTTCAAATCCTCTTCTTTGCCTTCCCTCAATATATTTGTGGATGAGAGTTATCATTTATAAGTCTGCAGGTTTGTGAATTGCAGTGCCCTGAACCTCCATTTTACAACTCGCTTTTTAGGGAGCTGGCCGCAAAAGCGCAGGATGGCTTCAGGCCCTGTTCTGGTTCCGGGGGGCAGGCTGAGCCTATGGTTAATTTTTCTTCCTGATGGGAAAATAGAGTGACCTGTGCCTGTCCCAACACCAAGAGCTAGTCTTTCATTGGTTCCACGTATTCCCGTTCATCCTCAGTACAAATTGCAACCTGTACGGAACAGGAAGTTAAAGGTGCTGATGCTCCAAGGAGGGAGATTGCTAGTAAAGTGGCTGGAATGGCGAACCCGGGCACAAGCAGATGAGAAATGAGGTGCGTTTTAGAAACCTTTCCCCATCACACGGTGTACCATCTTCTGGGTATCTCATGCATGTTTTCGATGTAGGAAGATGCCCTTGAACCTGGAGATTTGGGACCCATGCGATGGGTACCACGCAGTATTACTTTAAAGGGTCTGCGTTTGCTCACCCAACCTCACCAAACCTCTCAGCCGCAACAGTGTCCACCCTTATGTCTCATGCAGCTGTGGGTCTAGATATGGTCAATCCAGGTTGCATCACAGCCCCTGAACGCATTGTGTAAGAATTTCTCTCTCTTTCACTGTCTTTGTTTCATGGGTTATTCAAAGTAATTTATTTTTATAATGGGGTTTAGCTGCTTTTCACTGCTGTGTTTATGCCGCTTTTTACCCACTTGACACACTAACAGAGAGATATCAATACATAGGTTTTAAGATTATTACTAGTCAGATATATTCTTGTGCGGTGAATAGGGCGTGTTGAGTCCAGTTCTCTGAGCAAGGAGTAGGTCTTGTCTATTACATATTGGTTTTATGGAACAGTATCTGAGCTAATTTGAAACCCTTGTTTTATGTATCACCCCACCTCACCTTTCCCGTTAAGCAGCCATAGTGTGTTTTCTGCATGTGTGACTCTGTTCTGTTTTGTAATTCAGTTCAAGTGTAACGGTTTTTACATTCCCTCTATCAGTGATACCTTATGAGAAGTGTCCTTTTCTGTGTGACTTATTTCACTTAGAATCGTCGTACCTAAATCCACTCATCATGCTGCTACTAGCCTTATGACATTGATTTCATGGCTGAGTGATATTCCATTGTACATAAGGACCACAACTTCTTTATCCATTTTTCTCTTTCCTGGGATATTGAAGGTGGAATGAAGTGGAGGTCCTTGTCAACAGAGCAGCCCTAAACTTTGGGGTGCTTGTGTCTTGCTGATTTTTCATTTTCCCAATTTATACCCCCATGAGTGGAAGTGCCCTATGCTCTCTAAGCTTTGCTTTTTAGACGTTTCAGGACTCACCGTACGCTTCTCCAGAGTGGCTGTTGACAATTTACATCCCGCCCATCAGTGTAGCAAGGCTCCCATTTCTCCATGGCCTGTCCTGCATTTCTGGTTTTGACACTTTTTTCAGCATGGCCCTTTTGACCGATGGGAAGCGAGACATCTTTGTAGCGCTGATTTGCCTTTCCAGGTTGCTTGGTTGGCCAAAAAGGGCGTATGCGTTTTTTCCTGAATATATTCAGGAAAAAACGCATACGCCCTTTTTGGCCAAGGGCATCATTGTCAACGTTTTGCCGCTTTTCATGTGCTTTAAAGGCGATTCGAATCTACCTCCTGAAATCTGTTTCCTGCAATTCTGCCTTGATTTCAAATCCTCTTCTTTGCCTTCCCTCAATATATTTGTGGATGAGAGTTATCATTTATAAGTCTGCAGGTTTGTGAATTGCAGTGCCCTGAACCTCCATTTTACAACTCGCTTTTTAGGGAGCTGGCCGCAAAAGCGCAGGATGGCTTCAGGCCCTGTTCTGGTTCCGGGGGGCAGGCTGAGCCTATGGTTAATTTTTCTTCCTGATGGGAAAATAGAGTGACCTGTGCCTGTCCCAACACCAAGAGCTAGTCTTTCATTGGTTCCACGTATTCCCGTTCATCCTCAGTACAAATTGCAACCTGTACGGAACAGGAAGTTAAAGGTGCTGATGCTCCAAGGAGGGAGATTGCTAGTAAAGTGGCTGGAATGGAGAACCCGGGCACAAGCAGATGAGAAATGAGGTGCGTTTTAGAAACCTTTCCCCATCACACGGTGTACCATCTTCTGGGTATCTCATGCATGTTTTCGATGTAGGAAGATGCCCTTGAACCTGGAGATTTGGGACCCATGCGATGGGTACCACGCAGTATTACTTTAAAGGGTCTGCGTTTGCTCACCCAACCTCACCAAACCTCTCAGCCGCAACAGTGTCCACCCTTATGTCTCATGCAGCTGTGGGTCTAGATATGGTCAATCCAGGTTGCATCACAGCCCCTGAACGCATTGTGTAAGAATTTCTCTCTCTTTCACTGTCTTTGTTTCATGGGTTATTCAAAGTAATTTATTTTTATAATGGGGTTTAGCTGCTTTTCACTGCTGTGTTTATGCCGCTTTTTACCCACTTGACACACTAACAGAGAGATATCAATACATAGGTTTTAAGATTATTACTAGTCAGATATATTCTTGTGCGGTGAATAGGGCGTGTTGAGTCCAGTTCTCTGAGCAAGGAGTAGGTCTTGTCTATTACATATTGGTTTTATGGAACGGTATCTGAGCTAATTTGAAACCCTTGTTTTATGTATCACCCCACCTCACCTTTCCCGTTAAGCAGCCATAGTGTGTTTTCTGCATGTGTGACTCTGTTCTGTTTTGTAATTCAGTTCAAGTGTAACGGTTTTTACATTCCCTCTATCAGTGATACCTTATGAGAAGTGTCCTTTTCTGTGTGACTTATTTCACTTAGAATCGTCGTACCTAAATCCACTCATCATGCTGCTACTAGCCTTATGACATTGATTTCATGGCTGAGTGATATTCCATTGTACATAAGGACCACAACTTCTTTATCCATTTTTCTCTTTCCTGGGATATTGAAGGTGGAATGAAGTGGAGGTCCTTGTCAACAGAGCAGCCCTAAACTTTGGGGTGCTTGTGTCTTGCTGATTTTTCATTTTCCCAATTTATACCCCCATGAGTGGAAGTGCCCTATGCTCTCTAAGCTTTGCTTTTTAGACGTTTCAGGACTCACCGTACGCTTCTCCAGAGTGGCTGTTGACAATTTACATCCCGCCCATCAGTGTAGCAAGGCTCCCATTTCTCCATGGCCTGTCCTGCATTTCTGGTTTTGACACTTTTTTCAGCATGGCCCTTTTGACCGATGGGAAGCGAGACATCTTTGTAGCGCTGATTTGCCTTTCCAGGTTGCTTGGTTGGCCAAAAAGGGCGTATGCGTTTTTTCCTGAATATATTCAGGAAAAAACGCATACGCCCTTTTTGGCCAAGGGCATCATTGTCAACGTTTTGCCGCTTTTCATGTGCTTTAAAGGCGATTCGAATCTACCTCCTGAAATCTGTTTCCTGCAATTCTGCCTTGATTTCAAATCCTCTTCTTTGCCTTCCCTCAATATATTTGTGGACGAGAGTTATCATTTATAACTCTGCAGGTTTGTGAATTGCAGTGCCCTGAACCTCCATTTTACAACTCGCGTTTTTGGGAGATGGCCGCAAAAGCGCACGATGGCTTCAGGCCCTGTTCTTGTTCCGGGGGCAGGCTGAGCCTGTGGTTAATTTTTCTTCCTGATGGGAAAATAGAGTAACCTGTGCCTGTCCCAACACCAAGAGATAGTCTCTCATTGGTTTCACGTCTTCCCGTTCATCCTCAGGACAAATTGCAACCTGTACGGAACAGGAGGTTAAAGGTGATGATGCTCCAAGGAGGGAGATTGCTGGTAAAGCGGTTGGAATGGCGAACCCGAGCACAAGGAGATGAGAAATGAGGTGCGTTTTAGAAACCTTTCCCCATCATACGGTGTACCATCTTCTGGGTTTCTCATGCATGTTTTCGATGTAGGAAGATTCCCTTGAACCTAGAGATTTGGGACCCATGCGATGGGTACCACCCAGTATTACTTTAAAGGGTCTGCGTTTGCTCACCCAACCTCACCAAACCTCTCAGCCGCAACAGTGTTCACCCTTATGTCTCATCCAGCTGTGGGTCTAGATATGGTCAATCCAGGTTGCATCACAGCCCCTGAACGCATTGTGTAAGAATTTCGCTCTCTTTCACTGTCTTTGTTTCATGGGTTTTTCAAAGTAATTTATTTTTATAATGGGGTTTAGCTGCTTTTCACTGCTGTGTTTATGCCGCTTTACACCCACTTGACACACTAACAGAGAGATATCAATACATAGCTTTTAAGATTATTACTAGTCAGATATATTCTTCTGCGGTGAATAGGGCGTGTTGAGTCCAGTTCTCTGAGCAAGGAGTAGGTCTTGTCTATTACATATTGGGTTTATGGAACGGTATCTGAGCTAATTTGAAACCCTTGTTTTATGTATCACCCCACCTCACCTTTCCCGTTAAGCAGCCATAGTGTGTTTTCTGCATGTGTGACTCTGTTCTGTTTTGTAATTCAGTTCAAGTGTAACGGTTTTTACATTCCCTCTATAAGTGATACCTTCTGAGAAGTGTCCTTTTCTGTGTGACTTATTTCACTTAGAGTCGTCGTACCTAAATCCACTCATCATCCTGCTACTAGCCTTATGACATTGATTTCACGGCTGAGTGATATTCCATTGTACATAAGGACCACAACTTCTTTATCCATTTTTCTCTTTCCTGGGATATTGAAGGTGGAATGAAGTGGAGGTCCTTGTCAACAGAGCAGCCCTAAACTTTGGGGTGCTTGTGTCTTGCTGATTTTTCATTTTCCCAATTTATACCCCCATGAGTGGAAGTGCCCTATGCTCTCTAAGCTTTGCTTTTTAGACGTTTCAGGATTCACCGTACACTTCTCCAGGGTGGCTGTTGACAATTTACATCCCGCCCATCAGTGTAGCAAGGCTCCCATTTCTCCATGGCCTGTCCTGCGTTTCTGGTTTTGACACTTTTTTCAGCATGGCCCTTTTGACCGATGGGAAGCAAGACATCTTTGTAGCGCTGATTTGCCTTTCCAGGTTGCTTGGTTGGCCAAAAAGGGCGTATGCGTTTTTTCCTGAATATATTCAGGAAAAAACGCATACGCCCTTTTTGGCCAAGGGCATCATTGTCAACGTTTTGCCGCTTTTCATGTGCTTTAAAGGCGATTCGAATCTACCTCCTGAAATCTGTTTCCTGCAATTCTGCCTTGATTTCAAATCCTCTTCTTTGCCTTCCCTCAATATATTTGTGGATGAGAGTTATCATTTATAAGTCTGCAGGTTTGTGAATTGCAGTGCCCTGAACCTCCATTTTACAACTCGCTTTTTAGGGAGCTGGCCGCAAAAGCGCAGGATGGCTTCAGGCCCTGTTCTGGTTCCGGGGGGCAGGCTGAGCCTATGGTTAATTTTTCTTCCTGATGGGAAAATAGAGTGACCTGTGCCTGTCCCAACACCAAGAGCTAGTCTTTCATTGGTTCCACGTCTTCCCGTTCATCCTCAGTACAAATTGCAACCTGTACGGAACAGGAAGTTAAAGGTGCTGATGCTCCAAGGAGGGAGATTGCTAGTAAAGTGGCTGGAATGGCGAACCCGGGCACAAGCAGATGAGAAATGAGGTGCGTTTTAGAAACCTTTCCCCATCACACGGTGTACCATCTTCTGGGTATCTCATGCATGTTTTCGATGTAGGAAGATGCCCTTGAACCTGGAGATTTGGGACCCATGCGATGGGTACCACGCAGTATTACTTTAAAGGGTCTGCGTTTGCTCACCCAACCTCACCAAACCTCTCAGCCGCAACAGTGTCCACCCTTATGTCTCATCCAGCTGTGGGTCTAGATATGGTCAATCCAGGTTGCATCACAGCCCCTGAACGCATTGTGTAAGAATTTCTCTCTCTTTCACTGTCTTTGTTTCATGGGTTTTTCAAAGTAATTTATTTTTATAATGGGGTTTAGCTGCTTTTCACTGCTGTGTTTATGCCGCTTTTTACCCACTTGACACACTAACAGAGAGATATCAATACATAGGTTTTAAGATTATTACTAGTCAGATATATTCTTGTGCGGTGAATAGGGCGTGTTGAGTCCAGTTCTCTGAGCAAGGAGTAGGTCTTGTCTATTACATATTGGGTTTATGGAACGGTATCTGAGCTAATTTGAAACCCTTGTTTTATGTATCACCCCACCTCACCTTTCCCGTTAAGCAGCCATAGTGTGTTTTCTGCATGTGTGACTCTGTTCTGTTTTGTAATTCAGTTCAAGTGTAACGGTTTTTACATTCCCTCTATAAGTGATACCTTATGAGAAGTGTCCTTTTCTGTGTGACTTATTTCACTTAGAGTCGTCGTACCTAAATCCACTCATCATGCTGCTACTACCCTTATGACAGTGATTTCATGGCTGAGTGATATTCCATTGTACATAAGGACCACAACTTCTTTATCCATTTTTCTCTTTCCTGGGATATTGAAGGTGGAATGAAGTGGAGGTCCTTGTCAACAGAGCAGCCCTAAACTTTGGGGTGCTTGTGTCTTGCTGATTTTTAATTTTCCCAATTTATACCCCCATGAGTGGAAGTGCCCTATGCTCTCTAAGCTTTGCTTTTTAGACGTTTCAGGACTCACCGTACGCTTCTGCAGAGTGGCTGTTGACAATTTACATCCCGCCCATCAGTGTAGCAATGCTCCCATTTCTCCATGGCCTGTCCTGCATTTCTGGTTTTGACACTTTTTTCAGCATGGCCCTTTTGACCGATGGGAAGCGAGACATCTTTGTAGCGCTGATTTGCCTTTCCAGGTTGCTTGGTTGGCCAAAAAGGGCGTATGCGTTTTTTCCTGAATATATTCAGGAAAAAACGCATACGCCCTTTTTGGCCAAGGGCATCATTGTCAACGTTTTGCCGCTTTTCATGTGCTTTAAATGCGATTCGAATCTACCTCCTGAAATCTGTTTCCTGCAATTCTGCCTTGATTTCAAATCCTCTTCTTTGCCTTCCCTCAATATATTTGTGGACGAGAGTTATCATTTATAAGTCTGCAGGTTTGTGAATTGTAGTGCCCTGAACCTCCATTTTACAACTCGCTTTTTAGAGAGCTGGCCGCAATAGCGCAGGATGGCTTCAGGCCCTGTTTTGGTTCCGGGTGGCAGGCTGAGCCTGTGGTTAATTCTTCTTCCTGATGGGAAAATAGAGTGACCTGTGCCTGTCCCAACACCAAGAGCTAGTCTCTCATTGGTTCCACGTCTTCCAGTTCATCCTCAGGACAAATTGCAACCTGTACGGAACAGGAGGTTAAAGGTGCTGATGCTCCAAGTAGGGAGATTGCTAGTAAAGCGGCTGGAATAGCGAACCCGGCCACAAGGAGATGAGAAATGAGGTGCGTTTTAGAAACCTTTCCCCATCACACGGTGTACCATCTTCTGGGTTTCTCATGCATGTTTTCGATGTAGGAAGATGCCCTTGAACCTGGAGATTTGGGACCCATGCGATGGGTACCATGCAGTATTACTGTAAAGGGTCTGCGTTTGCTCACCCAACCTCACCAAACCTCTCAGCCCCAAGAGTGTCCACCCTTATGTCTCATCCAGCTGTGTGTCTAGATATGGTCAATCCAGGTTGCATCACAGCCCCTGAACGAATTGTGTAAGAATTTCGCTCTCTTTCACTGTCTTTGTTTCATGGGTTATTCAAAGTAATTTATTTTTATAATGGGGTTTAGCTGCTTTTCACTTCTGTGTTTATGCCGCTTTACACCCACTTGACACACTAACAGAGAGATATCTATACATAGGTTTTAAGATTATTACTAGTCAGATATATTCTTGTGCGGTGAATAGGGCGTGTTGAGTCCAGTTCTCTGAGCAAGGAGTAGGTCTTGTCTATTACATTTTGGTTTTATGGAACGGTATCTGAGCTAATTTGAAACCCTTGTTTTATGTATCACCCCACCTCACCTTTCCCATTAAGCAGCCATAGTGTGTTTTCTGCATGTGTGACTCTGTTCTGTTTTGTAATTCAGTTCAAGTGTAACGGTTTTTACATTCCCTCTATCAGTGATACCTTATGAGAAGTGTCCTTTTCTGTGTGACTTATTTCACTTAGAATCGTCGTACCTAAATCCACTCATCATGCTGCTACTAGCCTTATGACATTGATTTCATGGCTGAGTGATATTCCATTGTACATAAGGACCACAACTTCTTTATCCATTTTTCTCTTTCCTGGGATATTGAAGGTGGAATGAAGTGGAGGTCCTTGTCAACAGAGCAGCCCTAAACTTTGGGGTGCTTGTGTCTTGCTGATTTTTAATTTTCCCAATTTATACCCCCATGAGTGGAAGTGCCCTATGCTCTCTAAGCTTTGCTTTTTAGACGTTTCAGGACTCACCGTACGCTTCTCCAGAGTGGCTGTTGACAATTTACATCCCGCCCATCAGTGTAGCAAGGCTCCCATTTCTCCATGGCCTGTCCTGCATTTCTGGTTTTGACACTTTTTTCAGCATGGCCCTTTTGACCGATGGGAAGCGAGACATCTTTGTAGCGCTGATTTGCCTTTCCAGGTTGCTTGGTTGGCCAAAAAGGGCGTATGCGTTTTTTCCTGAATATATTCAGGAAAAAACGCATACGCCCTTTTTGGCCAAGGGCATCATTGTCAACGTTTTGCCGCTTTTCATGTGCTTTAAAGGCGATTCGAATCTACCTCCTGAAATCTGTTTCCTGCAATTCTGCCTTGATTTCAAATCCTCTTCTTTGCCTTCCCTCAATATATTTGTGGACGAGAGTTATCATTTATAACTCTGCAGGTTTGTGAATTGCAGTGCCCTGAACCTCCATTTTACAACTCGCGTTTTTGGGAGATGGCCGCAAAAGCGCACGATGGCTTCAGGACCTGTACTTGTTCCGGGGGCAGGCTGAGCCTGTGGTTAATTCTTCTTCCTGATGGGAAAATAGAGTGACCTGTGCCTGTCCCAACACCAAGAGATAGTCTCTCATTGGTTTCACGTCTTCCCGTTCATCCTCAGGACAAATTGCAACCTGTACGGAACAGGAGGTTAAAGGTGATGATGCTCCAAGGAGGGAGATTGCTAGTAAAGTGGCTGGAATGGCGAACCCGAGTACAAGGAGATGAGAAATGAGGTGCGTTTTAGAAACCTTTCCCCATCACACGGTGTACCATCTTCTGGGTTTCTCATGCATGTTTTCGATGTAGGAAGATTCCCTTGAACCTAGAGATTTGAGACCCATGCGATGGGTACCACGCAGTATTACTTTAAAGGGTCTGCGTTTGCTCACCCAACCTCACCAAACCTCTCAGCCGCAACAGTGTTCACCCTTATGTCTCATCCAGCTGTGGGTCTAGATATGGTCAATCCAGGTTGCATCACAGCCCCTGAACGCATTGTGTAAGAATTTCGCTCTCTTTCACTGTCTTTGTTTCATGGGTTTTTCAAAGTAATTTATTTTTATAATGGGGTTTAGCTGCTTTTCACTGCTGTGTTTATGCCGCTTTACACCCACTTGACACACTAACAGAGAGATATCAATACATAGCTTTTAAGATTATTACTAGTCAGATATATTCTTGTGCGGTGAATAGGGCGTGTTGAGTCCAGTTCTCTGAGCAAGGAGTAGGTCTTGTCTATTACATATTGGGTTTATGGAACGGTATCTGAGCTAATTTGAAACCCTTGTTTTATGTATCACCCCACCTCACCTTTCCCGTTAAGCAGCCATAGTGTGTTTTCTGCATGTGTGACTCTGCTCTGTTTTGTAATTCAGTTCAAGTGTAACGGTTTTTACATTCCCTCTATAAGTGATACCTTCTGAGAAGTGTCCTTTTCTGTGTGACTTATTTCACTTAGAGTCGTCGTACCTAAATCCACTCATCATCCTGCTACTAGCCTTATGACATTGATTTCACGGCTGAGTGATATTCCATTGTACATAAGGACCACAACTTCTTTATCCATTTTTCTCTTTCCTGGGATATTGAAGGTGGAATGAAGTGGAGGTCCTTGTCAACAGAGCAGCCCTAAACTTTGGGGTGCTTGTGTCTTGCTGATTTTTCATTTTCCCAATTTATACCCCCATGAGTGGAAGTGCCCTATGCTCTCTAAGCTTTGCTTTTTAGACGTTTCAGGACTCACCGTACACTTCTCCAGAGTGGCTGTTGACAATTTACATCCCGCCCATCAGTGTAGCAAGGCTCCCATTTCTCCATGGCCTGTCCTGCATTTTTGGTTTTGAGACTTTTTTCAGCATGGCCCTTTTGACCGATGGGAAGCGAGACATCTTTGTAGCGCTGATTTGCCTTTCCAGGTTGCTTGGTTGGCCAAAAAGGGCGTATGCGTTTTTTCCTGAATATATTCAGGAAAAAACGCATACGCCCTTTTTGGCCAAGGGCATCATTGTCAACGTTTTGCCGCTTTTCATGTGTTTTAAAGGAGCTTCGAATCTACCTCCTGAAATCTGTTTCCTGCAATTCTGCCTTGATTTCAAATCCTCTTCTTTGCCTTCCCTCAATATATTTGTGGACGAGAGTTATCATTTATAACTCTGCAGGTTTGTGAATTGCAGTGCCCTGAACCTCCATTTTACAACTCGCTTTTTAGGGAGCTGGCCGCAAAAGCGCAAGATGCCTTCAGGCCCTGTTCTGGTTCCGGGGGCAGGATGAGCCTGTGGTTAATTCTTCTTCCTGATGGGAAAATAGAGTGACCTGTGCCTGTCCCAACACCAAGAGCTAGTCTTTCATTGGTTCCCCGTCTTCCCGTTCATCCTCAGTACAAATTGCAACCTGTACGGAACAGGAGGTTAAAGGTGCTGATGCTCCAAGGAGGGAGATTGCTAGTTAAGTGGCTGGAATGGCGAACCCAGGCACAAGCAGATGAGAAATGAGGTGCGTTTTAGAAACCTTTCCCCATCACACGGTGTACCATCTTCTGGGTTTCTCATGCATGTTTTCGATGTAGGAAGATGCCCTTGAACCTGGAGATTTGGGACCCATGCGATGGGTACCACACAGTATTACTTTAAAGGGTCTGCGTTTGCTCACCCAACCTCACCAAACCTCTCAGCCCCAAGAGTGTCCACCCTTATGTCTCATGCAGCTGTGTGTCTAGATATGGTCAATCCAGGTTGCATCACAGCCCCTGAACGAATTGTGTAAGAATTTCGCTCTCTTTCACTGTCTTTGTTTCATGGGTTATTCAAAGTAATTTATTTTTATAATGGGGTTTAGCTGCTTTTCACTTCTGTGTTTATGCCGCTTTACACCCACTTGACACACTAACAGAGAGATATCTATACATAGGTTTTAAGATTATTACTAGTCAGATATATTCTTGTGCGGTGAATAGGGCGTGTTGAGTCCAGTTCTCTGAGCAAGGAGTAGGTCTTGTCTATTACATATTGGTTTTATGGAACGGTATCTGAGCTAATTTGAAACCCTTGTTTTATGTATCACCCCACCTCACCTTTCCCGTTAAGCAGCCATAGTGTGTTTTCTGCATGTGTGACTCTGTTCTGTTTTGTAATTCAGTTCAAGTGTAACGGTTTTTACATTCCCTCTATCAGTGATACCTTATGAGAAGTGTCCTTTTCTGTGTGACTTATTTCACTTAGAATCGTCGTACCTAAATCCACTCATCATGCTGCTACTAGCCTTATGACAGTGATTTCATGGCTGAGTGATATTCCATTGTACATAAGGACCACAACTTCTTTATCCATTTTTCTCTTTCCTGGGATATTGAAGGTGGAATGAAGTGGAGGTCCTTGTCAACAGAGCAGTCCTAAACTTTGGGGTGCTTGTGTCTTGCTGATTTTTAATTTTCCCAATTTATACCTCCATGAGTGGAAGTGCCCTATGCTCTCTAAGCTTTGCTTTTTAGACGTTTCAGGACTCACCGTACGCTTCTCCAGAGTGGCTGTTGACAATTTACATCCGCCCATCAGTGTAGCAAGGCTCCCATTTCTCCATGGCCTGTCCTGCATTTCTGGTTTTGAGACTTTTTTCAGCATGGCCCTTTTGACCGATGGGAAGCGAGACATCTTTGTAGCGCTGATTTGCCTTTCCAGGTTGCTTGGTTGGCCAAAAAGGGCGTATGCGTTTTTTCCTGAATATATTCAGGAAAAAACGCATACGCCCTTTTTGGCCAAGGGCATCATTGTCAACGTTTTGCCGCTTTTCATGTGCTTTAAAGGCGATTCGAATCTACCTCCTGAAATCTGTTTCCTGCAATTCTGCCTTGATTTCAAATCCTCTTCTTTGCCTTCCCTCAATATATTTGTGGACGAGAGTTATCATTTATAACTCTGCAGGTTTGTGAATTGCAGTGCCCTGAACCTCCATTTTACAACTCGCGTTTTTGGGAGATGGCCGCAAAAGCGCACGATGGCTTCAGGCCCTGTACTTGTTCCGGGGCAGGCTGAGCCTGTGGTTAATTCTTCTTCCTGATGGGAAAATAGAGTGACCTGTGCCTGTCCCAACACCAAGAGATAGTCTCTCATTGGTTTCACGTCTTCCCGTTCATCCTCAGGACAAATTGCAACCTGTACGGAACAGGAGGTTAAAGGTGATGATGCTCCAAGGAGGGAGATTGCTGGTAAAGTGGCTGGAATGGCGAACCCGAGCACAAGGAGATGAGAAATGAGGTGCGTTTTAGAAACCTTTCCCCATCACACGGTGTACCATCTTCTGGGTTTCTCATGCATGTTTTCGATGTAGGAAGATGCCCTTGAACCTGGAGATTTGGGACCCATGCGATGGGTACCACACAGTATTACTTTAAAGGGTCTGCGTTTGCTCACCCAACCTCACCAAACCTCTCAGCCCCAAGAGTGTCCACCCTTATGTCTCATCCAGCTGTGTGTCTAGATATGGTCAAT
This sequence comes from Balaenoptera borealis, assembly GCF_965194805.1. NCBI lineage: Eukaryota > Metazoa > Chordata > Mammalia > Artiodactyla > Balaenopteridae > Balaenoptera > Balaenoptera borealis. The sequence continues at coordinate 646,539 of NW_028123954.1, read as the reverse complement.
CCAGGTTGCATCACAGCCCCTGAACGAATTGTGTAAGAATTTCGCTCTCTTTCACTGTCTTTGTTTCATGGGTTATTCAAAGTAATTTATTTTTATAATGGGGTTTAGCTGCTTTTCACTTCTGTGTTTATGCCGCTTTACACCCACTTGACACACTAACAGAGAGATATCTATACATAGGTTTTAAGATTATTACTAGTCAGATATATTCTTGTGCGGTGAATAGGGCGTGTTGAGTCCAGTTCTCTGAGCAAGGAGTAGGTCTTGTCTATTACATATTGGTTTTATGGAACGGTATCTGAGCTAATTTGAAACCCTTGTTTTATGTATCACCCCACCTCACCTTTCCCGTTAAGCAGCCATAGTGTGTTTTCTGCATGTGTGACTCTGTTCTGTTTTGTAATTCAGTTCAAGTGTAACGGTTTTTACATTCCCTCTATCAGTGATACCTTATGAGAAGTGTCCTTTTCTGTGTGACTTATTTCACTTAGAATCGTCGTACCTAAATCCACTCATCATGCTGCTACTAGCCTTATGACATTGATTTCATGGCTGAGTGATATTCCATTGTACATAAGGACCACAACTTCTTTATCCATTTTTCTCTTTCCTGGGATATTGAAGGTGGAATGAAGTGGAGGTCCTTGTCAACAGAGCAGCCCTAAACTTTGGGGTGCTTGTGTCTTGCTGATTTTTAATTTTCCCAATTTATACCCCCATGAGTGGAAGTGCCCTATGCTCTCTAAGCTTTGCTTTTTAGACGTTTCAGGACTCACCGTACGCTTCTCCAGAGTGGCTGTTGACAATTTACATCCCGCCCATCAGTGTAGCAAGGCTCCCATTTCTCCATGGCCTGTCCTGCATTTCTGGTTTTGACACTTTTTTCAGCATGGCCCTTTTGACCGATGGGAAGCGAGACATCTTTGTAGCGCTGATTTGCCTTTCCAGGTTGCTTGGTTGGCCAAAAAGGGCGTATGCGTTTTTTCCTGAATATATTCAGGAAAAAACGCATACGCCCTTTTTGGCCAAGGGCATCATTGTCAACGTTTTGCCGCTTTTCATGTGCTTTAAAGGCGATTCGAATCTACCTCCTGAAATCTGTTTCCTGCAATTCTGCCTTGATTTCAAATCCTCTTCTTTGCCTTCCCTCAATATATTTGTGGACGAGAGTTATCATTTATAACTCTGCAGGTTTGTGAATTGCAGTGCCCTGAACCTCCATTTTACAACTCGCGTTTTTGGGAGATGGCCGCAAAAGCGCACGATGGCTTCAGGCCCTGTACTTGTTCCGGGGGCAGGCTGAGCCTGTGGTTAATTCTTCTTCCTGATGGGAAAATAGAGTGACCTGTGCCTGTCCCAACACCAAGAGATAGTCTCTCATTGGTTTCACGTCTTCCCGTTCATCCTCAGGACAAATTGCAACCTGTACGGAACAGGAGGTTAAAGGTGATGATGCTCCAAGGAGGGAGATTGCTAGTAAAGTGGCTGGAATGGCGAACCCGAGCACAAGGAGATGAGAAATGAGGTGCGTTTTAGAAACCTTTCCCCATCACACGGTGTACCATCTTCTGGGTTTCTCATGCATGTTTTCGATGTAGGAAGATTCCCTTGAACCTAGAGATTTGGGACCCATGCGATGGGTACCACGCAGTATTACTTTAAAGGGTCTGCGTTTGCTCACCCAACCTCACCAAACCTCTCAGCCGCAACAGTGTTCACCCTTATGTCTCATCCAGCTGTGGGTCTAGATATGGTCAATCCAGGTTGCATCACAGCCCCTGAACGCATTGTGTAAGAATTTCGCTCTCTTTCACTGTCTTTGTTTCATGGGTTTTTCAAAGTAATTTATTTTTATAATGGGGTTTAGCTGCTTTTCACTGCTGTGTTTATGCCGCTTTACACCCACTTGACACACTAACAGAGAGATATCAATACATAGCTTTTAAGATTATTACTAGTCAGATATATTCTTCTGCGGTGAATAGGGCGTGTTGAGTCCAGTTCTCTGAGCAAGGAGTAGGTCTTGTCTATTACATATTGGGTTTATGGAACGGTATCTGAGCTAATTTGAAACCCTTGTTTTATGTATCACCCCACCTCACCTTTCCCGTTAAGCAGCCATAGTGTGTTTTCTGCATGTGTGACTCTGTTCTGTTTTGTAATTCAGTTCAAGTGTAACGGTTTTTACATTCCCTCTATAAGTGATACCTTCTGAGAAGTGTCCTTTTCTGTGTGACTTATTTCACTTAGAGTCGTCGTACCTAAATCCACTCATCATCCTGCTACTAGCCTTATGACATTGATTTCACGGCTGAGTGATATTCCATTGTACATAAGGACCACAACTTCTTTATCCATTTTTCTCTTTCCTGGGATATTGAAGGTGGAATGAAGTGGAGGTCCTTGTCAACAGAGCAGCCCTAAACTTTGGGGTGCTTGTGTCTTGCTGATTTTTCATTTTCCCAATTTATACCCCCATGAGTGGAAGTGCCCTATGCTCTCTAAGCTTTGCTTTTTAGACGTTTCAGGATTCACCGTACACTTCTCCAGAGTGGCTGTTGACAATTTACATCCCGCCCATCAGTGTAGCAAGGCTCCCATTTCTCCATGGCCTGTCCTGCGTTTCTGGTTTTGACACTTTTTTCAGCATGGCCCTTTTGACCGATGGGAAGCGAGACATCTTTGTAGCGCTGATTTGCCTTTCCAGGTTGCTTGGTTGGCCAAAAAGGGCGTATGCGTTTTTTCCTGAATATATTCAGGAAAAAACGCATACGCCCTTTTTGGCCAAGGGCATCATTGTCAACGTTTTGCCGCTTTTCATGTGCTTTAAAGGCGATTCGAATCTACCTCCTGAAATCTGTTTCCTGCAATTCTGCCTTGATTTCAAATCCTCTTCTTTGCCTTCCCTCAATATATTTGTGGACGAGAGTTATCATTTATAACTCTGCAGGTTTGTGAATTGCAGTGCCCTGAACCTCCATTTTACAACTCGCTTTTTAGGGAGCTGGCCGCAAAAGCGCAAGATGCCTTCAGGCCCTGTTCTGGTTCCGGGGGCAGGATGAGCCTGTGGTTAATTCTTCTTCCTGATGGGAAAATAGAGTGACCTGTGCCTGTCCCAACACCAAGAGCTAGTCTTTCATTGGTTCCACGTCTTCCCGTTCATCCTCAGTACAAATTGCAACCTGTACGGAACAGGAGGTTAAAGGTGCTGATGCTCCAAGGAGGGAGATTGCTAGTTAAGTGGCTGGAATGGCGAACCCAGGCACAAGCAGATGAGAAATGAGGTGCGTTTTAGAAACCTTTCCCCATCACACGGTGTACCATCTTCTGGGTATCTCATGCATGTTTTCGATGTAGGAAGATGCCCTGGAACCTGGAGATTTGGGACCCATGCGATGGGTACCACGCAGTATTACTTTAAAGGGTCTGCGTTTGCTCACCCAACCTCACCAAACCTCTCAGCCGCAACAGTGTCCACCCTTATGTCTCATCCAGCTGTGGGTCTAGATATGGTCAATCCAGGTTGCATCACAGCCCCTGAACGCATTGTGTAAGAATTTCTCTCTCTTTCACTGTCTTTGTTTCATGGGTTTTTCAAAGTAATTTATTTTTATAATGGGGTTTAGCTGCTTTTCACTGCTGTGTTTATGCCGCTTTTTACACACTTGACACACTAACAGAGAGATATCAATACATAGGTTTTAAGATTATTACTAGTCAGATATATTCTTGTGCGGTGAATAGGGCGTGTTGAGTCCAGTTCTCTGAGCAAGGAGTAGGTCTTGTCTATTACATATTGGGTTTATGGAACGGTATCTGAGCTAATTTGAAACCCTTGTTTTATGTATCACCCCACCTCACCTTTCCCGTGAAGCAGCCATAGTGTGTTTTCTGCATGTGTGACTCTGTTCTGTTTTGTAATTCAGTTCAAGTGTAACGGTTTTTACATTCCCTCTATCAGTGATACCTTATGAGAAGTGTCCTTTTCTGTGTGACTTATTTCACTTAGAATCGTCGTACCTAAATCCACTCATCATGCTGCTACTAGCCTTATGACAGTGATTTCATGGCTGAGTGATATTCCATTGTACATAAGGACCACAACTTCTTTATCCATTTTTCTCTTTCCTGGGATATTGAAGGTGGAATGAAGTGGAGGTCCTTGTCAACAGAGCAGCCCTAAACTTTGGGGTGCTTGTGTCTTGCTGATTTTTCATTTTCCCAATTTATACCCCCATGAGTGGAAGTGCCCTATGCTCTCTAAGCTTTGCTTTTTAGACGTTTCAGGACTCACCGTACGCTTCTCCAGAGTGGCTGTTGACAATTTACATCCCGCCCATCAGTGTAGCAAGGCTCCCATTTCTCCATGGCCTGTCCTGCATTTTTGGTTTTGACACTTTTTTCAGCATGGCCCTTTTGACCGATGGGAAGCGAGACATCTTTGTAGCGCTGATTTGCCTTTCCAGGTTGCTTGGTTGGCCAAAAAGGGCGTATGCGTTTTTTCCTGAATATATTCAGGAAAAAACGCATACGCCCTTTTTGGCCAAGGGCATCATTGTCAACGTTTTGCCGCTTTTCATGTGCTTTAAAGGCGATTCGAATCTACCTCCTGAAATCTGTTTCCTGCAATTCTGCCTTGATTTCAAATCCTCTTCGTTGCCTTCCCTCAATATATTTGTGGACGAGAGTTATCATTAATAACTCTGCAGGTTTGTGAATTGCAGTGCCCTGAACCTCCATTTTACAACTCGCGTTTTTGGGAGATGGCCGCAAAAGCGCAGGATGGCTTCAGGCCCTGTTCTGGTTCCGGGGGACAGGCTGAGCCTGTGGTTAATTCTTCTTCCTGATGGGAAAATAGAGTGACCTGTGCCTGTGCCAACACCAAGAGCTAGTCTCTCATTGGTTCCACGTCTTCCCGTTCATCCTCAGGACAAATTGCAACCTGTACGGAACAGGAGGTTAAAGGTGATGATGCTCCAAGGAGGGAGATTGCTAGTAAAGTGGCTGGAATGGCGAACCCGAGCACAAGGAGATGAGAAATGAGGTGCGTTTTAGAAACCTTTCCCCATCACACGGTGTACCATCTTCTGGGTTTCTCATGCATGTTTTCGATGTAGGAAGATGCCCTTGAACCTGGAGATTTGGGACCCATGCGATGGGTACCACACAGTATTACTTTAAAGGGTCTGCGTTTGCTCACCCAACCTCACCAAACCTCTCAGCCCCAAGAGTGTCCACCCTTATGTCTCATGCAGCTGTGTGTCTAGATATGGTCAATCCAGGTTGCATCACAGCCCCTGAACGAATTGTGTAAGAATTTCGCTCTCTTTCACTGTCTTTGTTTCATGGGTTATTCAAAGTAATTTATTTTTATAATGGGGTTTAGCTGCTTTTCACTTCTGTGTTTATGCCGCTTTACACCCACTTGACACACTAACAGAGAGATATCTATACATAGGTTTTAAGATTATTACTAGTCAGATATATTCTTGTGCGGTGAATAGGGCGTGTTGAGTCCAGTTCTCTGAGCAAGGAGTAGGTCTTGTCTATTACATATTGGTTTTATGGAACGGTATCTGAGCTAATTTGAAACCCTTGTTTTATGTATCACCCCACCTCACCTTTCCCGTTAAGCAGCCATAGTGTGTTTTCTGCATGTGTGACTCTGTTCTGTTTTGTAATTCAGTTCAAGTGTAACGGTTTTTACATTCCCTCTATCAGTGATACCTTATGAGAAGTGTCCTTTTCTGTGTGACTTATTTCACTTAGAATCGTCGTACCTAAATCCACTCATCATGCTGCTACTAGCCTTATGACAGTGATTTCATGGCTGAGTGATATTCCATTGTACATAAGGACCACAACTTCTTTATCCATTTTTCTCTTTCCTGGGATATTGAAGGTGGAATGAAGTGGAGGTCCTTGTCAACAGAGCAGTCCTAAACTTTGGGGTGCTTGTGTCTTGCTGATTTTTAATTTTCCCAATTTATACCTCCATGAGTGGAAGTGCCCTATGCTCTCTAAGCTTTGCTTTTTAGACGTTTCAGGACTCACCGTACGCTTCTCCAGAGTGGCTGTTGACAATTTACATCCCGCCCATCAGTGTAGCAAGGCTCCCATTTCTCCATGGCCTGTCCTGCATTTCTGGTTTTGAGACTTTTTTCAGCATGGCCCTTTTGACCGATGGGAAGCGAGACATCTTTGTAGCGCTGATTTGCCTTTCCAGGTTGCTTGGTTGGCCAAAAAGGGCGTATGCGTTTTTTCCTGAATATATTCAGGAAAAAACGCATACGCCCTTTTTGGCCAAGGGCATCATTGTCAACGTTTTGCCGCTTTTCATGTGCTTTAAAGGCGATTCGAATCTACCTCCTGAAATCTGTTTCCTGCAATTCTGCCTTGATTTCAAATCCTCTTCTTTGCCTTCCCTCAATATATTTGTGGACGAGAGTTATCATTTATAACTCTGCAGGTTTGTGAATTGCAGTGCCCTGAACCTCCATTTTACAACTCGCGTTTTTGGGAGATGGCCGCAAAAGCGCACGATGGCTTCAGGCCCTGTACTTGTTCCGGGGCAGGCTGAGCCTGTGGTTAATTCTTCTTCCTGATGGGAAAATAGAGTGACCTGTGCCTGTCCCAACACCAAGAGATAGTCTCTCATTGGTTTCACGTCTTCCCGTTCATCCTCAGGACAAATTGCAACCTGTACGGAACAGGAGGTTAAAGGTGATGATGCTCCAAGGAGGGAGATTGCTAGTAAAGTGGCTGGAATGGCGAACCCGAGCACAAGGAGATGAGAAATGAGGTGCGTTTTAGAAACCTTTCCCCATCACACGGTGTACCATCTTCTGGGTTTCTCATGCATGTTTTCGATGTAGGAAGATGCCCTTGAACCTGGAGATTTGGGACCCATGCGATGGGTACCACACAGTATTACTTTAAAGGGTCTGCGTTTGCTCACCCAACCTCACCAAACCTCTCAGCCCCAAGAGTGTCCACCCTTATGTCTCATGCAGCTGTGTGTCTAGATATGGTCAATCCAGGTTGCATCACAGCCCCTGAACGAATTGTGTAAGAATTTCGCTCTCTTTCACTGTCTTTGTTTCATGGGTTATTCAAAGTAATTTATTTTTATAATGGGGTTTAGCTGCTTTTCACTTCTGTGTTTATGCCGCTTTACACCCACTTGACACACTAACAGAGAGATATCTATACATAGGTTTTAAGATTATTACTAGTCAGATATATTCTTGTGCGGTGAATAGGGCGTGTTGAGTCCAGTTCTCTGAGCAAGGAGTAGGTCTTGTCTATTACATATTGGTTTTATGGAACGGTATCTGAGCTAATTTGAAACCCTTGTTTTATGTATCACCCCACCTCACCTTTCCCGTTAAGCAGCCATAGTGTGTTTTCTGCATGTGTGACTCTGTTCTGTTTTGTAATTCAGTTCAAGTGTAACGGTTTTTACATTCCCTCTATCAGTGATACCTTATGAGAAGTGTCCTTTTCTGTGTGACTTATTTCACTTAGAATCGTCGTACCTAAATCCACTCATCATGCTGCTACTAGCCTTATGACATTGATTTCATGGCTGAGTGATATTCCATTGTACATAAGGACCACAACTTCTTTATCCATTTTTCTCTTTCCTGGGATATTGAAGGTGGAATGAAGTGGAGGTCCTTGTCAACAGAGCAGCCCTAAACTTTGGGGTGCTTGTGTCTTGCTGATTTTTAATTTTCCCAATTTATACCCCCATGAGTGGAAGTGCCCTATGCTCTCTAAGCTTTGCTTTTTAGACGTTTCAGGACTCACCGTACGCTTCTCCAGAGTGGCTGTTGACAATTTACATCCCGCCCATCAGTGTAGCAAGGCTCCCATTTCTCCATGGCCTGTCCTGCATTTCTGGTTTTGACACTTTTTTCAGCATGGCCCTTTTGACCGATGGGAAGCGAGACATCTTTGAAGCGCTGATTTGCCTTTCCAGGTTGCTTGGTTGGCCAAAAAGGGCGTGTGCGTTTTTTCCTGAATATATTCAGGAAAAAACGCATACGCCCTTTTTGGCCAAGGGCATCATTGTCAACGTTTTGCCGCTTTTCATGTGCTTTAAAGGCGATTCGAATCTACCTCCTGAAATCTGTTTCCTGCAATTCTGCCTTGATTTCAAATCCTCTTCTTTGCCTTCCCTCAATATATTTGTGGACGAGAGTTATCATTTATAACTCTGCATGTTTGTGAATTGCAGTGCCCTGAACCTCCATTTTACAACTCGCGTTTTTGGGAGATGGCCGCAAAAGCGCACGATGGCTTCAGGCCCTGTACTTGTTCCGGGGGCAGGCTGAGCCTGTGGTTAATTCTTCTTCCTGATGGGAAAATAGAGTGACCTGTGCCTGTCCCAACACCAAGAGATAGTCTCTCATTGGTTTCACGTCTTCCCGTTCATCCTCAGGACAAATTGCAACCTGTACGGAACAGGAGGTTAAAGGTGATGATGCTCCAAGGAGGGAGATTGCTAGTAAAGTGGCTGGAATGGCGAACCCGAGCACAAGGAGATGAGAAATGAGGTGCGTTTTAGAAACCTTTCCCCATCACACGGTGTACCATCTTCTGGGTTTCTCATGCATGTTTTCGATGTAGGAAGATTCCCTTGAACCTAGAGATTTGGGACCCATGCGATGGGTACCACGCAGTATTACTTTAAAGGGTCTGCGTTTGCTCACCCAACCTCACCAAACCTCTCAGCCGCAACAGTGTTCACCCTTATGTCTCATCCAGCTGTGGGTCTAGATATGGTCAATCCAGGTTGCATCACAGCCCCTGAACGCATTGTGTAAGAATTTCGCTCTCTTTCACTGTCTTTGTTTCATGGGTTTTTCAAAGTAATTTATTTTTATAATGGGGTTTAGCTGCTTTTCACTGCTGTGTTTATGCCGCTTTACACCCACTTGACACACTAACAGAGAGATATCAATACATAGCTTTTAAGATTATTACTAGTCAGATATATTCTTGTGCGGTGAATAGGGCGTGTTGAGTCCAGTTCTCTGAGCAAGGAGTAGGTCTTGTCTATTACATATTGGGTTTATGGAACGGTATCTGAGCTAATTTGAAACCCTTGTTTTATGTATCACCCCACCTCACCTTTCCCGTTAAGCAGCCATAGTGTGTTTTCTGCATGTGTGACTCTGTTCTGTTTTGTAATTCAGTTCAAGTGTAACGGTTTTTACATTCCCTCTATAAGTGATACCTTCTGAGAAGTGTCCTTTTCTGTGTGACTTATTTCACTTAGAGTCGTCGTACCTAAATCCACTCATCATCCTGCTACTAGCCTTATGACATTGATTTCACGGCTGAGTGATATTCCATTGTACATAAGGACCACAACTTCTTTATCCATTTTTCTCTTTCCTGGGATATTGAAGGTGGAATGAAGTGGAGGTCCTTGTCAACAGAGCAGCCCTAAACTTTGGGGTGCTTGTGTCTTGCTGATTTTTCATTTTCCCAATTTATACCCCCATGAGTGGAAGTGCCCTATGCTCTCTAAGCTTTGCTTTTTAGACGTTTCAGGATTCACCGTACACTTCTCCAGAGTGGCTGTTGACAATTTACATCCCGCCCATCAGTGTAGCAAGGCTCCCATTTCTCCATGGCCTGTCCTGCGTTTCTGGTTTTGACACTTTTTTCAGCATGGCCCTTTTGACCGATGGGAAGCGAGACATCTTTGTAGCGCTGATTTGCCTTTCCAGGTTGCTTGGTTGGCCAAAAAGGGCGTATGCGTTTTTTCCTGAATATATTCAGGAAAAAACGCATACGCCCTTTTTGGCCAAGGGCATCATTGTCAACGTTTTGCCGCTTTTCATGTGCTTTAAAGGCGATTCGAATCTACCTCCTGAAATCTGTTTCCTGCAATTCTGCCTTGATTTCAAATCCTCTTCTTTGCCTTCCCTCAATATATTTGTGGACGAGAGTTATCATTTATAACTCTGCAGGTTTGTGAATTGCAGTGCCCTGAACCTCCATTTTACAACTCGCTTTTTAGGGAGCTGGCCGCAAAAGCGCAAGATGCCTTCAGGCCCTGTTCTGTTTCCGGGGGCAGGATGAGCCTGTGGTTAATTCTTCTTCCTGATGGGAAAATATAGTGACCTGTGCCTGTCCCAACAGCAAGAGATAGTCTCTCATTGGTTCCACGTCTTCCCGTTCATCCTCAGTACAAATTGCAACCTGTACGGAACAGGAGGTTAAAGGTGCTGATGCTCCAAGGAGGGAGATTGCTAGTTAAGTGGCTGGAATGGCGAACCCAGGCACAAGCAGATGAGAAATGAGGTGCGTTTTAGAAACCTTTCCCCATCACACGGTGTACCATCTTCTGGGTATCTCATGCATGTTTTCGATGTAGGAAGATGCCCTGGAACCTGGAGATTTGGGACCCATGCGATGGGTACCACGCAGTATTACTTTAAAGGGTCTGCGTTTGCTCACCCAACCTCACCAAACCTCTCAGCCGCAACAGTGTCCACCCTTATGTCTCATCCAGCTGTGGGTCTAGATATGGTCAATCCAGGTTGCATCACAGCCCCTGAACGCATTGTGTAAGAATTTCTCTCTCTTTCACTGTCTTTGTTTCATGGGTTTTTCAAAGTAATTTATTTTTATAATGGGGTTTAGCTGCTTTTCACTGCTGTGTTTATGCCGCTTTTTACACACTTGACACACTAACAGAGAGATATCAATACATAGGTTTTAAGATTATTACTAGTCAGATATATTCTTGTGCGGTGAATAGGGCGTGTTGAGTCCAGTTCTCTGAGCAAGGAGTAGGTCTTGTCTATTACATATTGGGTTTATGGAACGGTATCTGAGCTAATTTGAAACCCTTGTTTTATGTATCACCCCACCTCACCTTTCCCGTGAAGCAGCCATAGTGTGTTTTCTGCATGTGTGACTCTGTTCTGTTTTGTAATTCAGTTCAAGTGTAACGGTTTTTACATTCCCTCTATCAGTGATACCTTATGAGAAGTGTCCTTTTCTGTGTGACTTATTTCACTTAGAATCGTCGTACCTAAATCCACTCATCATGCTGCTACTAGCCTTATGACAGTGATTTCATGGCTGAGTGATATTCCATTGTACATAAGGACCACAACTTCTTTATCCATTTTTCTCTTTCCTGGGATATTGAAGGTGGAATGAAGTGGAGGTCCTTGTCAACAGAGCAGCCCTAAACTTTGGGGTGCTTGTGTCTTGCTGATTTTTAATTTTCCCAATTTATACCTCCATGAGTGGAAGTGCCCTATGCTCTCTAAGCTTTGCTTTTTAGACGTTTCAGGACTCACCGTACGCTTCTCCAGAGTGGCTGTTGACAATTTACATCCCGCCCATCAGTGTAGCAAGGCTCCCATTTCTCCATGGCCTGTCCTGCATTTCTGGTTTTGACACTTTTTTCAGCATGGCCCTTTTGACCGATGGGAAGCGAGACATCTTTGTAGCGCTGATTTGCCTTTCCAGGTTGCTTGGTTGGCCAAAAAGGGCGTATGCGTTTTTTCCTGAATATATTCAGGAAAAAACGCATACGCCCTTTTTGGCCAAGGGCATCATTGTCAACGTTTTGCCGCTTTTCATGTGCTTTAAAGGCGATTCGAATCTACCTCCTGAAATCTGTTTCCTGCAATTCTGCCTTGATTTCAAATCCTATTCGTTGCCTTCCCTCAATATATTTGTGGACGAGAGTTATCATTAATAACTCTGCAGGTTTGTGAATTGCAGTGCCCTGAACCTCCATTTTACAACTCGCTTTTTAGAGAGCTGGCCGCAATAGCGCAGGATGGCTTCAGGCCCTGTTTTGGTTCCGGGTGGCAGGCTGAGACTGTGGTTAATTCTTCTTCCTGATGGGAAAATAGAGTGACCTGTGCCTGTCCCAACACCAAGAGCTAGTCTCTCATTGGTTCCACGTCTTCCCGTTCATCCTCAGGACAAATTGCAACCTGTACGGAACAGGAGGTTAAAGGTGCTGATGCTCCAAGTAGGGAGATTGCTAGTAAAGCGGCTGGAATAGCGAACCCGGCCACAAGGAGATGAGAAATGAGGTGCGTTTTAGAAACCTTTCCCCATCACACGGTGTACCATCTTCTGGGTATCTCATGCATGTTTTCGATGTAGGAAGATGCCCTTGAACCTGGAGATTTGTGACCCATGCGATGGGTACCATGCAGTATTACTGTAAAGGGTCTGCGTTTGCTCACCCAACCTCACCAAACCTCTCAGCCCCAAGAGTGTCCACCCTTATGTCTCATGCAGCTGTGTGTCTAGATATGGTCAATCCAGGTTGCATCACAGCCCCTGAACGAATTGTGTAAGAATTTCGCTCTCTTTCACTGTCTTTGTTTCATGGGTTATTCAAAGTAATTTATTTTTATAATGGGGTTTAGCTGCTTTTCACTTCTGTGTTTATGCCGCTTTACACCCACTTGACACACTAACAGAGAGATATCTATACATAGGTTTTAAGATTATTACTAGTCAGATATATTCTTGTGCGGTGAATAGGGCGTGTTGAGTCCAGTTCTCTGAGCAAGGAGTAGGTCTTGTCTATTACATATTGGTTTTATGGAACGGTATCTGAGCTAATTTGAAACCCTTGTTTTATGTATCACCCCACCTCACCTTTCCCGTTAAGCAGCCATAGTGTGTTTTCTGCATGTGTGACTCTGTTCTGTTTTGTAATTCAGTTCAAGTGTAACGGTTTTTACATTCCCTCTATCAGTGATACCTTATGAGAAGTGTCCTTTTCTGTGTGACTTATTTCACTTAGAATCATCGTACCTAAATCCACTCATCATGCTGCTACTAGCCTTATGACATTGATTTCATGGCTGAGTGATATTCCATTGTACATAAGGACCACAACTTCTTTATCCATTTTTCTCTTTCCTGGGATATTGAAGGTGGAATGAAGTGGAGGTCCTTGTCAACAGAGCAGCCCTAAACTTTGGGGTGCTTGTGTCTTGCTGATTTTTAATTTTCCCAATTTATACCCCCATGAGTGGAAGTGCCCTATGCTCTCTAAGCTTTGCTTTTTAGACGTTTCAGGACTCACCGTACGCTTCTCCAGAGTGGCTGTTGACAATTTACATCCCGCCCATCAGTGTAGCAAGGCTCCCATTTCTCCATGGCCTGTCCTGCATTTCTGGTTTTGACACTTTTTTCAGCATGGCCCTTTTGACCGATGGGAAGCGAGACATCTTTGTAGCGCTGATTTGCCTTTCCAGGTTGCTTGGTTGGCCAAAAAGGGCGTATGCGTTTTTTCCTGAATACATTCAGGAAAAAACGCATACGCCCTTTTTGGCCAAGGGCATCATTGTCAACGTTTTGCCGCTTTTCATGTGCTTTAAAGGCGATTCGAATCTACCTCCTGAAATCTGTTTCCTGCAATTCTGCCTTGATTTCAAATCCTCTTCTTTGCCTTCCCTCAATATATTTGTGGACGAGAGTTATCATTTATAACTCTGCAGGTTTGTGAATTGCAGTGCCCTGAACCTCCATTTTACAACTCGCGTTTTTGGGAGATGGCCGCAAAAGCGCAGGATGGCTTCAGGCCCTGTTCTTGTTCCGGGGGGCAGGCTGAGCCTGTGGTTAATTCTTCTTCCTGATGGGAAAATAGAGTGACCTGTGCCTGTCCCAACAGCAAGAGATAGTCTCTCATTGGTTTCACGTCTTCCCGTTCATCCTCAGGACAAATTACAACCTGTACGGAACAGGAGGTTAAAGGTGATGATGCTCCAAGGAGGGAGATTGCTAGTAAAGTGGCTGGAATGGCGAACCCGAGCACAAGGAGATGAGAAATGAATTGCGTTTTAGAAACCTTTCCCCATCACACGGTGTACCATCTTCTGGGTTTCTCATGCATGTTTCCGATGTAGGAAGATGCCCTTGAACCTGGAGATTTGGGACCCATGCGATGGGTACCACACAATATTACTTTAAAGGGGCTGCGTTTGCTCACCCAACCTCACCAAACCTCTCAGCCGCAACAGTGTCCACCCTTATGTCTCATCCAGCTGTGGGTCTAGATATGGTCAATCCAGGTTGCATCACAGCCCCTGAACGCATTGTGTAAGAATTTCGCTCTCTTTCACTGTCTTTGTTTCATGGGTTTTTCAAAGTAATTTATTTTTATAATGGGGTTTAGCTGCTTTTCACTGCTGTGTTTATGCCGCTTTACACCCACTTGACACACTAACAGAGAGATATCAATACATAGCTTTTAAGATTATTACTAGTCAGATATATTCTTGTGCGGTGAATAGGGCGTGTTGAGTCCAGTTCTCTGAGCAAGGAGTAGGTCTTGTCTATTACATATTGGGTTTATGGAACGGTATCTGAGCTAATTTGAAACCCTTGTTTTATGTATCACCCCACCTCACCTTTCCCGTTAAGCAGCCATAGTGTGTTTTCTGCATGTGTGACTCTGTTCTGTTTTGTAATACAGTTCAAGTGTAACGGTTTTTACATTCCCTCTATAAGTGATACCTTATGAGAAGTGTCCTTTTCTGTGTGACTTATTTCACTTAGAATCGTCGTACCTAAATCCACTCATCATGCTGCTACTAGCCTTATGACATTGATTTCATGGCTGAGTGATATTCCATTGTACATAAGGACCACAACTTCTTTATCCATTTTTCTCTTTCCTGGGATATTGAAGGTGGAATGAAGTGGAGGTCCTTGTCAACAGAGCAGCCCTAAACTTTGGGGTGCTTGTGTCTTGCTGATTTTTCATTTTCCCAATTTATACCCCCATGAGTGGAAGTGCCCTATGCTCTCTAAGCTTTGCTTTTTAGACGTTTCAGGACTCACCGTACACTTCTCCAGAGTGGCTGTTGACAATTTACATCCCGCCCATCAGTGTAGCAAGGCTCCCATTTCTCCATGGCCTGTCCTGCATTTTTGGTTTTGAGACTTTTTTCAGCATGGCCCTTTTGACCGATGGGAAGCGAGACATCTTTGTAGCGCTGATTTGCCTTTCCAGGTTGCTTGGTTGGCCACAAAGGGCGTATGCGTTTTTTCCTGAATATATTCAGGAAAAAACGCATACGCCCTTTTTGGCCAAGGGCATCATTGTCAACGTTTTGCCGCTTTTCATGTGCTTTAAAGGCGATTCGAATCTACCTCCTGAAATCTGTTTCCTGCAATTCTGCCTTGATTTCAAATCCTCTTCTTTGCCTTCCCTCAATATATTTGTGGACGAGAGTTATCATTTATAACTCTGCAGGTTTGTGAATTGCAGTGCCCTGAACCTCCATTTTACAACTCGCTTTTTAGGGAGCTGGCCGCAAAAGCGCAGGATGCCTTCAGGCCCTGTTCTGGTTCCGGGGGCAGGCTGAGCCTGTGGTTAATTCTTCTTCCTGATGGGAAAATAGAGTGACCTGTGCCTGTCCCAACACCAAGAGCTAGTCTCTCATTGGTTCCACGTCTTCCAGTTCATCCTCAGGACAAATTGCAACCTGTACGGAACAGGATGTTAAAGGTGCTGATGCTCCAAGTAGGGAGATTGCTGGTAAAGCGGCTGGAATAGCGAACCCGGCCACCAGGAGATGAGAAATGAGGTGCGTTTTAGAAACCTTTCCACATCACACGGTGTACCATCTTCTGGGTTTCTCATGCATGTTTTCGATGTAGGAAGATGCCCTTGAACCTGGAGATTTGGGACCCATGCGATGGGTACCATGCAGTATTACTGTAAAGGGTCTGCGTTTGCTCACCCAACCTCACCAAACCTCTCAGCCCCAAGAGTGTCCACCCTTATGTCTCATCCAGCTGTGGGTCTAGATATGGTCAATCCAGGTTGCATCACAGCCCCTGAACGAATTGTGTAAGAATTTCGCTCTCTTTCACTGTCTTTGTTTCATGGGTTATTCAAAGTAATTTATTTTTATAATGGGGTTTAGCTGCTTTTCACTTCTGTGTTTATGCCGCTTTACACCCACTTGACACACTAACAGAGAGATATCTATACATAGGTTTTAAGATTATTACTAGTCAGATATATTCTTGTGCGGTGAATAGGGCGTGTTGAGTCCAGTTCTCTGAGCAAGGAGTAGGTCTTGTCTATTACATATTGGTTTTATGGAACGGTATCTGAGCTAATTTGAAACCCTTGTTTTATGTATCACCCCACCTCACCTTTCCCGTTAAGCAGCCATAGTGTGTTTTCTGCATGTGTGACTCTGTTCTGTTTTGTAATTCAGTTCAAGTGTAACGGTTTTTACATTCCCTCTATAAGTGATACCTTATGAGAAGTGTCCTTTTCTGTGTGACTTATTTCACTTAGAATCGTCGTACCTAAATCCACTCATCATGCTGCTACTAGCTTTATGACATTGATTTCATGGCTGAGTGATATTCCATTGTACATAAGGACCACAACTTCTTTATCCATTTTTCTCTTTCCTGGGATATTGAAGGTGGAATGAAGTGGAGGTCCTTGTCAACAGAGCAGCCCTAAACTTTGGGGTGCTTGTGTCTTGCTGATTTTTAATTTTCCCAATTTATACCCCCATGAGTGGAAGTGCCCTATGCTCTCTAAGCTTTGCTTTTTAGACGTTTCAGGACTCACCGTACGCTTCTCCAGAGTGGCTGTTGACAATTTACATCCCGCCCATCAGTGTAGCAAGGCTCCCATTTCTCCATGGCCTGTCCTGCATTTCTGGTTTTGACACTTTTTTCAGCATGGCCCTTTTGACCGATGGGAAGCGAGACATCTTTGTAGCGCTGATTTGCCTTTCCAGGTTGCTTGGTTGGCCAAAAAGGGCGTATGCGTTTTTTCCTGAATATATTCAGGAAAAAACGCATACGCCCTTTTTGGCCAAGGGCATCATTGTCAACGTTTTGCCGCTTTTCATGTGCTTTAAAGGCGATTCAAATCTACCTCCTGAAATCTGTTTCCTGCAATTCTGCCTTGATTTCAAATCCTCTTCTTTGCCTTCCCTCAATATATTTGTGGACGAGAGTTATCATTTATAACTCTGCAGGTTTGTGAATTGCAGTGCCCTGAACCTCCATTTTACAACTCGCGTTTTTGGGAGATGGCCGCAAAAGCGCACGATGGCTTCAGGCCCTGTTCTTATTCCGGGGGGCAGGCTGAGCCTGTGGTTAATTCTTCTTCCTGATGGGAAAATAGAGTGACCTGTGCCTGTCCCAACACCAAGAGATAGTCTCTCATTGGTTTCACGTCTTCCCGTTCATCCTCAGGACAAATTGCAACCTGTACGGAACAGGAGGTTAAAGGTGATGATGCTCCAAGGAGGGAGATTGCTAGTAAAGTGGCTGGAATGGCGAACCCGAGCACAAGGAGATGAGAAATGAGGTGCGTTTTAGAAACCTTTCCCCATCACACGGTGTACCATCTTCTGGGTTTCTCATGCATGTTTTCGATGTAGGAAGATGCCCTTGAACCTGGATATTTGGGACCCATGCGATGGGTACCACGCAGTATTACTTTAAAGGGGCTGCGTTTGCTCACCCAACCTCACCAAACCTCTCAGCCGCAACAGTGTCCACCCTTATGTCTCATCCAGCTGTGGGTCTAGATATGGTCAATCCAGGTTGCATCACAGCCCCTGAACGCATTGTGTAAGAATTTCGCTCTCTTTCACTGTCTTTGTTTCATGGGTTTTTCAAAGTAATTTATTTTTATAATGGGGTTTAGCTGCTTTTCACTGCTGTGTTTATGCCGCTTTACACCCACTTGACACACTAACAGAGAGATATCAATACATAGCTTTTAAGATTATTACTAGTCAGATATATTCTTGTGCGGTGAATAGGGCGTGTTGAGTCCAGTTCTCTGAGCAAGGAGTAGGTCTTGTCTATTACATATTGGGTTTATGGAACGGTATCTGAGCTAATTTGAAACCCTTGTTTTATGTATCACCCCACCTCACCTTTCCCGTTAAGCAGCCATAGTGTGTTTTCTGCATGTGTGACTCTGTTCTGTTTTGTAATTCAGTTCAAGTGTAACGGTTTTTACATTCCCTCTATAAGTGATACCTTATGAGAAGTGTCCTTTTCTGTGTGACTTATTTCACTTAGAGTCGTCGTACCTAAATCCACTCATCATGCTGCTACTAGCCTTATGACATTGATTTCACGGCTGAGTGATATTCCATTGTACATAAGGACCACAACTTCTTTATCCATTTTTCTCTTTCCTGGGATATTGAAGGTGGAATGAAGTGGAGGTCCTTGTCAACAGAGCAGCCCTAAACTTTGGGGTGCTTGTGTCTTGCTGATTTTTAATTTTCCCAATTTATACCCCCATGAGTGGAAGTGCCCTATGCTCTCTAAGCTTTGCTTTTTAGACGTTTCAGGACTCACCGAACACTTCTCCAGAGTGGCTGTTGACAATTTACATCCCGCCCATCAGTGTAGCAAGGCTCCCATTTCTCCATGGCCTGTCCTGCATTTTTGGTTTTGAGACTTTTTTCAGCATGGCCCTTTTGACCGATGGGAAGCGAGACATCTTTGTAGCGCTGATTTGCCTTTCCAGGTTGCTTGGTTGGCCAAAAAGGGCGTATGCGTTTTTTCCTGAATATATTCAGGAAAAAACGCATACGCCCTTTTTGGCCAAGGGCATCATTGTCAACGTTTTGCCGCTTTTCATGTGCTTTAAAGGCGATTCGAATCTACCTCCTGAAATCTGTTTCCTGCAATTCTGCCTTGATTTCAAATCCTCTTCTTTGCCTTCCCTCAATATATTGGTGGACGAGAGTTATCATTTATAACTCTGCAGGTTTGTGAATTGCAGTGCCCTGAACCTCCATTTTACAACTCGCTTTTTAGGGAGCTGGCCGCAAAAGCGCAGGATGCCTTCAGGCCCTGTTCTGGTTCCGGGGGCAGGCTGAGCCTGTGGTTAATTCTTCTTCCTGATGGGAAAATAGAGTGACCTGTGCCTGTCCCAACACCAAGAGCTAGTCTCTCATTGGTTCCACGTCTTCCCGTTCACCCTCAGGACAAATTGCAACCTGCACGGAGCAGGAGCTTAAAGGTGCTGATGCTCCAAGTAGGGAGATTGCTAGTAAAGCGGCTGGAATAGCGAACCCGGGCGCAAGGAGATGAGAAATGAGGTGCGTTTTAGAAACCTTTCCACATCACACGGTGTACCATCTTCTGGGTTTCTCATGCATGTTTTCGATGTAGGAAGATGCCCTTGAACCTGGAGATTTGGGACCCATGCGATGGGTACCACGCAGTATTAGTTGAAAGGGTCTGCGTTTGCTCACCCAACCTCACCAAACCTCTCAGCCCCAAGAGTGTCCACCCTTATGTCTCATCCAGCTGTGGGTCTAGATATGGTCAATCCAGGTTGCATCACAGCCCGTGAACGCATTGTGTAAGAATTTCTATCTCTTTCACTGTCTTTGTTTCATGGGTTTTTCAAAGTAATTTATTTTTATAATGGGGTTTAGCTGCTTTTCACTGCTGTGTTTATGCCACTTTACACCCACTTGACACACTAACAGAGAGATATCAATACATAGGTTTTAAGATTATTACTAGTCAGATATATTCTTGTGCGGTGAATAGGGCGTGTTGAGTCCAGTTCTCTGAGCAAGGAGTAGGTCTTGTCTATTACATATTGGGTTTATGGAACGGTATCTGAGCTAATTTGAAACCCTTGTTTTATGTATCACCCCACCTCACCTTTCCCGTTAAGCAGCCATAGTGTGTTTTCTGCATGTGTGACTCTGTTCTGTTTTGTAATTCAGTTCAAGTGTAACGGTTTTTACATTCCCTCTATAAGTGATACCTTATGAGAAGTGTCCTTTTCTGTTTGACTTATTTCACTTAGAATCGTCGTACCTAAATCCACTCATCATGCTGCTACTAGCCTTATGACATTGATTTCATGGCTGAGGGATATTCCATTGTACATAAGGACCACAACTTCTTTATCCATTTTTCTCTTTCCTGGGATATTGAAGGTGGAATGAAGTGGAGGTCCTTGTCAACAGAGCAGCCCTAAACTTTGGGGTGCTTGTGTCTTGCTGATTTTTCATTTTCCCAATTTATACCCCCATGAGTGGAAGTGCCCTATGCTCTCTAAGCTGTGTTTTTTAGATGTTTCAGGACACACCGTACGCTTCTCCAGAGTGGCTGTTGGCAATTTACATCCCGCCCATCAGTGTAGCAAGGCTCCCATTTCTCCATGGCATGTCCTGCATTTCTGGTTTTGACAGTTTTTTCAGCATGGGCCTTTTGACCGATGGGAAGCGAGACTTCTTTGTAGCACTGATTTGCCTTTCCAGGTTGCTTGCTTGGCCAAAAAGGGCGTATGCGTTTTTTCCTGAATATATTCAGGAAAAAACGCATACGCCCTTTTTGGCCAAGGGCATCATT
This sequence comes from Balaenoptera borealis, assembly GCF_965194805.1. Lineage (NCBI taxonomy): Eukaryota > Metazoa > Chordata > Mammalia > Artiodactyla > Balaenopteridae > Balaenoptera > Balaenoptera borealis. The sequence goes on along the minus strand of NW_028123954.1, from coordinate 626,148 downwards.
GTCAACGTTTTGCCGCTTTTCATGTGCTTTAAAGGCGATTCGAATCTACCTCCTGAAATCTGTTTCCTGCAATTCTGCCTTGATTTCAAATCCTCTTCTTTGCCTTCCCTCAATATATTTGTGGACGAGAGTTATCATTTATAAGTCTGCAGTTTTGTGAATTGCAGTGCCCTGAACCTCCATTTTACAACTCGCTTTTTAGGGAGCTGGCCGCAATAGCGCAGGATGGCTTCAGGCCCTGTTCTGGTTCCGGGTGGCAGGCTGAGCCTGTGGTTAATTCTTCTTCCTGATAGGAAAATAGAGTGACCTGTGCCTGTCCCAACACCAAGAGCTAGTCTCTCATTGGTTCCACGTCTTCCCGTTCATCCTCAGGACAAATTGCAACCTGTACGGAACAGGAGGTTAAAGGTGATGATGCTCCAAGGAGGGAGATTGCTAGTAAAGTGGCTGGAATGGCGAACCCGAGCACAAGGAGATGAGAAATGAGGTGCGTTTTAGAAACCTTTCCCCATCACACGGTGTACCATCTTCTGGGTACCTCATGCATGTTTTCGATGTAGGAAGGTGCCCTTGAACCTGGAGATTTGGGACCCATGCGATGGGTACCACACAGTATTACTTTAAAGGGTCTGCGTTTGCTCACCCAACCTCACCAAACCTCTCAGCCCCAAGAGTGTCCACCCTTATGTCTCATCCAGCTGTGGGTCTAGATATGGTCAATCCAGGTTGCATCACAGCCCCTGAACGCATTGTGTAAGAATTTCGCTCTCTTTCACTGTCTTTGTTTCATGGGTTTTTCAAAGTAATTTATTTTTATAATGGGGTTTAGCTGCTTTTCACTGCTGTGTTTATGCCGCTTTACACCCACTTGACACACTAACAGAGAGATATCAATACATAGGTTTTAAGAGTATTACTAGTCAAATATATTCTTGTGCGGTGAATAGGGCGTGTTGAGTCCAGTTCTCTGAGCAAGGAGTAGGTCTTGTCTATTACATATTGGGTTTATGGAATGGTATCTGAGCTAATTTGAAAACCTTGTTTTATGTATCACCCCACCTCACCTTTCCCGTTAAGCAGCCATAGTGTGTTTTCTGCATGTGTGACTCTGTTCTGTTTTGTAATTCAGTTCAAGTGTAACGGTTTTTACATTCCCTCTATAAGTGATACCTTATGAGAAGTGTCCTTTTCTGTGTGACTTATTTCACTTAGAATCGTCGTACCTAAATCCACTCATCATGCTGCTACTAGCCTTATGACATTGCTTTCATGGCTGAATGATATTCCATTGTACATAAGGACCACAACTTCTTTATCCATTTTTCTCTTTCGTGGGATATTGAAGGTGGAATGAAGTGGAGGTCCTTGTCAACAGAGCAGCCCTAAACTTTGGGGTGCTTGTGTCTTGCTGATTTTTAATTTTCCCAATTTATAACCCCATGAGTGGAAGTGCCCTATGCTCTCTAAGCTTTGTTTTTTAGATTTTTCAGGACTCACCGTACGCTTCTCCAGAGTGGCTGTTGACAATTTACATCCCGCCCATCAGTGTAGCAAGGCTCCCATTTCTCCATGGCCTGTCCTGCATTTCTGGTTTTGACACTTTTTTCAGCATGGCCCTTTTGACCGATGGGAAGCGAGACATCTTTGTAGCGCTGATTTGCCTTTCCAGGTTGCTTGGTTGGCCAAAAAGGGCGTATGCGTTTTTTCCTGAATATATTCAGGAAAAAACGCATACGCCCTTTTTGGCCAAGGGCATCATTGTCAACGTTTTGCCGCTTTTCATGTGCTTTAAAGGCGATTCGAATCTACCTCCTGAAATCTGTTTCCTGCAATTCTGCCTTGATTTCAAATCCTCTTCTTTGCCTTCCCTCAATATATTTGTGGACGAGAGTTATCATTTATAACTCTGCAGGTTTGTGAATTGCAGTGCCCTGAACCTACATTTTACAACTCGCTTTTTAGGGAGCTGGCCACAAAAGCGCAGGATGCCTTCAGGCCCTGTTCTGGTTCCGGGGGCAGGCTGAGCCTGTGGTTAATTCTTCTTCCTGATGGGAAAATAGCGTGACCTGTGCCTGTCCCAACACCAAGAGCCAGTCTCTCATTGGTTCCACGTCTTCCCGTTCACACTCAGGACAAATTGCAACCTGTACGGAGCAGGAGGTTAAAGGTGCTGATGCTCCAAGTAGGGAGATTGCTAGTAAAGCGGCTGGAATGGCGAACCAGGGCACAAGGAGATTAGAAATGAGGTGCGTTTTAGAAACCTTTCCCCATCACACGGTGTACCATCTTCTGGGTTTCTCATGCATGTTTCCGATGTAGGAAGATGCCCTTGAACCTGGAGATTTGGGACCCATGCGATGGGTACCAGACAATATTACTTTAAAGGGGCTGCGTTTGCTCACCCAACCTCACCAAACCTCTCAGCCGCAACAGTGTCCACCCTTATGTCTCATCCAGCTGTGGGTCTAGATATGGTCAATCCAGGTTGCATCACAGCCCCTGAACGCATTGTGTAAGAATTTCGCTCTCTTTCACTGTCTTTGTTTCATGGGTTTTTCAAAGTAATTTATTTTTATAATGGGGTTTAGCTGCTTTTCACTGCTGTGTTTATGCCGCTTTACACCCACTTGACACACTAACAGAGAGATATCAATACATAGCTTTTAAGATTATTACTAGTCAGATATATTCTTGTGCGGTGAATAGGGCGTGTTGAGTCCAGTTCTCTGAGCAAGGAGTAGGTCTTGTCTATTACATATTGGGTTTATGGAACGGTATCTGAGCTAATTTGAAACCCTTGTTTTATGTATCACCCCACCTCACCTTTCCCGTTAAGCAGCCATAGTGTGTTTTCTGCATGTGTGACTCTGTTCTGTTTTGTAATTCAGTTCAAGTGTAACGGTTTTTACATTCCCTCTATAAGTGATACCTTATGAGAAGTGTCCTTTTCTGTGTGACTTATTTCACTTAGAGTCGTCGTACCTAAATCCACTCATCATGCTGCTACTAGCCTTATGACATTGATTTCACGGCTGAGTGATATTCCATTGTACATAAGGACCACAACTTCTTTATCCATTTTTCTCTTTCCTGGGATATTGAAGGTGGAATGAAGTGGAGGTCCTTGTCAACAGAGCAGCCCTAAACTTTGGGGTGCTTGTGTCTTGCTGATTTTTAATTTTCCCAATTTATACCCCCATGAGTGGAAGTGCCCTATGCTCTCTAAGCTTTGCTTTTTAGACGTTTCAGGACTCACCGAACACTTCTCCAGAGTGGCTGTTGACAATTTACATCCCGCCCATCAGTGTAGCAAGGCTCCCATTTCTCCATGGCCTGTCCTGCATTTTTGGTTTTGAGACTTTTTTCAGCATGGCCCTTTTGACCGATGGGAAGCGAGACATCTTTGTAGCGCTGATTTGCCTTTCCAGGTTGCTTGGTTGGCCAAAAAGGGCGTATGCGTTTTTTCCTGAATATATTCAGGAAAAAACGCATACGCCCTTTTTGGCCAAGGGCATCATTGTCAACGTTTTGCCGCTTTTCATGTGCTTTAAAGGCGATTCGAATCTACCTCCTGAAATCTGTTTCCTGCAATTCTGCCTTGATTTCAAATCCTCTTCTTTGCCTTCCCTCAATATATTGGTGGACGAGAGTTATCATTTATAACTCTGCAGGTTTGTGAATTGCAGTGCCCTGAACCTCCATTTTACAACTCGCTTTTTAGGGAGCTGGCCGCAAAAGCGCAGGATGCCTTCAGGCCCTGTTCTGGTTCCGGGGGCAGGCTGAGCCTGTGGTTAATTCTTCTTCCTGATGGGAAAATAGAGTGACCTGTGCCTGTCCCAACACCAAGAGCTAGTCTCTCATTGGTTCCACGTCTTCCCGTTCACCCTCAGGACAAATTGCAACCTGCACGGAGCAGGAGCTTAAAGGTGCTGATGCTCCAAGTAGGGAGATTGCTAGTAAAGCGGCTGGAATAGCGAACCCGGGCGCAAGGAGATGAGAAATGAGGTGCGTTTTAGAAACCTTTCCACATCACACGGTGTACCATCTTCTGGGTTTCTCATGCATGTTTTCGATGTAGGAAGATGCCCTTGAACCTGGAGATTTGGGACCCATGCGATGGGTACCACGCAGTATTAGTTGAAAGGGTCTGCGTTTGCTCACCCAACCTCACCAAACCTCTCAGCCCCAAGAGTGTCCACCCTTATGTCTCATCCAGCTGTGGGTCTAGATATGGTCAATCCAGGTTGCATCACAGCCCGTGAACGCATTGTGTAAGAATTTCTATCTCTTTCACTGTCTTTGTTTCATGGGTTTTTCAAAGTAATTTATTTTTATAATGGGGTTTAGCTGCTTTTCACTGCTGTGTTTATGCCACTTTACACCCACTTGACACACTAACAGAGAGATATCAATACATAGGTTTTAAGATTATTACTAGTCAGATATATTCTTGTGCGGTGAATAGGGCGTGTTGAGTCCAGTTCTCTGAGCAAGGAGTAGGTCTTGTCTATTACATATTGGGTTTATGGAACGGTATCTGAGCTAATTTGAAACCCTTGTTTTATGTATCACCCCACCTCACCTTTCCCGTTAAGCAGCCATAGTGTGTTTTCTGCATGTGTGACTCTGTTCTGTTTTGTAATTCAGTTCAAGTGTAACGGTTTTTACATTCCCTCTATAAGTGATACCTTATGAGAAGTGTCCTTTTCTGTTTGACTTATTTCACTTAGAATCGTCGTACCTAAATCCACTCATCATGCTGCTACTAGCCTTATGACATTGATTTCATGGCTGAGGGATATTCCATTGTACATAAGGACCACAACTTCTTTATCCATTTTTCTCTTTCCTGGGATATTGAAGGTGGAATGAAGTGGAGGTCCTTGTCAACAGAGCAGCCCTAAACTTTGGGGTGCTTGTGTCTTGCTGATTTTTCATTTTCCCAATTTATACCCCCATGAGTGGAAGTGCCCTATGCTCTCTAAGCTGTGTTTTTTAGATGTTTCAGGACACACCGTACGCTTCTCCAGAGTGGCTGTTGGCAATTTACATCCCGCCCATCAGTGTAGCAAGGCTCCCATTTCTCCATGGCATGTCCTGCATTTCTGGTTTTGACAGTTTTTTCAGCATGGGCCTTTTGACCGATGGGAAGCGAGACTTCTTTGTAGCACTGATTTGCCTTTCCAGGTTGCTTGCTTGGCCAAAAAGGGCGTATGCCTTTTTTCCTGAATATATTCAGGAAAAAACGCATACGCCCTTTTTGGCCAAGGGCATCATTGTCAACGTTTTGCCGCTTTTCATGTGCTTTAAAGGCGATTCGAATCTACCTCCTGAAATCTGTTTCCTGCAATTCTGCCTTGATTTCAAATCCTCTTCTTTGCCTTCCCTCAATATATTTGTGGACGAGAGTTATCATTTATAAGTCTGCAGTTTTGTGAATTGCAGTGCCCTGAACCTCCATTTTACAACTCGCTTTTTAGGGAGCTGGCCGCAATAGCGCAGGATGGCTTCAGGCCCTGTTCTGGTTCCGGGTGGCAGGCTGAGCCTGTGGTTAATTCTTCTTCCTGATAGGAAAATAGAGTGACCTGTGCCTGTCCCAACACCAAGAGCTAGTCTCTCATTGGTTCCACGTCTTCCCGTTCATCCTCAGGACAAATTGCAACCTGTACGGAACAGGAGGTTAAAGGTGATGATGCTCCAAGGAGGGAGATTGCTAGTAAAGTGGCTGGAATGGCGAACCCGAGCACAAGGAGATGAGAAATGAGGTGCGTTTTAGAAACCTTTCCCCATCACACGGTGTACCATCTTCTGGGTACCTCATGCATGTTTTCGATGTAGGAAGGTGCCCTTGAACCTGGAGATTTGGGACCCATGCGATGGGTACCACACAGTATTACTTTAAAGGGTCTGCGTTTGCTCACCCAACCTCACCAAACCTCTCAGCCCCAAGAGTGTCCACCCTTATGTCTCATCCAGCTGTGGGTCTAGATATGGTCAATCCAGGTTGCATCACAGCCCCTGAACGCATTGTGTAAGAATTTCGCTCTCTTTCACTGTCTTTGTTTCATGGGTTTTTCAAAGTAATTTATTTTTATAATGGGGTTTAGCTGCTTTTCACTGCTGTGTTTATGCCGCTTTACACCCACTTGACACACTAACAGAGAGATATCAATACATAGGTTTTAAGAGTATTACTAGTCAAATATATTCTTGTGCGGTGAATAGGGCGTGTTGAGTCCAGTTCTCTGAGCAAGGAGTAGGTCTTGTCTATTACATATTGGGTTTATGGAATGGTATCTGAGCTAATTTGAAAACCTTGTTTTATGTATCACCCCACCTCACCTTTCCCGTTAAGCAGCCATAGTGTGTTTTCTGCATGTGTGACTCTGTTCTGTTTTGTAATTCAGTTCAAGTGTAACGGTTTTTACATTCCCTCTATAAGTGATACCTTATGAGAAGTGTCCTTTTCTGTGTGACTTATTTCACTTAGAATCGTCGTACCTAAATCCACTCATCATGCTGCTACTAGCCTTATGACATTGCTTTCATGGCTGAATGATATTCCATTGTACATAAGGACCACAACTTCTTTATCCATTTTTCTCTTTCCTGGGATATTGAAGGTGGAATGAAGTGGAGGTCCTTGTCAACAGAGCAGCCCTAAACTTTGGGGTGCTTGTGTCTTGCTGATTTTTAATTTTCCCAATTTATAACCCCATGAGTGGAAGTGCCCTATGCTCTCTAAGCTTTGTTTTTTAGATTTTTCAGGACTCACCGTACGCTTCTCCAGAGTGGCTGTTGGCAATTTACATCCCGCCCATCAGTGTAGCAAGGCTCCCATTTCTCCATGGCCTGTCCTGCATTTCTGGTTTTGACACTTTTTTCAGCATGGCCTTTTTAACCGATGGGAAGCGAGACATCTTTGTAGCGCTGATTTGCCTTTCCAGGTTGCTTGGTTGGCCAAAAAGGGCGTATGCGTTTTTTCCTGAATATATTCAGGAAAAAACGCATACGCCCTTTTTGGCCAAGGGCATCATTGTCAACGTTTTGCCGCTTTTCATGTGCTTTAAAGGCGATTCGAATCTACCTCCTGAAATCTGTTTCCTGCAATTCTGCCTTGATTTCAAATCCTCTTCTTTGCCTTCCCTCAATATATTTGTGGACGAGAGTTATCATTTATAACTCTGCAGGTTTGTGAATTGCAGTGCCCTGAACCTACATTTTACAACTCGCTTTTTAGGGAGCTGGCCACAAAAGCGCAGGATGCCTTCAGGCCCTGTTCTGGTTCCGGGGGCAGGCTGAGCCTGTGGTTAATTCTTCTTCCTGATGGGAAAATAGCGTGACCTGTGCCTGTCCCAACACCAAGAGCCAGTCTCTCATTGGTTCCACGTCTTCCCGTTCACACTCAGGACAAATTGCAACCTGTACGGAGCAGGAGGTTAAAGGTGCTGATGCTCCAAGTAGGGAGATTGCTAGTAAAGCGGCTGGAATGGCGAACCCGGGCACAAGGAGATTAGAAATGAGGTGCGTTTTAGAAACCTTTCCCCATCACACGGTGTACCATCTTCTGGGTTTCTCATGCATGTTTCCGATGTAGGAAGATGCCCTTGAACCTGGAGATTTGGGACCCATGCGATGGGTACCACACAATATTACTTTAAAGGGGCTGCGTTTGCTCACCCAACCTCACCAAACCTCTCAGCCGCAACAGTGTCCACCCTTATGTCTCATCCAGCTGTGGGTCTAGATATGGTCAATCCAGGTTGCATCACAGCCCCTGAACGCATTGTGTAAGAATTTCGCTCTCTTTCACTGTCTTTGTTTCATGGGTTTTTCAAAGTAATTTATTTTTATAATGGGGTTTAGCTGCTTTTCACTGCTGTGTTTATGCCGCTTTACACCCACTTGACACACTAACAAAGAGATATCAATACATAGCTTTTAAGATTATTACTAGTCAGATATATTCTTGTGCGGTGAATAGGGCGTGTTGAGTCCAGTTCTCTGAGCAAGGAGTAGGTCTTGTCTATTACATATTGGGTTTATGGAACGGTATCTGAGCTAATTTGAAACCCTTGTTTTATGTATCACCCCACCTCACCTTTCCCGTTAAGCAGCCATAGTGTGTTTTCTGCATGTGTGACTCTGTTCTGTTTTGTAATTCAGTTCAAGTGTAACGGTTTTTACATTCCCTCTATAAGTGATACCTTATGAGAAGTGTCCTTTTCTGTTTGACTTATTTCACTTAGAATCGTCGTACCTAAATCCACTCATCATGCTGCTACTAGCCTTATGACATTGATTTCATGGCTGAGGGATATTCCATTGTACATAAGGACCACAACTTCTTTATCCATTTTTCTCTTTCCTGGGATATTGAAGGTGGAATGAAGTGGAGGTCCTTGTCAACAGAGCAGCCCTAAACTTTGGGGTGCTTGTGTCTTGCTGATTTTTCATTTTCCCAATTTATACCCCCATGAGTGGAAGTGCCCTATGCTCTCTAAGCTGTGTTTTTTAGATGTTTCAGGACACACCGTACGCTTCTCCAGAGTGGCTGTTGGCAATTTACATCCCGCCCATCAGTGTAGCAAGGCTCCCATTTCTCCATGGCATGTCCTGCATTTCTGGTTTTGACAGTTTTTTCAGCATGGGCCTTTTGACCGATGGGAAGCGAGACTTCTTTGTAGCACTGATTTGCCTTTCCAGGTTGCTTGCTTGGCCAAAAAGGGCGTATGCGTTTTTTCCTGAATATATTCAGGAAAAAACGCATACGCCCTTTTTGGCCAAGGGCATCATTGTCAACGTTTTGCCGCTTTTCATGTGCTTTAAAGGCGATTCGAATCTACCTCCTGAAATCTGTTTCCTGCAATTCTGCCTTGATTTCAAATCCTCTTCTTTGCCTTCCCTCAATATATTTGTGGACGAGAGTTATCATTTATAAGTCTGCAGTTTTGTGAATTGCAGTGCCCTGAACCTCCATTTTACAACTCGCTTTTTAGGGAGCTGGCCGCAATAGCGCAGGATGGCTTCAGGCCCTGTTCTGGTTCCGGGTGGCAGGCTGAGCCTGTGGTTAATTCTTCTTCCTGATAGGAAAATAGAGTGACCTGTGCCTGTCCCAACACCAAGAGCTAGTCTCTCATTGGTTCCACGTCTTCCCGTTCATCCTCAGGACAAATTGCAACCTGTACGGAACAGGAGGTTAAAGGTGATGATGCTCCAAGGAGGGAGATTGCTAGTAAAGTGGCTGGAATGGCGAACCCGAGCACAAGGAGATGAGAAATGAGGTGCGTTTTAGAAACCTTTCCCCATCACACGGTGTACCATCTTCTGGGTACCTCATGCATGTTTTCGATGTAGGAAGGTGCCCTTGAACCTGGAGATTTGGGACCCATGCGATGGGTACCACACAGTATTACTTTAAAGGGTCTGCGTTTGCTCACCCAACCTCACCAAACCTCTCAGCCCCAAGAGTGTCCACCCTTATGTCTCATCCAGCTGTGGGTCTAGATATGGTCAATCCAGGTTGCATCACAGCCCCTGAACGCATTGTGTAAGAATTTCGCTCTCTTTCACTGTCTTTGTTTCATGGGTTTTTCAAAGTAATTTATTTTTATAATGGGGTTTAGCTGCTTTTCACTGCTGTGTTTATGCCGCTTTACACCCACTTGACACACTAACAGAGAGATATCAATACATAGGTTTTAAGAGTATTACTAGTCAAATATATTCTTGTGCGGTGAATAGGGCGTGTTGAGTCCAGTTCTCTGAGCAAGGAGTAGGTCTTGTCTATTACATATTGGGTTTATGGAATGGTATCTGAGCTAATTTGAAAACCTTGTTTTATGTATCACCCCACCTCACCTTTCCCGTTAAGCAGCCATAGTGTGTTTTCTGCATGTGTGACTCTGTTCTGTTTTGTAATTCAGTTCAAGTGTAACGGTTTTTACATTCCCTCTATAAGTGATACCTTATGAGAAGTGTCCTTTTCTGTGTGACTTATTTCACTTAGAATCGTCGTACCTAAATCCACTCATCATGCTGCTACTAGCCTTATGACATTGCTTTCATGGCTGAATGATATTCCATTGTACATAAGGACCACAACTTCTTTATCCATTTTTCTCTTTCCTGGGATATTGAAGGTGGAATGAAGTGGAGGTCCTTGTCAACAGAGCAGCCCTAAACTTTGGGGTGCTTGTGTCTTGCTGATTTTTAATTTTCCCAATTTATAACCCCATGAGTGGAAGTGCCCTATGCTCTCTAAGCTTTGTTTTTTAGATTTTTCAGGACTCACCGTACGCTTCTCCAGAGTGGCTGTTGGCAATTTACATCCCGCCCATCAGTGTAGCAAGGCTCCCATTTCTCCATGGCCTGTCCTGCATTTCTGGTTTTGACACTTTTTTCAGCATGGCCTTTTTAACCGATGGGAAGCGAGACATCTTTGTAGCGCTGATTTGCCTTTCCAGGTTGCTTGGTTGGCCAAAAAGGGCGTATGCGTTTTTTCCTGAATATATTCAGGAAAAAACGCATACGCCCTTTTTGGCCAAGGGCATCATTGTCAACGTTTTGCCGCTTTTCATGTGCTTTAAAGGCGATTCGAATCTACCTCCTGAAATCTGTTTCCTGCAATTCTGCCTTGATTTCAAATCCTCTTCTTTGCCTTCCCTCAATATATTTGTGGACGAGAGTTATCATTTATAACTCTGCAGGTTTGTGAATTGCAGTGCCCTGAACCTACATTTTACAACTCGCTTTTTAGGGAGCTGGCCACAAAAGCGCAGGATGCCTTCAGGCCCTGTTCTGGTTCCGGGGGCAGGCTGAGCCTGTGGTTAATTCTTCTTCCTGATGGGAAAATAGCGTGACCTGTGCCTGTCCCAACACCAAGAGCCAGTCTCTCATTGGTTCCACGTCTTCCCGTTCACACTCAGGACAAATTGCAACCTGTACGGAGCAGGAGGTTAAAGGTGCTGATGCTCCAAGTAGGGAGATTGCTAGTAAAGCGGCTGGAATGGCGAACCCGGGCACAAGGAGATTAGAAATGAGGTGCGTTTTAGAAACCTTTCCCCATCACACGGTGTACCATCTTCTGGGTTTCTCATGCATGTTTCCGATGTAGGAAGATGCCCTTGAACCTGGAGATTTGGGACCCATGCGATGGGTACCACACAATATTACTTTAAAGGGGCTGCGTTTGCTCACCCAACCTCACCAAACCTCTCAGCCGCAACAGTGTCCACCCTTATGTCTCATCCAGCTGTGGGTCTAGATATGGTCAATCCAGGTTGCATCACAGCCCCTGAACGCATTGTGTAAGAATTTCGCTCTCTTTCACTGTCTTTGTTTCATGGGTTTTTCAAAGTAATTTATTTTTATAATGGGGTTTAGCTGCTTTTCACTGCTGTGTTTATGCCGCTTTACACCCACTTGACACACTAACAGAGAGATATCAATACATAGCTTTTAAGATTATTACTAGTCAGATATATTCTTGTGCGGTGAATAGGGCGTGTTGAGTCCAGTTCTCTGAGCAAGGAGTAGGTCTTGTCTATTACATATTGGGTTTATGGAACGGTATCTGAGCTAATTTGAAACCCTTGTTTTATGTATCACCCCACCTCACCTTTCCCGTTAAGCAGCCATAGTGTGTTTTCTGCATGTGTGACTCTGTTCTGTTTTGTAATTCAGTTCAAGTGTAACGGTTTTTACATTCCCTCTATAAGTGATACCTTATGAGAAGTGTCCTTTTCTGTGTGACTTATTTCACTTAGAGTCGTCGTACCTAAATCCACTCATCATGCTGCTACTAGCCTTATGACATTGATTTCACGGCTGAGTGATATTCCATTGTACATAAGGACCACAACTTCTTTATCCATTTTTCTCTTTCCTGGGATATTGAAGGTGGAATGAAGTGGAGGTCCTTGTCAACAGAGCAGCCCTAAACTTTGGGGTGCTTGTGTCTTGCTGATTTTTAATTTTCCCAATTTATACCCCCATGAGTGGAAGTGCCCTATGCTCTCTAAGCTTTGCTTTTTAGACGTTTCAGGACTCACCGAACACTTCTCCAGAGTGGCTGTTGACAATTTACATCCCGCCCATCAGTGTAGCAAGGCTCCCATTTCTCCATGGCCTGTCCTGCATTTTTGGTTTTGAGACTTTTTTCAGCATGGCCCTTTTGACCGATGGGAAGCGAGACATCTTTGTAGCGCTGATTTGCCTTTCCAGGTTGCTTGGTTGGCCAAAAAGGGCGTATGCGTTTTTTCCTGAATATATTCAGGAAAAAACGCATACGCCCTTTTTGGCCAAGGGCATCATTGTCAACGTTTTGCCGCTTTTCATGTGCTTTAAAGGCGATTCGAATCTACCTCCTGAAATCTGTTTCCTGCAATTCTGCCTTGATTTCAAATCCTCTTCTTTGCCTTCCCTCAATATATTGGTGGACGAGAGTTATCATTTATAACTCTGCAGGTTTGTGAATTGCAGTGCCCTGAACCTCCATTTTACAACTCGCTTTTTAGGGAGCTGGCCGCAAAAGCGCAGGATGCCTTCAGGCCCTGTTCTGGTTCCGGGGGCAGGCTGAGCCTGTGGTTAATTCTTCTTCCTGATGGGAAAATAGAGTGACCTGTGCCTGTCCCAACACCAAGAGCTAGTCTCTCATTGGTTCCACGTCTTCCCGTTCACCCTCAGGACAAATTGCAACCTGCACGGAGCAGGAGCTTAAAGGTGCTGATGCTCCAAGTAGGGAGATTGCTAGTAAAGCGGCTGGAATAGCGAACCCGGGCGCAAGGAGATGAGAAATGAGGTGCGTTTTAGAAACCTTTCCACATCACACGGTGTACCATCTTCTGGGTTTCTCATGCATGTTTTCGATGTAGGAAGATGCCCTTGAACCTGGAGATTTGGGACCCATGCGATGGGTACCACGCAGTATTAGTTGAAAGGGTCTGCGTTTGCTCACCCAACCTCACCAAACCTCTCAGCCCCAAGAGTGTCCACCCTTATGTCTCATCCAGCTGTGGGTCTAGATATGGTCAATCCAGGTTGCATCACAGCCCGTGAATGCATTGTGTAAGAATTTCTATCTCTTTCACTGTCTTTGTTTCATGGGTTTTTCAAAGTAATTTATTTTTATAATGGGGTTTAGCTGCTTTTCACTGCTGTGTTTATGCCACTTTACACCCACTTGACACACTAACAGAGAGATATCAATACATAGGTTTTAAGATTATTACTAGTCAGATATATTCTTGTGCGGTGAATAGGGCGTGTTGAGTCCAGTTCTCTGAGCAAGGAGTAGGTCTTGTCTATTACATATTGGGTTTATGGAATGGTATCTGAGCTAATTTGAAACCCTTGTTTTATGTATCACCCCACCTCACCTTTCCCGTTAAGCAGCCATAGTGTGTTTTCTGCATGTGTGACTCTGTTCTGTTTTGTAATTCAGTTCAAGTGTAACGGTTTTTACATTCCCTCTATAAGTGATACCTTATGAGAAGTGTCCTTTTCTGTTTGACTTATTTCACTTAGAATCGTCGTACCTAAATCCACTCATCATGCTGCTACTAGCCTTATGACATTGATTTCATGGCTGAGGGATATTCCATTGTACATAAGGACCACAACTTCTTTATCCATTTTTCTCTTTCCTGGGATATTGAAGGTGGAATGAAGTGGAGGTCCTTGTCAACAGAGCAGCCCTAAACTTTGGGGTGCTTGTGTCTTGCTGATTTTTAATTTTCCCAATTTATAACCCCATGAGTGGAAGTGCCCTATGCTCTCTAAGCTTTGTTTTTTAGATTTTTCAGGACTCACCGTACGCTTCTCCAGAGTGGCTGTTGGCAATTTACATCCCGCCCATCAGTGTAGCAAGGCTCCCATTTCTCCATGGCCTGTCCTGCATTTCTGGTTTTGACACTTTTTTCAGCATGGCCTTTTTAACCGATGGGAAGCGAGACATCTTTGTAGCGCTGATTTGCCTTTCCAGGTTGCTTGGTTGGCCAAAAAGGGCGTATGCGTTTTTTCCTGAATATATTCAGGAAAAAACGCATACGCCCTTTTTGGCCAAGGGCATCATTGTCAACGTTTTGCCGCTTTTCATGTGCTTTAAAGGCGATTCGAATCTACCTCCTGAAATCTGTTTCCTGCAATTCTGCCTTGATTTCAAATCCTCTTCTTTGCCTTCCCTCAATATATTTGTGGACGAGAGTTATCATTTATAACTCTGCAGGTTTGTGAATTGCAGTGCCCTGAACCTACATTTTACAACTCGCTTTTTAGGGAGCTGGCCACAAAAGCGCAGGATGCCTTCAGGCCCTGTTCTGGTTCCGGGGGCAGGCTGAGCCTGTGGTTAATTCTTCTTCCTGATGGGAAAATAGCGTGACCTGTGCCTGTCCCAACACCAAGAGCCAGTCTCTCATTGGTTCCACGTCTTCCCGTTCACACTCAGGACAAATTGCAACCTGTACGGAGCAGGAGGTTAAAGGTGCTGATGCTCCAAGTAGGGAGATTGCTAGTAAAGCGGCTGGAATGGCGAACCCGGGCACAAGGAGATTAGAAATGAGGTGCGTTTTAGAAACCTTTCCCCATCACACGGTGTACCATCTTCTGGGTTTCTCATGCATGTTTCCGATGTAGGAAGATGCCCTTGAACCTGGAGATTTGGGACCCATGCGATGGGTACCACACAATATTACTTTAAAGGGGCTGCGTTTGCTCACCCAACCTCACCAAACCTCTCAGCCGCAACAGTGTCCACCCTTATGTCTCATCCAGCTGTGGGTCTAGATATGGTCAATCCAGGTTGCATCACAGCCCCTGAACGCATTGTGTAAGAATTTCGCTCTCTTTCACTGTCTTTGTTTCATGGGTTTTTCAAAGTAATTTATTTTTATAATGGGGTTTAGCTGCTTTTCACTGCTGTGTTTATGCCGCTTTACACCCACTTGACACACTAACAGAGAGATATCAATACATAGCTTTTAAGATTATTACTAGTCAGATATATTCTTGTGCGGTGAATAGGGCGTGTTGAGTCCAGTTCTCTGAGCAAGGAGTAGGTCTTGTCTATTACATATTGGGTTTATGGAACGGTATCTGAGCTAATTTGAAACCCTTGTTTTATGTATCACCCCACCTCACCTTTCCCGTTAAGCAGCCATAGTGTGTTTTCTGCATGTGTGACTCTGTTCTGTTTTGTAATACAGTTCAAGTGTAACGGTTTTTACATTCCCTCTATAAGTGATACCTTATGAGAAGTGTCCTTTTCTGTGTGACTTATTTCACTTAGAATCGTCGTACCTAAATCCACTCATCATGCTGCTACTAGCCTTATGACATTGATTTCATGGCTGAGTGATATTCCATTGTACATAAGGACCACAACTTCTTTATCCATTTTTCTCTTTCCTGGGATATTGAAGGTGGAATGAAGTGGAGGTCCTTGTCAACAGAGCAGCCCTAAACTTTGGGGTGCTTGTGTCTTGCTGATTTTTCATTTTCCCAATTTATACCCCCATGAGTGGAAGTGCCCTATGCTCTCTAAGCTTTGCTTTTTAGACGTTTCAGGACTCACCGTACACTTCTCCAGAGTGGCTGTTGACAATTTACATCCCGCCCATCAGTGTAGCAAGGCTCCCATTTCTCCATGGCCTGTCCTGCATTTTTGGTTTTGAGACTTTTTTCAGCATGGCCCTTTTGACCGATGGGAAGCGAGACATCTTTGTAGCGCTGATTTGCCTTTCCAGGTTGCTTGGTTGGCCAAAAAGGGCGTATGCGTTTTTTCCTGAATATATTCAGGAAAAAACGCATACGCCCTTTTTGGCCAAGGGCATCATTGTCAACGTTTTGCCGCTTTTCATGTGCTTTAAAGGCGATTCGAATCTACCTCCTGAAATCTGTTTCCTGCAATTCTGCCTTGATTTCAAATCCTCTTCTTTGCCTTCCCTCAATATATTTGTGGACGAGAGTTATCATTTATAACTCTGCAGGTTTGTGAATTGCAGTGCCCTGAACCTCCATTTTACAACTCGCTTTTTAGGGAGCTGGCCGCAAAAGCGCAGGATGCCTTCAGGCCCTGTTCTGGTTCCGGGGGCAGGCTGAGCCTGTGGTTAATTCTTCTTCCTGATGGGAAAATAGAGTGACCTGTGCCTGTCCCAACACCAAGAGCTAGTCTCTCATTGGTTCCACGTCTTCCAGTTCATCCTCAGGACAAATTGCAACCTGTACGGAACAGGATGTTAAAGGTGCTGATGCTCCAAGTAGGGAGATTGCTAGTAAAGCGGCTGGAATAGCGAACCCGGCCACCAGGAGATGAGAAATGAGGTGCGTTTTAGAAACCTTTCCACATCACACGGTGTACCATCTTCTGGGTTTCTCATGCATGTTTTCGATGTAGGAAGATGCCCTTGAACCTGGAGATTTGGGACCCATGCGATGGGTACCATGCAGTATTACTGTAAAGGGTCTGCGTTTGCTCACCCAACCTCACCAAACCTCTCAGCCCCAAGAGTGTCCACCCTTATGTCTCATCCAGCTGTGGGTCTAGATATGGTCAATCCAGGTTGCATCACAGCCCCTGAACGAATTGTGTAAGAATTTCGCTCTCTTTCACTGTCTTTGTTTCATGGGTTATTCAAAGTAATTTATTTTTATAATGGGGTTTAGCTGCTTTTCACTTCTGTGTTTATGCCGCTTTACACCCACTTGACACACTAACAGAGAGATATCTATACATAGGTTTTAAGATTATTACTAGTCAGATATATTCTTGTGCGGTGAATATGGCGTGTTGAGTCCAGTTCTCTGAGCAAGGAGTAGGTCTTGTCTATTACATATTGGTTTTATGGAACGGTATCTGAGCTAATTTGAAACCCTTGTTTTATGTATCACCCCACCTCACCTTTCCCGTTAAGCAGCCATAGTGTGTTTTCTGCATGTGTGACTCTGTTCTGTTTTGTAATTCAGTTCAAGTGTAACGGTTTTTACATTCCCTCTATCAGTGATACCTTATGAGAAGTGTCCTTTTCTGTGTGACTTATTTCACTTAGAATCGTCGTACCTAAATCCACTCATCATGCTGCTACTAGCTTTATGACATTGATTTCATGGCTGAGTGATATTCCATTGTACATAAGGACCACAACTTCTTTATCCATTTTTCTCTTTCCTGGGATATTGAAGGTGGAATGAAGTGGAGGTCCTTGTCAACAGAGCAGCCCTAAACTTTGGGGTGCTTGTGTCTTGCTGATTTTTAATTTTCCCAATTTATACCCCCATGAGTGGAAGTGCCCTATGCTCTCTAAGCTTTGCTTTTTAGACGTTTCAGGACTCACCGTACGCTTCTCCAGAGTGGCTGTTGACAATTTACATCCCGCCCATCAGTGTAGCAAGGCTCCCATTTCTCCATGGCCTGTCCTGCATTTCTGGTTTTGACACTTTTTTCAGCATGGCCCTTTTGACCGATGGGAAGCGAGACATCTTTGTAGCGCTGATTTGCCTTTCCAGGTTGCTTGGTTGGCCAAAAAGGGCGTATGCGTTTTTTCCTGAATATATTCAGGAAAAAACGCATACGCCCTTTTTGGCCAAGGGCATCATTGTCAACGTTTTGCCGCTTTTCATGTGCTTTAAAGGCGATTCAAATCTACCTCCTGAAATCTGTTTCCTGCAATTCTGCCTTGATTTCAAATCCTCTTCTTTGCCTTCCCTCAATATATTTGTGGACGAGAGTTATCATTTATAACTCTGCAGGTTTGTGAATTGCAGTGCCCTGAACCTCCATTTTACAACTCGCGTTTTTGGGAGATGGCCGCAAAAGCGCACGATGGCTTCAGGCCCTGTTCTTATTCCGGGGGGCAGGCTGAGCCTGTGGTTAATTCTTCTTCCTGATGGGAAAATAGAGTGACCTGTGCCTGTCCCAACACCAAGAGATAGTCTCTCATTGGTTTCACGTCTTCCCGTTCATCCTCAGGACAAATTGCAACCTGTACGGAACAGGAGGTTAAAGGTGATGATGCTCCAAGGAGGGAGATTGCTAGTAAAGTGGCTGGAATGGCGAACCCGAGCACAAGGAGATGAGAAATGAGGTGCGTTTTAGAAACCTTTCCCCATCACACGGTGTACCATCTTCTGGGTTTCTCATGCATGTTTTCGATGTAGGAAGATGCCCTTGAACCTGGATATTTGGGACCCATGCGATGGGTACCACGCAGTATTACTTTAAAGGGGCTGCGTTTGCTCACCCAACCTCACCAAACCTCTCAGCCGCAACAGTGTCCACCCTTATGTCTCATCCAGCTGTGGGTCTAGATATGGTCAATCCAGGTTGCATCACAGCCCCTGAACGCATTGTGTAAGAATTTCGCTCTCTTTCACTGTCTTTGTTTCATGGGTTTTTCAAAGTAATTTATTTTTATAATGGGGTTTAGCTGCTTTTCACTGCTGTGTTTATGCCGCTTTACACCCACTTGACACACTAACAGAGAGATATCAATACATAGCTTTTAAGATTATTACTAGTCAGATATATTCTTGTGCGGTGAATAGGGCGTGTTGAGTCCAGTTCTCTGAGCAAGGAGTAGGTCTTGTCTATTACATATTGGGTTTATGGAACGGTATCTGAGCTAATTTGAAACCCTTGTTTTATGTATCACCCCACCTCACCTTTCCCGTTAAGCAGCCATAGTGTGTTTTCTGCATGTGTGACTCTGTTCTGTTTTGTAATTCAGTTCAAGTGTAACGGTTTTTACATTCCCTCTATAAGTGATACCTTATGAGAAGTGTCCTTTTCTGTGTGACTTATTTCACTTAGAGTCGTCGTACCTAAATCCACTCATCATGCTGCTACTAGCCTTATGACATTGATTTCACGGCTGAGTGATATTCCATTGTACATAAGGACCACAACTTCTTTATCCATTTTTCTCTTTCCTGGGATATTGAAGGTGGAATGAAGTGGAGGTCCTTGTCAACAGAGCAGCCCTAAACTTTGGGGTGCTTGTGTCTTGCTGATTTTTAATTTTCCCAATTTATACCCCCATGAGTGGAAGTGCCCTATGCTCTCTAAGCTTTGCTTTTTAGACGTTTCAGGACTCACCGAACACTTCTCCAGAGTGGCTGTTGACAATTTACATCCCGCCCATCAGTGTAGCAAGGCTCCCATTTCTCCATGGCCTGTCCTGCATTTTTGGTTTTGAGACTTTTTTCAGCATGGCCCTTTTGACCGATGGGAAGCGAGACATCTTTGTAGCGCTGATTTGCCTTTCCAGGTTGCTTGGTTGGCCAAAAAGGGCGTATGCGTTTTTTCCTGAATATATTCAGGAAAAAACGCATACGCCCTTTTTGGCCAAGGGCATCATTGTCAACGTTTTGCCGCTTTTCATGTGCTTTAAAGGCGATTCGAATCTACCTCCTGAAATCTGTTTCCTGCAATTCTGCCTTGATTTCAAATCCTCTTCTTTGCCTTCCCTCAATATATTGGTGGACGAGAGTTATCATTTATAACTCTGCAGGTTTGTGAATTGCAGTGCCCTGAACCTCCATTTTACAACTCGCTTTTTAGGGAGCTGGCCGCAAAAGCGCAGGATGCCTTCAGGCCCTGTTCTGGTTCCGGGGGCAGGCTGAGCCTGTGGTTAATTCTTCTTCCTGATGGGAAAATAGAGTGACCTGTGCCTGTCCCAACACCAAGAGCTAGTCTCTCATTGGTTCCACGTCTTCCCGTTCACCCTCAGGACAAATTGCAACCTGCACGGAGCAGGAGCTTAAAGGTGCTGATGCTCCAAGTAGGGAGATTGCTAGTAAAGCGGCTGGAATAGCGAACCCGGGCGCAAGGAGATGAGAAATGAGGTGCGTTTTAGAAACCTTTCCACATCACACGGTGTACCATCTTCTGGGTTTCTCATGCATGTTTTCGATGTAGGAAGATGCCCTTGAACCTGGAGATTTGGGACCCATGCGATGGGTACCACGCAGTATTAGTTGAAAGGGTCTGCGTTTGCTCACCCAACCTCACCAAACCTCTCAGCCCCAAGAGTGTCCACCCTTATGTCTCATCCAGCTGTGGGTCTAGATATGGTCAATCCAGGTTGCATCACAGCCCGTGAACGCATTGTGTAAGAATTTCTATCTCTTTCACTGTCTTTGTTTCATGGGTTTTTCAAAGTAATTTATTTTTATAATGGGGTTTAGCTGCTTTTCACTGCTGTGTTTATGCCACTTTACACCCACTTGACACACTAACAGAGAGATATCAATACATAGGTTTTAAGATTATTACTAGTCAGATATATTCTTGTGCGGTGAATAGGGCGTGTTGAGTCCAGTTCTCTGAGCAAGGAGTAGGTCTTGTCTATTACATATTGGGTTTATGGAACGGTATCTGAGCTAATTTGAAACCCTTGTTTTATGTATCACCCCACCTCACCTTTCCCGTTAAGCAGCCATAGTGTGTTTTCTGCATGTGTGACTCTGTTCTGTTTTGTAATTCAGTTCAAGTGTAACGGTTTTTACATTCCCTCTATAAGTGATACCTTATGAGAAGTGTCCTTTTCTGTTTGACTTATTTCACTTAGAATCGTCGTACCTAAATCCACTCATCATGCTGCTACTAGCCTTATGACATTGATTTCATGGCTGAGGGATATTCCATTGTACATAAGGACCACAACTTCTTTATCCATTTTTCTCTTTCCTGGGATATTGAAGGTGGAATGAAGTGGAGGTCCTTGTCAACAGAGCAGCCCTAAACTTTGGGGTGCTTGTGTCTTGCTGATTTTTCATTTTCCCAATTTATACCCCCATGAGTGGAAGTGCCCTATGCTCTCTAAGCTGTGTTTTTTAGATGTTTCAGGACACACCGTACGCTTCTCCAGAGTGGCTGTTGGCAATTTACATCCCGCCCATCAGTGTAGCAAGGCTCCCATTTCTCCATGGCATGTCCTGCATTTCTGGTTTTGACAGTTTTTTCAGCATGGGCCTTTTGACCGATGGGAAGCGAGACTTCTTTGTAGCACTGATTTGCCTTTCCAGGTTGCTTGCTTGGCCAAAAAGGGCGTATGCGTTTTTTCCTGAATATATTCAGGAAAAAACGCATACGCCCTTTTTGGCCAAGGGCATCATTGTCAACGTTTTGCCGCTTTTCATGTGCTTTAAAGGCGATTCGAATCTACCTCCTGAAATCTGTTTCCTGCAATTCTGCCTTGATTTCAAATCCTCTTCTTTGCCTTCCCTCAATATATTTGTGGACGAGAGTTATCATTTATAAGTCTGCAGTTTTGTGAATTGCAGTGCCCTGAACCTCCATTTTACAACTCGCTTTTTAGGGAGCTGGCCGCAATAGCGCAGGATGGCTTCAGGCCCTGTTCTGGTTCCGGGTGGCAGGCTGAGCCTGTGGTTAATTCTTCTTCCTGATAGGAAAATAGAGTGACCTGTGCCTGTCCCAACACCAAGAGCTAGTCTCTCATTGGTTCCACGTCTTCCCGTTCATCCTCAGGACAAATTGCAACCTGTACGGAACAGGAGGTTAAAGGTGATGATGCTCCAAGGAGGGAGATTGCTAGTAAAGTGGCTGGAATGGCGAACCCGAGCACAAGGAGATGAGAAATGAGGTGCGTTTTAGAAACCTTTCCCCATCACACGGTGTACCATCTTCTGGGTACCTCATGCATGTTTTCGATGTAGGAAGGTGCCCTTGAACCTGGAGATTTGGGACCCATGCGATGGGTACCACACAGTATTACTTTAAAGGGTCTGCGTTTGCTCACCCAACCTCACCAAACCTCTCAGCCCCAAGAGTGTCCACCCTTATGTCTCATCCAGCTGTGGGTCTAGATATGGTCAATCCAGGTTGCATCACAGCCCCTGAACGCATTGTGTAAGAATTTCGCTCTCTTTCACTGTCTTTGTTTCATGGGTTTTTCAAAGTAATTTATTTTTATAATGGGGTTTAGCTGCTTTTCACTGCTGTGTTTATGCCGCTTTACACCCACTTGACACACTAACAGAGAGATATCAATACATAGGTTTTAAGAGTATTACTAGTCAAATATATTCTTGTGCGGTGAATAGGGCGTGTTGAGTCCAGTTCTCTGAGCAAGGAGTAGGTCTTGTCTATTACATATTGGGTTTATGGAATGGTATCTGAGCTAATTTGAAAACCTTGTTTTATGTATCACCCCACCTCACCTTTCCCGTTAAGCAGCCATAGTGTGTTTTCTGCATGTGTGACTCTGTTCTGTTTTGTAATTCAGTTCAAGTGTAACGGTTTTTACATTCCCTCTATAAGTGATACCTTATGAGAAGTGTCCTTTTCTGTGTGACTTATTTCACTTAGAATCGTCGTACCTAAATCCACTCATCATGCTGCTACTAGCCTTATGACATTGCTTTCATGGCTGAATGATATTCCATTGTACATAAGGACCACAACTTCTTTATCCATTTTTCTCTTTCCTGGGATATTGAAGGTGGAATGAAGTGGAGGTCCTTGTCAACAGAGCAGCCCTAAACTTTGGGGTGCTTGTGTCTTGCTGATTTTTAATTTTCCCAATTTATAACCCCATGAGTGGAAGTGCCCTATGCTCTCTAAGCTTTGTTTTTTAGATTTTTCAGGACTCACCGTACGCTTCTCCAGAGTGGCTGTTGGCAATTTACATCCCGCCCATCAGTGTAGCAAGGCTCCCATTTCTCCATGGCCTGTCCTGCATTTCTGGTTTTGACACTTTTTTCAGCATGGCCTTTTTAACCGATGGGAAGCGAGACATCTTTGTAGCGCTGATTTGCCTTTCCAGGTTGCTTGGTTGGCCAAAAAGGGCGTATGCGTTTTTTCCTGAATATATTCAGGAAAAAACGCATACGCCCTTTTTGGCCAAGGGCATCATTGTCAACGTTTTGCCGCTTTTCATGTGCTTTAAAGGCGATTCGAATCTACCTCCTGAAATCTGTTTCCTGCAATTCTGCCTTGATTTCAAATCCTCTTCTTTGCCTTCCCTCAATATATTTGTGGACGAGAGTTATCATTTATAACTCTGCAGGTTTGTGAATTGCAGTGCCCTGAACCTCCATTTTACAACTCGCTTTTTAGGGAGCTGGCCACAAAAGCGCAGGATGCCTTCAGGCCCTGTTCTGGTTCCGGGGGCAGGCTGAGCCTGTGGTTAATTCTTCTTCCTGATGGGAAAATAGAGTGACCTGTGCCTGTCCCAACACCAAGAGCCAGTCTCTCATTGGTTCCACGTCTTCCCGTTCACACTCAGGACAAATTGCAACCTGTACGGAGCAGGAGGTTAAAGGTGCTGATGCTCCAAGTAGGGAGATTGCTAGTAAAGCGGCTGGAATGGCGAACCCGGGCACAAGGAGATTAGAAATGAGGTGCGTTTTAGAAACCTTTCCCCATCACACGGTGTACCATCTTCTGGGTTTCTCATGCATGTTTTCGATGTAGGAAGATGCCCTTGAACCTGGTGATTTGGGACCCATGCGATGGGTACCACGCAGTATTACTTTAAAGGGGCTGCGTTTGCTCACCCAACCTCACCAAACCTCTCAGCCGCAACAGTGTCCACCCTTATGTCTCATCCAGCTGTGGGTCTAGATATGGTCAATCCAGGTTGCATCACAGCCCCTGAACGCATTGTGTAAGAATTTCGCTCTCTTTCACTGTCTTTGTTTCATGGGTTTTTCAAAGTAATTTATTTTTATAATGGGGTTTAGCTGCTTTTCACTGCTGTGTTTATGCCGCTTTACACCCACTTGACACACTAACAGAGAGATATCAATACATAGCTTTTAAGATTATTACTAGTCAGATATATTCTTGTGCGGTGAATAGGGCGTGTTGAGTCCAGTTCTCTGAGCAAGGAGTAGGTCTTGTCTATTACATATTGGGTTTATGGAACGGTATCTGAGCTAATTTGAAACCCTTGTTTTATGTATCACCCCACCTCACCTTTCCCGTTAAGCAGCCATAGTGTGTTTTCTGCATGTGTGACTCTGTTCTGTTTTGTAATTCAGTTCAAGTGTAACGGTTTTTACATTCCCTCTATAAGTGATACCTTATGAGAAGTGTCCTTTTCTGTGTGACTTATTTCACTTAGAGTCGTCGTACCTAAATCCACTCATCATGCTGCTACTAGCCTTATGACATTGATTTCACGGCTGAGTGATATTCCATTGTACATAAGGACCACAACTTCTTTATCCATTTTTCTCTTTCCTGGGATATTGAAGG
Source organism: Balaenoptera borealis (assembly GCF_965194805.1). Lineage (NCBI taxonomy): Eukaryota > Metazoa > Chordata > Mammalia > Artiodactyla > Balaenopteridae > Balaenoptera > Balaenoptera borealis. The sequence goes on along the minus strand of NW_028123954.1, from coordinate 601,931 downwards.
TGGAATGAAGTGGAGGTCCTTGTCAACAGAGCAGCCCTAAACTTTGGGGTGCTTGTGTCTTGCTGATTTTTCATTTTCCCAATTTATACCCCCATGAGTGGAAGTGCCCTATGCTCTCTAAGCTTTGCTTTTTAGACGTTTCAGGACTCACCGAACACTTCTCCAGAGTGGCTGTTGACAATTTACATCCCGCCCATCAGTGTAGCAAGGCTCCCATTTCTCCATGGCCTGTCCTGCATTTTTGGTTTTGAGACTTTTTTCAGCATGGCCCTTTTGACCGATGGGAAGCGAGACATCTTTGTAGCGCTGATTTGCCTTTCCAGGTTGCTTGGTTGGCCAAAAAGGGCGTATGCGTTTTTTCCTGAATATATTCAGGAAAAAACGCATACGCCCTTTTTGGCCAAGGGCATCATTGTCAACGTTTTGCCGCTTTTCATGTGCTTTAAAGGCGATTCGAATCTACCTCCTGAAATCTGTTTCCTGCAATTCTGCCTTGATTTCAAATCCTCTTCTTTGCCTTCCCTCAATATATTGGTGGACGAGAGTTATCATTTATAACTCTGCAGGTTTGTGAATTGCAGTGCCCTGAACCTCCATTTTACAACTCGCTTTTTAGGGAGCTGGCCGCAAAAGCGCAGGATGCCTTCAGGCCCTGTTCTGGTTCCGGGGGCAGGCTGAGCCTGTGGTTAATTCTTCTTCCTGATGGGAAAATAGAGTGACCTGTGCCTGTCCCAACACCAAGAGCTAGTCTCTCATTGGTTCCACGTCTTCCCGTTCACCCTCAGGACAAATTGCAACCTGCACGGAGCAGGAGCTTAAAGGTGCTGATGCTCCAAGTAGGGAGATTGCTAGTAAAGCGGCTGGAATAGCGAACCCGGGCGCAAGGAGATGAGAAATGAGGTGCGTTTTAGAAACCTTTCCACATCACACGGTGTACCATCTTCTGGGTTTCTCATGCATGTTTTCGATGTAGGAAGATGCCCTTGAACCTGGAGATTTGGGACCCATGCGATGGGTACCACGCAGTATTAGTTGAAAGGGTCTGCGTTTGCTCACCCAACCTCACCAAACCTCTCAGCCCCAAGAGTGTCCACCCTTATGTCTCATCCAGCTGTGGGTCTAGATATGGTCAATCCAGGTTGCATCACAGCCCGTGAACGCATTGTGTAAGAATTTCTATCTCTTTCACTGTCTTTGTTTCATGGGTTTTTCAAAGTAATTTATTTTTATAATGGGGTTTAGCTGCTTTTCACTGCTGTGTTTATGCCACTTTACACCCACTTGACACACTAACAGAGAGATATCAATACATAGGTTTTAAGATTATTACTAGTCAGATATATTCTTGTGCGGTGAATAGGGCGTGTTGAGTCCAGTTCTCTGAGCAAGGAGTAGGTCTTGTCTATTACATATTGGGTTTATGGAACGGTATCTGAGCTAATTTGAAACCCTTGTTTTATGTATCACCCCACCTCACCTTTCCCGTTAAGCAGCCATAGTGTGTTTTCTGCATGTGTGACTCTGTTCTGTTTTGTAATTCAGTTCAAGTGTAACGGTTTTTACATTCCCTCTATAAGTGATACCTTATGAGAAGTGTCCTTTTCTGTGTGACTTATTTCACTTAGAATCGTCGTACCTAAATCCACTCATCATGCTGCTACTAGCCTTATGACATTGATTTCATGGCTGAGTGATATTCCATTGTACATAAGGACCACAACTTCTTTATCCATTTTTCTCTTTCCTGGGATATTGAAGGTGGAATGAAGTGGAGGTCCTTGTCAACAGAGCAGCCCTAAACTTTGGGGTGCTTGTGTCTTGCTGATTTTTCATTTTCCCAATTTATACCCCCATGAGTGGAAGTGCCCTATGCTCTCTAAGCTGTGTTTTTTAGATGTTTCAGGACACACCGTACGCTTCTCCAGAGTGGCTGTTGGCAATTTACATCCCGCCCATCAGTGTAGCAAGGCTCCCATTTCTCCATGGCATGTCCTGCATTTCTGGTTTTGACAGTTTTTTCAGCATGGGCCTTTTGACCGATGGGAAGCGAGACTTCTTTGTAGCACTGATTTGCCTTTCCAGGTTGCTTGCTTGGCCAAAAAGGGCGTATGCGTTTTTTCCTGAATATATTCAGGAAAAAACGCATACGCCCTTTTTGGCCAAGGGCATCATTGTCAACGTTTTTCCGCTTTTCATGTGCTTTAAAGGCGATTCGAATCTACCTCCTGAAATCTGTTTCCTGCAATTCTGCCTTGATTTCAAATCCTCTTCTTTGCCTTCCCTCAATATATTTGTGGACGAGAGTTATCATTTATAAGTCTGCAGTTTTGTGAATTGCAGTGCCCTGAACCTCCATTTTACAACTCGCTTTTTAGGGAGCTGGCCGCAATAGCGCAGGATGGCTTCAGGCCCTGTTCTGGTTCCGGGTGGCAGGCTGAGCCTGTGGTTAATTCTTCTTCCTGATAGGAAAATAGAGTGACCTGTGCCTGTCCCAACACCAAGAGCTAGTCTCTCATTGGTTCCACGTCTTCCCGTTCATCCTCAGGACAAATTGCAACCTGTACGGAACAGGAGGTTAAAGGTGATGATGCTCCAAGGAGGGAGATTGCTAGTAAAGTGGCTGGAATGGCGAACCCGAGCACAAGGAGATGAGAAATGAGGTGCGTTTTAGAAACCTTTCCCCATCACACGGTGTACCATCTTCTGGGTACCTCATGCATGTTTTCGATGTAGGAAGGTGCCCTTGAACCTGGAGATTTGGGACCCATGCGATGGGTACCACACAGTATTACTTTAAAGGGTCTGCGTTTGCTCACCCAACCTCACCAAACCTCTCAGCCCCAAGAGTGTCCACCCTTATGTCTCATCCAGCTGTGGGTCTAGATATGGTCAATCCAGGTTGCATCACAGCCCCTGAACGCATTGTGTAAGAATTTCGCTCTCTTTCACTGTCTTTGTTTCATGGGTTTTTCAAAGTAATTTATTTTTATAATGGGGTTTAGCTGCTTTTCACTGCTGTGTTTATGCCGCTTTACACCCACTTGACACACTAACAGAGAGATATCAATACATAGGTTTTAAGAGTATTACTAGTCAAATATATTCTTGTGCGGTGAATAGGGCGTGTTGAGTCCAGTTCTCTGAGCAAGGAGTAGGTCTTGTCTATTACATATTGGGTTTATGGAATGGTATCTGAGCTAATTTGAAAACCTTGTTTTATGTATCACCCCACCTCACCTTTCCCGTTAAGCAGCCATAGTGTGTTTTCTGCATGTGTGACTCTGTTCTGTTTTGTAATTCAGTTCAAGTGTAACGGTTTTTACATTCCCTCTATAAGTGATACCTTATGAGAAGTGTCCTTTTCTGTGTGACTTATTTCACTTAGAATCGTCGTACCTAAATCCACTCATCATGCTGCTACTAGCCTTATGACATTGCTTTCATGGCTGAATGATATTCCATTGTACATAAGGACCACAACTTCTTTATCCATTTTTCTCTTTCCTGGGATATTGAAGGTGGAATGAAGTGGAGGTCCTTGTCAACAGAGCAGCCCTAAACTTTGGGGTGCTTGTGTCTTGCTGATTTTTAATTTTCCCAATTTATAACCCCATGAGTGGAAGTGCCCTATGCTCTCTAAGCTTTGTTTTTTAGATTTTTCAGGACTCACCGTACGCTTCTCCAGAGTGGCTGTTGGCAATTTACATCCCGCCCATCAGTGTAGCAAGGCTCCCATTTCTCCATGGCCTGTCCTGCATTTCTGGTTTTGACACTTTTTTCAGCATGGCCTTTTTAACCGATGGGAAGCGAGACATCTTTGTAGCGCTGATTTGCCTTTCCAGGTTGCTTGGTTGGCCAAAAAGGGCGTATGCGTTTTTTCCTGAATATATTCAGGAAAAAACGCATACGCCCTTTTTGGCCAAGGGCATCATTGTCAACGTTTTGCCGCTTTTCATGTGCTTTAAAGGCGATTCGAATCTACCTCCTGAAATCTGTTTCCTGCAATTCTGCCTTGATTTCAAATCCTCTTCTTTGCCTTCCCTCAATATATTTGTGGACGAGAGTTATCATTTATAACTCTGCAGGTTTGTGAATTGCAGTGCCCTGAACCTACATTTTACAACTCGCTTTTTAGGGAGCTGGCCACAAAAGCGCAGGATGCCTTCAGGCCCTGTTCTGGTTCCGGGGGCAGGCTGAGCCTGTGGTTAATTCTTCTTCCTGATGGGAAAATAGAGTGACCTGTGCCTGTCCCAACACCAAGAGCCAGTCTCTCATTGGTTCCACGTCTTCCCGTTCACACTCAGGACAAATTGCAACCTGTACGGAGCAGGAGGTTAAAGGTGCTGATGCTCCAAGTAGGGAGATTGCTAGTAAAGCGGCTGGAATGGCGAACCCGGGCACAAGGAGATTAGAAATGAGGTGCGTTTTAGAAGCCTTTCCCCATCACACGGTGTACCATCTTCTGGGTTTCTCATGCATGTTTTCGATGTAGGAAGATGCCCTTGAACCTGGTGATTTGGGACCCATGCGATGGGTACCACGCAGTATTACTTTAAAGGGTCTGCGTTTGCTCACCCAACCTCACCAAACCTCTCAGCCCCAAGAGTGTCCACCCTTAGATCTCATCCAGCTGTGGGTCTAGATATGGTCAATCCAGGTTGCATCACAGCCCCTGAACGCATTGTGTAAGAATTTCTCTCTCTTTCACTGTCTTTGTTTCATGGGTTTTTCAAAGTAATTTATTTTCATAATGGGGTTTAGCTGCTTTTCACCGCTGTGTTTATGCCGCTTTACACCCACTTGACACACTAACAGAGAGATATCAATACATAGGTTTTAAGATTATTACTAGTCAGATATATTCTTGTGCGGTGAATAGGGCGTGTTGAGTCTAGTTCTCTGAGCAAGGAGTAGGTCTTGTCTATTACATATTGGGTTTATGGAACGGTATCTGAGCTAATTTGAAACCCTTGTTTTATGTATCACCCCACCTCACCTTTCCCGTTAAGCAGCCATAGTGTGTTTTCTGCATGTGTGACTCTGTTCTGTTTTGTAATTCAGTTCAAGTGTAACGGTTTTTACATTCCCTCTGTAAGTGATTCCTTATGAGAAGTGTCCTTTTCTGTGTGACTTATTTCACTTAGAGTCGTCGTACCTAAATCCACTCATCATGCTGCTACTAGCCTTATGACATTGATTTCACGGCTGAGTGATATTCCATTGTACATAAGGACCACAACTTCTTTATCCATTTTTCTCTTTCCTGGGATATTGAAGGTGGAATGAAGTGGAGGTCCTTGTCAACAGAGCAGCCCTAAACTTTGGGGTGCTTGTGTCTTGCTGATTTTTAATTTTCCCAATTTATAACCCCATGAGTGGAAGTGCCCTATGCTCTCTAAGCTTTGTTTTTTAGATTTTTCAGGACTCACCGTACGCTTCTCCAGAGTGGCTGTTGGCAATTTACATCCCGCCCATCAGTGTAGCAAGGCTCCCATTTCTCCATGGCCTGTCCTGCATTTCTGGTTTTGACACTTTTTTCAGCATGGCCTTTTTAACCGATGGGAAGCGAGACATCTTTGTAGCGCTGATTTGCCTTTCCAGGTTGCTTGGTTGGCCAAACAGGGCGTATGCGTTTTTTCCTGAATATATTCAGGAAAAAACGCATACGCCCTTTTTGGCCAAGGGCATCATTGTCAACGTTTTGCCGCTTTTCATGTGCTTTAAAGGCGATTCGAATCTACCTCCTGAAATCTGTTTCCTGCAATTCTGCCTTGATTTCAAATCCTCTTCTTTGCCTTCCCTCAATATATTTGTGGACGAGAGTTATCATTTATAACTCTGCAGGTTTGTGAATTGCAGTGCCCTGAACCTCCATTTTACAACTCGCTTTTTTGGGAGCTGGCCGCAAAAGCGCAGGATGGCTTCAGGCCCTGTTCTGGTTCCGGTGGGCAGGCTGAGCCTGTGGTTAATTCTTCTTCCTGATGGGAAAATAGAGTGACCTGTGCCTGTCCCAACACCAAGAGCCAGTCTCTCATTGGTTCCACGTCTTCCCGTTCACACTCAGGACAAATTGCAACCTGTACGGAGCAGGAGGTTAAAGGTGCTGATGCTCCAAGTAGGGAGATTGCTAATAAAGCGGCTGGAATGGTGAACCCGGGCACAAGGAAATTAGAAATGAGGTGCGTTTTAGAAACCTTTCCCCATCACACGGTGTACCATCTTCTGGGTTTCTCATGCATGTTTTCGATGTAGGAAGATGCCCTTGAACCTGGTGATTTGGGACCCATGCGATGGGTACCACGCAGTATTACTTTAAAGGGTCTGCGTTTGCTCACCCAACCTCACCAAACCTCTCAGCCCCAAGAGTGTCCACCCTTAGATCTCATCCAGCTGTGGGTCTAGATATGGTCAATCCAGGTTGCATCACAGCCCCTGAACGCATTGTGTAAGAATTTCTCTCTCTTTCACTGTCTTTGTTTCATGGGTTTTTCAAAGTAATTTATTTTCATAATGGGGTTTAGCTGCTTTTCACCGCTGTGTTTATGCCGCTTTACACCCACTTGACACACTAACAGAGAGATATCAATACATAGGTTTTAAGATTATTACTAGTCAGATATATTCTTGTGCGGTGAATAGGGCGTGTTGAGTCTAGTTCTCTGAGCAAGGAGTAGGTCTTGTCTATTACATATTGGGTTTATGGAACGGTATCTGAGCTAATTTGAAACCCTTGTTTTATGTATCACCCCACCTCACCTTTCCCGTTAAGCAACTATAGTGTGTTTTCTGCATGTCTGACTCTGTTCTGTTTTGTAATTCAGTTCAAGTGTAACGGTTTTTACATTCCCTCTATAAGTGATACCTTATGAGAAGTGTCCTTTTCTGTGTGACTTATTTCACTTAGAGTCGTCGTACCTAAATCCACTCATCATGCTGCTACTAGCCTTATGACATTGATTTCACGGCTGAGTGATATTCCATTGTACATAAGGACCACAACTTCTTTATCCATTTTTCTCTTTCCTGGGATATTGAAGGTGGAATGAAGTGGAGGTCCTTGTCAACAGAGCAGCCCTAAACTTTGGGGTGCTTGTGTCTTGCTGATTTTTCATTTTCCCAATTTATACCCCCATGCGTGGAAGTGCCCTATGCTCTCTAAGCTGTGTTTTTTAGATGTTTCAGGACACACCGTAAACTTCTCCAGAGTGGCTGTTGGCAATTTACATCCCGCCCATCAGTGTAGCAAGGCACCCATTTCTCCATGGCCTGTCCTGCATTTCTGGTTTTGACACTTTTTTCAGCATGGCCCTTTTGAGCGATGGGTAGCGAGTCTTCTTTGTAGCGCTGATTTGCCTTTCCAGGTTGCTTGGTTGGCCAAAAAGGGCGTATGCGTTTTTTCCTGAATATATACAGGAAAAAACGCATACGCCCTTTTTGGCCAAGGGCATCATTGTCAACGTTTTGCCGCTTTTCATGTGCTTTAAAGGCGATTCGAATCTACCTCGTGAAATCTGTTTCCTGCAATTCTGCCTTGATTTCAAATCCTCTTCTTTGCCTTCCCTCAATATATTTGTGGACGAGAGTTATCATTTATAATTCTGCAGGTTTGTGAATTGCAGTGCCCTGTAGCTCCATTTTACAACTCGCTTTTTTGGAGATGGCCGCAAAAGCGCAGGATGGCTTCAGGCCCTGTTCTGGTTCCGGGGGGCAGGCTGAGTCTGTGGTAAATTCTTCTTCCTGATGGGACAATAGAGTGACCTTTGCCTGTCCCAACACCAAGAACTAGTCTCTCATTGGTTCCCCATCTACCCGTTCATCCTCAGGACAAATTGCAACCTGTATGGAACAGGAGGTTAAAGGTGCTGATGCTCCAAGTAGGGAGCTTGCTAGAAAAGCGGCTGGAATGGCGAACCTGGGCACAAGGAGATGAGAAATGAGGTGCGTTTTAGAAACCTTTCCCCATCACACGGTGTACCATCTTCTGGGTTTCTCATGCATGTTTTCGATGTAGGAAGATGCCCTTGAACCTGGAGATTTGGGACCCATGGGATGGGTACCACGCAATAGTACTTTAAAGGGTCTGCATTTGCTCACCCAACCTCACCAAACCTCTCAGCCGCAAGAGTGTCCACCCTTATGTCTCATCCAGCTGTGGGTCTAGATATGGTCAATCCAAGTTTCATCACAGCCCCTGAACGCATTGTGTAAGAATTTCGCTCTCTTTCACTGTCTTTGTTTCATCGGTTTTTCAAAGTTATTTATTTTTATAATGGGTTTTAGCTGCTTTTCATTGTTGTGTTTATGCCGCTTTACATCCACTTGACACACTAACAGAGAGATATCAATATATAGGTTTTAAGATTATTACTAGTCAGATATAATGTTGTGCGGTGAACAGGGCGTGTTGAGTCCAGTTCTCTGAGCAAGGAGTAGGTCTTGTCTATTACATATTGGGTTTATGCAACGGTATCTGAGCTAATTTGAAACCCTTGTTTTATGTATCACCCCACCTCACCTTTCCCGTTAGCACCCATAGTGTGTTTTCTGCATGTGTGACTCTGTTCTCTTTTGTAATTCAGTTCAAGTGTAACGGTTTTTACATTCCCTCTATCAGTGAGACCTTATGAGAAGTGTCCTTTTCTGTGTGACTTATTTCACTTAGAATCGTCGTACCTAAATCCACTCATCATGCTGCTACTAGCCTTATGACATTGATTTCATGGCTGAGTGATATTCCATTGTACATAAGGACCACAACTTCTTTATCCATTTTTCTCTTTCCTGGGATATTTAAGGTGGAATGAAGTGGAGGTCCTTGTCAAGAGAGCAGCCCTAAACTTTGGTGTGCTTGTGTCTTGCTGATTTTTCATTTTCCCAATTTATACCCCCATGAGTGGAAGTGCCCTATTCTCTCTAAGCTGTGTTTTTTAGATGTTTCAGGACACACCGTACACTTCTCCAGAGTGGCTGTTGGCCATTTACATCCCGCCCATCAGTGTAGCAAGGCTCTCTTTCCTCCCTGGCCTCTCCTGCTTTTCTTGTTTTACACTTTTTTAGGAAGGCCATTTTGACCGATGGGAAGTCAGACTTCTTTGTAGCGCTGAATTGCATTTCCGGCTTGTTTGGTTGGCCAAAAAGGGCCTATGGGTTTTTTCCTGAATTCATTCAGAACAAAACGCATATGCTCTTTTTGGCCAAGTGCATCATTGTCGACGTTTTGCCGCTTTTCATGTGCTTTAGTGGTGATTCGAATCTATCTCCTGAAATCTGTTTCCTGCAATTCTGCCTTAATTTCAAATCCTCTTCGTTGCCTTCCCTCAATATATTTGTGGACGAGAGTTATCATTTATAACTCTGCAGGTTTGTGAATTGCAGTGCCCCTGAGCTCCATTTTTCAACTCGCTTTTTTGGGAGCTTTCTGCAGAACCGCTCGTTTGCTTCTGTCCCTACTCTGGTTCCCGGTGGCAGGCTAAGCCTTTGCTTAATTCTTCTTCCTGACTGGAAAGTAGAGTGACATGTGCCTCTCCGAACATCTAGGGCTTGGCTCCCCTTGTTTCTCCTCCTTCCCCTTCTTCCTTTGGACAAATTCCGATTTCTGTGCAACTGGATGTTGAAGGTGCTGACATCCTCTAGTGGGGAGATTTTAAGGAAAAAGGCTGGAGGGGTGAACCCAACAACCAGGAAATTAGGCGTTTTGGTGCCTTTTCCAAAAATCTTCCTGATCCAACCGTGTTCCATCTTCTGGGTGTCACAGGCATGTTTTAGCTGTAGGAAAGGTCCCGTGTATGTAAGGAGAACACAAGGGATTTTTCCAAATCAGTGTCTCCCCGAACTCCAATCTGGGGAATTTTTAAGCTACTGGTACATGTGTGTTCATTAAGGGACTTGGGCCGTAGGCAGAGTCCGAACTTTAGATGATTGAAGTCTTCAGGTTCAGAAACGCTCACCATCGGCCTCCTTTAGTTTCCATTTTATCTGTAGTTGATAGATGATGTCGATATAGATATCTATTGTTTTTCAGATTATTTCCCCTCAGGGGTCATTACAAAATATTGAGTATAGTTCCCTGTGCTATACAGTAGTTCCCTGTTGATGATATATTTTATACATAGCAGTGTGTATATGTTAATCTGAAACTGTTAATTTATCCCTCCTCCCACCTTTCCCCTTTGGTAATAAAAAATATAAGATTTTATACTTCTCAGAAATCTAGGAGCTGAAAGAGAGGTATCATTTTCAATGGAAAATCATTCAAAACAAGGTTGAAACTTCAACCAAGATTATTAGATGTACATCCTTGGAAAGAAATCCCTGCATTTCTCTACTCTTGACCTGCCAAATAAGACAATCCCCTCCACTGAACTTGCTTATAATAAAGTGATGGAAATATCAAATGGAAGTGTTAGAAACATCTTATTTTACACGAGCCTTATACACTGCTCTATGTTAATTACAGTTTGGCTCACACATCTGTGCATTGAAGTTACAATGTTCTCAAATTCTGTTACTGATCCTGCAGAGTGGGCCCCAACAAGGGTCTCCCTGCCCAGTGTCATTGGAGCCAACAGATCGAGACTGACTTTGGTTCAGAAGCAAAGGAAAACTTTATATTTTGATCAGAGAATGGAGAGGTGAGAGTGTGTGCTCCCCTGCGGGTTGTGGGCCGGGCTGCTGTGTAGGGATCCTGTCAGCATCAGCGGGAGGGAGGGGGCGGAGCTCTCGAGGGCCAGGTTGGCTGGAGCTCAGGCTCTATGTCGCAGAGTCTGCACGGGGCCCCACGAGCTGAGGTGTCGGCCCAGCCATTTTGCACGAGGAAATCGGGTCTGAAGTGTCGGGTGTGGGACCTCTGCATGTGGAAACCTAGGAGCAAGTGAAATTAGACAAAGCACAAAGGAAAAAATGGTTAGACTTTATTTTATTGCCCAGATTCTATTTTTATCTCCCAGGAATTTTTAATGGGCTTTGCCAGTGACAAAGCCCTCCTCTGCCTTTTGTCCCATTCCTCATTCTTGGGGCGCTGAGGGTGCAGACACGTCTTCTGTAAATGCTTCATGCTGAGTTGGGTGTCCTCATACCCGGGGGGAGGGGCAGGACTTCTCCCCAGCAGCCTCCAGGTGAGGTTGATTGTCCGCAGGCCTCCTCCCTCACTGCTCGTCTGCCTGAGCACCAGCATTGGAAGTTTTATAGATTCTAATGACCTTTAAGGGTCCAGGAAAGAGATGTGCAGAGACGCTGGGGGGGTGGGCGGTTTTACCCTGCTCCACATTGGTTCGGCCCCCTTAGGCTGATGGTTTCTGCCAGCCTAGATGCTCTGACCAGTAGTCTGTGCTTTCTTCAGTTAGGCCACTGAATTAACGTACAAACAGCACCAGGTGTCAGAGCCCTGCTTGCTCAACTCCCAGACAGTCCAGGGCCGGTGGTGATCCAGGACCATGACGGCCACTCAGTCAACGGCCTTTTGAAGTAGCCAGGAGTACAGCCGGTCTCATTGGCCACCGTCACTGCGGTGTCTGTAGGCTTTTCTATGGTGGCAGCGTTATTTACGGTTCCCCTGCCAAGTTTATTAGCTCCACTCTGGGTGCAGTAAGTCCTGTAAGCAATAGTCTGCTCTTTTGGGGCACACTCTTGTTGTTTTCTGAGAGAAGCTCCAGGTCAAGTGATGGTCACACGAGTCGTCATGGGGGCCCATTGCCCCAGGTTGTCTCTCTGGAGGTTGGTGTTGGAGGGCCTCCTCACTCGAGGTCATTGTGCCCACAGAGCAATCCCTGCAACTTCAGGGCATGGTGGGTGGTTAGGATCACCAAGTGGCGTCCTTTTCCCTTAGGAGGGAGCTGGCCTTGCGGGCTGCTGATTTCCAGGTTTTTAGATACCCCCAGTATCCTGGTCGGATGGGGTGGCTGGCCAATGCCTGGAGGGCATTCTTACATTGTTCCATTTCAAGTGGTCCCAGTTTTTGCACTAATACTCCAAGGGCGATTCGCCTTGGACCAGGAATGTAAAGGTCAAAGGGTTTAGCTAACTTAGGGAGGTCCAGGGCCAGGGTCTGAATTGACTGCTCTTTCCATTCTTGAAAGGCCGCTTCTGGATTCTATTCAAAAGGATCATCATCTTTTCCTTTCAGTGTTTCATATAGAGGCCCAGCTATTAGACTGTAGTTAGGGATCCAGATGCAGCAAACCCCGGTCTCCCCAGGAACCCCTAAGCTGTCTTCTAGTTTCAGGAAAGGTGAGGCTGCAAATGGCTTCTTCCCTTTCCTGGGGTGGGCTTCTCCGACCTTCTGTGCGAATGAAGCCCAGGAAGGCCACCTTAGTTTGTGATATTTGAGCCTTTTCCTTGGACACCTTCTATCTTTTATTGGCTAGGTAGTTCAGAGGCCTCCTTAGTCGGGCTGGTGATCAGAATGTCATCTGCATATTGAAGGAGGGTTCCCTTCTCCAGAGGTAGATCTTTTAGGTCTTTAGCTAACGTTTCCCCAAAGATGGTGTGGGAATTTTTGAACCCCTGGGGCAGGACGGCCCAGCAGTATTGTTTTTGTTGTAGGTTGAGTCCTGCCACTCACAGCCAAAATTTCTTGTGACTCTGGGACTAATGGAATACAGAAGAAGGCATCATTGAAGTCTAATACAGAATGCCATGTCCTGGTGGATGGTAGAATGACCAGCAGGGTGTAGGAATTAGGAACTACTAGATGTATATCCTCTGTGGCTTCACTGACTGTCCTGGCGTCCTCTACCAGGTCCCCAGCAGCCCACGGGGCTCTTGTGGTCAGGCCCCTCCCAGGATATGGAGCTCACCTGGGCAGGTACGCAGCAGCCCACGGGGCTCTCGTGGGCAGGCCCCTCCCTGGATATGGAGCTCCCGTGGACAGGTACCCCGGCAGGGCTGGGCACACAGGAACCGTGCACGTAGCCCTCATTGCAGAGCACCCCCAGCACCCCTGTCACTCAGAGCTGACACAGAGCACCTCAGAGCAGAGCTTGAACTAACAAACAGCAGCTCCAACAGGTCTGTGACCCTAGGCTTCACTCTGTGCGGCCTCCCTCTGCCTGGTCTTCCAGGGGCTTCCACTGCAGCCGGGGCACCAGGCCTCTGTCTCCACCCACCACCCCTCCTCTCCCTGACTCCTGGGTTCCTCTCATTAGCAGAGGGTCTTCTTGAAGTTGTCTCCCACTCATGGACCAGATAAAATGATTCGAAAACAAGCCAGGGCTGCCGCCCCTTATCTATCCTGACTCTCGGGACCCTACACCTGTTCCTTGGATCTGGCCGGTGCAGCAAGGCCCATTTTCTGCAACTCTGAGCCCCTGAGGGGCGAGGATTGGCTGACCTGGGCAGCCTGACCCGGCCGGCCAGCCCTTCCCAGGTGTGCCTGGGTTGAGGTCAATATAAACACCCCTCCAGGCAGCAAAAGCCTCTGCAGCTGTGCCTGACGCCATATTCTCTGCCCCGTCAGCAGTCTCGGGGTTGGGCTGGTGGGAGGGAGTAGGGCCCACGGCTCTATGAGTGGCCCAGTGTGACTGGGGCTCTGCTGGACTTTCTGCAGGAGTTGCCGGGCTGCCACCTGCTAAAGAAGAGGATGTGTCACCCATACTTGCTGCTGGAATTTCTCCCCGGGCAGAGGTGAGGAAGGAAAAAAGCAGTGGGGGCCGGGACAGGAGGGGTACCTCAGGCAGGGAAATGGAAAGCTTCCAGACGAGCGCCCGGGGCCAGGACCATCCTGGCTGGCCTGCAGGCACCAAGTCGGCCTGCGTGCTGTCGCTGGTGTGACTCCAAGCCCCTTCCTCTAGTTTTTAAAGTCTTTGCACACATTCAGGTGTTTTACCTGGGAAGGGTGGGAAAAGTTCAGCAGCAGCTGGCCTGGGGCTCAGCTCACGTTTACTCAGAGACGCCTCCTCACGGTCCCCCAGCTTTGCAATGAGGACGCTCCTCGTGTGGGGGCTGCTGGCTGCATGGGAGATGATTCCCCACCTGTGACCAACTTCAGAATTGTTTACCCCTGGAGCAAGTGCCCTGATAGGGTTTTCCTCTGTATGACCAGTGGGTTCTGTTTTTTTTTTTTTTTTCTTTTTTGGTTCAAGGTAAGTTTTATTCCTCTTTTTGTATTTATGGATATAAGCATGGAAATAATTCATTCATATAAATACGTCTATGGGAAGGACAGAACTTTTTTTCTGTTTTATTTTTTTAAGTATTACTTATTTTTTAATTTTTGAATTTATTTTATTCATTTTTTTATACAGCAGGCTCTTATTGGTAACCTATTTTATACATATAAGTGTATATATGTCAATCCCAGGCTCGCAATTCATCCCACCACCACCACCCTGCCACTTTCCCCCCTTGGTGTCCATACATTTGTTCTCTACATCTGTGTCTCTATTTCTGCCTTGCAAACCGGTTCATCTTTACCATTTTTCTAGGTTCCACATGTATGCGTTAATATACGATATTTGTTTTTCTCTTTCTGACTTACTTCACTCTGTATGACAGTCTCTAGATCTATCCACGTCTCTACAAATGACCCAATTTCATTCCTTTTTATGGCTGAGTAATATTCCATTTTATATATGTAGCACATCTTTTCTGTTCGTCTGTCTATGGGCATTTAGGTTGCTTCCATGACCTGGCTATTGTAAATAGTGCTGCAATGAATATTGTGGTGAATATGTCTTTTTGAATTATGGTTTTCTCTGGGTATATGGCCAGTAGTGGGATTGCTGGGTCATATGGTAATTCTATTTTTAGTTTCTTAAGGAACCTCCATACTGTTCTCCATCGTGACTGTATCAATTTACATTCCCACAAATAGTGTAAGAGGGTTCCCTTTTCTCCACACCCTCTCCAGCATTTGTTGCTTGTAGATTTTCTGATGATGCCCATTCTAACTCGTGTGAGGCGATACCTCATTGTAGTTTTGGTTTATATTTCTCTAATAATTAGTGATGTTGAGCAGCTTTTCATGTGCTTCTTGGTCATCTGTATGTCTTCTTGGGACAAATGTCTATTTACGTCATCTGCCCATTTTTGGATTGGGTTGTTTGTTTTTTTACTGTTGAGCTGCATGAGCTGTTTATATACATTGGAGATTAATCCTTTGTCCATTGATTCGTTTGCAAATATTTTCTCCCATTGTGAGGGTTGTCTTTTCGTCTTGTTTGTAGTTTCCTTTGCTTTGCAAAAGCTTTTAGGTTTCATTTGCTCCCATATGTTTATTTTTTTTTATTCCATTACTCTAGGAGGTGGATCAAAAAAGATCTTGCTGTGATTTATGTCAAAGAGTATTCTTCCTATGTTTTCCTCTAAGAGTTTTATAGTGTCCGGTCTTACATTTCGGTCTCTAATCCATTTTGAGTTTATTTTTTGTGTATGGTGTTAGGGAGTGTTCTAATTTCATTCTTTTACATGTAGCTGTCCATTTTTCCCAGCACCACTTATTGAAGAGACTGTCTTTTCTCCTTTGTATACCCTTGCCTCCTTTGTCATAGATTAGTGGGCCATAGGTGTGTAGGTTTATCTCTGGGCTTTTTTTTTTCTTTTACATCTTTATTGGAGTATAATTGCTTTACAATTGTGTGTTAGTTTCTGCTGTATAAAAAAGTGAATCAGCTGTGCGTATACATATAACACCATATCCCCTCCCTCTTGCACCTCCCTCTCACTCCCTTATCCCACCCTTTTAGGTGGTCACAAAGCACAGAGCTGATCTCCCTGTGCTATGTGGCTGCTTCCCAGTAGCTATCAATTTTACATTTGGTAGTGTATATATGTCCATACCACTCTCTCACTTTGTCCCAGCTTACCCTTCCCTCTCCCCATGTCCTCAAGTCCTTTCTCTACGTCTGTGTCCTTAATCCTTTCCTGCCCCTAGGTTCTTCATAAACTTTTTTTTTTAAGATTCCATATATATGTGTTAGCATACGGTATTTGTTTTTCTCTTTCTGACTTACTTCACTCTGTAGGACAGACTCTAGATCCATCCACCTCACTAAAAGTAACTCAATTTCGTTTCTTTTTATGGCTGAATAATGTTCCATTGTATATTTGTGCCACATCTTCCTTATCCATTTATCTGTTGATGGACACTTAGGTTGCTTCCATGTCCTGGCTATTGTAAATAGAGCTACAGTGAACATTGTGGTACATGACTCTTTTTGAATTATGGTTTTCTCAGGGTAAATGTCCAGGAGTGGGTTTGCTGGGTTGTATGGTAGTTCTATTTTTAGTTTTTAAGGAACCCCCATACCGTTCTCCCTAGTGGCTATATCAATTTACATTCCCACCAACAGTGCAAGAGGGTTCCCTTTGCTCCAATAAATGCCTCTCCAGCATTTATTGTTGGTAGATTTTTTGATGATGGCCATTCTGACTGGTGTGAGGTGATACCTCACTGTAGTTTTGATTTGCATTTCTCTAATGATTAGTGATGTTCAGCATCCTTTCATGTGTTTGTTGGCAACCTGTATATCTTCTTTGGAGAAATGTCTATTTAGGTCTTCTGCCCATTTTTGGATTGGGTTGTTTGGTTTTGTGATATTGAACTACATGAGCTGCTTTTTGGAGATTAATCCTTTGCCATTTGCTTCATTTGAAAATATTTTCTCCCATTCTGATGGTTGTCTTTTCATCTTGCTTATGTTTTCCTTTGCTGTGCAAAAGAATTTATGTTTCATTCGGTCCCATTTTTTTATTTTTGTTTTTATTTCCATTTCTCTAGGAGGTGGGTCAAAAAGGATCTTGCTGTGATTTATGTCATAGACTGTTCTGCTTATGTTTTCCTCTAAGAGTTTTATAGTGGCTGGTCTTATATTTAGGTCTCTAATCCATTTTGAGTTTATTTTTGTGTATGGTGTTAGGGAGTGTACTAATTTCATTCTTTTACATGTAACTGTCCAGTTTTCCCAGCACCACTTGCTGAAGACACTGTCTTTTCTCCATTGTATACCCTTGCCTCCTTTGTCATAGATTAGTGAACCATAGGTACGTGGGTTTATCTCTGTGCTTTCTATCCTGTTCTATTGACCTATATTTCTGTTTTTGTGTCAGTACCATATTATCTTGATTACTGTAGCTTTGCAATATAGTCTGAAGTCTGGAAGTCTGATTCCTCCAGCTCTTTTTTTTCCCCCCTCAAGACTGCTTTGGCTATCCAGGGTCTTTTGTGTCTCCCTACAAATTTTAAGATTTTTTTTTCTTGTTCTGTAGAAAATGCCAAAGGTATTTTGATCGGGATTGCATTGAATCTGTAGATTGCTTTGGGTAGTATAGTCATTTTCACAATATTGATTCTTCTAATCCGAGAACATGGTATATGTCTCCATCTGTTTATATCATCTTTGATTTCTTTCATCAGTGTCTTATAGTTTTCTGAGTACAGGTCTTTTACTTCCTTAGGTAGGTTTATTCCTAGGTATTTTATTCTTTTTGTTGCAGTGGTAATGGGATTGTTTCCTTAATTTCTCTTTCTGATCTTTCATTGTTAGTGTATAGGAATGCAAGCAATTTCTGTGCATTAATTTTGTATCCTGCAACTTTACCAAATTCATTGATTAGCTCCAGTGGTTTTCTGGTGGCATCTTTAGGATTCTCTATCTATGATATCATGTCATCTGCAAACAGTGACAATTTTACTTCTTCTTTTCCTTTTTGTATTCCTTTTATTTCTTTTTCTTCTCTGATTGCCATGGCTAGGACTTCCAAAACTATGTTGAATAGCAGTGGTGAGAGTGGACATCCTCGTCTTGTTCCTGATCTTAGAGGAAACGCTTTCAGTTTTTCACCATTGAGAATGCTGTTTGCTGTGGGTTTGTCATATATGGCCTTTATTATGTTGAGGTAGTTTCCCTCTATGCCCACACTCTGCAGAGTTTTTATCGTAAATGAGTGTTGAATTTTCTCAAAATCTTTTCCTTCAGCTATTGAGATGATCATATGGTTTTATTCTACAATTTGTTAATATGGTGTATCACATTGATTTGTGTATATTGAAGAATCCTCGCATCCCTGGGATAAACCCCACTTGATCATGGTGTATGATCCTTTTCATGTGTTGTTCGATTCTGTTTGCTAGTATTTTGTTGAGGATTTTTACATCTATATTCATCAGTGATATTGGTCTATAATTTTCTTTCCTTGTAGTATCTCTGTCTGATTTTGGTATCAGGGTGATGGTGGTCTCATAGAATGAGTTTGGGAGTGTTCCTTCCCCTGCAATTGTTTTGAAGAATTTGAGAAGGTTGGGTGTTAGCTCTGCTCTAAATGTTTGATAGAATTCACCTGTGATGCCATCTGGTTCTGGACTTTTGTTTGTTGGAAGATTTTTAATCACAGTTTCAATTTCATTGCTTGTGATAGGTTTGTTCATATTTTCTATTTCTTCCTGGTTCAGTCTTAGAAGGTTATCCCTTTCTAAGAATTTGTCCATTTCTTCCAGATTGTCCATTTTATTGGCCTAGAGTTGCTTGTAGTAGTCTCTTAGGATGCTTTGTATTCCTGTGGTGTCTGTTGTAACTTCTGCTTTTTCACTTCTAATTTTGTTGATTTGCGTCCTCTCCCTCTTTTTCTGGAGTCTGGCTAAAGGTTGATCATTTTTGCTTATCTTCTCAAAGAACCAGCTTTTAGTTTTATTGATCTTTGCTTTCGTTTTCTTTGTTTCTATTTCATTTATTTCTGCTCTGATCTTTATGATTTCTTTCCTTCTACTAACTTTGGGTTTTGTTCTTCTTTCTCTAGTTCCTCTAGGTGTAAGGTTAGATTGTTTATTTGAGATTTTTCTTGTTTCTTGAGGTAGGCTTGTATTGCTATAAACTTCCCTCTTAGAACTCCTTTTGCTGCATCCCATAGGTTTTGGATCATCGTGTTTTTGTTGTCATTTGTCTCTAGGTAGTTTTTGATTTCCTCTTTGATTTCTTCAGTGATCTCTTGGTTATTTAGTAACGTATTGTTTAGCTTCCATGTGTTTGTGTTTTTTACGGTTTTTTCCGTGTAATTGATTTCTAATCTCATAGCATTGTGGTCGGAACAGCTGCTTGATATGATTTCAGTTTTCTTAAATTTACTGAGGCTTTATCTGTGACCCAAGTTGTGATCTATCCTGGAGAATGTTCCGTGTGCAGTTGAGAAGAACGTGTAATCTGCTGTTTTTGGATGGAATGTCCTATAAATATCAATTAACTCTATCTGGTCTATTGTGTCATTTAAAGCTTGTGTTTCCTTATTAATTGTCTGTCTGGCTGATCTCCACTGGTGTAAGTGAGCTGTTAAAGTCCCCCGCTATTATTGTGTTACTGTCGATTTCCTCTTTTATAGCTGTTAGCAGTTGCCTTATACATTGAGCTGCTCCTATTTTGGGTACATATATATTTATAATTGTTATATCTTCTTCTTGGATTGATCCCCTGACCATTATGTAGTGCCTTTCCTCGTCTCTTGTAACATTCTTTATTTTAAAGTCTATTTTATCTGATATGAGTATTGCTACTCCAGCTTTCTTTTGATTTTCATTTGCATAGAATATATTTTTCCATCGCCTCACTTTGAGTCTGTATGTGTCCCTAGGTCTGAAATGGATCTCTTGTAGACAGCATATATATGGGTCTTGTTTTTGTATCCATTCAGCGAGCCTGTGTCTTTTGGTTGGAACATGTAGTGCATTCACGTTTAAGGTAATTATCGATATGTATGTTCCTACTACTATTTTCTTAATTGTTATGGGTTTGTCTTGGTGGGTCCTTTTCTTCTCTTGTGTTTCCCACTTAGAGAAGTTCCTTTAGCATTTGGTGTAGAGCTGGTTTCATGGTGCTGAATTCTCTTAGCTTTTGCTTGTCTGTAAGGCTTTTGATTTCTCCATCAAATCTGAATGAGCTCTTTGCAGGGTGGAGTACTCTTGGTTGTAGGTTCTTCCCTTTCATCACTTTAAATTTATCATGCCACTTCCTTCTGGCTTGTAGATTTTCTGCTGAGAAATCAGTTGTTATCCTTATGGGAGTTCCCTTGTATGTTATTTGTCATTTTTCCCTTGCTGGTTTCAATCATTTTTCTTTGTCGTTAATTTTTGTCAATTTGATTACTATGTGTCTTGTCATTTTTCTCCTTTGGTTTATCCTGCCTGGGACACTCTGTGCTTCTGGACTTGGGTGGCTATTTCTTTTCCCATGCTAGGGAAGTTTTTGACCATAATCTCTTCAAATATATTCTTGGGTCCTTTCTCTCTCTCTTCTCCTTCTGGGACCCCTATAATGCGAATGTTGTTGCGTTTAAAGTTGTCCCAGAGGACTCTTGGGGTATCTTCGTTTATTTTCATTCTTTTTCTTTATTCTGTTCCATGGCAGTGATTTCCACCTTTCTGTCTTCCAGGTCACTTATCCGTTCTTCTGCCACAGTTATTCTGCTACTGATTCCTTCTAGTGTATTTTTCATTTCAGTTATTCCATTGTTCACCTCTGTTTGTTTGTTCTTTAATTCTTCTAGGTGTTTGTTCCTTAATTCTTCTAGGTCTTTGTTAAACATTTCTTGCATCTTCTCGATCTTTGCCTCCTTTCTTTTTCCAAGGTCTTGGCTCAACTTCACTATCATTATTCTGAATTCTTTTTCTGGAAGGTTCCCTATCTCCACCTCATTTCATTTTTTTTCTGGGGTTTTATCTTGTTCCTTGATCTGGTATAAAGTCCTCTGCCTTTTCATTTTGTCTATCTTTCTGTGAATGTGGTTTTCCTTCCACAGGCTGCAGAATTGTAGTTCTTCTTGCTTCTGCTGTCTGCTCTCCGGTGGATGAGTCTATCTTAGAGGCTTGTGCAAGCTTCCTGATGGGAGGGACTGGTGGTGGGTAGAGCTGGGTGTTGCTTTGGTGGGCAGAGCTTTAATCCGCTTGTCTTCGGATTAAATAAAACTTTAATAAAAAGTTTAATCCGCTTGTCTGCTGATGCATGGGGCTGGGTTCCCTCCCTGTTGGTTGTTTGGCCTGAGGCGACCCAGCCCTGGAGCCTACCTTGCTCTTGGTGGGGCTAATGGCGGACTCTGGGAGGGCTCACACCAAGGAGTATTTCCCAGAACTTCTGCTGCCAGTGTCGTTGTCCTCACGGTGAGCCACAGCCACAGCCACCACCTGCCTCTGCAGGAGACCCTCTAAAAGTAGCAGGTAGTTCTGGTCATTCTCCTACAGGGTCACTGCTCCTTCCCCTGGGTCCTGATGTGCACACTACTTTGTGTGTGCCCTCCAAGAGTGGAGTATCTGAGTGGAGTTGAGACTCTGAGACTCTGTGTGGAGTTGCACAGACTCTGGGTCCTGTGAAGCTTCGATGTTTTGTGATTCTAGAAATCCTATAGGAGACGGTCCACAGCAGGTGACGCTAATGTTGTCAGTAGAGGTGTTGAAGCCAAAGATTTGCAGTTCCAACTAGAGGTGCCGATGTACATACAGGACAAAATCATCTCGTGTGAATGTAGTTCAGGCATGTTTAAGATGAATGCAGTCATGTTAATGCCTACCATATTCTATCTTGAGCCTCTCCTCAGGGACCCCCTCCTCAGTTCCTGAGGCTCCTGTAAGTCATGTACAGGGGACTGGAGAGTGGGCTCTGTCCAGTCTGAGCCCTGAGTTACCCTGTGTGTATCTTAGGATACTTTGTATTTCTGTGGTGTCTGTTGTAACATCATCTCTTTCATTTCAGATTTATTTGGGCCCTCTCTTTTTAAAAAAACATACTACTGTTGTCTTTTATTCTTTACAGAAGTTTAATAAGTGTTTGATCTACTATCCTTACCCTATGTATACTTTTTGCAGTGAGATTTTTACTTTTCTTTGTTTCCTTGTTACTATCAATAATTAGTGAGACTTCTTTTAAGCTACCTTCAACATTGCTTATAAAGCTGCTTTATTAGTGATGACAGAGCCTTAATGGAAGTCATGTTCTGGTTGTAAATTAGAATGCAATGTGCCAGCAAATAGCCCCTTAAGTTTATGTCTCATTACTTCTTGTTCTTTTTTTAATTTAATTTTTATTTTTTGTCAGAGCAAATTTAATTAAAATGTTTTGTTTCTTCTAGGTGTGAAAGATGTGGTTCTTTTAAACATATACATATATCTATTCTTCTTTGGATCATTTTCCCATGTAGGTTATGACACAATGTTGAGTAGTCTTGTCTTGGTATTACGTAGGTCTTTGGTGATTACATATTTCACATGTGTTTCTATATCTATCTTAACCCCAATATCCTAATGTATCCAATCCTCACACCTTTCCATTTGGTGAACCATAAGTTTGTTTAATGAATCTGTGATTGCATTTCTCTGTGGAAATATTTTCATTGGTATCAATTTTTAGCTAAGACCTATAAGTGATATTATAGGATATGTGTCTTTTGCTTTCTGACTTAGTACAATTTGCCTGATTACCTCAAGAATCATACATGGTGCTGCAAATGGCATTGTTTCATTTTTTTCCCTGGCTAATATTCCATCTGTACGTGTACCAGTTCTTCTTTGGCCACGCACCTCTTGATGGACTTTCTGGTTGCCTCCATGTCTTGGCTATTGTAATACTGCTGCAATGCACATTTGTTTGCCTGTGTCTATCCAGTTATATCTTCTTATGTTATAGGCCAAGGAGTGGGCTTGCTGTATCATATGGTAGCTCAGTGTGTATGTTTTAAAGGCACCACCATTCAGTTCTCATTAGTGGCTCTTTCCAGGTTACGTCCCACTTAAAATTGAGGGTATGCATTTCTCCAAAACACCTTCAATATTTATTGTTTGTAGTTTTCTTGCTGATGGTTATTCTAACCGGTGCGAGCTGATGCCTATCTGTGGTTGAATTTGCATGTGTCCCATAATCTGTTGAAATTGAGCTTTAAAGCATGCCCTTTTTATTTATCAAACTGTGATTACAGCTCAGTTCTTCAAAGTGTTTTCTTAAAGTAAGTGTCACATTTTGAAAATTTTTGGCCATTACCTCCCTCAAGACATTTTGAGGGCACGTTTCATTTACAGCCCTGAAGTACTTGTTCATATGAAGTGACCATTAGCACATGTTTTAAAGCTGCATTTGCAGGTAACGGCCAGAGGGTGGCATCCTTTCTACGTTCCTAATCTGGTAAATAGGGAAAGAGACCTTCAGCCCCAAGAGTGTCCAGCTTTATTTCTCATCAGGCTGTGGATCTAGATATGGTCACACCAGGTTGCATCACAGCCCCTGAAAGAATTGTGTAAGAATTTCTCTCTCTTTCACTGTCTTTGTTTCATGGGTTTTTCAAAGTAATTTATTTTTATAATGGGGTTTACCTGATTTTCACTGCTGTGTTTATGCCCCTTTACACCCAATTGACACACTAACAGAGAGACATCAATACATAGGATTTAAGATTTTTACTAGTCAGATATATTCTTGTTCGTTGAATAGGGGGTGTTGCATCCACTTCACTGAGCAAGGAATAGGTCTTGTCTATTACATATTGGGTATATGGATCGGTATTTGAGCTAATATGAAACCCTTGTTTTATGCATCACCCCACTTCACCTTTCCCGTTAAGCAGCCATAGTGTGTTTTCTAAATGTGTGACTCTGTTCTGTTTTGTAATTCACTTCAAGTGTAATGGTTTTTACATTCCCTCTATAAGTGATACCTTATGAGAAATGTCCTTTTCTGTGTGACTTATTTCACTTGGAATCGTCGTACCTAAATCCACTCATCATGCTGCTACTAGCCTTATGACATTGATTTCATGGCTGAGTGATATTCCATTGTACATAAGGACCACAACTTCTTTATCCATTTTTCTCTTTCCTGGGATATTTAAGGTGGAATGAAGTGGAGGTCCTTGTCAACAGAGCAGCCCTAAACTTTGGGGTGCTTGTGTCTTGCTGATTTTTAATTTTCCCAATTTATACCCCCATGAGTGGAAGTGCCCTATGCTCTCTAAGCTGTGTTTTTTAGATGTTTCAGGACACACGGTACACTTCTCCAGAGTGGCTGTTGGCAATTTACATCCCGCCCATCAGTGTAGCAAGGCTCCCATTTCTCCATGGCATGTCCTGCATTTCTGGTTTTGACACTTTTTTCAGCATGGCCCTTTTGACCGATGGGAAGCGAGTCTTCTTTGTATCGCTGATTTGCCTTTCCAGGTTGCTTGGTTGGCCAAAAAGGGCGTATGCGTTTTTTCCTGAATATATTCAGGAAAAAACGCATACGCCCTTTTTGGCCAAGGGCATCATTGTCAACGTTTTGCCGCTTTTCATGTGCTTTAAGGCGATTCGAATCTACCTCCTGAAATCTGTTTCCTGCAATTCTGCCTTGATTTCAAATCCTCTTCTTTGCCTTCCCTCAATATATTTGTGGACGAGAGTTATCATTTATAACTCTGCAGGTTTGTGAATTGCAGTGCCGTGAACCTCCATTTTACAACTCGCTTTTTTGGGAGCTGGCCGCAAAAGCGCAGGATGGCTTCAGGCCCTGTTCTGGTTCCAGGGGGCAGGCTGATCATGTGGTTAATTCTTCTTCCTGATGGGAAAATAGAGTGACCTCTGCCTGTCCCAACACCAAGAGCTAGTCTCTCATTCGTTCCCCATCTTCCCGTTCATCCTCAGGACAAATTGCAACCTGTACGAAACAAGAGGTTAAAGGTGCTGATGCTCCAAGTAGGGAGATTTCTAGTAAAGCGGTTGGAATGGCGAACCCGGGCACAAGGAGTTGAGAAATGAGGTGCGTTTTAGAAACCTTTCCCAATCACACGGTGTACCATCTTCTGGGTTTCTCATGCATGTTTTCGATGTAGGAAGATGCCCTTGAACCTGGAGATTTGGGACCCATGGGATGGGTACCACGCAGTATTACTTTAAAGGGTCTGCGTTTGCTCACCCAACCTCACCAAACCTCTCAGCCCCAAGAGTGTCCACCCTTATGTCTCATCCAGCTGTGGGTCTAGATATGGTCAATCCAGGTTGCATCACAGCCCCTGAACGAATTGTGTAAGAATTTCTCTCTCTTTCACTGTCTTTGTTTCATGGGTTTTTCAAAGTAATTTATTTTTATAATGGGGTTTAGCTGCTTTTCACTGCTGTGTTTATGCTGCTTTACACCCACTTGACCCACTAACAGAGAGATATCAATACATAGGTTTTAAGATTATTACTAGTCAGATATATTCTTGTGCGGTGAATACGGCGTGTTGAGTCCAGTTCTCTGAGCAAGGAGTAGGTCTTGTCTATTACACATTGGGTTTATGGAACGGTATCTGAGCTAATTTGAAACCCTTGTTTTATGTATCACCCCACCTCCCCTTTCCCGTTAAGCAGCCATAGTGTGTTTTCTGCATGTGTGACTCGTTCTGTTTTGTAATTCAGTTCAAGTGTAACGGTTTTTACATTCCCTCTATCAGTGATACCTTATGAGAAGTGTCCTTTTCTGTGTGATTTATTTCACTTAGAATTGTCGTACCTAAATCCACTCATCATGCTGCTACTAGCCTTATGACATTGATTTCATGGCTGAGTGATATTCCATTGTACATAAGGACCACAACTCCTTCATCCATTTTTCTCTTTCCTGGCATATTTAAGGTGGAATGAAGTGGAGGTCCTTGTCAACAGAGCAACCCTAAACTTTGGGGTGCTTGTGTCTTGCTGATTTTTCATTTTCCCAATTTATACCCCCATGAGTGGAAGTGCCCTATGCTCTCGAAGCTGTGTTTTTTAGATGTTTCAGGACACACCGTACTCTTCTCCAGAGTGGCTGTTGGCAATTTACATCCCGCCCATCAGTGTAGCAAGGCTCCCATTTCTCCATGGCCTGTCCTGCATTTCTGGTTTTGACACTTTTTTCAGCATGGCCCTTTTAACCGATGGGAAGCGAGACTTCTTTGTAGCGCTGATTTGCTTTTCCAGGTTGCTTGGTTGGCCAAAAAGGGCGTATGCGTTTTTTCCTGAATATATTCAGGAAAAAACGCATACGCCCTTTTTGGCCAAGGGCATCATTGTCAAAGTTTTTCCGCTTTTCATGTGCTTTAAAGGCGATTCGAATCTACCTCCTGAAATCTGTTTCCTGCAATTCTGCCTTGATTTCAAATCCTCTTCTTTGCCTTCCCTCAATATATTTGTGGACGAGAGTTATCATTTATAAGTCTGCAGGTTTGTGAATTGCAGTGCCCTGAACCTCCATTTTACAACTCGCTTTTTAGGGAGCTGGCCGCAATAGCGCAGGATGGCTTCAGGCCCTGTTCTGGTTCCGGGGGGCAGGCTGAGCCTGTGGTTAATTCTTCTTCCTGATGGGAAAATAGAGTGACCTGTGCCTGTGCCAACACCAAGAGCTAGGCTCTCATTGGTTCCACGTCTTCCCGTTCACCCTCAGGACAAATTGCAACCTGTACGGAACAGGAGGTTAAAGGTGCTGATGCTCCAAGGAGGGAGATTGCTAGTAAAGCGGCTGGAATACCGAACCCGGGCACAAGGAGATGAGAAATGAGGTGCGTTTTAGAAACCTTTCCCCATCACACGGTGTACCATCTTCTGGGTTTCTCATGCATGTTTTCGATGTAGGAAGATGCCCTTGAACCTGGAGATTTGGGACCCATGCGATGGGAACCACGCAGTATTACTTTAAAGGGTCTGCGTTTGCTCACCCAACCTCACCAAACCTCTCAGCCCCAAGAGTGTCCACCCTTATGTCTCATCCAGCTGTGGGTCTAGATATGGTCAATCCAGGTTGGATCACAGCCCCTGAACGCATTGTGTAAGAATTTCGCTCTCTTTCACTGACTTTGTTTCATGGGTTTTTCAAAGAAATTTATTTTTATAATGGGGTTTAGCTGCTTTTCACTGCTGTGTTTATGCCGCTTTACACCCACTTGACACACTAACAGAGAGATATCAATACATAGGTTTTAAGATTATTACTACTCAGATATATTCTTGTGCGGTGAATAGGGCGTGTTGAGTCCAGTTCTCTGAGCAAGGAGTAGGTCTTGTCTATTACATATTGGGTTTATGGAACGGTATCTGAGCTAATTTGAAACCCTTGTTTTATGTATCACCCCACCTCACCTTTCCCGTTAAGCAGCCATAGTGTGTTTTCTGCATGTGTGACTCTGTTCTGTTTTGTAATTCAGTTCAAGTGTAACGGTTTTTACATTCCCTCTATAAGTGATACCTTATGAGAAGTGTCCTTTTCTGTGTGACTTATTTCACTTAGAGTCGTTGTACCTAAATCCACTCATCATGCTGCTACTAGCCTTATGACATTGATTTCACGGCTGAGTGATATTCCATTGTACATAAGGACCACAACTTCTTTATCCATTTTTCTCTTTCCTGGGATATTGAAGGTGGAATGAAGTGGAGGTCCTTGTCAACAGAGCAGCCCTAAACTTTGGGGTGCTTGTGTCTTGCTGATTTTTCATTTTCCCAATTTATACCCCCATGAGTGGAAGTGCCCTATGCTCTCTAAGCTTTGCTTTTTAGACGTTTCAGGACTCACCGTACACTTCTCCAGAGTGGCTGTTGACAATTTACATCCCGCCCATCAGTGTAGCAAGGCTCCCATTTCTCCATGGCCTGTCCTGCATTTCTGGTTTTGACACTTTTTTCAGCATGGCCCTTTTGACCGATGGGAAGCGAGACTTCTTTGTAGCGCTGATTTGCCTTTCCAGGTTGCTTGGTTGGCCAAAAAGGGCGTATGCGTTTTTTCCTGAATATATTCAGGAAAAAACGCATACGCCCTTTTTGGCCAAGGGCATCATTGTCAACGTTTTGCCGCTTTTCATGTGCTTTAAAGGCGATTCGAATCTACCTCCTGAAATCTGTTTCCTGCAATTCTGCCTTGATTTCAAATCCTCTTCTTTGCCTTCCCTCAATATATTTGTGGACGAGAGTTATCATTTATAACTCTGCAGGTTTGTGAATTGCAGTGCCCTGAACCTCCATTTTACAACTCGTGTTTTTGGGAGATGGCCGCAAAAGCTCAGGATGGCTTCAGGCCCTGTTCTGGTTCCGGGGGGCAGGCTGAGCCTGTGGTTAATTCTTCTTCCTGATGGGAAAATAGAGTGACCTGTGCCTGTCCCAACACCAAGAGCTAGTCTCTCATTGGTTCCACGTCTTCCCGTTCATCCTCAGGACAAATTGCAACCTGTACGGAACAGGAGGTTAAAGGTGCTGATGCTCCAAGTAGGGAGATTTCTAGTAAAGTGGCTGGAATGGCGAACCCGAGCACAAGGAGATGAGAAATGAGGTGCGTTTTAGAAACCTTTCCCCATCACACGGTGTACCATCTTCTGGGTTTTTCATGCATGTTTTCGATGTAGGAAGATGCCCTTGAACCTGGAGATTTGGGACCCATGCGATGGGTACCACGCAGTATTACTTTAAAGGGTCTGCGTTTGCTCACCCAACCTCACCAAACCTCTCAGCCTCAAGAGTGTCCACCCTTATGTCTCATCCAGCTGTGGGTCTAGATATGGTCAATCCAGGTTGGATCATAGCCCCTGAACGCATTGTGTAAGAATTTCGCTCTCTTTCACTGTCTTTGTTTCATGGGTTTGAAAAAGTAATTTATTCTTATAATGGGGTTTAGCTGCTTTTCACTGCTGTGTTTATGCCGCTTTACACCCACTTGACACACTAACAGAGAGATATCAATACATAGGTTTTAAGATTATTTCTAGTCAGATATATTCTTGTGCGGTGAATAGGGCGTGTTGAGTCCAGTTCTCTGAGCAAGGAGTAGGTCTTGTCTATTACATATTGGGTTTATGGAACGGTATCTGAGCTAATTTGAAACCCTTGTTTTATGTATCACCCCACCTCACCTTTCCCGTTAAGCAGCCATAGTGTGTTTTCTGCATGTGTGACTCCGTTCTGTTTTGTAATTCAGTTCAAGTGTAACGGTTTTTACATTCCCTCTATCACTGATACCTTATGAGAAGTGTCCTTTTCTGTGTAACTTACTTCACTTAGAATCGTCGTACCTAAATCCACTCATCATGCTGCTACTAGCCTTATGACATTGATTTCATGGCTGAGTGATATTCCTTTGTACATAAGGACCACAACTCTTTTATCCATTTTTCTCTTTCCTGGCATATTTAAGGTAGAATGAAGTGGAGATCCTTGTCAACAGAGCAACCATAAACTTTGGGGTGCTTGTGTCTTGCTGATTTTTCATTTTCCCAATTTATACCCCCATGAGTGGAAGTGCCCTATGCTCTCTAAGCTGTGTTTTTTAGATGTTTCAGGACACACCGTACTCTTCTCCAGAGTGGCTGTTGCAATTTACATCCCGCCCATCAGTGTAGCAAGGCTCCCATTTCTCCATGGCCTGTCCTGCATTTCTGGTTTTGACACTTTTTTCAGCATGGCCCTTTTAACCGATGGGAAGCGAGACTTCTTTGTAGTGCTGATTTGCCTTTCCAGGTTGCTTGGTTGGCCAAAAAGGGCGTATGCGTTTTTTCCTGAATATATTCAGGAAAAAACGCATACGCCCTTTTTGGCCAAGGGCATCATTGTCAAAGTTTTTCCGCTTTTCATGTGCTTTAAAGGCGATTCGAATCTACCTCCTGAAATATGTTTCCTGCAATTCTGCCTTGATTTCAAATCCTCTTCTTTGCCTTCCCTCAATATATTTGTGGACGAGAGTTATCATTTATAAGTCTGCAGGTTTGTGAAATGCAGTGCCCTGAACCTCCATTTTACAACTCGCTTTTTAGGGAGCTGGCCGCAATAGCGCAGGATGGCTTCAGGCCCTGTTCTTGTTCCGGGTGGCAGGCTGAGCCTGTGGTTAATTCTTCTTCCTGATGGGAAAATAGAGTGACCTGTGCCTGTCCCAACACCAAGAGCTAGTCTCTCATTGGTTCCACGTCTTCCCGTTCACCCTCAGGACAAATTGCAACCTGTACGGAACAGGAGGTTAAAGGTGCTGATGCTCCAAGGAGGGAGATTGCTAGTAAAGTGGCTGGAATACCGAACCCGGGCACAAGGAGATGAGAAATGAGGTGCGTTTTAGAAACCTTTCCCCATCACACGGTGTACCATCTTCTGGGTTTCTCATGCATGTTTTCGATGTAGGAAGATGCCCTTGAACCTGGAGATTTGGGACCCATGCGATGGGTACCACGCAGTATTACTTTAAAGGGTCTGCGTTTGCTCACCCAACCTCACCAAACCTCTCAGCCCCAAGAGTGTCCACCCTTATGTCTCATCCAGCTGTGGGTCTAGATATGGTCAATCCAGGTTGCATCACAGCCCCTGAACGCATTGTGTAAGAATTTCGCTCTCTTTCACTGTCTTTGTTTCATGGGTTTTTCAAAGTAATTTATTTTTATAATGGGGTTTAGCTGCTTTTCACTGCTGTGTTTATGCCGCTTTACACCCACTTGACACACAAAAAGAGAGATATGAATACATAGGTTTTAAGATTATTACTAGTCAGATATATTCTTGTGCGGTGAATAGGGCGTGTTGAGTCCAGTTCTCTGAGCAAGGAGTAGGTCTTGTCTATTACATATTGGGTTTATGGAACGGTATCTGAGCTAATTTGAAACCCTTGTTTTATGTATCACCCCACCTCACCTTTCCCGTTAAGCAGCCATAGTGTGTTTTCTGCATGTGTGACTCCGTTCTGTTTTGTAATTCAGTTCAAGTGTAACGGTTTTTACATTCCCTCTATCACTGATACCTTATGAGAAGTGTCCTTTTCTGTGTAACTTACTTCACTTAGAATCGTCGTACCTAAATCCACTCATCATGCTGCTACTAGCCTTATGACATTGATTTCATGGCTGAGTGATATTCCTTTGTACATAAGGACCACAACTCTTTTATCCATTTTTCTCTTTCCTGGCATATTTAAGGTGGAATGAAGTGGAGGTCCTTGTCAACAGAGCAACCCTAAACTTTGGGGTGCTTGTGTCTTGCTGATTTTTCATTTTCCCAATTTATACCCCCATGAGTGGAAGTGCCCTATGCTCTCTAAGCTGTGTTTTTTAGATGTTTCAGGACACACCGTACTCTTCTCCAGTGTGGCTGTTGGCAATTTACATCCCGCCCATCAGTGTAGCAAGGCTCCCATTTCTCCATGGCCTGTCCTGCATTTCTGGTTTTGACACTTTTTTCAGCATGGCCCTTTTAACCGATGGGAAGCGAGACTTCTTTGTAGCGCTGATTTGCCTTTCCAGGTTGCTTGGTTGGCCAAAAAGGGCGTATGCGTTTTTTCCTGAATATATTCAGGAAAAAACGCATACGCCCTTTTTGGCCAAGGGCATCATTGTCAACGTTTTGCCGCTTTTCATGTGCTTTAAGGCGATTCGAATCTACCTCCTGAAATCTGTTTCCTGCAATTCTGCCTTGATTTCAAATCCTCTTCTTTGCCTTCCCTCAATATATTTGTGGACGAGAGTTATCATTTATAACTCTGCAGGTTTGTGAATTGCAGTGCCGTGAACCTCCATTTTACAACTCGCTTTTTTGGGAGCTGGCCGCAAAAGCGCAGGATGGCTTCAGGCCCTGTTCTGGTTCCAGGGGGCAGGCTGATCATGTGGTTAATTCTTCTTCCTGATGGGAAAATAGAGTGACCTCTGCCTGTCCCAACACCAAGAGCTAGTCTCTCATTCGTTCCCCATCTTCCCGTTCATCCTCAGGACAAATTGCAACCTGTACGAAACAAGAGGTTAAAGGTGCTGATGCTCCAAGTAGGGAGATTTCTAGTAGAGTGGTTGGAATGGCGAACCCGGGCACAAGGAGTTGAGAAATGAGGTGCGTTTTAGAAACCTTTCCCCATCACACGGTGTACCATCTTCTGGGTTTCTCATGCATGTTTTCGATGTAGGAAGATGCCCTTGAACCTGGAGATTTGGGACCCATGGGATGGGTACCACGCAGTATTACTTTAAAGGGTCTGCGTTTGCTCACCCAACCTCACCAAACCTCTCAGCCCCAAGAGTGTCCACCCTTATGTCTCATCCAGCTGTGGGTCTAGATATGGTCAATCCAGGTTGCATCACAGCCCCTGAACGAATTGTGTAAGAATTTCTCTCTCTTTCACTGTCTTTGTTTCATGGGTTTTTCAAAGTAATTTATTTTTATAATGGGGTTTAGCTGCTTTTCACTGCTGTGTTTATGCTGCTTTACACCCACTTGACACACTAACAGAGAGATATCAATACATAGGTTTTAAGATTATTACTGGTCATATATATTCTTGTGCGGTGAATACGGCGTGTTGAGTCAAGTTCTCTGAGCAAGGAGTAGGTCTTGTCTATTACACATTGGGTTTATGGAATGGTATCTGAGCTAATTTGAAACCCTTGTTTTATGTATCACCCCACCTCACCTTTCCCGTTAAGCAGCCATAGTGTGTTTTCTGCATGTGTGCCTCGTTCTGTTTTGTAATTCAGTTCAAGTGTAACGGTTTTTACATTCCCTCTATCAGTGATACCTTATGAGAAGTGTCCTTTTCTGTGTGATTTATTTCACTTAGAATTGTCGTACCTAAATCCACTCATCATGCTGCTACTAGCCTTATGACATTGATTTCATGGCTGAGTGATATTCCATTGTACATAAGGACCACAACTCCTTCATCCATTTTTCTCTTTCCTGGCATATTTAAGGTGGAATGAAGTGGAGGTCCTTGTCAACAGAGCAACCCTAAACTTTGGGGTGCTTGTGTCTTGCTGATTTTTCATTTTCCCAATTTATACCCCCATGAGTGGAAGTGCCCTATGCTCTCTAAGCTGTGTTTTTTAGATTTTTCAGGACACACCGTACTCTTCTCCAGAGTGGCTGTTGGCAATTTACATCCCGCCCATCAGTGTAGCAAGGCTCCCATTTCTCCATGGCCTGTCCTGCATTTCTGGTTTTGACACTTTTTTCAGCATGGCCCTTTTAACCGATGGGAAGCGAGACTTCTTTGTAGCGCTGATTTGCTTTTCCAGGTTGCTTGGTTGGCCAAAAAGAGCGTATGCGTTTTTTCCTGAATATATTCAGGAAAAAACGCATACGCCCTTTTTGGCCAAGGGCATCATTGTCAAAGTTTTTCCGCTTTTCATGTGCTTTAAAGGCGATTCGAATCTACCTCCTGAAATCTGTTTCCTGCAATTCTGCCTTGATTTCAAATCCTCTTCTTTGCCTTCCCTCAATATATTTGTGGACGAGAGTTATCATTTATAAGTCTGCAGGTTTGTGAATTGCAGTGCCCTGAACCTCCATTTTACAACTCGCTTTTTAGGGAGCTGGCCGCAATAGCGCAGGATGGCTTCAGGCCCTGTTCTCGTTCCGGGTGGCAGGCTGAGCCTGTGGTTAATTCTTCTTCCTGATGGGAAAATAGAGTGACCTGTGCCTGTCCCAACACCAAGAGCTAGTCTCTCATTGGTTCCACGTCTTCCCGTTCACCCTCAGGACAAATTGCAACCTGTACGGAACAGGAGGTTAAAGGTGCTGATGCTCCAAGTAGGGAGATTGCTAGTAAAGCGGCTGGAATACCGAACCCGGGCACAAGGAGATGAGAAATGAGGTGCGTTTTAGAAACCTTTCCCCATCACACGGTGTACCATCTTCTGGGTTTCTCATGCATGTTTTCGATGTAGGAAGATGCCCTTGAACCTGGAGATTTGGGACCCATGCGATGGGTACCACGCAGTATTACTTTAAAGGGTCTGCATTTGCTCACCCAACCTCACCAAAACTCTCAGCCCCACGAGTGTCCACCCTTATGTCTCATCCAGCTGTGGGTCTAGATATGGTCAATCCAGGTTGCATCACAGCCCCTGAACGCATTGTGTAAGAATTTCGCTCTCTTTCACTGTCTTTGTTTCATGGGTTTTTCAAAGTAATTTATTTTTATAATGGGGTTTAGCTGCTTTTCACTGCTGTGTTTATGCCCCTTTACACCCACTTGACACACTAACAGAGAGATATCAATACATAGGTTTTAAGATTATTACTACTCAGATATATTCTTGTGCGGTGAATAGGGCGTGTTGAGTCCAGTTCTCTGAGCAAGGAGTAGGTCTTGTCTATTACATATTGGGTTTATGGAACGGTATCTGAGCTAATTTGAAACCCTTGTTTTATGTATCACCCCACCTCACCTTTCCCGTTAAGCAGCCATAGTGTGTTTTCTGCATGTGTGACTCTGTTCTGTTTTGTAATTCAGTTCAAGTGTAACGGTTTTTACATTCCCTCTATAAGTGATACCTTATGAGAAGTGTCCTTTTCTGTGTGACTTATTTCACTTAGAATCGTCGTACCTAAATCCACTTATCATGCTGCTACTAGCCTTAAGACATTGATTTCATGGCTGAGTGATATTCCATTGTACATAAGGACCACAACTTCTTTATCCATTTTTCTCTTTCCTGGGATATTGAAGGTGGAATGAAGTGGAGGTCCTTGTCAACAGAGCAGCCCTAAACTTTGGGGTGCTTGTGTCTTGCTGATTTTTCATTTTCCCAATTTATACCCCCATGAGTGGAAGTGCCCTATGCTCTCTAAGCTTTGCTTTTTAGACGTTTCAGGACTCACCGTACACTTCTCCAGAGTGGCTGTTGACAATTTACATCCCGCCCATCAGTGTAGCAAGGCTCCCATTTCTCCATGGCCTGTCCTGCATTTTTGGTTTTGAGACTTTTTTCAGCATGGCCCTTTTGACCGATGGGAAGCGAGACATCTTTGTAGCGCTGATTTGCCTTTCCAGGTTGCTTCGTTGGCCAAAAAGGGCGTATGCGTTTTTTCCTGAATATATTCAGGAAAAAACGCATACGCCCTTTTTGGCCAAGGGCATCATTGTCAACGTTTTGCTGCTTTTCATGTGCTTTAAAGGCGATTCGAATCTACCTCCTGAAATCTGTTTCCTGCAATTCTGCCTTGATTTCAAATCCTCTTCTTTGCCTTCCCTCAATATATTTGTGGACGAGAGGTATCATTTATAACTCTGCAGGTTTGTGAATTGCAGTGCCCTGAACCTCCATTTTACAACTCGCGTTTTTGGGAGATGGCCGCAAAAGCTCAGGATGGCTTCAGGCCCTGTTCTTGTTCCGGGGGGCAGGCTGAGCCTGTGGTTAATTCTTCTTCCTGATGGGAAAATAGAGTGACCTCTGCGTGTCCCAACACCAAGAGCTAGTCTCTCATTGGTTCCACGTCTTCCCGTTCATCCTCAGGACAAATTGCAACCTGTACGGAACAGGAGGTTAAAGGTGCTGATGCTCCAAGGAGGGAGATTGCTAGTAAAGTGGCTGGAATGGCGAACCCGAGCACAAGGAGATGAGAAATGAGGTGCGTTTTAGAAACCTTTCCCCATCACACGGTGTACCATCTTCTGGGTTTCTCATGCATGTTTTCGATGGAGGAAGATGCCCTTGAACCTGGAGATTTGGGACCCATGCGATGGGTACCACGCAGTATTACTTAAAAGGGTCTGCGTTTGCTCACCCAACCTCACCAAACCTCTCAGCCTCAAGAGTGTCCACCCTTATGTCTCATCCAGCTGTGGGTCTAGATATGGTCAATCCAGGTTGGATCACAGCCCCTGAACGCATTGTGTAAGAATTTCGCTCTCTTTCACTGTCTTTGTTTCATGGGTTTGAAAAAGTAATTTATTCTTATAATGGGGTTTAGCTGCTTTTCACTGCTGTGTTTATGCCGCTTTTTACCCACTTGACACACTAACAGAGAGATATCAATACATAGGTTTTAAGATTATTACTAGTCAGATATATTCTTGTGCGGTGAATAGGGCGTGTTGAGTCCAGTTCTCTGAGCAAGGAGTAGGTCTTGTCTATTACATATTGGGTTTATGGAACGGTATCTGAGCTAATTTGAAACCCTTGTTTTATGTATCACCCCACCTCACCTTTCCCGTTAAGCAGCCATAGTGTGTTTTCTGCATGTGTGACTCTGTTCTGTTTTGTAATTCAGTTCAAGTGTAACGGTTTTTACATTCCCTCTATCAGTGATACCTTATGAGAAGTGTCCTTTTCTGTGTGACTTATTTCACTTAGAATCGTCGTACCTAAATCCACTCATCATGCTGCTACTAGCCTTATGACATTGATTTCATGGCTGAGTGATATTCCATTGTACATAAGGACCACAACTTCTTTATCCATTTTTCTCTTTCCTGGGATATTGAAGGTGGAATGAAGTGGAGGTCCTTGTCAACAGAGCAGCCCTAAACTTTGGGGTGCTTGTGTCTTGCTGATTTTTCATTTTCCCAATTTATACCCCCATGAGTGGAAGTGCCCTATGCTCTCTAAGCTGTGTTTTTTAGATGTTTCAGGACTCACCGTACGCTTCTCCAGAGTGGCTGTTGGCAATTTACATCCCGCCCATCAGTGTAGCAAGGCTCCCATTTCTCCATGGCCTGTCCTGCATTTCTGGTTTTGACACTTTTTTCAGCATGGCCCTTTTAACCGATGGGAAGCGAGACTTCTTTGTAGCGCTGATTTGCCTTTCCAGGTTGCTTGGTTGGCCAAAAAGGGCGTATGCGTTTTTTCCTGAATATATTCAGGAAAAAACGCATACGCCCTTTTTGGCCAAGGGCATCATTGTCAACGTTTTGCCGCTTTTCATGTGCTTTAAAGGCGATTCGAATCTACCTCCTGAAATCTGTTTCCTGCAATTCTGCCTTGATTTCAAATCCTCTTCTTTGCCTTCCCTCAATATATTTGTGGACGAGAGGTATCATTTATAAGTCTGCAGGTTTGTGAATTGCAGTGCCCTGAACCTCCATTTTACAACTCGCGTTTTTGGGAGATGGCCGCAAAAGCACAGGATGGCTTCAGGCCCTGTTCTTGTTCCGGGGGGCAGGCTGAGCCTGTGGTTAATTCTTCTTCCTGATGGGAAAATAGAGTGACCTCTGCGTGTCCCAACACCAAGAGCTAGTCTCTCATTGGTTCCACGTCTTCCCGTTCATCCTCAGGACAAATTGCAACCTGTACGGAACAGGAGGTTAAAGGTGCTGATGCTCCAAGGAGGGAGATTGCTAGTAAAGTGGCTGGAATGGCGAACCCGAGCACAAGGAGATGAGAAATGAGGTGCGTTTTAGAAACCTTTCCCCATCACACGGTGTACCATCTTCTGGGTTTCTCATGCATGTTTTCGATGGAGGAAGATGCCCTTGAACCTGGAGATTTGGGACCCATGCGATGGGTACCACGCAGTATTACTTTAAAGGGTCTGCGTTTGCTCACCCAACCTCACCAAACCTCTCAGCCTCAAGAGTGTCCACCCTTATGTCTCATCCAGCTGTGGGTCTAGATATGGTCAATCCAGGTTGGATCACAGCCCCTGAACGCATTGTGTAAGAATTTCGCTCTCTTTCACTGTCTTTGTTTCATGGGTTTGAAAAAGTAATTTATTCTTATAATGGGGTTTAGCTGCTTTTCACTGCTGTGTTTATGCCGCTTTACACCCACTTGACACACTAACAGAGAGATATGAATACATAGGTTTTAAGATTATTACTAGTCAGATATATTCTTGTGCGGTGAATAGGGCGTGTTGAGTCCAGTTCTCTGAGCAAGGAGTAGGTCTTGTCTATTACATATTGGGTTTATGGAACGGTATCTGAGCTAATTTGAAACCCTTGTTTTATGTATCACCCCACCTCACCTTTCCCGTTAAGCAGCCATAGTGTGTTTTCTGCATGTGTGACTCCGTTCTGTTTTATAATTCAGTTCAAGTGTAACGGTTTTTACATTCCCTCTATCACTGATACCTTATGAGAAGTGTCCTTTTCTGTGTAACTTACTTCACTTAGTATCGTCGTACCTAAATCCACTCATCATGCTGCTACTAGCCTTATGACATTAATTTCATGGCTGAGTGATATTCCTTTGTACATAAGGACCACAACTCTTTTATCCATTTTTCTCTTTCCTGGCATATTTAAGGTGGAATGAAGTGGAGGTCCTTGTCAACAGAGCAACCCTAAACTTTGGGGTGCTTGTGTCTTGCTGATTTTTCATTTTCCCAATTTATACCCCCATGAGTGGAAGTGCCCTATGCTCTCTAAGCTGTGTATTTTAGATGTTTCAGGACACACCGTACTCTTCTCCAGTGTGGCTGTTGGCAATTTACATCCCGCCCATCAGTGTAGCAAGGCTCCCATTTCTCCATGGCCTGTCCTGCATTTCTGGTTTTGACACTTTTTTCAGCATGGCCCTTTTAACCGATGGGAAGCGAGACTTCTTTGTAGCGCTGATTTGCCTTTCCAGGTTGCTTGGTTGGCCAAAAAGGGCGTATGCGTTTTTTCCTGAATATATTCAGGAAAAAACGCATACGCCCTTTTTGGCCAAGGGCATCATTGTCAAAGTTTTTCCGCTTTTCATGTGCTTTAAAGGAGATTCGAATCTACCTCCTGAAATCTGTTTCCTGCAATTCTGCCTTGATTTCAAATCCTCTTCTTTGCCTTCCCTCAATATATTTGTGGACGAGAGTTATCATTTATAAGTCTGCAGGTTTGTGAAATGCAGTGCCCTGAACCTCCATTTTACAACTCGCTTTTTAGGGAGCTGGCCGCAATAGCGCAGGATGGCTTCAGGCCCTGTTCTGGTTCCGGGTGGCAGGCTGAGCCTGTGGTTAAGTCTTCTTCCTGATGGGAAAATAGAGTGACCTGTGCCTGTCCCAACACCAAGAGCTAGTCTCTCATTGGTTCCACGTCTTCCCGTTCACCCTCAGGACAAATTGCAACCTGTACGGAACAGGAGGTTAAAGGTGCTGATGCTCCAAGTAGGGAGATTGCTAGTAAAGCGGCTGGAATACCGAACCCGGGCACAAGGAGATGAGAAATGAGGTGCGTTTTAGAAACCTTTCCCCATCACACGGTGTACCATCTTCTGGGTTTCTCATGCATGTTTTCAATGTAGGAAGATGCCCTTGAACCTGGACATTTGGGACCCATGCGATGGGTACCACGCAGTATTACTTTAAAGGGTCTGCGTTTGCTCACCCAACCTCACCAAACCTCTCAGCCCCAAGAGTGTCCACCCTTATGTCTCATCCAGCTGTGGGTCTAGATATGGTCAATCCAGGTTGGATCA
This sequence comes from Balaenoptera borealis, assembly GCF_965194805.1. Classification (NCBI taxonomy): domain Eukaryota; kingdom Metazoa; phylum Chordata; class Mammalia; order Artiodactyla; family Balaenopteridae; genus Balaenoptera; species Balaenoptera borealis. The sequence goes on along the minus strand of NW_028123954.1, from coordinate 562,916 downwards.
CAGCCCCTGAACGCATTGTGTAAGAATTTCGCTCTCTTTCACTGTCTTTGTTTCATGGGTTTTTCTAAGTAACTTATTTTTATAATGGGGTTTAGCTGCTTTTCACTGCTGTGTTTATGCCGCTTTACACCCACTTGACACACTAACAGAGAGATATCAATACATAGGTTTTAAGATTATTACTAGTCAGATATATTCTTGTGCGGTGAATAGGGCGTGTTGAGTCCAGTTCTCTGAGCAAGGAGTAGGTCTTGTCTATTACATATTGGGTTTATGGAACGGTATCTGAGCTAATTTGAAACCCTTGTTTTATGTATCACCCCACCTCACCTTTCCCGTTAAGCAGCCATAGTGTGTTTTCTGCATGTGTGACTCTGTTCTGTTTTGTAATTCAGTTCAAGTGTAACGGTTTTTACATTCCCTCTATCAGTGATACCTTATGAGAAGTGTCCTTTTCTGTGTGACTTATTTCACTTAGAATCGTCGTACCTAAATCCACTCATCATGCTGCTACTAGCCTTATGACATTGATTTCATGGCTGAGTGATATTCCATTGTACATAAGGACCACAACTTCTTTATCCATTTTTCTCTTTCCTGGGATATTGAAGGTGGAATGAAGTGGAGGTCCTTGTCAACAGAGCAGCCCTAAACTTTGGGGTGCTTGTGTCTTGCTGATTTTTCATTTTCCCAATTTATACCCCCATGAGTGGAAATGCCCTATGCTCTCTAAGCTGTGTTTTTTAGATGTTTCAGGACACACCGTACTCTTCTCCAGAGTGGCTGTTGGCAATTTACATCCCGCCCATCAGTGTAGCAAGGCTCCCATTTCTCCATGGCCTGTCCTGCATTTCTGGTTTTGACACTTTTTTCAGCATGGCCCTTTTAACCGTTGGGAAGCGAGACTTCTTTGTAGCGCTGATTTGCCTTTCCAGGTTGCTTGGTTGGCCAAAAAGGGCGTATGCGTTTTTTCCTGAATATATTCAGGAAAAAACGCATACGCCCTTTTTGGCCAAGGGCATCATTGTCAACGTTTTGCCGCTTTTCATGTGCTTTAAAGGCGATTCGAATCTACCTCCTGAAATCTGTTTCCTGCAATTCTGCCTTGATTTCAAATCCTCTTCTTTGCCTTCCCTCAATATATTTGTGGACGAGAGTTATCATTTATAACTCTGCAGGTTTGTGAATTGCAGTGCCCTGAACCTCCATTTTACAACTCGCGTTTTTGGGAGCTGGCCGCAAAAGCGCAGGATGGCTTCAGGCCCTGTTCTTGATCCGGGGGGCATGCTGAGCCTGTGGTTAATTCTTCTTCCTGATGGGAAAATAGAGTGACCTGTGCCTGTCCCAACACCAAGAGCTAGTCTCTCATTGGTTCCACGTCTTCCCGTTCATCCTCAGGACAAATTGCAACCTGTACGGAACAGGAGGTTAAAGGTGATGATGCTCCAAGTAGGGAGATTGCTAGTAAAGGGCTGGAATAGCGAACCCGGGCACAAGGAGATGAGAAATGAGGTGCGTTTTAGAAACCTTTCCCCATCACACGGTGTACCATCTTCTGGGTTTCTCATGCATGTTTTCGATGTAGGAAGATGCCCTTGAACCTGGAGATTTGTGACCCATGCGATGGGTACCATGCAGTATTACTTTAAAGGGTCTGCGTTTGCTCACCCAACCTCACCAAACCTCTCAGCCCCAAGAGTGTCCACCCTTATGTCTCATCCAGCTGTGGGTCTAGATATGGTCAATCCAGGTTGCATCACAGCCCCTGAACGCATTGTGTAAGAATTTCTCTCTCTTTCACTGTCTTTGTTTCATGGGTTTTTCAAAGTAATTTATTTTTATAATGGGGTTTAGCTGCTTTTCACTGCTGTGTTTATGCCGCTTTACACCCACTTGACACACTAACAGAGAGATATCAATACATAGGTTTTAAGATTATTACTAGTCAGATATATTCTTGTGCGGTGAATAGGGCGTGTTGAGTCCAGTTCTCTGAGCAAGGAGTAGGTCTTGTCTATTACATATTGGGTTTATGGAACGGTATCTGAGCTAATTTGAAACCCTTGTTTTATGTATCACCCCACCTCACCTTTCCCGTTAAGCAGCCATAGTGTGTTTTCTGCATGTGTGACTCTGTTCTGTTTTGTAATTCAGTTCAAGTGTAACGGTTTTTACATTCCCTCTATCAGTGATACCTTATGAGAAGTGTCCTTTTCTTTGTGACTTATTTCACTTAGAATCGTCATACCTAAATCCACTCATCATGCTGCTACTAGCCTTATGACATTGATTTCATGGCTGAGTGATATTCCATTGTACATAAGGACCACAACTTCTTTATCCATTTTTCTCTTTCCTGGGATATTGAAGGTGGAATGAAGTGGAGGTCCTTGTCAACAGAGCAGCCCTAAACTTTGGGGTGCTTGTGTCTTGCTGATTTTTCATTTTCCCAATTTATACCCCCATGAGTAGAAGTGCCCTATGCTCTCTAAGCTGTGTTTTTTAGATGTTTCAGGACTCACCGTACGCTTCTCCAGAGTGGCTGTTGGCAATTTACATCCCGCCCATCAGTGTAGCAAGGCTCCCATTTCTCCATGGCCTGTCCTGCATTTCTGGTTTTGACACTTTTTTCAGCATGGCCCTTTTAACCGATGGGAAGCGAGACTTCTTTGTAGCGCTGATTTGCCTTTCCAGGTTGCTTGGTTGGCCAAAAAGAGGGCCTATGCGTTTTTTCCTGAATATATTCCGGAAAAAACGCATACGCCCTTTTTGGCCAAGGGCATCATTGTCAACGTTTTGCCGCTTTTCATGTGCTTTAAAGGCGATTCGAATCTACCTCCTGAAATCTGTTTCCTGCAATTCTGCCTTGATTTCAAATCCTCTTCTTTGCCTTCCCTCAATATATTTGTGGACGAGAGTTATCAATTATAACTCTGCAGGTTTGTGAATTGCAGTGCCCTGAACCTCCATTTTACAACTCGCGTTTTTGGGAGATGGCCGCAAAAGCACAGGATGGCTTCAGGCCCTGTTCTTGATCCGGGGGGCAGGCTGAGCCTGTGGTTAATTCTTCTTCCTGATGGGAAAATAGAGTGACCTGTGCCTGTCCAAACACCAAGAGCTAGTCTCTCATTGGTTCCACGTCTTCCCGTTCATCCTCAGGACAAATTGCAACCTGTACGGAACAGGAGGTTAAAGGTGATGATGCTCCAAGGAGGGAGATTGCTAGTAAATTGGCTGGAATGGCAAACCCGGGCACAGGCAGATGAGAAATGAGGTGCGTTTTAGAAACCTTTCCCCATCACACGGTGTACCATCTTCTGGGTATCTCATGCATGTTTACGATGTAGGAAGATGCCCTTGAACCTGGAGATTAGGGACCCATGCGATGGGTACCACGCAGTATTACTTTAAAGGGTCTGCGTTTGCTCACCCAACCTCACCAAACCTCTCAGCCGCAACAGTGTCCACCCTTATGTCTCATCTTGCTGTGGGTCTAGATATGGTCAATCCAGGTTGCATCACAGCCCCTGAACGCATTGTGTAAGAATTTCTCTCTCTTTCACTGTCTTTGTTTCATGGGTTTTTCAAAGTAATTTATTTTTATAATGGGGTTTAGCTGCTTTTCACTGCTGTGTTTATGCCGCTTTACACCCACTTGACACACTAACAGAGAGATATCAATACATAGCTTTTAAGATTATTACTAGTCAGATATATTCTTGTGCGGTGAATAGGGCGTGTTGAGTCCAGTTCTCTGAGCAAGGAGTAGGTCTTGTCTATTACATATTGGGTTTATGGAACGGTATCTGAGCTAATTTGAAACCCTTGTTTTATGTATCACCCCACCTCACCTTTCCCGTTAAGCAGCCATAGTGTGTTTTCTGCATGTGTGACTCTGTTCTGTTTTGTAATTCAGTTCAAGTGTAACGGTTTTTACATTCCCTCTATAAGTGATACCTTCTGAGAAGTGTCCTTTTCTGTGTGACTTATTTCACTTAGAGTCGTCGTACCTAAATCCACTCATCATGCTGCTACTAGCCTTATGACATTGATTTCACGGCTGAGTGATATTCCATTGTACATAAGGACCACAACTTCTTTATCCATTTTTCTCTTTCCTGGGATATTGAAGATGGAATGAAGTGGAGGTCCTTGTCAACAGAGCAGCCCTAAACTTTGGGGTGCTTGTGTCTTGCTGATTTTTCATTTTCCCAATTTATACCCCCATGAGTGGAAGTGCCCTATGCTCTCTAAGCTTTGCTTTTTAGACGTTTCAGGATTCACCGTACACTTCTCCAGAGTGGCTGTTGACAATTTACATCCCGCCCATCAGTGTAGCAAGGCTCCCATTTCTCCATGGCCTGTCCTGCGTTTCTGGTTTTGACACTTTTTTCAGCATGGCCCTTTTGACCGATGGGAAGCGAGACATCTTTGTAGCGCTGATTTGCCTTTCCAGGTTGCTTGGTTGGCCAAAAAGGGCGTATGCGTTTTTTCCTGAATATATTCAGGAAAAAACGCATACGCCCTTTTTGGCCAAGGGCATCATTGTCAACGTTTTGCCGCTTTTCATGTGCTTTAAAGGCGATTCGAATCTACCTCCTGAAATCTGTTTCCTGCAATTCTGCCTTGATTTCAAATCCTCTTCTTTGCCTTCCCTCAATATATTTGTGGACGAGAGTTATCATTTATAACTCTGCAGGTTTGTGAATTGCAGTGCCCTGAACCTCCATTTTACAACTCGCTTTTTAGGGAGCTGGCTGCAATAGCGCAGGATGGCTTCAGGCCCTGTTCTGGTTCCGGGGGGCAGGCTGAGCCTGTGGTTAATTCTTCTTCCTGATGGGAAAATAGAGTGACCTGTGCCTATCCCAACACCAAGAGCTAGTCTCTCATTGGTTCCACGTCTTCCCGTTCATCCTCAGGACAAATTGCAACCTGTACGGAACAGGAGGTTAAAGGTGATGATGCTCCAAGTAGGGAGATTGCTAGTAAAGGGCTGGAATAGCGAATCCGGGCACAAGGAGATGAGAAATGAGGTGCGTTTTAGAAACCTTTCCACATCACACGGTGTACCATCTTCTGGGTTTCTCATGCATGTTTTCGATGTAGGAAGATACCCTTGAACCTGGAGATATGGGACCCATGCGATGGGTACCACGCAGTATTACTTTAAAGGGTCTGCGTTTGCTCACCCAACCTCACCAAACCTCTCAGCCCCAAGAGTGTATACCCTTATGTCTCATCCAGCTGTGGGTCTAGATATGGTCAATCCAGGTTTCATCACAGCCCGTGAACGCATTGTGTAAGAATTTCTCTCTCTTTCACTGTCTTTGTTTCATGGGTTTTTCAAAGTAATTTATTTTTATAATGGGGTTTAGCTGCTTTTCACTGCTGTGTTTATGCCGCTTTACACCCACTTGACACACTAACAGAGAGATATGAATACATAGGTTTTAAGATTATTACTAGTCAGATATATTCTTGTGCGGTGAATAGGGCGTGTTGAGTCCAGTTCTCTGAGCAAGGAGTAGGTCTTGTCTATTACATATTGGGTTTATGGAACGGTATCTGAGCTAATTTGAAACCCTTCTTTTATGTATCACCCCACCTCACCTTTCCCGTTAAGCAGCCATAGTGTGTTTTCTGCATGTGTGACTCTGTTCTGTTTTGTAATTCAGTTCAAGTGTAACGGTTTTTACATTCCCTCTATCAGTGATACCTTATGAGAAGTGTCCTTTTCTGTGTGACTTATTTCACTTAGAATCGTCGTACCTAAATCCACTCATCATGCTGCTACTAGCCTTAGGACATTGATTTCATGGCTGAGTGATATTCCATTGTACATAAGGAACACAACTTCTTTATCGATTTTTCTCTTTCCTGGGATATTGAAGGTGGAATGAAGTGGAGGTCCTTGTCAACAGAGCAGCCCTAAACTTTGGGGTGCTTGTGTCTTGCTGATTTTTCATTTTCCCAATTTATACCCCCATGAGTGGAAGTGCCCTATGCTCTCTAAGCTGTGTTTTTTAGATGTTTCAGGACACACCGTACTCTTCTCCAGAGTGGCTGTTGGCAATTTACATCCCGCCCATCAGTGTAGCAAGGCTCCCATTTCTCCATGGCCTGTCCTGCATTTCCGGTTTTGACACTTTTTTCAGCATGGCCCTTTTAACCGATGGGAAGCGAGACTTCTTTGTAGCGCTGATTTGCCTTTCCAGGTTGCTTGGTTGGCCAAAAAGGGCGTATGCGTTTTTTCCTGAATATATTCAGGAAAAAACGCATACGCCCTTTTTGGCCAAGGGCATCATTGTCAACGTTTTGCCGCTTTTCATGTGCTTTAAAGGCGATTCGAATCTACCTCCTGAAATCTGTTTCCTGCAATTCTGCCTTGATTTCAAATCCTCTTCTTTGCCTTCCCTCAATATATTTGTGGACGAGAGTTATCATTTATAACTCTGCAGGTTTGTGAATTGCAGTGCCCTGAACCTCCATTTTACAACTCGCGTTTTTGGGAGCTGGCCACAAAAGCGCAGGATGGCTTCAGGCCCTGTTCTTGATCCGGGGGGCAGGCTGAGCCTGTGGTTAATTCTTCTTCCTGATGGGAAAATAGAGTGACCTGTGCCTGTCCCAACACCAAGAGCTAGTCTCTCATTGGTTCCACGTCTTCCCGTTCATCCTCAGGACAAATTGCAACCTGTACGGAACAGGAGGTTAAAGGTGATGATGCTCCAAGGAGGTAGATTGCTAGTAAAGTGGCTGGAATGGCAAACCCGGGCACAGGCAGATGAGAAATGAGGTGCGTTTTAGAAACCTTTCCCCATCACACGGTGTACCATCTTCTGGGTATCTCATGCATGTTTACGATGTAGGAAGATGCCCTTCAACCTGGAGATTTGGGACCCATGCGATGGGTACCACGCAGTATTACTTTAAAGGGTCTGCGTTTGCTCACCCAACCTCACCAAACCTCTCAGCCGCAACAGTGTCCACCCTTATGTCTCATCCAGCTGTGGGTCTAGATATGGTCAATCCAGGTTGCATCACAGCCCCTGAACGCATTGTGTAAGAATTTCTCTCTCTTTCACTGTCTTTGTTTCATGGGTTTTTCAAAGTAATTTATTTTTATAATGGGGTTTAGCTGCTTTTCACTGCTGTGTTTATGCCGCTTTTTACCCACTTGACACACTAACAGAGAGATATCAATACATAGGTTTTAAGATTATTACTAGTCAGATATATTCTTGTGCGGTGAATAGGGCGTGTTGAGTCCAGTTCTCTGAGCAAGGAGTAGGTCTTGTCTATTACATATTGGGTTTATGGAACGGTATCTGAGCTAATTTGAAACCCTTGTTTTATGTATCACCCCACCTCACCTTTCCCGTTAAGCAGCCATAGTGTGTTTTCTGCATGTGTGACTCTGTTCTGTTTTGTAATTCAGTTCAAGTGTAACGGTTTTTACATTCCCTCTATCAGTGATACCTTATGAGAAGTGTCCTTTTCTGTGTGACTTATTTCACTTAGAATCGTCGTACCTAAATCCACTCATCATGCTGCTACTAGCCTTATGACATTGATTTCATGGCTGAGTGATATTCCATTGTACATAAGGACCACAACTTCTTTATCCATTTTTCTCTTTCCTGGGATATTGAAGGTGGAATGAAGTGGAGGTCCTTGTCAACAGAGCAGCCCTAAACTTTGGGGTGCTTGTGTCTTGCTGATTTTTAATTTTCCCAATTTATACCCCCATGAGTGGAAGTGCCCTATGCTCTCTAAGCTTTGTTTTTTAGATGTTTCAGGACTCACCGTACGCTTCTCCAGAGTGGCTGTTGGCAATTTACATCCCGCCCATCAGTGTAGCAAGGCTCCCATTTCTCCATGGCCTGTCCTGCATTTCTGGTTTTGACACTTTTTTCAGCATGGCCTTTTTAACCGAAGGGAAGCGAGACATCTTTGTAGCGCTGATTTGCCTTTCCAGGTTGCTTGGTTGGCCAAAAAGGGCGTATGCGTTTTTTCCTGAATATATTCAGGAAAAAACGCATACGCCCTTTTTGGCCAAGGGCATCATTGTCAACGTTTTTCCGCTTTTCATGTGCTTTAAAGGCGATTCGAATCTACCTCCTGAAATCTGTTTCCTGCAATTCTGCCTTGATTTCAAATCCTCTTCTTTGCCTTCCCTCAATATATTTGTGGACGAGAGTTATCATTTATAACTCTGCAGGTTTGTGAATTGCAGTGCCCTGAACCTCCATTTTACAACTCGCTTTTTAGGGAGCTGGCTGCAATAGCGCAGGATGGCTTCAGGCCCTGTTCTGGTTCCGGGGGGCAGGCTGAGTCTGTGGTTAATTCTTCTTCCTGATGGGAAAATAGAGTGACCTGTGCCTGTCCCAACACCAAGAGCTAGTCTCTCATTGGTTCCACGTCTTCCCGTTCATCCTCAGGACAAATTGCAACCTGTACGGAACAGGAGGTTAAAGGTGATGATGCTCCAAGTAGGGAGATTGCTAGTAAAGGGCTGGAATAGCGAATCCGGGCACAAGGAGATGAGAAATGAGGTGCGTTTTAGAAACCTTTCCACATCACACGGTGTACCATCTTCTGGGTTTCTCATGCATGTTTTCGATGTAGGAAGATACCCTTGAACCTGGAGATATGGGACCCATGCGATGGGTACCACGCAGTATTACTTTAAAGGGTCTGCGTTTGCTCACCCAACCTCACCAAACCTCTCAGCCCCAAGAGTGTCTACCCTTATGTCTCATCCAGCTGTGGGTCTAGATATGGTCAATCCAGGTTGCATCACAGCCCGTGAACGCATTGTGTAAGAATTTCTCTCTCTTTCACTGTCTTTGTTTCATGGGTTTTTCAAAGTAATTTATTTTTATAATGGGGTTTAGCTGCTTTTCACTGCTGTGTTTATGCCGCTTTACACCCACTTGACACACTAACAGAGAGATATGAATACATAGGTTTTAAGATTATTACTAGTCAGATATATTCTTGTGCGGTGAATAGGGCGTGTTGAGTCCAGTTCTCTGAGCAAGGAGTAGGTCTTGTCTATTACATATTGGGTTTATGGAACGGTATCTGAGCTAATTTGAAACCCTTGTTTTATGTATCACCCCACCTCACCTTTCCCGTTAAGCAGCCATAGTGTGTTTTCTGCATGTGTGACTCTGTTCTGTTTTGTAATTCAGTTCAAGTGTAACGGTTTTTACATTCCCTCTATCAGTGATACCTTATGAGAAGTGTCCTTTTCTGTGTGACTTATTTCACTTAGAATCGTCGTACCTAAATCCACTCATCATGCTGCTACTAGCCTTAGGACATTGATTTCATGGCTGAGTGATATTCCATTGTACATAAGGAACACAACTTCTTTATCGATTTTTCTCTTTCCTGGGATATTGAAGGTGGAATGAAGTGGAGGTCCTTGTCAACAGAGCAGCCCTAAACTTTGGGGTGCTTGTGTCTTGCTGATTTTTCATTTTCCCAATTTATACCCCCATGAGTGGAAGTGCCCTATGCTCTCTAAGCTGTGTTTTTTAGATGTTTCAGGACACACCGTACTCTTCTCCAGAGTGGCTGTTGGCAATTTACATCCCGCCCATCAGTGTAGCAAGGCTCCCATTTCTCCATGGCCTGTCCTGCATTTCCGGTTTTGACACTTTTTTCAGCATGGCCCTTTTAACCGATGGGAAGCGAGACTTCTTTGTAGCGCTGATTTGCCTTTCCAGGTTGCTTGGTTGGCCAAAAAGGGCGTATGCGTTTTTTCCTGAATATATTCAGGAAAAAACGCATACGCCCTTTTTGGCCAAGGGCATCATTGTCAACGTTTTGCCGCTTTTCATGTGCTTTAAAGGCGATTCGAATCTACCTCCTGAAATCTGTTTCCTGCAATTCTGCCTTGATTTCAAATCCTCTTCTTTGCCTTCCCTCAATATATTTGTGGACGAGAGTTATCATTTATAACTCTGCAGGTTTGTGAATTGCAGTGCCCTGAACCTCCATTTTACAACTCGCGTTTTTGGGAGATGGCCGCAAAAGCGCAGGATGGCTTCAGGCCCTGTTCTTGATCCGGGGGGCAGGCTGAGCCTGTGGTTAATTCTTCTTCCTGATGGGAAAATAGAGTGACCTGTGCCTGTCCCAACACCAAGAGCTAGTCTCTCATTGGTTCCACGTCTTCCCGTTCATCCTCAGGACAAAATGCAACCTGTACGGAACAGGAGGTTAAAGGTGATGATGCTCCAAGGAGGGAGATTGCTAGTAAAGTGGCTGGAATGGCAAACCCGGGCACAGGCAGATGAGAAATGAGGTGCGTTTTAGAAACCTTTCCCCATCACACGGTGTACCATCTTCTGGGTATCTCATGCATGTTTACGATGTAGGAAGATGCCCTTGAACCTGGAGATTTGGGACCCATGCGATGGGTACCACGCAGTATTACTTTAAAGGGTCTGCGTTTGCTCACCCAACCTCACCAAACCTCTCAGCCGCAACAGTGTCCACCCTTATGTCTCATCCAGCTGTGGGTCTAGATATGGTCAATCCAGGTTGCATCACAGCCTCTGAACGCATTGTGTAAGAATTTCTCTCTCTTTCACTGTCTTTGTTTCATGGGTTTTTCAAAGTAATTTATTTTTATAATGGGGTTTAGCTGCTTTTCACTGCTGTGTTTATGCCGCTTTTTACCCACTTGACACACTAACAGAGAGATATCAATACATAGGTTTTAAGATTATTACTAGTCAGATATATTCTTGTGCGGTGAATAGGGCGTGTTGAGTCCAGTTCTCTGAGCAAGGAGTAGGTCTTGTCTATTATATATTGGGTTTATGGAACGGTATCTGAGCTAATTTGAAACCCTTGTTTTATGTATCACCCCACCTCACCTTTCCCGTTAAGCAGCCATAGTGTGTTTTCTGCATGTGTGACTCTGTTCTGTTTTGTAATTCAGTTCAAGTGTAACGGTTTTTACATTCCCTCTATCAGTGATACCTTATGAGAAGTGTCCTTTTCTGTGTGACTTATTTCACTTAGAATCGTCGTACCTAAATCCACTCATCATGCTGCTACTAGCCTTATGACATTGATTTCATGGCTGAGTGATATTCCATTGTACATAAGGACCACAACTTCTTTATCCATTTTTCTCTTTCCTGGGATATTGAAGGTGGAATGAAGTGGAGGTCCTTGTCAACAGAGCAGCCCTAAACTTTGGGGTGCTTGTGTCTTGCTGATTTTTAATTTTCCCAATTTATAACCCCATGAGTGGAAGTGCCCTATGCTCTCTAAGCTTTGTTTTTTAGATGTTTCAGGACTCACCGTACGCTTCTCCAGAGTGGCTGTTGGCAATTTACATCCCGCCCATCAGTGTAGGAAGGCTCCCATTTCTCCATGGCCTGTCCTGCATTTCTGGTTTTGACACTTTTTTCAGCATGGCCTTTTTAACCGATGGGAAGCGAGACATCTTTGTAGCGCTGATTTGCCTTTCCAGGTTGCTTGGTTGGCCAAAAAGGGCGTATGCGTTTTTTCCTGAATATATTCAGGAAAAAACGCATACGCCCTTTTTGGCCAAGGGCATCATTGTCAACGTTTTGCCGCTTTTCATGTGCTTTAAAGGCGATTCGAATCTACCTCCTGAAATCTGTTTCCTGCAATTCTGCCTTGATTTCAAATCCTCTTCTTTGCCTTCCCTCAATATATTTGTGGACGAGAGTTATCATTTATAACTCTGCAGGTTTGTGAATTGCAGTGCCCTGAACCTCCATTTTACAACTCGCGTTTTTGGGAGATGGCCGCAAAAGCGCAGGATGGCTTCAGGCCCTGTTCTTGATCCGGGGGGCAGGCTGAGCCTGTGGTTAATTCTTCTTCCTGATGGGAAAATAGAGTGACCTGTGCCTGTCCCAACACCAAGAGCTAGTCTCTCATTGTTTCCACGTCTTCCCGTTCATCCTCAGGACAAATTGCAACCTGTACGGAACAGGAGGTTAAAGGTGATGATGCTCCAAGGAGGGAGATTGCTAGTAAAGTGGCTGGAATGGCAAACCCGGGCACAGGCAGATGAGAAATGAGGTGCGTTTTAGAAACCTTTCCCCATCACACGGTGTACCATCTTCTGGGTATCTCATGCATGTTTACGATGTAGGAAGATGCCCTTCAACCTGGAGATTTGGGACCCATGCGATGGGTACCACGCAGTATTACTTTAAAGGGTCTGCGTTTGCTCACCCAACCTCACCAAACCTCTCAGCCGCAACAGTGTCCACCCTTATGTCTCATCCAGCTGTGGGTCTAGATATGGTCAATCCAGGTTGCATCACAGCCCCTGAACGCATTGTGTAAGAATTTCTCTCTCTTTCACTGTCTTTGTTTCATGGGTTTTTCAAAGTAATTTATTTTTATAATGGGGTTTAGCTGCTTTTCACTGCTGTGTTTATGCCGCTTTTTACCCACTTGACACACTAACAGAGAGATATCAATACATAGGTTTTAAGATTATTACTAGTCAGATATATTCTTGTGCGGTGAATAGGGCGTGTTGAGTCCAGTTCTCTGAGCAAGGAGTAGGTCTTGTCTATTACATATTGGGTTTATGGAACGGTATCTGAGCTAATTTGAAACCCTTGTTTTATGTATCACCCCACCTCACCTTTCCCGTTAAGCAGCCATAGTGTGTTTTCTGCATGTGTGACTCTGTTCTGTTTTGTAATTCAGTTCAAGTGTAACGGTTTTTACATTCCCTCTATCAGTGATACCTTTTGAGAAGTGTCCTTTTCTGTGTGACTTATTTCACTTAGAGTCGTCATACCTAAATCCACTCATCATGCTGCTACTAGCCTTAGGACATTGATTTCACGGCTGAGTGATATTCCATTGTACATAAGGACCACAACTTCTTTATCCATTTTTCTCTTTCCTGGGATATTGAAGGTGGAATGAAGTGGAGGTCCTTGTCAACAGAGCAGCCCTAAACTTTGGGGTGCTTGTGTCTTGCTGATTTTTCATTTTCCCAATTTATACCCCCATGAGTGGAAGTGCCCTATGCTCTCTAAGCTGTGTTTTTTAGATGTTTCAGGACACACCGTACTCTTCTCCAGAGTGGCTGTTGGCAATTTACATCCCGCCCATCAGTGTAGCAAGGCTCCCATTTCTCCATGGCCTGTCCTGCATTTCTGGTTTTGACACTTTTTTCAGCATGGCCCTTTTAACCGATGGGAAGCGAGACTTCTTTGTAGCGCTGATTTGCCTTTCCAGGTTGCTTGGTTGGCCAAAAAGGGCGTATGCGTTTTTTCCTGAATATATTCAGGAAAAAACGCATACGCCCTTTTTGGCCAAGGGCATCATTGTCAACGTTTTGCCGCTTTTCATGTGCTTTAAAGGCGATTCGAATCTACCTCCTGAAATCTGTTTCCTGCAATTCTGCCTTGATTTCAAATCCTCTTCTTTGCCTTCCCTCAATATATTTGTGGACGAGAGTTATCATTTATAACTCTGCAGGTTTGTGAATTGCAGTGCCCTGAACCTCCATTTTACAACTCGCGTTTTTGGGAGATGGCCGCAAAAGCGCAGGATGGCTTCAGGCCCTGTTCTTGATCCGGGGGGCAGGCTGAGCCTGTGGTTAATTCTTCTTCCTGATGGGAAAATAGAGTGACCTGTGCCTGTCCCAACACCAAGAGCTAGTCTCTCATTGTTTCCACGTCTTCCCGTTCATCCTCAGGACAAATTGCAACCTGTACGGAACAGGAGGTTAAAGGTGATGATGCTCCAAGGAGGGAGATTGCTAGTAAAGTGGCTGGAATGGCAAACCCGGGCACAGGCAGATGAGAAATGAGGTGCGTTTTAGAAACCTTTCCCCATCACACGGTGTACCATCTTCTGGGTATCTCATGCATGTTTACGATGTAGGAAGATGCCCTTCAACCTGGAGATTTGGGACCCATGCGATGGGTACCACGCAGTATTACTTTAAAGGGTCTGCGTTTGCTCACCCAACCTCACCAAACCTCTCAGCCGCAACAGTGTCCACCCTTATGTCTCATCCAGCTGTGGGTCTAGATATGGTCAATCCAGGTTGCATCACAGCCCCTGAACGCATTGTGTAAGAATTTCTCTCTCTTTCACTGTCTTTGTTTCATGGGTTTTTCAAAGTAATTTATTTTTATAATGGGGTTTAGCTGCTTTTCACTGCTGTGTTTATGCCGCTTTTTACCCACTTGACACACTAACAGAGAGATATCAATACATAGGTTTTAAGATTATTACTAGTCAGATATATTCTTGTGCGGTGAATAGGGCGTGTTGAGTCCAGTTCTCTGAGCAAGGAGTAGGTCTTGTCTATTACATATTGGGTTTATGGAACGGTATCTGAGCTAATTTGAAACCCTTGTTTTATGTATCACCCCACCTCACCTTTCCCGTTAAGCAGCCATAGTGTGTTTTCTGCATGTGTGACTCTGTTCTGTTTTGTAATTCAGTTCAAGTGTAACGGTTTTTACATTCCCTCTATCAGTGATACCTGATGAGAAGTGTCCTTTTCTGTGTGACTTATTTCACTTAGAATCGTCGTACCTAAATCCACTCATCATGCTGCTACTAGCCTTATGAAATTGATTTCATGGCTGAGTGATATTCCATTGTACATAAGGACCACAACTTCTTTATCCATTTTTCTCTTTCCTGGGATATTGAAGGTGGAATGAAGTGGAGGTCCTTGTCAACAGAGCAGCCCTAAACTTTGGGGTGCTTGTGTCTTGCTGATTTTTAATTTTCCCAATTTATAACCCCATGAGTGGAAGTGCCGTATGCTCTCTAAGCTTTGTTTTTTAGATGTTTCAGGACTCACCGTACGCTTCTCCAGAGTGGCTGTTGGCAATTTACATCCCGCCCATCAGTGTAGCAAGGCTCCCATTTCTCCATGGCCTGTCCTGCATTTCTGGTTTTGACACTTTTTTCAGCATGACCTTTTTAACCGATGGGAAGCGAGACATCTTTGTAGCGCTGATTTGCCTTTCCAGGTTGCTTGGTTGGCCAAAAAGGGCGTATGCGTTTTTTCCTGAATATATTCAGGAAAAAACGCATACGCCCTTTTTGGCCAAGGGCATCATTGTCAAAGTTTTTCCGCTTTTCATGTGCTTTAAAGGAGATTCGAATCTACCTCCTGAAATCTGTTTCCTGCAATTTGCCTTGATTTCAAATCCTCTTCTTTGCCTTCCCTCAATATATTTGTGGACGAGAGTTATCATTTATAACTCTGCAGGTTTGTGAATTGCAGTGCCCTGAACCTCCATTTTACAACTCGCTTTTTAGGGAGCTGGCCGCAAAAGCGCAGGATGGCTTCAGGCCCTGTTCTGGTTCCGGGGGGCAGGCTGAGCCTGTGGTTAATTCTTCTTCCTGATGGGAAAATAGAGTGACCTGTGCCTGTCCCAACACCAAGAGCTAGTCTCTCATTGGTTCCACGTCTTCCCGTTCATCCTCAGTACAAATTGCAACCTGTACGGAACAGGAGGTTAAAGGTGCTGATGCTCCAAGGGGGGAGATTGCTAGTAAAGTGGCTGGAATTGCGAACCCGGGCACAAGCAGATGAGAAATGAGGTGCGTTTTAGAAACCTTTCGCCATTACACAGTGTACCATCTTCTGGGTATCTCATGCATGTTTTCGATGTAGGAAGATGCCCTTGAACCTGGAGATTTGGGACCCATGCGATGGGTACCACGCAGTATTACTTTAAAGGGTCTGCGTTTGCTCACCCAACCTCACCAAACCTCTCAGCCGCAACAGTGTCCACCCTTATGTCTCATCCAGCTGTGGGTCTAGATATGGTCAATCCAGGTTGCATCACAGCCCCTGAACGCATTGCGTAAGAATTTCTCTCTCTTTCACTGTCTTTGTTTCATGGGTTTTTCAAAGTAATTTATTTTTATAATGGGGTTTAGCTGCTTTTCACTGCTGTGTTTATGCCGCTTTACACCCACTTGACACACTAACAGAGAGATATCAATACATAGGTTTTAAGATTATTACTACTCAGATATATTCTTGTGCGGTGAATAGGGCGTGTTGAGTCCAGTTCTCTGAGCAAGGAGTAGGTCTTGTCTATTACATATTGGGTTTATGGAACGGTATCTGAGCTAATTTGAAACCCTTGTTTTATGTATCACCCCACCTCACCTTTCCCGTTAAGCAGCCATAGTGTGTTTTCTGCATGTGTGACTCTGTTCTGTTTTGTAATTCAGTTCAAGTGTAACGGTTTTTACATTCCCTCTATAAGTGATACCTTATGAGAAGTGTCCTTTTCTGTGTGACTTATTTCACTTAGAGTCGTCGTACCTAAATCCACTCATCATGCTGCTACTAGCCTTATGACATTGATTTCATGGCTGAGTGATATTACATTGTACATAAGGACCACAACTTCTTTATCCATTTTTCTCTTTCCTGTGATATTGAAGGTGGAATGAAGTGGAGGTCCTTGTCAACAGAGCAGCCCTAAACTTTGGGGTGCTTGTGTCTTGCTGATTTTTAATTTTCCCAATTTATAACCCCATGAGTGGAAGTGCCCTATGCTCTCTAAGCTTTGCTTTTTAGACGTTTCAGGACTCACCGTGCACTTCTCCAGAGTGGCTGTTGACAATTTACATCCCGCCCATCAGTGTAGCAAGGCTCCCATTTCTCCATGGCCTGTCCTGCATTTCTGGTTTTGACACTTTTTTCAGCATGGCCCTTTTAACCGATGGGAAGCGAGACATCTTTGTAGTGCTGATTTGCCTTTCCAGGTTGCTTGGTTGGCCAAAAACGGCGTATGCGTTTTTTCTTGAATATATTCAGGAAAAAACGCATACGCCCTTTTTGGCCAAGGGCATCATTGTCAACGTTTTGCCGCTTTTCATGTGCTTTAAAGGCGATTCGAATCTACCTCCTGAAATCTGTTTCCTGCAATTCTGCCTTGATTTCAAATCCTCTTCTTTGCCTTCCCTCAATATATTTGTGGATGAGAGTTATCATTTATAACTCTGCAGGTTTGTGAATTGCAGTGCCCTGAACCTCCATTTTACAACTCGCTTTTTAGGGAGCTGGCCGCAAAAGCGCAGGATGGCTTCAGGCCCTGTTCTGGTTCCGGGGGGCAGGCTGAGCCTGTGGTTAATTCTTCTTCCTGATGGGAAAATAGAGTGACCTGTGCCTGTCCCAACACCAAGAGCTAGTCTTTCATTGGTTCCACGTCTTCCCGTTCATCCTCAGTACAAATTGCAACCTGTACGGAACAGGAGGTTAAAGGTGCTGATGCTCCAAGGAGGGAGATTGCTAGTAAAGTGGCTGGAATGGCGAACCCGGGCACAAGCAGATGAGAAATGAGGTGCGTTTTAGAAACCTTTCCCCATCACACGGTGTACCATCTTCTGGGTATCTCATGCATGTTTTCGATGTAGGAAGATGACCTTGAACCTGGAGATTTGGGACCCATGCGATGGGTACCACACAGTATTACTTTAAAGGGTCTGCGTTTGCTCACCCAACCTCACCAAACCTCTCAGCCGCAACAGTGTCCACCCTTATGTCTCATCCAGCTGTGGGTCTAGATATGGTCAATCCAGGTTGCATCACAGCCCCTGAACGCATTGTGTAAGAATTTCTCTCTCTTTCACTGTCTTTGTTTCATGGGTTTTTCAAAGTAATTTATTTTTATAATGGGGTTTAGCTGCTTTTCACTGCTGTGTTTATGCCGCTTTACACCCACTTGACACACTAACAGAGAGATATCAATACATAGGTTTTAAGATTATTACTAGTCAGATATATTCTTGTGCGGTGAATAGGGCGTGTTGAGTCCAGTTCTCTGAGCAAGGAGTAGGTCTTGTCTATTACATATTGGGTTTATGGAACGGTATCTGAGCTAATTTGAAACCCTTGTTTTATGTATCACCCCACCTCACCTTTCCCGTTAAGCAGCCATAGTGTGTTTTCTGCATGTGTGACTCTGTTCTGTTTTGTAATTCAGTTCAAGTGTAACGGTTTTTACATTCCCTCTATAAGTGATACCTTATGAGAAGTGTCCTTTTCTGTGTGACTTATTTCACTTAGAGTCGTCGTACCTAAATCCACTCATCATGCTGCTACTAGCCTTATGACATTGATTTCACGGCTGAGTGATATTCCATTGTACATAAGGACCACAACTTCTTTATCCATTTTTCTCTTTCCTGCGATATTGAAGGTGGAATGAAGTGGAGGTCCTTGTCAACAGAGCAGCCCTAAACTTTGGGGTGCTTGTGTCTTGCTGATTTTTAATTTTCCCAATTTATACCCCCATGAGTGGAAGTGCCCTATGCTCTCTAAGCTTTGCTTTTTAGACGTTTCAGGACTCACCGTACACTTCTCCAGAGTGGCTGTTGACAATTTACATCCCGCCCATCAGTGTAGCAAGGCTCCCATTTCTCCATGGCCTGTCCTGCATTTCTGGTTTTGACACTCTTTTCAGCATGGCCCTTTTGACCGATGGGAAGCGAGACATCTTTGTAGCACTGATTTGCCTTTCCAGGTTGCTTGGTTGGCCAAAAAGGGCGTATGCGTTTTTTCCTGAATATATTCAGGAAAAAACGCATACGCCCTTTTTGGCCAAGGGCATCATTGTCAACGTTTTTCCGCTTTTCATGTGCTTTAAAGGCGATTCGAATCTACCTCCTGAAATCTGTTTCCTGCAATTCTGCCTTGATTTCAAATCCTCTTCTTTGCCTTCCCTCAATATATTTGTGGATGAGAGTTATCATTTATAACTCTGCAGGTTTGTGAATTGCAGTGCCCTGAACCTCCATTTTACAACTCGCTTTTTTGGGAGCGGGCCGCAAAAGCACAGGATGGCTTCAGGCCCTGTTCTGGTTCCAGTGGGCAGGCTGAGCCTGTGGTTAATTCTTCTTCCTGATGGGAAAATAGAGTGACCTGTGCCTGTCCCAACACCAAGAGCTAGTCTCTCATTGTTTCCACGTCTTCCCGTTCATCCTCAGGACAAATTGCAACCTGTACGGAACAGGAGGTTAAAGGTGATGATGCTCCAAGGAGGGAGATTGCTAGTAAAGTGGCTGGAATGGCAAACCCGGGCACAGGCAGATGAGAAATGAGGTGCGTTTTAGAAACCTTTCCCCATCACACGGTGTACCATCTTCTGGGTATCTCATGCATGTTTACGATGTAGGAAGATGCCCTTCAACCTGGAGATTTGGGACCCATGCGATGGGTACCACGCAGTATTACTTTAAAGGGTCTGCGTTTGCTCACCCAACCTCACCAAACCTCTCAGCCGCAACAGTGTCCACCCTTATGTCTCATCCAGCTGTGGGTCTAGATATGGTCAATCCAGGTTGCATCACAGCCCCTGAACGCATTGTGTAAGAATTCCTCTCTCTTTCACTGTCTTTGTTTCATGGGTTTTTCAAAGTAATTTATTTTTATAATGGGGTTTAGCTGCTTTTCACTGCTGTGTTTATGCCGCTTTTTACCCACTTGACACACTAACAGAGAGATATCAATACATAGGTTTTAAGATTATTACTAGTCAGATATATTCTTGTGCGGTGAATAGGGCGTGTTGAGTCCAGTTCTCTGAGCAAGGAGTAGGTCTTGTCTATTACATATTGGGTTTATGGAACGGTATCTGAGCTAATTTGAAACCCTTGTTTTATGTACCACCCCACCTCACCTTTCCCGTTAAGCAGCCATAGTGTGTTTTCTGCATGTGTGACTCTGTTCTGTTTTGTAATTCAGTTCAAGTGTAACGGTTTTTACATTCCCTCTATCAGTGATACCTTATGAGAAGTGTCCTTTTCTGTGTGACTTATTTCACTTAGAATCGTCGTACCTAAATCCACTCATCATGCTGCTACTAGCCTTATGAAATTGATTTCATGGCTGAGTGATATTCCATTGTACATAAGGACCACAACTTCTTTATCCATTTTTCTCTTTCCTGGGATATTGAAGGTGGAATGAAGTGGAGGTCCTTGTCAACAGAGCAGCCCTAAACTTTGGGGTGCTTGTGTCTTGCTGATTTTTAATTTTCCCAATTTATACCCCCATGAGTGGAAGTGCCATATGCTCTCTAAGCTTTGTTTTTTAGATGTTTCAGGACTCACCGTACGCTTCTCCAGAGTGGCTGTTGGCAATTTACATCCCGCCCATCAGTGTAGCAAGGCTCCCATTTCTCCATGGCCTGTCCTGCATTTCTGGTTTTGACACTTTTTTCAACATGGCCTTTTTAACCGATGGGAAGCGAGACATCTTTGTAGCGCTGATTTGCCTTTCCAGGTTGCTTGGTTGGCCAAAAAGGGCGTATGCGTTTTTTCCTGAATATATTCAGGAAAAAACGCATACGCCCTTTTTGGCCAAGGGCATCATTGTCAACGTTTTGCCGCTTTTCATGTGCTTTAAAGGCGATTCGAATCTACCTCCTGAAATCTGTTTCCTGCAATTCTGCCTTGATTTCAAATCCTCTTCTTTGCCTTCCCTCAATATATTTGTGGACGAGAGTTATCATTTATAAGTCTGCAGGTTTGTGAATTGCAGTGCCCTGAACCTCCATTTTACAACTCGATTTTTAGGGAGCTGGCCGCAATAGCGCAGGATGGCTTCAGGCCCTGTTCTGGTTCCGGGTGGCAGGCTGAGCCTGTGGTTAATTCTTCTTCCTGATGGGAAAATAGAGTGACCTGTGCCTGTCCCAACACCAAGAGCTAGTCTCTCATTGGTTCCACGTCTTCCCGTTCATCCTCAGGACAAATTGCAACCTGTACGGAACAGGAGGTTAAAGGTGCTGATGCTCCAAGTAGGGAGATTGCTAGTAAAGCGGCTGGAATAGCGAACCCGGGCACAAGGAGATGAGAAATGAGGTGCGTTTTAGAAACCTTTCCCCATCACACGGTGTACCATCTTCTGGGTTTCTCATGCATGTTTTCGATGTAGGAAGATGCCCTTGAACCTGGAGATTTGTGACCCATGCGATGGGTACCATGCAGTATTACTTTAAAGGGTCTGCATTTGCTCACCCAACCTCACCAAACCTCTCAGCCCCAAGAGTGTCCACCCTTATGTCTCATCCAGCTGTGGGTCTAGATATGGTCAATCCAGGTTGCATCACAGCCCCTGAACGCATTGTGTAAGAATTTCTCTCTCTTTCACTGTCTTTGTTTCATGGGTTTTTCAAAGTAATTTATTTTTATAATGGGGTTTAGCTGCTTTTCACTGCTGTGTTTATGCCGCTTTACACCCACTTGACACACTAACAGAGAGATATCAATACATAGGTTTTAAGATTATTACTAGTCAGATATATTCTTGTGCGGTGAATAGGGCGTGTTGAGTCCAGTTCTCTGAGCAAGGAGTAGGTCTTTTCTATTACATATTGGGTTTATGGAACGGTATCTGAGCTAATTTGAAACCCTTGTTTTATGTACCACCCCACCTCACCTTTCCCGTTAAGCAGCCATAGTGTGTTTTCTGCATGTGTGACTCTGTTCTGTTTTGTAATTCAGTTCAAGTGTAACGGTTTTTACATTCCCTCTATCAGTGATACCTTATGAGAAGTGTCCTTTTCTGTGTGACTTATTTCACTTAGAATCGTCGTACCTAAATCCACTCATCATGCTGCTACTAGCCTTATGACATTGATTTCATGGCTGAGTGATATTCCATTGTACATAAGGACCACAACTTCTTTATCCATTTTTCTCTTTCCTGGGATATTGAAGGTGGAATGAAGTGGAGGTCCTTGTCAACAGAGCAGCCCTAAACTTTGGGGTGCTTGTGTCTTGCTGATTTTTAATTTTCCCAATTTATACCCCCATGAGTGGAAGTGCCCTATGCTCTCTAAGCTTTGCTTTTTAGACGTTTCAGGACTCACCGTACACTTCTCCAGAGTGGCTGTTGACAATTTACATCCCGCCCATCAGTGTAGCAAGGCTCCCATTTCTCCATGGCCTGTCCTGCATTTCTGGTTTTGACACTTTTTTCAGCATGGCCCTTTTGACCGATGGGAAGCGAGACATCTTTGTAGCGCTGATTTGCCTTTCCAGGTTGCTTGGTTGGCCAAAAAGGGCGTATGCGTTTTTTCCTGAATATATTCAGGAAAAAACGCATACGCCCTTTTTGGCCAAGGGCATCATTGTCAACGTTTTGCCGCTTTTCATGTGCTTTAAAGGAGATTCGAATCTACCTCCTGAAATCTGTTTCCTGCAATTCTGCCTTGATTTCAAATCCTCTTCTTTGCCTTCCCTCAATATATTTGTGGACGAGAGTTATCATTTATAACTCTGCAGGTTTGTGAATTGCAGTGCCCTGAACCTCCATTTTACAACTCGCTTTTTAGGGAGCTGGCCGCAAAAGCGCAGGATGGCTTCAGGCCCTGTTCTGGTTCCGGGGGGCAGGCTGAGCCTGTGGTTAATTCTTCTTCCTGATGGGAAAATAGAGTGACCTGTGCCTGTCCCAACACCAAGAGCTAGTCTCTCATTGGTTCCACGTCTTCCCGTTCATCCTCAGTACAAATTGCAACCTGTACGGAACAGGAGGTTAAAGGTGCTGATGCTCCAAGGAGGGAGATTGCTAGTAAAGTGGCTGGAATGGCGAACCCGGGCACAAGCAGATGAGAAATGAGGTGCGTTTTAGAAACCTTTCGCCATCACACAGTGTACCATCTTCTGGGTATCTCATGCATGTTTTCGATGTAGGAAGATGACCTTGAACCTGGAGATTTGGGACCCATGCGATGGGTACCACGCAGTATTACTTTAAAGGGTCTGCGTTTGCTCACCCAACCTCACCAAACCTCTCAGCCGCAACAGTGTCCACCCTTATGTCTCATCCAGCTGTGGGTCTAGATATGGTCAATCCAGGTTGCATCACAGCCCCTGAACGCATTGCGTAAGAATTTCTCTCTCTTTCACTGTCTTTGTTTCATGGGTTTTTCAAAGTAATTTATTTTTATAATGGGGTTTAGCTGCTTTTCACTGCTGTGTTTATGCCGCTTTACACCCACTTGACACACTAACAGAGAGATATCAATACATAGGTTTTAAGATTATTACTACTCAGATATATTCTTCTGCGGTGAATAGGGCGTGTTGAGTCCAGTTCTCTGAGCAAGGAGTAGGTCTTGTCTATTACATATTGGGTTTATGGAACGGTATCTGAGCTAATTTGAAACCCTTGTTTTATGTATCACCCCACCTCACCTTTCCCGTTAAGCAGCCATAGTGTGTTTTCTGCATGTGTGACTCTGTTCTGTTTGGTAATTCAGTTCAAGTGTAACGGTTTTTACATTCCCTCTATAAGTGATACCTTATGAGAAGTGTCCTTTTCTGTGTGACTTATTTCACTTAGAGTCGTCGTACCTAAATCCACTCATCATGCTGCTACTAGCCTTATGACATTGATTTCACGGCTGAGTGATATTCCATTGTACATAAGGACCACAACTTCTTTATCCATTTTTCTCTTTCCTGCGATATTGAAGGTGGAATGAAGTGGAGGTCCTTGTCAACAGAGCAGTCCTAAACTTTGGGGTGCTTGTGTCTTGCTGATTTTTAATTTTCCCAATTTATAACCCCATGAGTGGAAGTGCCCTATGCTCTCTAAGCTTTGCTTTTTAGACGTTTCAGGACTCACCGTGCACTTCTCCAGAGTGGCTGTTGACAATTTACATCCCGCCCATCAGTGTAGCAAGGCTCCCATTTCTCCATGGCCTGTCCTGCATTTCTGGTTTTGACACTCTTTTCAGCATGGCCCTTTTGACCGATGGGAAGCGAGACATCTTTGTAGTGCTGATTTGCCTTTCCAGGTTGCTTGGTTGGCCAAAAACGGCGTATGCGTTTTTTCTTGAATATATTCAGGAAAAAACGCATACGCCCTTTTTGGCCAAGGGCATCATTGTCAACGTTTTGCCGCTTTTCATGTGCTTTAAAGGCGATTCGAATCTACCTCCTGAAATCTGTTTCCTGCAATTCTGCCTTGATTTCAAATCCTCTTCTTTGCCTTCCCTCAATATATTTGTGGACGAGAGTTATCATTTATAAGTCTGCAGGTTTGTGAATTGCAGTGCCCTGAACCTCCATTTTACAACTCGATTTTTAGGGAGCTGGCCGCAATAGCGCAGGATGGCTTCAGGCCCTGTTCTGGTTCCGGGTGGCAGGCTGAGCCTGTGGTTAATTCTTCTTCCTGATGGGAAAATAGAGTGACCTGTGCCTGTCCCAACACCAAGAGCTAGTCTCTCATTGGTTCCACGTCTTCCCGTTCATCCTCAGGACAAATTGCAACCTGTACGGAACAGGAGGTTAAAGGTGCTGATGCTCCAAGTAGGGAGATTGCTAGTAAAGCGGCTGGAATAGCGAACCCGGGCACAAGGAGATGAGAAATGAGGTGCGTTTTAGAAACCTTTCCCCATCACACGGTGTACCATCTTCTGGGTTTCTCATGCATGTTTTCGATGTAGGAAGATGCCCTTGAACCTGGAGATTTGGGACCCATGCAATGGGTACCACGCAGTAATACTTTAAAGGGTCTGCGTTTGCTCACCCAACCTCACCAAACCTCTCAGCCGCAACAGTGTCCACCCTTATGTCTCATCCAGCTGTGGGTCTAGATATGGTCAATCCAGGTTGCATCACAGCCCCTGAACGCATTGCGTAAGAATTTCTCTCTCTTTCACTGTCTTTGTTTCATGGGTTTTTCAAAGTAATTTATTTTTATAATGGGGTTTAGCTGCTTTTCACTGCTGTGTTTATGCCGCTTTACACCCACTTGACACACTAACAGAGAGATATCAATACATAGGTTTTAAGATTATTACTACTCAGATATATTCTTCTGCGGTGAATAGGGCGTGTTGAGTCCAGTTCTCTGAGCAAGGAGTAGGTCTTGTCTATTACATATTGGGTTTATGGAACGGTATCTGAGCTAATTTGAAACCCTTGTTTTATGTATCACCCCACCTCACCTTTCCCGTTAAGCAGCCATAGTGTGTTTTCTGCATGTGTGACTCTGTTCTGTTTGGTAATTCAGTTCAAGTGTAACGGTTTTTACATTCCCTCTATAAGTGATACCTTATGAGAAGTGTCCTTTTCTGTGTGACTTATTTCACTTAGAGTCGTCGTACCTAAATCCACTCATCATGCTGCTACTAGCCTTATGACATTGATTTCACGGCTGAGTGATATTCCATTGTACATAAGGACCACAACTTCTTTATCCATTTTTCTCTTTCCTGCGATATTGAAGGTGGAATGAAGTGGAGGTCCTTGTCAACAGAGCAGTCCTAAACTTTGGGGTGCTTGTGTCTTGCTGATTTTTAATTTTCCCAATTTATAACCCCATGAGTGGAAGTGCCCTATGCTCTCTAAGCTTTGCTTTTTAGACGTTTCAGGACTCACCGTGCACTTCTCCAGAGTGGCTGTTGACAATTTACATCCCGCCCATCAGTGTAGCAAGGCTCCCATTTCTCCATGGCCTGTCCTGCATTTCTGGTTTTGACACTCTTTTCAGCATGGCCCTTTTGACCGATGGGAAGCGAGACATCTTTGTAGTGCTGATTTGCCTATCCAGGTTGCTTGGTTGGCCAAAAACGGCGTATGCGTTTTTTCTTGAATATATTCAGGAAAAAACGCATACGCCCTTTTTGGCCAAGGGCATCATTGTCAACGTTTTGCCGCTTTTCATGTGCTTTAAAGGCGATTCGAATCTACCTCCTGAAATCTGTTTCCTGCAATTCTGCCTTGATTTCAAATCCTCTTCTTTGCCTTCCCTCAATATATTTGTGGACGAGAGTTATCATTTATAAGTCTGCAGGTTTGTGAATTGCAGTGCCCTGAACCTCCATTTTACAACTCGATTTTTAGGGAGCTGGCCGCAATAGCGCAGGATGGCTTCAGGCCCTGTTCTGGTTCCGGGTGGCAGGCTGAGCCTGTGGTTAATTCTTCTTCCTGATGGGAAAATAGAGTGACCTGTGCCTGTCCCAACACCAAGAGCTAGTCTCTCATTGGTTCCACGTCTTCCCGTTCATCCTCAGGACAAATTGCAACCTGTACGGAACAGGAGGTTAAAGGTGCTGATGCTCCAAGTAGGGAGATTGCTAGTAAAGCGGCTGGAATAGCGAACCCGGGCACAAGGAGATGAGAAATGAGGTGCGTTTTAGAAACCTTTCCCCATCACACGGTGTACCATCTTCTGGGTTTCTCATGCATGTTTTCGATGTAGGAAGATGCCCTTGAACCTGGAGATTTGTGACCCATGCGATGGGTACCATGCAGTATTACTTTAAAGGGTCTGCATTTGCTCACCCAACCTCACCAAACCTCTCAGCCCCAAGAGTGTCCACCCTTATGTCTCATCCAGCTGTGGGTCTAGATATGGTCAATCCAGGTTGCATCACAGCCCCTGAACGCATTGTGTAAGAATTTCGCTCTCTTTCACTGTCTTTGTTTCATGGATTTTTCAAAGTAATTTATTTTTATAATGGGGTTTAGCTGCTTTTCACTGCTGTGTTTATGCCGCTTTACACCCACTTGACACACTAACAGAGAGATATCAATACATAGGTTTTAAGATTATTACTACTCAGATATATTCTTCTGCGGTGAATAGGGCGTGTTGAGTCCAGTTCTCTGAGCAAGGAGTAGGTCTTGTCTATTACATATTGGGTTTATGGAACGGTATCTGAGCTAATTTGAAACCCTTGTTTTATGTATCACCCCACCTCACCTTTCCCGTTAAGCAGCCATAGTGTGTTTTCTGCATGTGTGACTCTGTTCTGTTTGGTAATTCAGTTCAAGTGTAACGGTTTTTACATTCCCTCTATAAGTGATACCTTCTGAGAAGTGTCCTTTTCTGTGTGACTTATTTCACTTAGAGTCGTCGTACCTAAATCCACTCATCATGCTGCTACTAGCCTTATGACATTGATTTCACGGCTGAGTGATATTCCATTGTACATAAGGACCACAACTTCTTTATCCATTTTTCTCTTTCCTGCGATATTGAAGGTGGAATGAAGTGGAGGTCCTTGTCAACAGAGCAGTCCTAAACTTTGGGGTGCTTGTGTCTTGCTGATTTTTAATTTTCCCAATTTATAACCCCATGAGTGGAAGTGCCCTATGCTCTCTAAGCTTTGCTTTTTAGACGTTTCAGGACTCACCGTGCACTTCTCCAGAGTGGCTGTTGACAATTTACATCCCGCCCATCAGTGTAGCAAGGCTCCCATTTCTCCATGGCCTGTCCTGCATTTCTGGTTTTGACACTCTTTTCAGCATGGCCCTTTTGACCGATGGGAAGCGAGACATCTTTGTAGTGCTGATTTGCCTTTCCAGGTTGCTTGGTTGGCCAAAAACGGCGTATGCGTTTTTTCTTGAATATATTCAGGAAAAAACGCATACGCCCTTTTTGGCCAAGGGCATCATTGTCAACGTTTTGCCGCTTTTCATGTGCTTTAAAGGCGATTCGAATCTACCTCCTGAAATCTGTTTCCTGCAATTCTGCCTTGATTTCAAATCCTCTTCTTTGCCTTCCCTCAATATATTTGTGGACGAGAGTTATCATTTATAAGTCTGCAGGTTTGTGAATTGCAGTGCCCTGAACCTCCATTTTACAACTCGATTTTTAGGGAGCTGGCCGCAATAGCGCAGGATGGCTTCAGGCCCTGTTCTGGTTCCGGGTGGCAGGCTGAGCCTGTGGTTAATTCTTCTTCCTGATGGGAAAATAGAGTGACCTGTGCCTGTCCCAACACCAAGAGCTAGTCTCTCATTGGTTCCACGTCTTCCCGTTCATCCTCAGGACAAATTGCAACCTGTACGGAACAGGAGGTTAAAGGTGCTGATGCTCCAAGTAGGGAGATTGCTAGTAAAGCGGCTGGAATAGCGAACCCGGGCACAAGGAGATGAGAAATGAGGTGCGTTTTAGAAACCTTTCCCCATCACACGGTGTACCATCTTCTGGGTTTCTCATGCATGTTTTCGATGTAGGAAGATGCCCTTGAACCTGGAGATTTGTGACCCATGCGATGGGTACCATGCAGTATTACTTTAAAGGGTCTGCATTTGCTCACCCAACCTCACCAAACCTCTCAGCCCCAAGAGTGTCCACCCTTATGTCTCATCCAGCTGTGGGTCTAGATATGGTCAATCCAGGTTGCATCACAGCCCCTGAACGCATTGTGTAAGAATTTCGCTCTCTTTCACTGTCTTTGTTTCATGGGTTTTTCAAAGTAATTTATTTTTATAATGGGGTTTAGCTGCTTTTCACTGCTGTGTTTATGCCGCTTTACACCCACTTGACACACTAACAGAGAGATATCAATACATAGGTTTTAAGATTATTACTAGTCAGATATATTCTTGTGCGGTGAATAGGGCGTGTTGAGTCCAGTTCTCTGAGCAAGGAGTAGGTCTTTTCTATTACATATTGGTTTTATGGAACGGTATCTGAGCTAATTTGAAACCCTTGTTTTATGTACCACCCCACCTCACCTTTCCCGTTAAGCAGCCATAGTGTGTTTTCTGCATGTGTGACTCTGTTCTGTTTTGTAATTCAGTTCAAGTGTAACGGTTTTTACATTCCCTCTATCAGTGATACCTTATGAGAAGTGTCCTTTTCTGTGTGACTTATTTCACTTAGAATCGTCGTACCTAAATCCACTCATCATGCTGCTACTAGCCTTATGACATTGATTTCATGGCTGAGTGATATTCCATTGTACATAAGGACCACAACTTCTTTATCCATTTTTCTCTTTCCTGGGATATTGAAGGTGGAATGAAGTGGAGGTCCTTGTCAACAGAGCAGCCCTAAACTTTGGGGTGCTTGTGTCTTGCTGATTTTTAATTTTCCCAATTTATACCCCCATGAGTGGAAGTGCCCTATGCTCTCTAAGCTTTGCTTTTTAGACGTTTCAGGACTCACCGTACACTTCTCCAGAGTGGCTGTTGACAATTTACATCCCGCCCATCAGTGTAGCAAGGCTCCCATTTCTCCATGGCCTGTCCTGCATTTCTGGTTTTGACACTTTTTTCAGCATGGCCGTTTTGACCGATGGGAAGCGAGACATCTTTGTAGCGCTGATTTGCCTTTCCAGGTTGCTTGGTTGGCCAAAAAGGGCGTATGCGTTTTTTCCTGAATATATTCAGGAAAAAACGCATACGCCCTTTTTGGCCAAGGGCATCATTGTCAACGTTTTGCCGCTTTTCATGTGCTTTAAAGGAGATTCGAATCTACCTCCTGAAATCTGTTTCCTGCAATTCTGCCTTGATTTCAAATCCTCTTCTTTGCCTTCCCTCAATATATTTGTGGACGAGAGTTATCATTTATAACTCTGCAGGTTTGTGAATTGCAGTGCCCTGAACCTCCATTTTACAACTCGCTTTTTAGGGAGCTGGCCGCAAAAGCGCAGGATGGCTTCAGGCCCTGTTCTGGTTCCGGGGGGCAGGCTGAGCCTGTGGTTAATTCTTCTTCCTGATGGGAAAATAGAGTGACCTGTGCCTGTCCCAACACCAAGAGCTAGTCTCTCATTGGTTCCACGTCTTCCCGTTCATCCTCAGTACAAATTGCAACCTGTACGGAACAGGAGGTTAAAGGTGCTGATGCTCCAAGGAGGGAGATTGCTAGTAAAGTGGCTGGAATGGCGAACCCGGGCACAAGCAGATGAGAAATGAGGTGCGTTTTAGAAACCTTTCGCCATCACACAGTGTACCATCTTCTGGGTATCTCATGCATGTTTTCGATGTAGGAAGATGACCTTGAACCTGGAGATTTGGGACCCATGCGATGGGTACCACGCAGTATTACTTTAAAGGGTCTGCGTTTGCTCACCCAACCTCACCAAACCTCTCAGCCGCAACAGTGTCCACCCTTATGTCTCATCCAGCTGTGGGTCTAGATATGGTCAATCCAGGTTGCATCACAGCCCCTGAACGCATTGCGTAAGAATTTCTCTCTCTTTCACTGTCTTTGTTTCATGGGTTTTTCAAAGTAATTTATTTTTATAATGGGGTTTAGCTGCTTTTCACTGCTGTGTTTATGCCGCTTTACACCCACTTGACACACTAACAGAGAGATATCAATACATAGGTTTTAAGATTATTACTACTCAGATATATTCTTCTGCGGTGAATAGGGCGTGTTGAGTCCAGTTCTCTGAGCAAGGAGTAGGTCTTGTCTATTACATATTGGGTTTATGGAACGGTATCTGAGCTAATTTGAAACCCTTGTTTTATGTATCACCCCACCTCACCTTTCCCGTTAAGCAGCCATAGTGTGTTTTCTGCATGTGTGACTCTGTTCTGTTTGGTAATTCAGTTCAAGTGTAACGGTTTTTACATTCCCTCTATAAGTGATACCTTCTGAGAAGTGTCCTTTTCTGTGTGACTTATTTCACTTAGAGTCGTCGTACCTAAATCCACTCATCATGCTGCTACTAGCCTTATGACATTGATTTCACGGCTGAGTGATATTCCATTGTACATAAGGACCACAACTTCTTTATCCATTTTTCTCTTTCCTGCGATATTGAAGGTGGAATGAAGTGGAGGTCCTTGTCAACAGAGCAGTCCTAAACTTTGGGGTGCTTGTGTCTTGCTGATTTTTAATTTTCCCAATTTATAACCCCATGAGTGGAAGTGCCCTATGCTCTCTAAGCTTTGCTTTTTAGACGTTTCAGGACTCACCGTGCACTTCTCCAGAGTGGCTGTTGACAATTTACATCCCGCCCATCAGTGTAGCAAGGCTCCCATTTCTCCATGGCCTGTCCTGCATTTCTGGTTTTGACACTCTTTTCAGCATGGCCCTTTTGACCGATGGGAAGCGAGACATCTTTGTAGTGCTGATTTGCCTTTCCAGGTTGCTTGGTTGGCCAAAAACGGCGTATGCGTTTTTTCTTGAATATATTCAGGAAAAAACGCATACGCCCTTTTTGGCCAAGGGCATCATTGTCAACGTTTTGCCGCTTTTCATGTGCTTTAAAGGCGATTCGAATCTACCTCCTGAAATCTGTTTCCTGCAATTCTGCCTTGATTTCAAATCCTCTTCTTTGCCTTCCCTCAATATATTTGTGGATGAGAGTTATCATTTATAACTCTGCAGGTTTGTGAATTGCAGTGCCCTGAACCTCCATTTTACAACTCGCTTTTTAGGGAGCTGGCCGCAAAAGCGCAGGATGGCTTCAGGCCCTGTTCTGGTTCCGGGGGGCAGGCTGAGCCTGTGGTTAATTCTTCTTCCTGATGGGAAAATAGAGTGACCTGTGCCTGTCCCAACACCAAGAGCTAGTCTTTCATTGGTTCCACGTCTTCCCGTTCATCCTCAGTACAAATTGCAACCTGTACGGAACAGGAGGTTAAAGGTGCTGATGCTCCAAGGAGGGAGATTGCTAGTAAAGTGGCTGGAATGGCGAACCCGGGCACAAGCAGATGAGAAATGAGGTGCGTTTTAGAAACCTTTCCCCATCACACGGTGTACCATCTTCTGGGTATCTCATGCATGTTTTCGATGTAGGAAGATGACCTTGAACCTGGAGATTTGGGACCCATGCGATGGGTACCACACAGTATTACTTTAAAGGGTCTGCGTTTGCTCACCCAACCTCACCAAACCTCTCAGCCGCAACAGTGTCCACCCTTATGTCTCATCCAGCTGTGGGTCTAGATATGGTCAATCCAGGTTGCATCACAGCCCCTGAACGCATTGTGTAAGAATTTCTCTCTCTTTCACTGTCTTTGTTTCATGGGTTTTTCAAAGTAATTTATTTTTATAATGGGGTTTAGCTGCTTTTCACTGCTGTGTTTATGCCGCTTTTTACCCACTTGACACACTAACAGAGAGATATCAATACATAGGTTTTAAGATTATTACTAGTCAGATATATTCTTGTGCGGTGAATAGGGCGTGTTGAGTCCAGTTCTCTGAGCAAGGAGTAGGTCTTGTCTATTACATATTGGGTTTATGGAACGGTATCTGAGCTAATTTGAAACCCTTGTTTTATGTATCACCCCACCTCACCTTTCCCGTTAAGCAGCCATAGTGTGTTTTCTGCATGTGTGACTCTGTTCTGTTTTGTAATTCAGTTCAAGTGTAACGGTTTTTACATTCCCTCTATCAGTGATACCTTATGAGAAGTGTCCTTTTCTGTGTGACTTATTTCACTTAGAATCGTCGTACCTAAATCCACTCATCATGCTGCTACTAGCCTTATGAAATTGATTTCATGGCTGAGTGATATTCCATTGTACATAAGGACCACAACTTCTTTATCCATTTTTCTCTTTCCTGGGATATTGAAGGTGGAATGAAGTGGAGGTCCTTGTCAACAGAGCAGCCCTAAACTTTGGGGTGCTTGTGTCTTGCTGATTTTTAATTTTCCCAATTTATAACCCCATGAGTGGAAGTGCCATATGCTCTCTAAGCTTTGTTTTTTAGATGTTTCAGGACTCACCGTACGCTTCTCCAGAGTGGCTGTTGGCAATTTACATCCCGCCCATCAGTGTAGCAAGGCTCCCATTTCTCCATGGCCTGTCCTGCATTTCTGGTTTTGACACTTTTTTCAGCATGGCCTTTTTAACCGATGGGAAGCGAGACATCTTTGTAGCGCTGATTTGCCTTTCCAGGTTGCTTGGTTGGCCAAAAAGGGCGTATGCGTTTTTTCCTGAATATATTCAGGAAAAAACGCATACGCCCTTTTTGGCCAAGGGCATCATTGTCAACGTTTTGCCGCTTTTCATGTGCTTTAAAGGCGATTCGAATCTACCTCCTGAAATCTGTTTCCTGCAATTCTGCCTTGATTTCAAATCCTCTTCTTTGCCTTCCCTCAATATATTTGTGGACGAGAGTTATCATTTATAAGTCTGCAGGTTTGTGAATTGCAGTGCCCTGAACCTCCATTTTACAACTCGATTTTTAGGGAGCTGGCCGCAATAGCGCAGGATGGCTTCAGGCCCTGTTCTGGTTCCGGGTGGCAGGCTGAGCCTGTGGTTAATTCTTCTTCCTGATGGGAAAATAGAGTGACCTGTGCCTGTCCCAACACCAAGAGCTAGTCTCTCATTGGTTCCACGTCTTCCCGTTCATCCTCAGGACAAATTGCAACCTGTACGGAACAGGAGGTTAAAGGTGCTGATGCTCCAAGTAGGGAGATTGCTAGTAAAGCGGCTGGAATAGCGAACCCGGGCACAAGGAGATGAGAAATGAGGTGCGTTTTAGAAACCTTTCCCCATCACACGGTGTACCATCTTCTGGGTTTCTCATGCATGTTTTCGATGTAGGAAGATGCCCTTGAACCTGGAGATTTGTGACCCATGCGATGGGTACCATGCAGTATTACTTTAAAGGGTCTGCATTTGCTCACCCAACCTCACCAAACCTCTCAGCCCCAAGAGTGTCCACCCTTATGTCTCATCCAGCTGTGGGTCTAGATATGGTCAATCCAGGTTGCATCACAGCCCCTGAACGCATTGTGTAAGAATTTCTCTCTCTTTCACTGTCTTTGTTTCATGGGTTTTTCAAAGTAATTTATTTTTATAATGGGGTTTAGCTGCTTTTCACTGCTGTGTTTATGCCGCTTTACACCCACTTGACACACTAACAGAGAGATATCAATACATAGGTTTTAAGATTATTACTAGTCAGATATATTCTTGTGCGGTGAATAGGGCGTGTTGAGTCCAGTTCTCTGAGCAAGGAGTAGGTCTTGTCTATTACATATTGGTTTTATGGAACGGTATCTGAGCTAATTTGAAACCCTTGTTTTATGTACCACCCCACCTCACCTTTCCCGTTAAGCAGCCATAGTGTGTTTTCTGCATGTGTGACTCTGTTCTGTTTTGTAATTCAGTTCAAGTGTAACGGTTTTTACATTCCCTCTATCAGTGATACCTTATGAGAAGTGTCCTTTTCTGTGTGACTTATTTCACTTAGAATCGTCGTACCTAAATCCACTCATCATGCTGCTACTAGCCTTATGACATTGATTTCATGGCTGAGTGATATTCCATTGTACATAAGGACCACAACTTCTTTATCCATTTTTCTCTTTCCTGCGATATTGAAGGTGGAATGAAGTGGAGGTCCTTGTCAACAGAGCAGCCCTAAACTTTGGGGTGCTTGTGTCTTGCTGATTTTTAATTTTCCCAATTTATACCCCCATGAGTGGAAGTGCCCTATGCTCTCTAAGCTTTGCTTTTTAGACGTTTCAGGACTCACCGTACACTTCTCCAGAGTGGCTGTTGACAATTTACATCCCGCCCATCAGTGTAGCAAGGCTCCCATTTCTCCATGGCCTGTCCTGCATTTCTGGTTTTGACACTTTTTTCAGCATGGCCCTTTTGACCGATGGGAAGCGAGACATCTTTGTAGCGCTGATTTGCCTTTCCAGGTTGCTTGGTTGGCCAAAAAGGGCGTATGCGTTTTTTCCTGAATATATTCAGGAAAAAACGCATACGCCCTTTTTGGCCAAGGGCATCATTGTCAACGTTTTGCCGCTTTTCATGTGCTTTAAAGGCGATTCGAATCTACCTCCTGAAATCTGTTTCCTGCAATTCTGCCTTGATTTCAAATCCTCTTCTTTGCCTTCCCTCAATATATTTGTGGACGAGAGTTATCATTTATAACTCTGCAGGTTTGTGAATTGCAGTGCCCTGAACCTCCATTTTACAACTCGCTTTTTAGGGAGCTGGCCGCAAAAGCGCAGGATGGCTTCAGGCCCTGTTCTGGTTCCGGGGGGCAGGCTGAGCCTGTGGTTAATTCTTCTTCCTGATGGGAAAATAGAGTGACCTGTGCCTGTCCCAACACCAAGAGCTAGTCTCTCATTGGTTCCACGTCTTCCCGTTCATCCTCAGGACAAATTGCAACCTGTACGGAACAGGAGGTTAAAGGTGCTGATGCTCCAAGGAGGGAGATTGCTAGTAAAGTGGCTGGAATGGCGAACCCGGGCACAAGCAGATGAGAAATGAGGTGCGTTTTAGAAACCTTTCGCCATCACACAGTGTACCATCTTCTGGGTATCTCATGCATGTTTTCGATGTAGGAAGATGACCTTGAACCTGGAGATTTGGGACCCATGCGATGGGTACCACGCAGTATTACTTTAAAGGGTCTGCGTTTGCTCACCCAACCTCACCAAACCTCTCAGCCGCAACAGTGTCCACCCTTATGTCTCATCCAGCTGTGGGTCTAGATATGGTCAATCCAGGTTGCATCACAGCCCCTGAACGCATTGCGTAAGAATTTCTCTCTCTTTCACTGTCTTTGTTTCATGGGTTTTTCAAAGTAATTTATTTTTATAATGGGGTTTAGCTGCTTTTCACTGCTGTGTTTATGCCGCTTTACACCCACTTGACACACTAACAGAGAGATATCAATACATAGGTTTTAAGATTATTACTACTCAGATATATTCTTGTGCGGTGAATAGGGCGTGTTGAGTCCAGTTCTCTGAGCAAGGAGTAGGTCTTGTCTATTACATATTGGGTTTATGGAACGGTATCTGAGCTAATTTGAAACCCTTGTTTTATGTATTACCCCACCTCACCTTTCCCGTTAAGCAGCCATAGTGTGTTTTCTGCATGTGTGACTCTGTTCTGTTTGGTAATTCAGTTCAAGTGTAACGGTTTTTACATTCCCTCTATAAGTGATACCTTATGAGAAGTGTCCTTTTCTGTGTGACTTATTTCACTTAGAGTCGTCGTACCTAAATCCACTCATCATGCTGCTACTAGCCTTATGACATTGATTTCACGGCTGAGTGATATTCCATTGTACATAAGGACCACAACTTCTTTATCCATTTTTCTCTTTCCTGCGATATTGAAGGTGGAATGAAGTGGAGGTCCTTGTCAACAGAGCAGCCCTAAACTTTGGGGTGCTTGTGTCTTGCTGATTTTTAATATTCCCAATTTATACCCCCATGAGTGGAAGTGCCCTATGCTCTCTAAGCTTTGCTTTTTAGACGTTTCAGGACTCACCGTACACTTCTCCAGAGTGGCTGTTGACAATTTACATCCCGCCCATCAGTGTAGCAAGGCTCCCATTTCTCCATGGCCTGTCCTGCATTTCTGGTTTTGACACTCTTTTCAGCATGGCCCTTTTGACCGATGGGAAGCGAGACATCTTTGTAGCACTGATTTGCCTTTCCAGGTTGCTTGGTTGGCCAAAAAGGGCGTATGCGTTTTTTCCTGAATATATTCAGGAAAAAACGCATACGCCCTTTTTGGCCAAGGGCATCATTGTCAACGTTTTTCCGCTTTTCATGTGCTTTAAAGGCGATTCGAATCTACCTCCTGAAATCTGTTTCCTGCAATTCTGCCTTGATTTCAAATCCTCTTCTTTGCCTTCCCTCAATATATTTGTGGACGAGAGTTATCATTTATAACTCTGCAGGTTTATGAATTGCAGTGCCCTGAACCTCCATTTTACAACTTGCTTTTTTGGGAGCTGGCCGCAAAAGCACAGGATGGCTTCAGGCCCTGTTCTGGTTCCAGTGGGCAGGCTGAGCCTGTGGTTAATTCTTCTTCCTGATGGGAAAATAGAGTGACCTGTGCCTGTCCCAACACCAAGAGCTAGTCTCTCATTGGTTCCACGTCTTCCCGTTCATCCTCAGGACAAATTGCAACCTGTACGGAACAGGAGGTTAAAGGTGCTGATGCTCCAAGGAGGGAGATTGCTAGTAAAGTGGCTGGAATGGCGAACCCGGGCACAAGCAGATGAGAAATGAGGTGCGTTTTAGAAACCTTTCGCCATCACACGGTGTACCATCTTCTGGGTATCTCATGCATGTTTTCGATGTAGGAAGATGACCTTGAACCTGGAGATTTGGGACCCATGCGATGGGTACCACGCAGTATTACTTTAAAGGGTCTGCGTTTGCTCACCCAACCTCACCAAACCTCTCAGCCGCAACAGTGTCCACCCTTATGTCTCATCCAGCTGTGGGTCTAGATATGGTCAATCCAGGTTGCATCACAGCCCCTGAACGCATTGTGTAAGAATTTCTCTCTCTTTCACTGTCTTTGTTTCATGGGTTTTTCAAAGTAATTTATTTTTATAATGGGGTTTAGCTGCTTTTCACTGCTGTGTTTATGCCGCTTTACACCCACTTGACACACTAACAGAGAGATATCAATACATAGGTTTTAAGATTATTACTAGTCAGATATATTCTTGTGCGGTGAATAGGGCGTGTTGAGTCCAGTTCTCTGAGCAAGGAGTAGGTCTTGTCTATTACATATTGGTTTTATGGAACGGTATCTGAGCTAATTTGAAACCCTTGTTTTATGTACCACCCCACCTCACCTTTCCCGTTAAGCAGCCATAGTGTGTTTTCTGCATGTGTGACTCTGTTCTGTTTTGTAATTCAGTTCAAGTGTAACGGTTTTTACATTCCCTCTATCAGTGATACCTTATGAGAAGTGTCCTTTTCTGTGTGACTTATTTCACTTAGAATCGTCGTACCTAAATCCACTCATCATGCTGCTACTAGCCTTATGACATTGATTTCATGGCTGAGTGATATTCCATTGTACATAAGGACCACAACTTCTTTATCCATTTTTCTCTTTCCTGGGATATTGAAGGTGGAATGAAGTGGAGGTCCTTGTCAACAGAGCAGCCCTAAACTTTGGGGTGCTTGTGTCTTGCTGATTTTTAATTTTCCCAATTTATACCCCCATGAGTGGAAGTGCCCTATGCTCTCTAAGCTTTGCTTTTTAGACGTTTCAGGACTCACCGTACACTTCTCCAGAGTGGCTGTTGACAATTTACATCCCGCCCATCAGTGTAGCAAGGCTCCCATTTCTCCATGGTCTGTCCTGCATTTCTGGTTTTGACACTTTTTTCAGCATGGCCCTTTTGACCGATGGGAAGCGAGACATCTTTGTAGCGCTGATTTGCCTTTCCAGGTTGCTTGGTTGGCCAAAAAGGGCGTATGCGTTTTTTCCTGAATATATTCAGGAAAAAACGCATACGCCCTTTTTGGCCAAGGGCATCATTGTCAACGTTTTGCCGCTTTTCATGTGCTTTAAAGGCGATTCGAATCTACCTCCTGAAATCTGTTTCCTGTAATTCTGCCTTGATTTCAAATCCTCTTCTTTGCCTTCCCTCAATATATTTGTGGATGAGAGTTATCATTTATAACTCTGCAGGTTTGTGAATTGCAGTGCCCTGAACCTCCATTTTACAACTCGCTTTTTAGGGAGCTGGCCACAAAAGCGCAGGATGGCTTCAGGCCCTGTTCTGGTTCCGGGGGGCAGGCTGAGCCTGTGGTTAATTCTTCTTCCTGATGGGAAAATAGAGTGACCTGTGCCTGTCCCAACACCAAGAGCTAGTCTTTCATTGGTTCCACGTCTTCCCGTTCATCCTCAGTACAAATTGCAACCTGTACGGAACAGGAGGTTAAAGGTGCTGATGCTCCAAGGAGGGAGATTGCTAGTAAAGTGGCTGGAATGGCGAACCCGGGCACAAGCAGATGAGAAATGAGGTGCGTTTTAGAAACCTTTCCCCATCACACGGTGTACCATCTTCTGGGTATCTCATGCATGTTTTCGATGTAGGAAGATGCCCTTGAACCTGGAGATTTGGGACCCATGCGATGGGTACCACGCAGTAATACTTTAAAGGGTCTGCGTTTGCTCACCCAACCTCACCAAACCTCTCAGCCGCAACAGTGTCCACCCTTATGTCTCATCCAGCTGTGTGTCTAGATATGGTCAATCCAGGTTGCATCACAGCCCCTGAACGCATTGTGTAAGAATTCCTCTCTCTTTCACTGTCTTTGTTTCATGGGTTTTTCAAAGTAATTTATTTTTATAATGGGGTTTAGCTGCTTTTCACTGCTGTGTTTATGCCGCTTTTTACCCACTTGACACACTAACAGAGAGATATCAATACATAGGTTTTAAGATTATTACTAGTCAGATATATTCTTGTGCGGTGAATAGGGCGTGTTGAGTCCAGTTCTCTGAGCAAGGAGTAGGTCTTGTCTATTACATATTGGGTTTATGGAACGGTATCTGAGCTAATTTGAAACCCTTGTTTTATGTATCACCCCACCTCACCTTTCCCGTTAAGCAGCCATAGTGTGTTTTCTGCATGTGTGACTCTGTTCTGTTTTGTAATTCAGTTCAAGTGTAACGGTTTTTACATTCCCTCTATAAGTGATACCTTATGAGAAGTGTCCTTTGCTGTGTGACTTATTTCACTTAGAGTCGTCGTACCTAAATCCACTCATCATGCTGCTACTAGCCTTATGACATTGATTTCACGGCTGAGTGATATTCCATTGTACATAAGGACCACAACTTCTTTATCCATTTTTCTCTTTCCTGGGATATTGAAGGTGGAATGAAGTGGAGGTCCTTGTCAACAGAGCAGCCCTAAACTTTGGGGTGCTTGTGTCTTGCTGATTTTTCATTTTCCCAATTTATACCCCCATGAGTGGAAGTGCCCTATGCTCTCTAAGCTTTGCTTTTTAGACGTTTCAGGACTCACCGTACACTTCTCCAGAGTGGCTGTTGACAATTTACATCCCGCCCATCAGTGTAGCAAGGCTCCCATTTCTCCATGGCCTGTCCTGCATTTCTGGTTTTGACACTTTTTTCAGCATGGCCCTTTTGACCAATGGGAAGCGAGACATCTTTGTAGCGCTGATTTGCCTTTCCAGGTTGCTTGGTTGGCCAAAAAGGGCGTATGCGTTTTTTCCTGAATATATTCAGGAAAAAACGCATACGCCCTTTTTTGCCAAGGGCATCATTGTCAACGTTTTGCCGCTTTTCATGTGCTTTAAAGGCGATTCGAATCTACCTCCTGAAATCTGTTTCCTGCAATTCTGCCTTGATTTCAAATCCTCTTCTTTGCCTTCCCTCAATATATTTGTGGATGAGAGTTATCATTTATAACTCTGCAGGTTTGTGAATTGCAGTGCCCTGAACCTCCATTTTACAACTCGCTTTTTAGGGAGCTGGCCGCAAAAGCGCAGGATGGCTTCAGGCCCTGTTCTGGTTCCGGGGGGCAGGCTGAGCCTGTGGTTAATTCTTCTTCCTGATGGGAAAATAGAGTGACCTGTGCCTGTCCCAACACCAAGAGCTAGTCTTTCATTGGTTCCACGTCTTCCCGTTCATCCTCAGTACAAATTGCAACCTGTACGGAACAGGAGGTTAAAGGTGCTGATGCTCCAAGTAGGGAGATTGCTAGTAAAGCGGCTGGAATAGCGAACCCGGGCACAAGGAGATGAGAAATGAGGTGCGTTTTAGAAACCTTTCCCCATCACACGGTGTACCATCTTCTGGGTTTCTCATGCATGTTTTCGATGTAGGAAGATGCCCTTGAACCTGGCGATTTGGGACCCATGCGATGGGTACCATGCAGTATTACTTTAAAGGGTCTGCGTTTGCTCACCCAACCTCACCAAACCTCTCAGCCCCAAGAGTGTCCACCCTTATGTCTCATCCAGCTGTGGGTCTAGATATGGTCAATCCAGGTTGCATCACAGCCCCTGAACGCATTGTGTAAGAATTCCTCTCTCTTTCACTGTCTTTGTTTCATGGGTTTTTCAAAGTAATTTATTTTTATAATGGGGTTTAGCTGCTTTTCACTGCTGTGTTTATGCCGCTTTTTACCCACTTGACACACTAACAGAGAGATATCAATACATAGGTTTTAAGATTATTACTAGTCAGATATATTCTTGTGCGGTGAATAGGGCGTGTTGAGTCCAGTTCTCTGAGCAAGGAGTAGGTCTTGTCTATTACATATTGGGTTTATGGAACGGTATCTGAGCTAATTTGAAACCCTTGTTTTATGTATCACCCCACCTCACCTTTCCCGTTAAGCAGCCATAGTGTGTTTTCTGCATGTGTGACTCTGTTCTCTTTTGTAATTCAGTTCAAGTGTAACGGTTTTTACATTCCCTCTATCAGTGATACCTTTTGAGAAGTGCCCTTTTCTGTGTGACTTATTTCACTTAGAGTCGTCATACCTAAATCCACTCATCATGCTGCTACTAGCCTTATGACATTGATTTCACGGCTGAGTGATATTCCATTGTACATAAGGACCACAACTTCTTTATCCATTTTTCTCTTTCCTGGGATATTGAAGGTGGAATGAAGACGAGGTCCTTGTCAACAGAGCAGCCCTAAACTTTGGGGTGCTTGTGTCTTGCTGATTTTTAATTTTCCCAATTTATAACCCCATGAGTGGAAGTGCCCTATGCTCTCTAAGCTTTGTTTTTTAGATGTTTCAGGACTCACCGTACGCTTCTCCAGAGTGGCTGTTGACAATTTACATCCCGCCCATCAGTGTAGCAAGGCTCCCATTTCTCCATGGCCTGTCCTGCATTTCTGGTTTTGACACTTTTTTCAGCATGGCCCTTTTGACCAATGGGAAGCGAGACATCTTTGTAGCGCTGATTTGCCTTTCCAGGTTGCTTGGTTGGCCAAAAAGGGCGTATGCGGTTTTTCCTGAATATATTCAGGAAAAAACGCATATGCCCTTTTTGGCCAAGGGCATCATTGTCAACGTTTTGCCACTTTTCATGTGCTTTAAAGGCGATTCGAATCTACCTCCTGAAATCTGTTTCCTGCAATTCTGCCTTGATTTCAAATCCTCTTCTTTGCCTTCCCTCAATATATTTGTGGACGAGAGTTATCATTTATAACTCTGCAGGTTTGTGAATTGCAGTGCCCTGAACCTCCATTTTACAACTCGCTTTTTTGGGAGTTGGCCGCAAAAGCGCAGGATGGCTTCAGGCCCTGTTCTGGTTCCGGGGGGCAGGCTGAGCCTGTGGTTAATTCTTCTTCCTTATGGGAAAATAGAGTAACCTGTGCCTGTCCCAACACCAAGAGCTA
This sequence comes from Balaenoptera borealis, assembly GCF_965194805.1. Lineage (NCBI taxonomy): Eukaryota > Metazoa > Chordata > Mammalia > Artiodactyla > Balaenopteridae > Balaenoptera > Balaenoptera borealis. The sequence goes on along the minus strand of NW_028123954.1, from coordinate 521,078 downwards.
GTCTCTCATTGGTTCCACGTCTTCCCGTTCATCCTCAGGACAAATTGCAACCTGTACGGAACAGGAGGTTAAAGGTGCTGATGCTCCAAGTAGGGAGATTGCTAGTAAAGCGGCTGGAATAGTGAACCCGGGCACAAGGAGATGAGAAATGAGGTGCGTTTTAGAAACCTTTCCACATCACACGGTGTACCATTTTCTGGGTTTCTCATGCTTGTTTTCGATGTAGGAAGATGCCCTTGAACCTGGCGATTTGGGACCCATGCGATGGGTACCATGCAGTATTACTTTAAAGGGTCTGCGTTTGCTCACCCAACCTCACCAAACCTCTCAGCCCCAAGAGTGTCCACCCTTATGTCTCATCCAGCTGTGGGTCTAGATATGGTCAATCCAGGTTGCATCACAGCCCGTGAACGCATTGTGTAAGAATTTCTCTCTCTTTCACTGTCTTTGTTTCATGGGTTTTTCAAAGTAATTTATTTTTATAATGGGGTTTAGCTGCTTTTCACTGCTGTGTTTATGCCGCTTTACACCCACTTGACACACTAAGAGAGAGATATCAATACATAAGTTTTAAGATTATTACTAGTCAGATATATTCTTGTGCGGTGAATAGGGCGTGTTGAGTCCAGTTCTCTGAGCAAGGAGTAGGTCTTGTCTATTACATATTGGTTTTATGGAACGGTATCTGAGCTAATTTGAAACTTTGTTTTATGTATCACCCCACCTCACCTTTCCCGTTAAGCAGCCATAGTGTGTTTTCTGCATGTGTGACTCTGTTCTGTTTTGTAATTCAGTTGAAGTGTAACGGTTTTTACATTCCCTCTATCAGTGATACCTTATGAGAAGTGTCCTTTTCTGTGTGACTTATTTCCCTTAGAGTCGTTGTACCTAAATCCACTCATCATGCTGCTACTAGCCTTAGGACATTGATTTCACGGCTGAGCGATATTCCATTGTACATAAGGACCACAACTTCTTTATCCATTTTTCTCTTTCCTGGGATATTGAAGGTGGAATGAAGTGGAGGTCCTTGTCAACAGAGCAGCCCTAAACTTTGGGGTGCTTGTGTCTTGCTGATTTTTCATTTTCCCAATTTATACCCCCATGAGTGGAAGTGCCCTATGCTCTCTAAGCTTTGCTTTTTAGACGTTTCAGGACTCACCGTACACTTCTCCAGAGTGGCTGTTGACAATTTACATCCCGCCCATCAGTGTAGCAAGGCTCCCATTTCTCCATGGCCTGTCCTGCATTTCTGGTTTTGACACTTTTTTCAGCATGGCCCTTTTAACCGATGGGAAGCGAGACTTCTTTGTAGCGCTGATTTGCTTTTCCAGGTTGCTTGGTTGGCCAAAAAGGGCGTATGCGTTTTTTCCTGAATATATTCAGGAAAAAACGCATACGCCCTTTTTGGCCAAGGGCATCATTGTCAACGTTTTGCCGCTTTTCATGTGCTTTAAAGGCGATTCGAATCTACCTCCTTAAATCTGTTTGCTGCAATTCTGCCTTGATTTCAAATCCTCTTCTTTGCCTTCCCTCAATATATTTGTGGATGAGAGTTATCATTTATAACTCTGCAGGTTTGTGAATTGCAGTGCCCTGAACCTCCATTTTACAACTCGCTTTTTAGGGAGCTGGCCGCAAAAGCGCAGGATGGCTTCAGGCCCTGTTCTGGTTCCGGGGGGCAGGCTGAGCCTGTGGTTAATTCTTCTTCCTGATGGGAAAATAGAGTGACCTGTGCCTGTCCCAACACCAAGAGCTAGTCTCTCATTGGTTCCACGTCTTCCCGTTCATCCTCAGTACAAATTGCAACCTGTACGGAACAGGAGGTTAAAGGTGCTGATGCTCCAAGGAGGGAGATTGCTAGTAAAGTGGCTGGAATGGCGAACCCGGGCACAAGCAGATGAGAAATGAGGTGCGTTTTAGAAACCTTTCGCCATCACACAGTGTACCATCTTCTGGGTATCTCATGCATGTTTTCGATGTAGGAAGATGACCTTGAACCTGGAGATTTGGGACCCATGCGATGGGTACCACGCAGTATTACTTTAAAGGGTCTGCGTTTGCTCACCCAACCTCACCAAACCTCTCAGCCGCAACAGTGTCCACCCTTATGTCTCATCCAGCTGTGGGTCTAGATATGGTCAATCCAGGTTGCATCACAGCCCCTGAACGCATTGCGTAAGAATTTCTCTCTCTTTCACTGTCTTTGTTTCATGGGTTTTTCAAAGTAATTTATTTTTATAATGGGGTTTAGCTGCTTTTCACTGCTGTGTTTATGCCGCTTTACACCCACTTGACACACTAACAGAGAGATATCAATACATAGGTTTTAAGATTATTACTACTCAGATATATTCTTCTGCGGTGAATAGGGCGTGTTGAGTCCAGTTCTCTGAGCAAGGAGTAGGTCTTGTCTATTACATATTGGGTTTATGGAACGGTATCTGAGCTAATTTGAAACCCTTGTTTTATGTATCACCCCACCTCACCTTTCCCGTTAAGCAGCCATAGTGTGTTTTCTGCATGTGTGACTCTGTTCTGTTTGGTAATTCAGTTCAAGTGTAACGGTTTTTACATTCCCTCTATAAGTGATACCTTATGAGAAGTGTCCTTTTCTGTGTGACTTATTTCACTTAGAGTCGTCGTACCTAAATCCACTCATCATGCTGCTACTAGCCTTATGACATTGATTTCACGGCTGAGTGATATTCCATTGTACATAAGGACCACAACTTCTTTATCCATTTTTCTCTTTCCTGCGATATTGAAGGTGGAATGAAGTGGAGGTCCTTGTCAACAGAGCAGTCCTAAACTTTGGGGTGCTTGTGTCTTGCTGATTTTTAATTTTCCCAATTTATAACCCCATGAGTGGAAGTGCCCTATGCTCTCTAAGCTTTGCTTTTTAGACGTTTCAGGACTCACCGTGCACTTCTCCAGAGTGGCTGTTGACAATTTACATCCCGCCCATCAGTGTAGCAAGGCTCCCATTTCTCCATGGCCTGTCCTGCATTTCTGGTTTTGACACTCTTTTCAGCATGGCCCTTTTGACCGATGGGAAGCGAGACATCTTTGTAGTGCTGATTTGCCTTTCCAGGTTGCTTGGTTGGCCAAAAACGGCGTATGCGTTTTTTCTTGAATATATTCAGGAAAAAATGCATACGCCCTTTTTGGCCAAGGGCATCATTGTCAACGTTTTGCCGCTTTTCATGTGCTTTAAAGGCGATTCGAATCTACCTCCTGAAATCTGTTTCCTGCAATTCTGCCTTGATTTCAAATCCTCTTCTTTGCCTTCCCTCAATATATTTGTGGACGAGAGTTATCATTTATAAGTCTGCAGGTTTGTGAATTGCAGTGCCCTGAACCTCCATTTTACAACTCGATTTTTAGGGAGCTGGCCGCAATAGCGCAGGATGGCTTCAGGCCCTGTTCTGGTTCCGGGTGGCAGGCTGAGCCTGTGGTTAATTCTTCTTCCTGATGGGAAAATAGAGTGACCTGTGCCTGTCCCAACACCAAGAGCTAGTCTCTCATTGGTTCCACGTCTTCCCGTTCATCCTCAGGACAAATTGCAACCTGTACGGAACAGGAGGTTAAAGGTGCTGATGCTCCAAGTAGGGAGATTGCTAGTAAAGCGGCTGGAATAGCGAACCCGGGCACAAGGAGATGAGAAATGAGGTGCGTTTTAGAAACCTTTCCCCATCACACGGTGTACCATCTTCTGGGTTTCTCATGCATGTTTTCGATGTAGGAAGATGCCCTTGAACCTGGAGATTTGGGACCCATGCAATGGGTACCACGCAGTAATACTTTAAAGGGTCTGCGTTTGCTCACCCAACCTCACCAAACCTCTCAGCCGCAACAGTGTCCACCCTTATGTCTCATCCAGCTGTGGGTCTAGATATGGTCAATCCAGGTTGCATCACAGCCCCTGAACGCATTGCGTAAGAATTTCTCTCTCTTTCACTGTCTTTGTTTCATGGGTTTTTCAAAGTAATTTATTTTTATAATGGGGTTTAGCTGCTTTTCACTGCTGTGTTTATGCCGCTTTACACCCACTTGACACACTAACAGAGAGATATCAATACATAGGTTTTAAGATTATTACTACTCAGATATATTCTTCTGCGGTGAATAGGGCGTGTTGAGTCCAGTTCTCTGAGCAAGGAGTAGGTCTTGTCTATTACATATTGGGTTTATGGAACGGTATCTGAGCTAATTTGAAACCCTTGTTTTATGTATCACCCCACCTCACCTTTCCCGTTAAGCAGCCATAGTGTGTTTTCTGCATGTGTGACTCTGTTCTGTTTGGTAATTCAGTTCAAGTGTAACGGTTTTTACATTCCCTCTATAAGTGATACCTTCTGAGAAGTGTCCTTTTCTGTGTGACTTATTTCACTTAGAGTCGTCGTACCTAAATCCACTCATCATGCTGCTACTAGCCTTATGACATTGATTTCACGGCTGAGTGATATTCCATTGTACATAAGGACCACAACTTCTTTATCCATTTTTCTCTTTCCTGCGATATTGAAGGTGGAATGAAGTGGAGGTCCTTGTCAACAGAGCAGTCCTAAACTTTGGGGTGCTTGTGTCTTGCTGATTTTTAATTTTCCCAATTTATAACCCCATGAGTGGAAGTGCCCTATGCTCTCTAAGCTTTGCTTTTTAGACGTTTCAGGACTCACCGTGCACTTCTCCAGAGTGGCTGTTGACAATTTACATCCCGCCCATCAGTGTAGCAAGGCTCCCATTTCTCCATGGCCTGTCCTGCATTTCTGGTTTTGACACTCTTTTCAGCATGGCCCTTTTGACCGATGGGAAGCGAGACATCTTTGTAGTGCTGATTTGCCTTTCCAGGTTGCTTGGTTGGCCAAAAACGGCGTATGCGTTTTTTCTTGAATATATTCAGGAAAAAACGCATACGCCCTTTTTGGCCAAGGGCATCATTGTCAACGTTTTGCCGCTTTTCATGTGCTTTAAAGGCGATTCGAATCTACCTCCTGAAATCTGTTTCCTGCAATTCTGCCTTGATTTCAAATCCTCTTCTTTGCCTTCCCTCAATATATTTGTGGACGAGAGTTATCATTTATAAGTCTGCAGGTTTGTGAATTGCAGTGCCCTGAACCTCCATTTTACAACTCGATTTTTAGGGAGCTGGCCGCAATAGCGCAGGATGGCTTCAGGCCCTGTTCTGGTTCCGGGTGGCAGGCTGAGCCTGTGGTTAATTCTTCTTCCTGATGGGAAAATAGAGTGACCTGTGCCTGTCCCAACACCAAGAGCTAGTCTCTCATTGGTTCCACGTCTTCCCGTTCATCCTCAGGACAAATTGCAACCTGTACGGAACAGGAGGTTAAAGGTGCTGATGCTCCAAGTAGGGAGATTGCTAGTAAAGCGGCTGGAATAGCGAACCCGGGCACAAGGAGATGAGAAATGAGGTGCGTTTTAGAAACCTTTCCCCATCACACGGTGTACCATCTTCTGGGTTTCTCATGCATGTTTTCGATGTAGGAAGATGCCCTTGAACCTGGAGATTTGTGACCCATGCGATGGGTACCATGCAGTATTACTTTAAAGGGTCTGCATTTGCTCACCCAACCTCACCAAACCTCTCAGCCCCAAGAGTGTCCACCCTTATGTCTCATCCAGCTGTGGGTCTAGATATGGTCAATCCAGGTTGCATCACAGCCCCTGAACGCATTGTGTAAGAATTTCGCTCTCTTTCACTGTCTTTGTTTCATGGATTTTTCAAAGTAATTTATTTTTATAATGGGGTTTAGCTGCTTTTCACTGCTGTGTTTATGCCGCTTTACACCCACTTGACACACTAACAGAGAGATATCAATACATAGGTTTTAAGATTATTACTACTCAGATATATTCTTCTGCGGTGAATAGGGCGTGTTGAGTCCAGTTCTCTGAGCAAGGAGTAGGTCTTGTCTATTACATATTGGGTTTATGGAACGGTATCTGAGCTAATTTGAAACCCTTGTTTTATGTATCACCCCACCTCACCTTTCCCGTTAAGCAGCCATAGTGTGTTTTCTGCATGTGTGACTCTGTTCTGTTTGGTAATTCAGTTCAAGTGTAACGGTTTTTACATTCCCTCTATAAGTGATACCTTCTGAGAAGTGTCCTTTTCTGTGTGACTTATTTCACTTAGAGTCGTCGTACCTAAATCCACTCATCATGCTGCTACTAGCCTTATGACATTGATTTCACGGCTGAGTGATATTCCATTGTACATAAGGACCACAACTTCTTTATCCATTTTTCTCTTTCCTGCGATATTGAAGGTGGAATGAAGTGGAGGTCCTTGTCAACAGAGCAGTCCTAAACTTTGGGGTGCTTGTGTCTTGCTGATTTTTAATTTTCCCAATTTATAACCCCATGAGTGGAAGTGCCCTATGCTCTCTAAGCTTTGCTTTTTAGACGTTTCAGGACTCACCGTGCACTTCTCCAGAGTGGCTGTTGACAATTTACATCCCGCCCATCAGTGTAGCAAGGCTCCCATTTCTCCATGGCCTGTCCTGCATTTCTGGTTTTGACACTCTTTTCAGCATGGCCCTTTTGACCGATGGGAAGCGAGACATCTTTGTAGTGCTGATTTGCCTTTCCAGGTTGCTTGGTTGGCCAAAAACGGCGTATGCGTTTTTTCTTGAATATATTCAGGAAAAAACGCATACGCCCTTTTTGGCCAAGGGCATCATTGTCAACGTTTTGCCGCTTTTCATGTGCTTTAAAGGCGATTCGAATCTACCTCCTGAAATCTGTTTCCTGCAATTCTGCCTTGATTTCAAATCCTCTTCTTTGCCTTCCCTCAATATATTTGTGGACGAGAGTTATCATTTATAAGTCTGCAGGTTTGTGAATTGCAGTGCCCTGAACCTCCATTTTACAACTCGATTTTTAGGGAGCTGGCCGCAATAGCGCAGGATGGCTTCAGGCCCTGTTCTGGTTCCGGGTGGCAGGCTGAGCCTGTGGTTAATTCTTCTTCCTGATGGGAAAATAGAGTGACCTGTGCCTGTCCCAACACCAAGAGCTAGTCTCTCATTGGTTCCACGTCTTCCCGTTCATCCTCAGGACAAATTGCAACCTGTACGGAACAGGAGGTTAAAGGTGCTGATGCTCCAAGTAGGGAGATTGCTAGTAAAGCGGCTGGAATAGCGAACCCGGGCACAAGGAGATGAGAAATGAGGTGCGTTTTAGAAACCTTTCCCCATCACACGGTGTACCATCTTCTGGGTTTCTCATGCATGTTTTCGATGTAGGAAGATGCCCTTGAACCTGGAGATTTGTGACCCATGCGATGGGTACCATGCAGTATTACTTTAAAGGGTCTGCATTTGCTCACCCAACCTCACCAAACCTCTCAGCCCCAAGAGTGTCCACCCTTATGTCTCATCCAGCTGTGGGTCTAGATATGGTCAATCCAGGTTGCATCACAGCCCCTGAACGCATTGTGTAAGAATTTCGCTCTCTTTCACTGTCTTTGTTTCATGGGTTTTTCAAAGTAATTTATTTTTATAATGGGGTTTAGCTGCTTTTCACTGCTGTGTTTATGCCGCTTTACACCCACTTGACACACTAACAGAGAGATATCAATACATAGGTTTTAAGATTATTACTAGTCAGATATATTCTTGTGCGGTGAATAGGGCGTGTTGAGTCCAGTTCTCTGAGCAAGGAGTAGGTCTTTTCTATTACATATTGGTTTTATGGAACGGTATCTGAGCTAATTTGAAACCCTTGTTTTATGTACCACCCCACCTCACCTTTCCCGTTAAGCAGCCATAGTGTGTTTTCTGCATGTGTGACTCTGTTCTGTTTTGTAATTCAGTTCAAGTGTAACGGTTTTTACATTCCCTCTATCAGTGATACCTTATGAGAAGTGTCCTTTTCTGTGTGACTTATTTCACTTAGAATCGTCGTACCTAAATCCACTCATCATGCTGCTACTAGCCTTATGACATTGATTTCATGGCTGAGTGATATTCCATTGTACATAAGGACCACAACTTCTTTATCCATTTTTCTCTTTCCTGGGATATTGAAGGTGGAATGAAGTGGAGGTCCTTGTCAACAGAGCAGCCCTAAACTTTGGGGTGCTTGTGTCTTGCTGATTTTTAATTTTCCCAATTTATACCCCCATGAGTGGAAGTGCCCTATGCTCTCTAAGCTTTGCTTTTTAGACGTTTCAGGACTCACCGTACACTTCTCCAGAGTGGCTGTTGACAATTTACATCCCGCCCATCAGTGTAGCAAGGCTCCCATTTCTCCATGGCCTGTCCTGCATTTCTGGTTTTGACACTTTTTTCAGCATGGCCGTTTTGACCGATGGGAAGCGAGACATCTTTGTAGTGCTGATTTGCCTTTCCAGGTTGCTTGGTTGGCCAAAAACGGCGTATGCGTTTTTTCTTGAATATATTCAGGAAAAAACGCATACGCCCTTTTTGGCCAAGGGCATCATTGTCAACGTTTTGCCGCTTTTCATGTGCTTTAAAGGCGATTCGAATCTACCTCCTGAAATCTGTTTCCTGCAATTCTGCCTTGATTTCAAATCCTCTTCTTTGCCTTCCCTCAATATATTTGTGGATGAGAGTTATCATTTATAACTCTGCAGGTTTGTGAATTGCAGTGCCCTGAACCTCCATTTTACAACTCGCTTTTTAGGGAGCTGGCCGCAAAAGCGCAGGATGGCTTCAGGCCCTGTTCTGGTTCCGGGGGGCAGGCTGAGCCTGTGGTTAATTCTTCTTCCTGATGGGAAAATAGAGTGACCTGTGCCTGTCCCAACACCAAGAGCTAGTCTTTCATTGGTTCCACGTCTTCCCGTTCATCCTCAGTACAAATTGCAACCTGTACGGAACAGGAGGTTAAAGGTGCTGATGCTCCAAGGAGGGAGATTGCTAGTAAAGTGGCTGGAATGGCGAACCCGGGCACAAGCAGATGAGAAATGAGGTGCGTTTTAGAAACCTTTCCCCATCACACGGTGTACCATCTTCTGGGTATCTCATGCATGTTTTCGATGTAGGAAGATGACCTTGAACCTGGAGATTTGGGACCCATGCGATGGGTACCACACAGTATTACTTTAAAGGGTCTGCGTTTGCTCACCCAACCTCACCAAACCTCTCAGCCGCAACAGTGTCCACCCTTATGTCTCATCCAGCTGTGGGTCTAGATATGGTCAATCCAGGTTGCATCACAGCCCCTGAACGCATTGTGTAAGAATTTCTCTCTCTTTCACTGTCTTTGTTTCATGGGTTTTTCAAAGTAATTTATTTTTATAATGGGGTTTAGCTGCTTTTCACTGCTGTGTTTATGCCGCTTTTTACCCACTTGACACACTAACAGAGAGATATCAATACATAGGTTTTAAGATTATTACTAGTCAGATATATTCTTGTGCGGTGAATAGGGCGTGTTGAGTCCAGTTCTCTGAGCAAGGAGTAGGTCTTGTCTATTACATATTGGGTTTATGGAACGGTATCTGAGCTAATTTGAAACCCTTGTTTTATGTATCACCCCACCTCACCTTTCCCGTTAAGCAGCCATAGTGTGTTTTCTGCATGTGTGACTCTGTTCTGTTTTGTAATTCAGTTCAAGTGTAACGGTTTTTACATTCCCTCTATCAGTGATACCTTATGAGAAGTGTCCTTTTCTGTGTGACTTATTTCACTTAGAATCGTCGTACCTAAATCCACTCATCATGCTGCTACTAGCCTTATGAAATTGATTTCATGGCTGAGTGATATTCCATTGTACATAAGGACCACAACTTCTTTATCCATTTTTCTCTTTCCTGGGATATTGAAGGTGGAATGAAGTGGAGGTCCTTGTCAACAGAGCAGCCCTAAACTTTGGGGTGCTTGTGTCTTGCTGATTTTTAATTTTCCCAATTTATAACCCCATGAGTGGAAGTGCCATATGCTCTCTAAGCTTTGTTTTTTAGATGTTTCAGGACTCACCGTACGCTTCTCCAGAGTGGCTGTTGGCAATTTACATCCCGCCCATCAGTGTAGCAAGGCTCCCATTTCTCCATGGCCTGTCCTGCATTTCTGGTTTTGACACTTTTTTCAGCATGGCCTTTTTAACCGATGGGAAGCGAGACATCTTTGTAGCGCTGATTTGCCTTTCCAGGTTGCTTGGTTGGCCAAAAAGGGCGTATGCGTTTTTTCCTGAATATATTCAGGAAAAAACGCATACGCCCTTTTTGGCCAAGGGCATCATTGTCAACGTTTTGCCGCTTTTCATGTGCTTTAAAGGCGATTCGAATCTACCTCCTGAAATCTGTTTCCTGCAATTCTGCCTTGATTTCAAATCCTCTTCTTTGCCTTCCCTCAATATATTTGTGGACGAGAGTTATCATTTATAAGTCTGCAGGTTTGTGAATTGCAGTGCCCTGAACCTCCATTTTACAACTCGATTTTTAGGGAGCTGGCCGCAATAGCGCAGGATGGCTTCAGGCCCTGTTCTGGTTCCGGGTGGCAGGCTGAGCCTGTGGTTAATTCTTCTTCCTGATGGGAAAATAGAGTGACCTGTGCCTGTCCCAACACCAAGAGCTAGTCTCTCATTGGTTCCACGTCTTCCCGTTCATCCTCAGGACAAATTGCAACCTGTACGGAACAGGAGGTTAAAGGTGCTGATGCTCCAAGTAGGGAGATTGCTAGTAAAGTGGCTGGAATAGCGAACCCGGGCACAAGGAGATGAGAAATGAGGTGCGTTTTAGAAACCTTTCCCCATCACACGGTGTACCATCTTCTGGGTTTCTCATGCATGTTTTCGATGTAGGAAGATGCCCTTGAACCTGGAGATTTGTGACCCATGCGATGGGTACCATGCAGTATTACTTTAAAGGGTCTGCATTTGCTCACCCAACCTCACCAAACCTCTCAGCCCCAAGAGTGTCCACCCTTATGTCTCATCCAGCTGTGGGTCTAGATATGGTCAATCCAGGTTGCATCACAGCCCCTGAACGCATTGTGTAAGAATTTCTCTCTCTTTCACTGTCTTTGTTTCATGGGTTTTTCAAAGTAATTTATTTTTATAATGGGGTTTAGCTGCTTTTCACTGCTGTGTTTATGCCGCTTTACACCCACTTGACACACTAACAGAGAGATATCAATACATAGGTTTTAAGATTATTACTAGTCAGATATATTCTTGTGCGGTGAATAGGGCGTGTTGAGTCCAGTTCTCTGAGCAAGGAGTAGGTCTTGTCTATTACATATTGGTTTTATGGAACGGTATCTGAGCTAATTTGAAACCCTTGTTTTATGTACCACCCCACCTCACCTTTCCCGTTAAGCAGCCATAGTGTGTTTTCTGCATGTGTGACTCTGTTCTGTTTTGTAATTCAGTTCAAGTGTAACGGTTTTTACATTCCCTCTATCAGTGATACCTTATGAGAAGTGTCCTTTTCTGTGTGACTTATTTCACTTAGAATCGTCGTACCTAAATCCACTCATCATGCTGCTACTAGCCTTATGACATTGATTTCATGGCTGAGTGATATTCCATTGTACATAAGGACCACAACTTCTTTATCCATTTTTCTCTTTCCTGCGATATTGAAGGTGGAATGAAGTGGAGGTCCTTGTCAACAGAGCAGCCCTAAACTTTGGGGTGCTTGTGTCTTGCTGATTTTTAATTTTCCCAATTTATACCCCCATGAGTGGAAGTGCCCTATGCTCTCTAAGCTTTGCTTTTTAGACGTTTCAGGACTCACCGTACACTTCTCCAGAGTGGCTGTTGACAATTTACATCCCGCCCATCAGTGTAGCAAGGCTCCCATTTCTCCATGGCCTGTCCTGCATTTCTGGTTTTGACACTTTTTTCAGCATGGCCCTTTTGACCGATGGGAAGCGAGACATCTTTGTAGCGCTGATTTGCCTTTCCAGGTTGCTTGGTTGGCCAAAAAGGGCGTATGCGTTTTTTCCTGAATATATTCAGGAAAAAACGCATACGCCCTTTTTGGCCAAGGGCATCATTGTCAACGTTTTGCCGCTTTTCATGTGCTTTAAAGGCGATTCGAATCTACCTCCTGAAATCTGTTTCCTGCAATTCTGCCTTGATTTCAAATCCTCTTCTTTGCCTTCCCTCAATATATTTGTGGACGAGAGTTATCATTTATAACTCTGCAGGTTTGTGAATTGCAGTGCCCTGAACCTCCATTTTACAACTCGCTTTTTAGGGAGCTGGCCGCAAAAGCGCAGGATGGCTTCAGGCCCTGTTCTGGTTCCGGGGGGCAGGCTGAGCCTGTGGTTAATTCTTCTTCCTGATGGGAAAATAGAGTGACCTGTGCCTGTCCCAACACCAAGAGCTAGTCTCTCATTGGTTCCACGTCTTCCCGTTCATCCTCAGGACAAATTGCAACCTGTACGGAACAGGAGGTTAAAGGTGCTGATGCTCCAAGGAGGGAGATTGCTAGTAAAGTGGCTGGAATGGCGAACCCGGGCACAAGCAGATGAGAAATGAGGTGCGTTTTAGAAACCTTTCGCCATCACACAGTGTACCATCTTCTGGGTATCTCATGCATGTTTTCGATGTAGGAAGATGACCTTGAACCTGGAGATTTGGGACCCATGCGATGGGTACCACGCAGTATTACTTTAAAGGGTCTGCGTTTGCTCACCCAACCTCACCAAACCTCTCAGCCGCAACAGTGTCCACCCTTATGTCTCATCCAGCTGTGGGTCTAGATATGGTCAATCCAGGTTGCATCACAGCCCCTGAACGCATTGCGTAAGAATTTCTCTCTCTTTCACTGTCTTTGTTTCATGGGTTTTTCAAAGTAATTTATTTTTATAATGGGGTTTAGCTGCTTTTCACTGCTGTGTTTATGCCGCTTTACACCCACTTGACACACTAACAGAGAGATATCAATACATAGGTTTTAAGATTATTACTACTCAGATATATTCTTGTGCGGTGAATAGGGCGTGTTGAGTCCAGTTCTCTGAGCAAGGAGTAGGTCTTGTCTATTACATATTGGGTTTATGGAACGGTATCTGAGCTAATTTGAAACCCTTGTTTTATGTATTACCCCACCTCACCTTTCCCGTTAAGCAGCCATAGTGTGTTTTCTGCATGTGTGACTCTGTTCTGTTTGGTAATTCAGTTCAAGTGTAACGGTTTTTACATTCCCTCTATAAGTGATACCTTATGAGAAGTGTCCTTTTCTGTGTGACTTATTTCACTTAGAGTCGTCGTACCTAAATCCACTCATCATGCTGCTACTAGCCTTATGACATTGATTTCACGGCTGAGTGATATTCCATTGTACATAAGGACCACAACTTCTTTATCCATTTTTCTCTTTCCTGCGATATTGAAGGTGGAATGAAGTGGAGGTCCTTGTCAACAGAGCAGCCCTAAACTTTGGGGTGCTTGTGTCTTGCTGATTTTTAATATTCCCAATTTATACCCCCATGAGTGGAAGTGCCCTATGCTCTCTAAGCTTTGCTTTTTAGACGTTTCAGGACTCACCGTACACTTCTCCAGAGTGGCTGTTGACAATTTACATCCCGCCCATCAGTGTAGCAAGGCTCCCATTTCTCCATGGCCTGTCCTGCATTTCTGGTTTTGACACTTTTTTCAGCATGGCCCTTTTAACCGATGGGAAGCGAGACTTCTTTGTAGCGCTGATTTGCTTTTCCAGGTTGCTTGGTTGGCCAAAAAGGGCGTATGCGTTTTTTCCTGAATATATTCAGGAAAAAACGCATACGCCCTTTTTGGCCAAGGGCATCATTGTCAACGTTTTGCCGCTTTTCATGTGCTTTAAAGGCGATTCGAATCTACCTCCTTAAATCTGTTTGCTGCAATTCTGCCTTGATTTCAAATCCTCTTCTTTGCCTTCCCTCAATATATTTGTGGATGAGAGTTATCATTTATAACTCTGCAGGTTTGTGAATTGCAGTGCCCTGAACCTCCATTTTACAACTCGCTTTTTAGGGAGCTGGCCGCAAAAGCGCAGGATGGCTTCAGGCCCTGTTCTGGTTCCGGGGGGCAGGCTGAGCCTGTGGTTAATTCTTCTTCCTGATGGGAAAATAGAGTGACCTGTGCCTGTCCCAACACCAAGAGCTAGTCTCTCATTGGTTCCACGTCTTCCCGTTCATCCTCAGTACAAATTGCAACCTGTACGGAACAGGAGGTTAAAGGTGCTGATGCTCCAAGGAGGGAGATTGCTAGTAAAGTGGCTGGAATGGCGAACCCGGGCACAAGCAGATGAGAAATGAGGTGCGTTTTAGAAACCTTTCGCCATCACACAGTGTACCATCTTCTGGGTATCTCATGCATGTTTTCGATGTAGGAAGATGACCTTGAACCTGGAGATTTGGGACCCATGCGATGGGTACCACGCAGTATTACTTTAAAGGGTCTGCGTTTGCTCACCCAACCTCACCAAACCTCTCAGCCGCAACAGTGTCCACCCTTATGTCTCATCCAGCTGTGGGTCTAGATATGGTCAATCCAGGTTGCATCACAGCCCCTGAACGCATTGCGTAAGAATTTCTCTCTCTTTCACTGTCTTTGTTTCATGGGTTTTTCAAAGTAATTTATTTTTATAATGGGGTTTAGCTGCTTTTCACTGCTGTGTTTATGCCGCTTTACACCCACTTGACACACTAACAGAGAGATATCAATACATAGGTTTTAAGATTATTACTACTCAGATATATTCTTCTGCGGTGAATAGGGCGTGTTGAGTCCAGTTCTCTGAGCAAGGAGTAGGTCTTGTCTATTACATATTGGGTTTATGGAACGGTATCTGAGCTAATTTGAAACCCTTGTTTTATGTATCACCCCACCTCACCTTTCCCGTTAAGCAGCCATAGTGTGTTTTCTGCATGTGTGACTCTGTTCTGTTTGGTAATTCAGTTCAAGTGTAACGGTTTTTACATTCCCTCTATAAGTGATACCTTATGAGAAGTGTCCTTTTCTGTGTGACTTATTTCACTTAGAGTCGTCGTACCTAAATCCACTCATCATGCTGCTACTAGCCTTATGACATTGATTTCACGGCTGAGTGATATTCCATTGTACATAAGGACCACAACTTCTTTATCCATTTTTCTCTTTCCTGCGATATTGAAGGTGGAATGAAGTGGAGGTCCTTGTCAACAGAGCAGTCCTAAACTTTGGGGTGCTTGTGTCTTGCTGATTTTTAATTTTCCCAATTTATAACCCCATGAGTGGAAGTGCCCTATGCTCTCTAAGCTTTGCTTTTTAGACGTTTCAGGACTCACCGTGCACTTCTCCAGAGTGGCTGTTGACAATTTACATCCCGCCCATCAGTGTAGCAAGGCTCCCATTTCTCCATGGCCTGTCCTGCATTTCTGGTTTTGACACTCTTTTCAGCATGGCCCTTTTGACCGATGGGAAGCGAGACATCTTTGTAGTGCTGATTTGCCTTTCCAGGTTGCTTGGTTGGCCAAAAACGGCGTATGCGTTTTTTCTTGAATATATTCAGGAAAAAATGCATACGCCCTTTTTGGCCAAGGGCATCATTGTCAACGTTTTGCCGCTTTTCATGTGCTTTAAAGGCGATTCGAATCTACCTCCTGAAATCTGTTTCCTGCAATTCTGCCTTGATTTCAAATCCTCTTCTTTGCCTTCCCTCAATATATTTGTGGACGAGAGTTATCATTTATAAGTCTGCAGGTTTGTGAATTGCAGTGCCCTGAACCTCCATTTTACAACTCGATTTTTAGGGAGCTGGCCGCAATAGCGCAGGATGGCTTCAGGCCCTGTTCTGGTTCCGGGTGGCAGGCTGAGCCTGTGGTTAATTCTTCTTCCTGATGGGAAAATAGAGTGACCTGTGCCTGTCCCAACACCAAGAGCTAGTCTCTCATTGGTTCCACGTCTTCCCGTTCATCCTCAGGACAAATTGCAACCTGTACGGAACAGGAGGTTAAAGGTGCTGATGCTCCAAGTAGGGAGATTGCTAGTAAAGCGGCTGGAATAGCGAACCCGGGCACAAGGAGATGAGAAATGAGGTGCGTTTTAGAAACCTTTCCCCATCACACGGTGTACCATCTTCTGGGTTTCTCATGCATGTTTTCGATGTAGGAAGATGCCCTTGAACCTGGAGATTTGGGACCCATGCAATGGGTACCACGCAGTAATACTTTAAAGGGTCTGCGTTTGCTCACCCAACCTCACCAAACCTCTCAGCCGCAACAGTGTCCACCCTTATGTCTCATCCAGCTGTGGGTCTAGATATGGTCAATCCAGGTTGCATCACAGCCCCTGAACGCATTGCGTAAGAATTTCTCTCTCTTTCACTGTCTTTGTTTCATGGGTTTTTCAAAGTAATTTATTTTTATAATGGGGTTTAGCTGCTTTTCACTGCTGTGTTTATGCCGCTTTACACCCACTTGACACACTAACAGAGAGATATCAATACATAGGTTTTAAGATTATTACTACTCAGATATATTCTTCTGCGGTGAATAGGGCGTGTTGAGTCCAGTTCTCTGAGCAAGGAGTAGGTCTTGTCTATTACATATTGGGTTTATGGAACGGTATCTGAGCTAATTTGAAACCCTTGTTTTATGTATCACCCCACCTCACCTTTCCCGTTAAGCAGCCATAGTGTGTTTTCTGCATGTGTGACTCTGTTCTGTTTGGTAATTCAGTTCAAGTGTAACGGTTTTTACATTCCCTCTATAAGTGATACCTTCTGAGAAGTGTCCTTTTCTGTGTGACTTATTTCACTTAGAGTCGTCGTACCTAAATCCACTCATCATGCTGCTACTAGCCTTATGACATTGATTTCACGGCTGAGTGATATTCCATTGTACATAAGGACCACAACTTCTTTATCCATTTTTCTCTTTCCTGCGATATTGAAGGTGGAATGAAGTGGAGGTCCTTGTCAACAGAGCAGTCCTAAACTTTGGGGTGCTTGTGTCTTGCTGATTTTTAATTTTCCCAATTTATAACCCCATGAGTGGAAGTGCCCTATGCTCTCTAAGCTTTGCTTTTTAGACGTTTCAGGACTCACCGTGCACTTCTCCAGAGTGGCTGTTGACAATTTACATCCCGCCCATCAGTGTAGCAAGGCTCCCATTTCTCCATGGCCTGTCCTGCATTTCTGGTTTTGACACTCTTTTCAGCATGGCCCTTTTGACCGATGGGAAGCGAGACATCTTTGTAGTGCTGATTTGCCTTTCCAGGTTGCTTGGTTGGCCAAAAACGGCGTATGCGTTTTTTCTTGAATATATTCAGGAAAAAACGCATACGCCCTTTTTGGCCAAGGGCATCATTGTCAACGTTTTGCCGCTTTTCATGTGCTTTAAAGGCGATTCGAATCTACCTCCTGAAATCTGTTTCCTGCAATTCTGCCTTGATTTCAAATCCTCTTCTTTGCCTTCCCTCAATATATTTGTGGACGAGAGTTATCATTTATAAGTCTGCAGGTTTGTGAATTGCAGTGCCCTGAACCTCCATTTTACAACTCGATTTTTAGGGAGCTGGCCGCAATAGCGCAGGATGGCTTCAGGCCCTGTTCTGGTTCCGGGTGGCAGGCTGAGCCTGTGGTTAATTCTTCTTCCTGATGGGAAAATAGAGTGACCTGTGCCTGTCCCAACACCAAGAGCTAGTCTCTCATTGGTTCCACGTCTTCCCGTTCATCCTCAGGACAAATTGCAACCTGTACGGAACAGGAGGTTAAAGGTGCTGATGCTCCAAGTAGGGAGATTGCTAGTAAAGCGGCTGGAATAGCGAACCCGGGCACAAGGAGATGAGAAATGAGGTGCGTTTTAGAAACCTTTCCCCATCACACGGTGTACCATCTTCTGGGTTTCTCATGCATGTTTTCGATGTAGGAAGATGCCCTTGAACCTGGAGATTTGTGACCCATGCGATGGGTACCATGCAGTATTACTTTAAAGGGTCTGCATTTGCTCACCCAACCTCACCAAACCTCTCAGCCCCAAGAGTGTCCACCCTTATGTCTCATCCAGCTGTGGGTCTAGATATGGTCAATCCAGGTTGCATCACAGCCCCTGAACGCATTGTGTAAGAATTTCGCTCTCTTTCACTGTCTTTGTTTCATGGATTTTTCAAAGTAATTTATTTTTATAATGGGGTTTAGCTGCTTTTCACTGCTGTGTTTATGCCGCTTTACACCCACTTGACACACTAACAGAGAGATATCAATACATAGGTTTTAAGATTATTACTACTCAGATATATTCTTCTGCGGTGAATAGGGCGTGTTGAGTCCAGTTCTCTGAGCAAGGAGTAGGTCTTGTCTATTACATATTGGGTTTATGGAACGGTATCTGAGCTAATTTGAAACCCTTGTTTTATGTATCACCCCACCTCACCTTTCCCGTTAAGCAGCCATAGTGTGTTTTCTGCATGTGTGACTCTGTTCTGTTTGGTAATTCAGTTCAAGTGTAACGGTTTTTACATTCCCTCTATAAGTGATACCTTCTGAGAAGTGTCCTTTTCTGTGTGACTTATTTCACTTAGAGTCGTCGTACCTAAATCCACTCATCATGCTGCTACTAGCCTTATGACATTGATTTCACGGCTGAGTGATATTCCATTGTACATAAGGACCACAACTTCTTTATCCATTTTTCTCTTTCCTGCGATATTGAAGGTGGAATGAAGTGGAGGTCCTTGTCAACAGAGCAGTCCTAAACTTTGGGGTGCTTGTGTCTTGCTGATTTTTAATTTTCCCAATTTATAACCCCATGAGTGGAAGTGCCCTATGCTCTCTAAGCTTTGCTTTTTAGACGTTTCAGGACTCACCGTGCACTTCTCCAGAGTGGCTGTTGACAATTTACATCCCGCCCATCAGTGTAGCAAGGCTCCCATTTCTCCATGGCCTGTCCTGCATTTCTGGTTTTGACACTCTTTTCAGCATGGCCCTTTTGACCGATGGGAAGCGAGACATCTTTGTAGTGCTGATTTGCCTTTCCAGGTTGCTTGGTTGGCCAAAAACGGCGTATGCGTTTTTTCTTGAATATATTCAGGAAAAAACGCATACGCCCTTTTTGGCCAAGGGCATCATTGTCAACGTTTTGCCGCTTTTCATGTGCTTTAAAGGCGATTCGAATCTACCTCCTGAAATCTGTTTCCTGCAATTCTGCCTTGATTTCAAATCCTCTTCTTTGCCTTCCCTCAATATATTTGTGGACGAGAGTTATCATTTATAAGTCTGCAGGTTTGTGAATTGCAGTGCCCTGAACCTCCATTTTACAACTCGATTTTTAGGGAGCTGGCCGCAATAGCGCAGGATGGCTTCAGGCCCTGTTCTGGTTCCGGGTGGCAGGCTGAGCCTGTGGTTAATTCTTCTTCCTGATGGGAAAATAGAGTGACCTGTGCCTGTCCCAACACCAAGAGCTAGTCTCTCATTGGTTCCACGTCTTCCCGTTCATCCTCAGGACAAATTGCAACCTGTACGGAACAGGAGGTTAAAGGTGCTGATGCTCCAAGTAGGGAGATTGCTAGTAAAGCGGCTGGAATAGCGAACCCGGGCACAAGGAGATGAGAAATGAGGTGCGTTTTAGAAACCTTTCCCCATCACACGGTGTACCATCTTCTGGGTTTCTCATGCATGTTTTCGATGTAGGAAGATGCCCTTGAACCTGGAGATTTGTGACCCATGCGATGGGTACCATGCAGTATTACTTTAAAGGGTCTGCATTTGCTCACCCAACCTCACCAAACCTCTCAGCCCCAAGAGTGTCCACCCTTATGTCTCATCCAGCTGTGGGTCTAGATATGGTCAATCCAGGTTGCATCACAGCCCCTGAACGCATTGTGTAAGAATTTCGCTCTCTTTCACTGTCTTTGTTTCATGGGTTTTTCAAAGTAATTTATTTTTATAATGGGGTTTAGCTGCTTTTCACTGCTGTGTTTATGCCGCTTTACACCCACTTGACACACTAACAGAGAGATATCAATACATAGGTTTTAAGATTATTACTAGTCAGATATATTCTTGTGCGGTGAATAGGGCGTGTTGAGTCCAGTTCTCTGAGCAAGGAGTAGGTCTTTTCTATTACATATTGGTTTTATGGAACGGTATCTGAGCTAATTTGAAACCCTTGTTTTATGTACCACCCCACCTCACCTTTCCCGTTAAGCAGCCATAGTGTGTTTTCTGCATGTGTGACTCTGTTCTGTTTTGTAATTCAGTTCAAGTGTAACGGTTTTTACATTCCCTCTATCAGTGATACCTTATGAGAAGTGTCCTTTTCTGTGTGACTTATTTCACTTAGAATCGTCGTACCTAAATCCACTCATCATGCTGCTACTAGCCTTATGACATTGATTTCATGGCTGAGTGATATTCCATTGTACATAAGGACCACAACTTCTTTATCCATTTTTCTCTTTCCTGGGATATTGAAGGTGGAATGAAGTGGAGGTCCTTGTCAACAGAGCAGCCCTAAACTTTGGGGTGCTTGTGTCTTGCTGATTTTTAATTTTCCCAATTTATACCCCCATGAGTGGAAGTGCCCTATGCTCTCTAAGCTTTGCTTTTTAGACGTTTCAGGACTCACCGTACACTTCTCCAGAGTGGCTGTTGACAATTTACATCCCGCCCATCAGTGTAGCAAGGCTCCCATTTCTCCATGGCCTGTCCTGCATTTCTGGTTTTGACACTTTTTTCAGCATGGCCGTTTTGACCGATGGGAAGCGAGACATCTTTGTAGTGCTGATTTGCCTTTCCAGGTTGCTTGGTTGGCCAAAAACGGCGTATGCGTTTTTTCTTGAATATATTCAGGAAAAAACGCATACGCCCTTTTTGGCCAAGGGCATCATTGTCAACGTTTTGCCGCTTTTCATGTGCTTTAAAGGCGATTCGAATCTACCTCCTGAAATCTGTTTCCTGCAATTCTGCCTTGATTTCAAATCCTCTTCTTTGCCTTCCCTCAATATATTTGTGGATGAGAGTTATCATTTATAACTCTGCAGGTTTGTGAATTGCAGTGCCCTGAACCTCCATTTTACAACTCGCTTTTTAGGGAGCTGGCCGCAAAAGCGCAGGATGGCTTCAGGCCCTGTTCTGGTTCCGGGGGGCAGGCTGAGCCTGTGGTTAATTCTTCTTCCTGATGGGAAAATAGAGTGACCTGTGCCTGTCCCAACACCAAGAGCTAGTCTTTCATTGGTTCCACGTCTTCCCGTTCATCCTCAGTACAAATTGCAACCTGTACGGAACAGGAGGTTAAAGGTGCTGATGCTCCAAGGAGGGAGATTGCTAGTAAAGTGGCTGGAATGGCGAACCCGGGCACAAGCAGATGAGAAATGAGGTGCGTTTTAGAAACCTTTCCCCATCACACGGTGTACCATCTTCTGGGTATCTCATGCATGTTTTCGATGTAGGAAGATGACCTTGAACCTGGAGATTTGGGACCCATGCGATGGGTACCACACAGTATTACTTTAAAGGGTCTGCGTTTGCTCACCCAACCTCACCAAACCTCTCAGCCGCAACAGTGTCCACCCTTATGTCTCATCCAGCTGTGGGTCTAGATATGGTCAATCCAGGTTGCATCACAGCCCCTGAACGCATTGTGTAAGAATTTCTCTCTCTTTCACTGTCTTTGTTTCATGGGTTTTTCAAAGTAATTTATTTTTATAATGGGGTTTAGCTGCTTTTCACTGCTGTGTTTATGCCGCTTTTTACCCACTTGACACACTAACAGAGAGATATCAATACATAGGTTTTAAGATTATTACTAGTCAGATATATTCTTGTGCGGTGAATAGGGCGTGTTGAGTCCAGTTCTCTGAGCAAGGAGTAGGTCTTGTCTATTACATATTGGGTTTATGGAACGGTATCTGAGCTAATTTGAAACCCTTGTTTTATGTATCACCCCACCTCACCTTTCCCGTTAAGCAGCCATAGTGTGTTTTCTGCATGTGTGACTCTGTTCTGTTTTGTAATTCAGTTCAAGTGTAACGGTTTTTACATTCCCTCTATCAGTGATACCTTATGAGAAGTGTCCTTTTCTGTGTGACTTATTTCACTTAGAATCGTCGTACCTAAATCCACTCATCATGCTGCTACTAGCCTTATGAAATTGATTTCATGGCTGAGTGATATTCCATTGTACATAAGGACCACAACTTCTTTATCCATTTTTCTCTTTCCTGGGATATTGAAGGTGGAATGAAGTGGAGGTCCTTGTCAACAGAGCAGCCCTAAACTTTGGGGTGCTTGTGTCTTGCTGATTTTTAATTTTCCCAATTTATAACCCCATGAGTGGAAGTGCCATATGCTCTCTAAGCTTTGTTTTTTAGATGTTTCAGGACTCACCGTACGCTTCTCCAGAGTGGCTGTTGGCAATTTACATCCCGCCCATCAGTGTAGCAAGGCTCCCATTTCTCCATGGCCTGTCCTGCATTTCTGGTTTTGACACTTTTTTCAGCATGGCCTTTTTAACCGATGGGAAGCGAGACATCTTTGTAGCGCTGATTTGCCTTTCCAGGTTGCTTGGTTGGCCAAAAAGGGCGTATGCGTTTTTTCCTGAATATATTCAGGAAAAAACGCATACGCCCTTTTTGGCCAAGGGCATCATTGTCAACGTTTTGCCGCTTTTCATGTGCTTTAAAGGCGATTCGAATCTACCTCCTGAAATCTGTTTCCTGCAATTCTGCCTTGATTTCAAATCCTCTTCTTTGCCTTCCCTCAATATATTTGTGGACGAGAGTTATCATTTATAAGTCTGCAGGTTTGTGAATTGCAGTGCCCTGAACCTCCATTTTACAACTCGATTTTTAGGGAGCTGGCCGCAATAGCGCAGGATGGCTTCAGGCCCTGTTCTGGTTCCGGGTGGCAGGCTGAGCCTGTGGTTAATTCTTCTTCCTGATGGGAAAATAGAGTGACCTGTGCCTGTCCCAACACCAAGAGCTAGTCTCTCATTGGTTCCACGTCTTCCCGTTCATCCTCAGGACAAATTGCAACCTGTACGGAACAGGAGGTTAAAGGTGCTGATGCTCCAAGTAGGGAGATTGCTAGTAAAGTGGCTGGAATAGCGAACCCGGGCACAAGGAGATGAGAAATGAGGTGCGTTTTAGAAACCTTTCCCCATCACACGGTGTACCATCTTCTGGGTTTCTCATGCATGTTTTCGATGTAGGAAGATGCCCTTGAACCTGGAGATTTGTGACCCATGCGATGGGTACCATGCAGTATTACTTTAAAGGGTCTGCATTTGCTCACCCAACCTCACCAAACCTCTCAGCCCCAAGAGTGTCCACCCTTATGTCTCATCCAGCTGTGGGTCTAGATATGGTCAATCCAGGTTGCATCACAGCCCCTGAACGCATTGTGTAAGAATTTCTCTCTCTTTCACTGTCTTTGTTTCATGGGTTTTTCAAAGTAATTTATTTTTATAATGGGGTTTAGCTGCTTTTCACTGCTGTGTTTATGCCGCTTTACACCCACTTGACACACTAACAGAGAGATATCAATACATAGGTTTTAAGATTATTACTAGTCAGATATATTCTTGTGCGGTGAATAGGGCGTGTTGAGTCCAGTTCTCTGAGCAAGGAGTAGGTCTTGTCTATTACATATTGGTTTTATGGAACGGTATCTGAGCTAATTTGAAACCCTTGTTTTATGTACCACCCCACCTCACCTTTCCCGTTAAGCAGCCATAGTGTGTTTTCTGCATGTGTGACTCTGTTCTGTTTTGTAATTCAGTTCAAGTGTAACGGTTTTTACATTCCCTCTATCAGTGATACCTTATGAGAAGTGTCCTTTTCTGTGTGACTTATTTCACTTAGAATCGTCGTACCTAAATCCACTCATCATGCTGCTACTAGCCTTATGACATTGATTTCATGGCTGAGTGATATTCCATTGTACATAAGGACCACAACTTCTTTATCCATTTTTCTCTTTCCTGCGATATTGAAGGTGGAATGAAGTGGAGGTCCTTGTCAACAGAGCAGCCCTAAACTTTGGGGTGCTTGTGTCTTGCTGATTTTTAATTTTCCCAATTTATACCCCCATGAGTGGAAGTGCCCTATGCTCTCTAAGCTTTGCTTTTTAGACGTTTCAGGACTCACCGTACACTTCTCCAGAGTGGCTGTTGACAATTTACATCCCGCCCATCAGTGTAGCAAGGCTCCCATTTCTCCATGGCCTGTCCTGCATTTCTGGTTTTGACACTTTTTTCAGCATGGCCCTTTTGACCGATGGGAAGCGAGACATCTTTGTAGCGCTGATTTGCCTTTCCAGGTTGCTTGGTTGGCCAAAAAGGGCGTATGCGTTTTTTCCTGAATATATTCAGGAAAAAACGCATACGCCCTTTTTGGCCAAGGGCATCATTGTCAACGTTTTGCCGCTTTTCATGTGCTTTAAAGGCGATTCGAATCTACCTCCTGAAATCTGTTTCCTGCAATTCTGCCTTGATTTCAAATCCTCTTCTTTGCCTTCCCTCAATATATTTGTGGACGAGAGTTATCATTTATAACTCTGCAGGTTTGTGAATTGCAGTGCCCTGAACCTCCATTTTACAACTCGCTTTTTAGGGAGCTGGCCGCAAAAGCGCAGGATGGCTTCAGGCCCTGTTCTGGTTCCGGGGGGCAGGCTGAGCCTGTGGTTAATTCTTCTTCCTGATGGGAAAATAGAGTGACCTGTGCCTGTCCCAACACCAAGAGCTAGTCTCTCATTGGTTCCACGTCTTCCCGTTCATCCTCAGGACAAATTGCAACCTGTACGGAACAGGAGGTTAAAGGTGCTGATGCTCCAAGGAGGGAGATTGCTAGTAAAGTGGCTGGAATGGCGAACCCGGGCACAAGCAGATGAGAAATGAGGTGCGTTTTAGAAACCTTTCGCCATCACACAGTGTACCATCTTCTGGGTATCTCATGCATGTTTTCGATGTAGGAAGATGACCTTGAACCTGGAGATTTGGGACCCATGCGATGGGTACCACGCAGTATTACTTTAAAGGGTCTGCGTTTGCTCACCCAACCTCACCAAACCTCTCAGCCGCAACAGTGTCCACCCTTATGTCTCATCCAGCTGTGGGTCTAGATATGGTCAATCCAGGTTGCATCACAGCCCCTGAACGCATTGCGTAAGAATTTCTCTCTCTTTCACTGTCTTTGTTTCATGGGTTTTTCAAAGTAATTTATTTTTATAATGGGGTTTAGCTGCTTTTCACTGCTGTGTTTATGCCGCTTTACACCCACTTGACACACTAACAGAGAGATATCAATACATAGGTTTTAAGATTATTACTACTCAGATATATTCTTGTGCGGTGAATAGGGCGTGTTGAGTCCAGTTCTCTGAGCAAGGAGTAGGTCTTGTCTATTACATATTGGGTTTATGGAACGGTATCTGAGCTAATTTGAAACCCTTGTTTTATGTATTACCCCACCTCACCTTTCCCGTTAAGCAGCCATAGTGTGTTTTCTGCATGTGTGACTCTGTTCTGTTTGGTAATTCAGTTCAAGTGTAACGGTTTTTACATTCCCTCTATAAGTGATACCTTATGAGAAGTGTCCTTTTCTGTGTGACTTATTTCACTTAGAGTCGTCGTACCTAAATCCACTCATCATGCTGCTACTAGCCTTATGACATTGATTTCACGGCTGAGTGATATTCCATTGTACATAAGGACCACAACTTCTTTATCCATTTTTCTCTTTCCTGCGATATTGAAGGTGGAATGAAGTGGAGGTCCTTGTCAACAGAGCAGCCCTAAACTTTGGGGTGCTTGTGTCTTGCTGATTTTTAATATTCCCAATTTATACCCCCATGAGTGGAAGTGCCCTATGCTCTCTAAGCTTTGCTTTTTAGACGTTTCAGGACTCACCGTACACTTCTCCAGAGTGGCTGTTGACAATTTACATCCCGCCCATCAGTGTAGCAAGGCTCCCATTTCTCCATGGCCTGTCCTGCATTTCTGGTTTTGACACTCTTTTCAGCATGGCCCTTTTGACCGATGGGAAGCGAGACATCTTTGTAGCACTGATTTGCCTTTCCAGGTTGCTTGGTTGGCCAAAAAGGGCGTATGCGTTTTTTCCTGAATATATTCAGGAAAAAACGCATACGCCCTTTTTGGCCAAGGGCATCATTGTCAACGTTTTTCCGCTTTTCATGTGCTTTAAAGGCGATTCGAATCTACCTCCTGAAATCTGTTTCCTGCAATTCTGCCTTGATTTCAAATCCTCTTCTTTGCCTTCCCTCAATATATTTGTGGACGAGAGTTATCATTTATAACTCTGCAGGTTTGTGAATTGCAGTGCCCTGAACCTCCATTTTACAACTTGCTTTTTTGGGAGCTGGCCGCAAAAGCACAGGATGGCTTCAGGCCCTGTTCTGGTTCCAGTGGGCAGGCTGAGCCTGTGGTTAATTCTTCTTCCTGATGGGAAAATAGAGTGACCTGTGCCTGTCCCAACACCAAGAGCTAGTCTCTCATTGGTTCCACGTCTTCCCGTTCATCCTCAGGACAAATTGCAACCTGTACGGAACAGGAGGTTAAAGGTGCTGATGCTCCAAGGAGGGAGATTGCTAGTAAAGTGGCTGGAATGGCGAACCCGGGCACAAGCAGATGAGAAATGAGGTGCGTTTTAGAAACCTTTCGCCATCACACGGTGTACCATCTTCTGGGTATCTCATGCATGTTTTCGATGTAGGAAGATGACCTTGAACCTGGAGATTTGGGACCCATGCGATGGGTACCACGCAGTATTACTTTAAAGGGTCTGCGTTTGCTCACCCAACCTCACCAAACCTCTCAGCCGCAACAGTGTCCACCCTTATGTCTCATCCAGCTGTGGGTCTAGATATGGTCAATCCAGGTTGCATCACAGCCCCTGAACGCATTGTGTAAGAATTTCTCTCTCTTTCACTGTCTTTGTTTCATGGGTTTTTCAAAGTAATTTATTTTTATAATGGGGTTTAGCTGCTTTTCACTGCTGTGTTTATGCCGCTTTACACCCACTTGACACACTAACAGAGAGATATCAATACATAGGTTTTAAGATTATTACTAGTCAGATATATTCTTGTGCGGTGAATAGGGCGTGTTGAGTCCAGTTCTCTGAGCAAGGAGTAGGTCTTGTCTATTACATATTGGTTTTATGGAACGGTATCTGAGCTAATTTGAAACCCTTGTTTTATGTACCACCCCACCTCACCTTTCCCGTTAAGCAGCCATAGTGTGTTTTCTGCATGTGTGACTCTGTTCTGTTTTGTAATTCAGTTCAAGTGTAACGGTTTTTACATTCCCTCTATCAGTGATACCTTATGAGAAGTGTCCTTTTCTGTGTGACTTATTTCACTTAGAATCGTCGTACCTAAATCCACTCATCATGCTGCTACTAGCCTTATGACATTGATTTCATGGCTGAGTGATATTCCATTGTACATAAGGACCACAACTTCTTTATCCATTTTTCTCTTTCCTGGGATATTGAAGGTGGAATGAAGTGGAGGTCCTTGTCAACAGAGCAGCCCTAAACTTTGGGGTGCTTGTGTCTTGCTGATTTTTAATTTTCCCAATTTATACCCCCATGAGTGGAAGTGCCCTATGCTCTCTAAGCTTTGCTTTTTAGACGTTTCAGGACTCACCGTACACTTCTCCAGAGTGGCTGTTGACAATTTACATCCCGCCCATCAGTGTAGCAAGGCTCCCATTTCTCCATGGTCTGTCCTGCATTTCTGGTTTTGACACTTTTTTCAGCATGGCCCTTTTGACCGATGGGAAGCGAGACATCTTTGTAGCGCTGATTTGCCTTTCCAGGTTGCTTGGTTGGCCAAAAAGGGCGTATGCGTTTTTTCCTGAATATATTCAGGAAAAAACGCATACGCCCTTTTTGGCCAAGGGCATCATTGTCAACGTTTTGCCGCTTTTCATGTGCTTTAAAGGCGATTCGAATCTACCTCCTGAAATCTGTTTCCTGTAATTCTGCCTTGATTTCAAATCCTCTTCTTTGCCTTCCCTCAATATATTTGTGGATGAGAGTTATCATTTATAACTCTGCAGGTTTGTGAATTGCAGTGCCCTGAACCTCCATTTTACAACTCGCTTTTTAGGGAGCTGGCCACAAAACCGCAGGATGGCTTCAGGCCCTGTTCTGGTTCCGGGGGGCAGGCTGAGCCTGTGGTTAATTCTTCTTCCTGATGGGAAAATAGAGTGACCTGTGCCTGTCCCAACACCAAGAGCTAGTCTTTCATTGGTTCCACGTCTTCCCGTTCATCCTCAGTACAAATTGCAACCTGTACGGAACAGGAGGTTAAAGGTGCTGATGCTCCAAGGAGGGAGATTGCTAGTAAAGTGGCTGGAATGGCGAACCCGGGCACAAGCAGATGAGAAATGAGGTGCGTTTTAGAAACCTTTCCCCATCACACGGTGTACCATCTTCTGGGTATCTCATGCATGTTTTCGATGTAGGAAGATGCCCTTGAACCTGGAGATTTGGGACCCATGCGATGGGTACCACGCAGTAATACTTTAAAGGGTCTGCGTTTGCTCACCCAACCTCACCAAACCTCTCAGCCGCAACAGTGTCCACCCTTATGTCTCATCCAGCTGTGTGTCTAGATATGGTCAATCCAGGTTGCATCACAGCCCCTGAACGCATTGTGTAAGAATTCCTCTCTCTTTCACTGTCTTTGTTTCATGGGTTTTTCAAAGTAATTTATTTTTATAATGGGGTTTAGCTGCTTTTCACTGCTGTGTTTATGCCGCTTTTTACCCACTTGACACACTAACAGAGAGATATCAATACATAGGTTTTAAGATTATTACTAGTCAGATATATTCTTGTGCGGTGAATAGGGCGTGTTGAGTCCAGTTCTCTGAGCAAGGAGTAGGTCTTGTCTATTACATATTGGGTTTATGGAACGGTATCTGAGCTAATTTGAAACCCTTGTTTTATGTATCACCCCACCTCACCTTTCCCGTTAAGCAGCCATAGTGTGTTTTCTGCATGTGTGACTCTGTTCTGTTTTGTAATTCAGTTCAAGTGTAACGGTTTTTACATTCCCTCTATAAGTGATACCTTATGAGAAGTGTCCTTTGCTGTGTGACTTATTTCACTTAGAGTCGTCGTACCTAAATCCACTCATCATGCTGCTACTAGCCTTATGACATTGATTTCACGGCTGAGTGATATTCCATTGTACATAAGGACCACAACTTCTTTATCCATTTTTCTCTTTCCTGGGATATTGAAGGTGGAATGAAGTGGAGGTCCTTGTCAACAGAGCAGCCCTAAACTTTGGGGTGCTTGTGTCTTGCTGATTTTTCATTTTCCCAATTTATACCCCCATGAGTGGAAGTGCCCTATGCTCTCTAAGCTTTGCTTTTTAGACGTTTCAGGACTCACCGTACACTTCTCCAGAGTGGCTGTTGACAATTTACATCCCGCCCATCAGTGTAGCAAGGCTCCCATTTCTCCATGGCCTGTCCTGCATTTCTGGTTTTGACACTTTTTTCAGCATGGCCCTTTTGACCAATGGGAAGCGAGACATCTTTGTAGCGCTGATTTGCCTTTCCAGGTTGCTTGGTTGGCCAAAAAGGGCGTATGCGTTTTTTCCTGAATATATTCAGGAAAAAACGCATACGCCCTTTTTTGCCAAGGGCATCATTGTCAACGTTTTGCCGCTTTTCATGTGCTTTAAAGGCGATTCGAATCTACCTCCTGAAATCTGTTTCCTGCAATTCTGCCTTGATTTCAAATCCTCTTCTTTGCCTTCCCTCAATATATTTGTGGATGAGAGTTATCATTTATAACTCTGCAGGTTTGTGAATTGCAGTGCCCTGAACCTCCATTTTACAACTCGCTTTTTAGGGAGCTGGCCGCAAAAGCGCAGGATGGCTTCAGGCCCTGTTCTGGTTCCGGGGGGCAGGCTGAGCCTGTGGTTAATTCTTCTTCCTGATGGGAAAATAGAGTGACCTGTGCCTGTCCCAACACCAAGAGCTAGTCTTTCATTGGTTCCACGTCTTCCCGTTCATCCTCAGTACAAATTGCAACCTGTACGGAACAGGAGGTTAAAGGTGCTGATGCTCCAAGTAGGGAGATTGCTAGTAAAGCGGCTGGAATAGCGAACCCGGGCACAAGGAGATGAGAAATGAGGTGCGTTTTAGAAACCTTTCCCCATCACACGGTGTACCATCTTCTGGGTTTCTCATGCATGTTTTCGATGTAGGAAGATGCCCTTGAACCTGGCGATTTGGGACCCATGCGATGGGTACCATGCAGTATTACTTTAAAGGGTCTGCGTTTGCTCACCCAACCTCACCAAACCTCTCAGCCCCAAGAGTGTCCACCCTTATGTCTCATCCAGCTGTGGGTCTAGATATGGTCAATCCAGGTTGCATCACAGCCCCTGAACGCATTGTGTAAGAATTCCTCTCTCTTTCACTGTCTTTGTTTCATGGGTTTTTCAAAGTAATTTATTTTTATAATGGGGTTTAGCTGCTTTTCACTGCTGTGTTTATGCCGCTTTACACCCACTTGACACACTAACAGAGAGATATCAATACATAGGTTTTAAGATTATTACTACTCAGATATATTCTTCTGCGGTGAATAGGGCGTGTTGAGTCCAGTTCTCTGAGCAAGGAGTAGGTCTTGTCTATTACATATTGGGTTTATGGAACGGTATCTGAGCTAATTTGAAACCCTTGTTTTATGTATCACCCCACCTCACCTTTCCCGTTAAGCAGCCATAGTGTGTTTTCTGCATGTGTGACTCTGTTCTGTTTGGTAATTCAGTTCAAGTGTAACGGTTTTTACATTCCCTCTATAAGTGATACCTTCTGAGAAGTGTCCTTTTCTGTGTGACTTATTTCACTTAGAGTCGTCGTACCTAAATCCACTCATCATGCTGCTACTAGCCTTATGACATTGATTTCACGGCTGAGTGATATTCCATTGTACATAAGGACCACAACTTCTTTATCCATTTTTCTCTTTCCTGCGATATTGAAGGTGGAATGAAGTGGAGGTCCTTGTCAACAGAGCAGTCCTAAACTTTGGGGTGCTTGTGTCTTGCTGATTTTTAATTTTCCCAATTTATAACCCCATGAGTGGAAGTGCCCTATGCTCTCTAAGCTTTGCTTTTTAGACGTTTCAGGACTCACCGTGCACTTCTCCAGAGTGGCTGTTGACAATTTACATCCCGCCCATCAGTGTAGCAAGGCTCCCATTTCTCCATGGCCTGTCCTGCATTTCTGGTTTTGACACTCTTTTCAGCATGGCCCTTTTGACCGATGGGAAGCGAGACATCTTTGTAGTGCTGATTTGCCTTTCCAGGTTGCTTGGTTGGCCAAAAACGGCGTATGCGTTTTTTCTTGAATATATTCAGGAAAAAACGCATACGCCCTTTTTGGCCAAGGGCATCATTGTCAACGTTTTGCCGCTTTTCATGTGCTTTAAAGGCGATTCGAATCTACCTCCTGAAATCTGTTTCCTGCAATTCTGCCTTGATTTCAAATCCTCTTCTTTGCCTTCCCTCAATATATTTGTGGACGAGAGTTATCATTTATAAGTCTGCAGGTTTGTGAATTGCAGTGCCCTGAACCTCCATTTTACAACTCGATTTTTAGGGAGCTGGCCGCAATAGCGCAGGATGGCTTCAGGCCCTGTTCTGGTTCCGGGTGGCAGGCTGAGCCTGTGGTTAATTCTTCTTCCTGATGGGAAAATAGAGTGACCTGTGCCTGTCCCAACACCAAGAGCTAGTCTCTCATTGGTTCCACGTCTTCCCGTTCATCCTCAGGACAAATTGCAACCTGTACGGAACAGGAGGTTAAAGGTGCTGATGCTCCAAGTAGGGAGATTGCTAGTAAAGCGGCTGGAATAGCGAACCCGGGCACAAGGAGATGAGAAATGAGGTGCGTTTTAGAAACCTTTCCCCATCACACGGTGTACCATCTTCTGGGTTTCTCATGCATGTTTTCGATGTAGGAAGATGCCCTTGAACCTGGAGATTTGTGACCCATGCGATGGGTACCATGCAGTATTACTTTAAAGGGTCTGCATTTGCTCACCCAACCTCACCAAACCTCTCAGCCCCAAGAGTGTCCACCCTTATGTCTCATCCAGCTGTG
This sequence comes from Balaenoptera borealis, assembly GCF_965194805.1. NCBI lineage: Eukaryota > Metazoa > Chordata > Mammalia > Artiodactyla > Balaenopteridae > Balaenoptera > Balaenoptera borealis. The sequence continues at coordinate 489,030 of NW_028123954.1, read as the reverse complement.
GGTCTAGATATGGTCAATCCAGGTTGCATCACAGCCCCTGAACGCATTGTGTAAGAATTTCGCTCTCTTTCACTGTCTTTGTTTCATGGATTTTTCAAAGTAATTTATTTTTATAATGGGGTTTAGCTGCTTTTCACTGCTGTGTTTATGCCGCTTTACACCCACTTGACACACTAACAGAGAGATATCAATACATAGGTTTTAAGATTATTACTACTCAGATATATTCTTCTGCGGTGAATAGGGCGTGTTGAGTCCAGTTCTCTGAGCAAGGAGTAGGTCTTGTCTATTACATATTGGTTTTATGGAACGGTATCTGAGCTAATTTGAAACCCTTGTTTTATGTATCACCCCACCTCACCTTTCCCGTTAAGCAGCCATAGTGTGTTTTCTGCATGTGTGACTCTGTTCTGTTTGGTAATTCAGTTCAAGTGTAACGGTTTTTACATTCCCTCTATAAGTGATACCTTCTGAGAAGTGTCCTTTTCTGTGTGACTTATTTCACTTAGAGTCGTCGTACCTAAATCCACTCATCATGCTGCTACTAGCCTTATGACATTGATTTCACGGCTGAGTGATATTCCATTGTACATAAGGACCACAACTTCTTTATCCATTTTTCTCTTTCCTGCGATATTGAAGGTGGAATGAAGTGGAGGTCCTTGTCAACAGAGCAGTCCTAAACTTTGGGGTGCTTGTGTCTTGCTGATTTTTAATTTTCCCAATTTATAACCCCATGAGTGGAAGTGCCCTATGCTCTCTAAGCTTTGCTTTTTAGACGTTTCAGGACTCACCGTGCACTTCTCCAGAGTGGCTGTTGACAATTTACATCCCGCCCATCAGTGTAGCAAGGCTCCCATTTCTCCATGGCCTGTCCTGCATTTCTGGTTTTGACACTCTTTTCAGCATGGCCCTTTTGACCGATGGGAAGCGAGACATCTTTGTAGTGCTGATTTGCCTTTCCAGGTTGCTTGGTTGGCCAAAAACGGCGTATGCGTTTTTTCTTGAATATATTCAGGAAAAAACGCATACGCCCTTTTTGGCCAAGGGCATCATTGTCAACGTTTTGCCGCTTTTCATGTGCTTTAAAGGCGATTCGAATCTACCTCCTGAAATCTGTTTCCTGCAATTCTGCCTTGATTTCAAATCCTCTTCTTTGCCTTCCCTCAATATATTTGTGGACGAGAGTTATCATTTATAAGTCTGCAGGTTTGTGAATTGCAGTGCCCTGAACCTCCATTTTACAACTCGATTTTTAGGGAGCTGGCCGCAATAGCGCAGGATGGCTTCAGGCCCTGTTCTGGTTCCGGGTGGCAGGCTGAGCCTGTGGTTAATTCTTCTTCCTGATGGGAAAATAGAGTGACCTGTGCCTGTCCCAACACCAAGAGCTAGTCTCTCATTGGTTCCACGTCTTCCCGTTCATCCTCAGGACAAATTGCAACCTGTACGGAACAGGAGGTTAAAGGTGCTGATGCTCCAAGTAGGGAGATTGCTAGTAAAGCGGCTGGAATAGCGAACCCGGGCACAAGGAGATGAGAAATGAGGTGCGTTTTAGAAACCTTTCCCCATCACACGGTGTACCATCTTCTGGGTTTCTCATGCATGTTTTCGATGTAGGAAGATGCCCTTGAACCTGGAGATTTGTGACCCATGCGATGGGTACCATGCAGTATTACTTTAAAGGGTCTGCATTTGCTCACCCAACCTCACCAAACCTCTCAGCCCCAAGAGTGTCCACCCTTATGTCTCATCCAGCTGTGGGTCTAGATATGGTCAATCCAGGTTGCATCACAGCCCCTGAACGCATTGTGTAAGAATTTCGCTCTCTTTCACTGTCTTTGTTTCATGGGTTTTTCAAAGTAATTTATTTTTATAATGGGGTTTAGCTGCTTTTCACTGCTGTGTTTATGCCGCTTTACACCCACTTGACACACTAACAGAGAGATATCAATACATAGGTTTTAAGATTATTACTAGTCAGATATATTCTTGTGCGGTGAATAGGGCGTGTTGAGTCCAGTTCTCTGAGCAAGGAGTAGGTCTTTTCTATTACATATTGGTTTTATGGAACGGTATCTGAGCTAATTTGAAACCCTTGTTTTATGTACCACCCCACCTCACCTTTCCCGTTAAGCAGCCATAGTGTGTTTTCTGCATGTGTGACTCTGTTCTGTTTTGTAATTCAGTTCAAGTGTAACGGTTTTTACATTCCCTCTATCAGTGATACCTTATGAGAAGTGTCCTTTTCTGTGTGACTTATTTCACTTAGAATCGTCGTACCTAAATCCACTCATCATGCTGCTACTAGCCTTATGACATTGATTTCATGGCTGAGTGATATTCCATTGTACATAAGGACCACAACTTCTTTATCCATTTTTCTCTTTCCTGGGATATTGAAGGTGGAATGAAGTGGAGGTCCTTGTCAACAGAGCAGCCCTAAACTTTGGGGTGCTTGTGTCTTGCTGATTTTTAATTTTCCCAATTTATACCCCCATGAGTGGAAGTGCCCTATGCTCTCTAAGCTTTGCTTTTTAGACGTTTCAGGACTCACCGTACACTTCTCCAGAGTGGCTGTTGACAATTTACATCCCGCCCATCAGTGTAGCAAGGCTCCCATTTCTCCATGGCCTGTCCTGCATTTCTGGTTTTGACACTTTTTTCAGCATGGCCGTTTTGACCGATGGGAAGCGAGACATCTTTGTAGCGCTGATTTGCCTTTCCAGGTTGCTTGGTTGGCCAAAAAGGGCGTATGCGTTTTTTCCTGAATATATTCAGGAAAAAACGCATACGCCCTTTTTGGCCAAGGGCATCATTGTCAACGTTTTGCCGCTTTTCATGTGCTTTAAAGGAGATTCGAATCTACCTCCTGAAATCTGTTTCCTGCAATTCTGCCTTGATTTCAAATCCTCTTCTTTGCCTTCCCTCAATATATTTGTGGACGAGAGTTATCATTTATAACTCTGCAGGTTTGTGAATTGCAGTGCCCTGAACCTCCATTTTACAACTCGCTTTTTAGGGAGCTGGCCGCAAAAGCGCAGGATGGCTTCAGGCCCTGTTCTGGTTCCGGGGGGCAGGCTGAGCCTGTGGTTAATTCTTCTTCCTGATGGGAAAATAGAGTGACCTGTGCCTGTCCCAACACCAAGAGCTAGTCTCTCATTGGTTCCACGTCTTCCCGTTCATCCTCAGTACAAATTGCAACCTGTACGGAACAGGAGGTTAAAGGTGCTGATGCTCCAAGGAGGGAGATTGCTAGTAAAGTGGCTGGAATGGCGAACCCGGGCACAAGCAGATGAGAAATGAGGTGCGTTTTAGAAACCTTTCGCCATCACACAGTGTACCATCTTCTGGGTATCTCATGCATGTTTTCGATGTAGGAAGATGACCTTGAACCTGGAGATTTGGGACCCATGCGATGGGTACCACGCAGTATTACTTTAAAGGGTCTGCGTTTGCTCACCCAACCTCACCAAACCTCTCAGCCGCAACAGTGTCCACCCTTATGTCTCATCCAGCTGTGGGTCTAGATATGGTCAATCCAGGTTGCATCACAGCCCCTGAACGCATTGCGTAAGAATTTCTCTCTCTTTCACTGTCTTTGTTTCATGGGTTTTTCAAAGTAATTTATTTTTATAATGGGGTTTAGCTGCTTTTCACTGCTGTGTTTATGCCGCTTTACACCCACTTGACACACTAACAGAGAGATATCAATACATAGGTTTTAAGATTATTACTACTCAGATATATTCTTCTGCGGTGAATAGGGCGTGTTGAGTCCAGTTCTCTGAGCAAGGAGTAGGTCTTGTCTATTACATATTGGGTTTATGGAACGGTATCTGAGCTAATTTGAAACCCTTGTTTTATGTATCACCCCACCTCACCTTTCCCGTTAAGCAGCCATAGTGTGTTTTCTGCATGTGTGACTCTGTTCTGTTTGGTAATTCAGTTCAAGTGTAACGGTTTTTACATTCCCTCTATAAGTGATACCTTATGAGAAGTGTCCTTTTCTGTGTGACTTATTTCACTTAGAGTCGTCGTACCTAAATCCACTCATCATGCTGCTACTAGCCTTATGACATTGATTTCACGGCTGAGTGATATTCCATTGTACATAAGGACCACAACTTCTTTATCCATTTTTCTCTTTCCTGCGATATTGAAGGTGGAATGAAGTGGAGGTCCTTGTCAACAGAGCAGTCCTAAACTTTGGGGTGCTTGTGTCTTGCTGATTTTTAATTTTCCCAATTTATAACCCCATGAGTGGAAGTGCCCTATGCTCTCTAAGCTTTGCTTTTTAGACGTTTCAGGACTCACCGTGCACTTCTCCAGAGTGGCTGTTGACAATTTACATCCCGCCCATCAGTGTAGCAAGGCTCCCATTTCTCCATGGCCTGTCCTGCATTTCTGGTTTTGACACTCTTTTCAGCATGGCCCTTTTGACCGATGGGAAGCGAGACATCTTTGTAGTGCTGATTTGCCTTTCCAGGTTGCTTGGTTGGCCAAAAACGGCGTATGCGTTTTTTCTTGAATATATTCAGGAAAAAACGCATACGCCCTTTTTGGCCAAGGGCATCATTGTCAACGTTTTGCCGCTTTTCATGTGCTTTAAAGGCGATTCGAATCTACCTCCTGAAATCTGTTTCCTGCAATTCTGCCTTGATTTCAAATCCTCTTCTTTGCCTTCCCTCAATATATTTGTGGATGAGAGTTATCATTTATAACTCTGCAGGTTTGTGAATTGCAGTGCCCTGAACCTCCATTTTACAACTCGCTTTTTAGGGAGCTGGCCGCAAAAGCGCAGGATGGCTTCAGGCCCTGTTCTGGTTCCGGGGGGCAGGCTGAGCCTGTGGTTAATTCTTCTTCCTGATGGGAAAATAGAGTGACCTGTGCCTGTCCCAACACCAAGAGCTAGTCTTTCATTGGTTCCACGTCTTCCCGTTCATCCTCAGTACAAATTGCAACCTGTACGGAACAGGAGGTTAAAGGTGCTGATGCTCCAAGGAGGGAGATTGCTAGTAAAGTGGCTGGAATGGCGAACCCGGGCACAAGCAGATGAGAAATGAGGTGCGTTTTAGAAACCTTTCCCCATCACACGGTGTACCATCTTCTGGGTATCTCATGCATGTTTTCGATGTAGGAAGATGACCTTGAACCTGGAGATTTGGGACCCATGCGATGGGTACCACACAGTATTACTTTAAAGGGTCTGCGTTTGCTCACCCAACCTCACCAAACCTCTCAGCCGCAACAGTGTCCACCCTTATGTCTCATCCAGCTGTGGGTCTAGATATGGTCAATCCAGGTTGCATCACAGCCCCTGAACGCATTGTGTAAGAATTTCTCTCTCTTTCACTGTCTTTGTTTCATGGGTTTTTCAAAGTAATTTATTTTTATAATGGGGTTTAGCTGCTTTTCACTGCTGTGTTTATGCCGCTTTTTACCCACTTGACACACTAACAGAGAGATATCAATACATAGGTTTTAAGATTATTACTAGTCAGATATATTCTTGTGCGGTGAATAGGGCGTGTTGAGTCCAGTTCTCTGAGCAAGGAGTAGGTCTTGTCTATTACATATTGGGTTTATGGAACGGTATCTGAGCTAATTTGAAACCCTTGTTTTATGTATCACCCCACCTCACCTTTCCCGTTAAGCAGCCATAGTGTGTTTTCTGCATGTGTGACTCTGTTCTGTTTTGTAATTCAGTTCAAGTGTAACGGTTTTTACATTCCCTCTATCAGTGATACCTTATGAGAAGTGTCCTTTTCTGTGTGACTTATTTCACTTAGAATCGTCGTACCTAAATCCACTCATCATGCTGCTACTAGCCTTATGAAATTGATTTCATGGCTGAGTGATATTCCATTGTACATAAGGACCACAACTTCTTTATCCATTTTTCTCTTTCCTGGGATATTGAAGGTGGAATGAAGTGGAGGTCCTTGTCAACAGAGCAGCCCTAAACTTTGGGGTGCTTGTGTCTTGCTGATTTTTAATTTTCCCAATTTATAACCCCATGAGTGGAAGTGCCATATGCTCTCTAAGCTTTGTTTTTTAGATGTTTCAGGACTCACCGTACGCTTCTCCAGAGTGGCTGTTGGCAATTTACATCCCGCCCATCAGTGTAGCAAGGCTCCCATTTCTCCATGGCCTGTCCTGCATTTCTGGTTTTGACACTTTTTTCAGCATGGCCTTTTTAACCGATGGGAAGCGAGACATCTTTGTAGCGCTGATTTGCCTTTCCAGGTTGCTTGGTTGGCCAAAAAGGGCGTATGCGTTTTTTCCTGAATATATTCAGGAAAAAACGCATACGCCCTTTTTGGCCAAGGGCATCATTGTCAACGTTTTGCCGCTTTTCATGTGCTTTAAAGGCGATTCGAATCTACCTCCTGAAATCTGTTTCCTGCAATTCTGCCTTGATTTCAAATCCTCTTCTTTGCCTTCCCTCAATATATTTGTGGACGAGAGTTATCATTTATAAGTCTGCAGGTTTGTGAATTGCAGTGCCCTGAACCTCCATTTTACAACTCGATTTTTAGGGAGCTGGCCGCAATAGCGCAGGATGGCTTCAGGCCCTGTTCTGGTTCCGGGTGGCAGGCTGAGCCTGTGGTTAATTCTTCTTCCTGATGGGAAAATAGAGTGACCTGTGCCTGTCCCAACACCAAGAGCTAGTCTCTCATTGGTTCCACGTCTTCCCGTTCATCCTCAGGACAAATTGCAACCTGTACGGAACAGGAGGTTAAAGGTGCTGATGCTCCAAGTAGGGAGATTGCTAGTAAAGCGGCTGGAATAGCGAACCCGGGCACAAGGAGATGAGAAATGAGGTGCGTTTTAGAAACCTTTCCCCATCACACGGTGTACCATCTTCTGGGTTTCTCATGCATGTTTTCGATGTAGGAAGATGCCCTTGAACCTGGAGATTTGTGACCCATGCGATGGGTACCATGCAGTATTACTTTAAAGGGTCTGCATTTGCTCACCCAACCTCACCAAACCTCTCAGCCCCAAGAGTGTCCACCCTTATGTCTCATCCAGCTGTGGGTCTAGATATGGTCAATCCAGGTTGCATCACAGCCCCTGAACGCATTGTGTAAGAATTTCTCTCTCTTTCACTGTCTTTGTTTCATGGGTTTTTCAAAGTAATTTATTTTTATAATGGGGTTTAGCTGCTTTTCACTGCTGTGTTTATGCCGCTTTACACCCACTTGACACACTAACAGAGAGATATCAATACATAGGTTTTAAGATTATTACTAGTCAGATATATTCTTGTGCGGTGAATAGGGCGTGTTGAGTCCAGTTCTCTGAGCAAGGAGTAGGTCTTGTCTATTACATATTGGTTTTATGGAACGGTATCTGAGCTAATTTGAAACCCTTGTTTTATGTACCACCCCACCTCACCTTTCCCGTTAAGCAGCCATAGTGTGTTTTCTGCATGTGTGACTCTGTTCTGTTTTGTAATTCAGTTCAAGTGTAACGGTTTTTACATTCCCTCTATCAGTGATACCTTATGAGAAGTGTCCTTTTCTGTGTGACTTATTTCACTTAGAATCGTCGTACCTAAATCCACTCATCATGCTGCTACTAGCCTTATGACATTGATTTCATGGCTGAGTGATATTCCATTGTACATAAGGACCACAACTTCTTTATCCATTTTTCTCTTTCCTGCGATATTGAAGGTGGAATGAAGTGGAGGTCCTTGTCAACAGAGCAGCCCTAAACTTTGGGGTGCTTGTGTCTTGCTGATTTTTAATTTTCCCAATTTATACCCCCATGAGTGGAAGTGCCCTATGCTCTCTAAGCTTTGCTTTTTAGACGTTTCAGGACTCACCGTACACTTCTCCAGAGTGGCTGTTGACAATTTACATCCCGCCCATCAGTGTAGCAAGGCTCCCATTTCTCCATGGCCTGTCCTGCATTTCTGGTTTTGACACTTTTTTCAGCATGGCCCTTTTGACCGATGGGAAGCGAGACATCTTTGTAGCGCTGATTTGCCTTTCCAGGTTGCTTGGTTGGCCAAAAAGGGCGTATGCGTTTTTTCCTGAATATATTCAGGAAAAAACGCATACGCCCTTTTTGGCCAAGGGCATCATTGTCAACGTTTTGCCGCTTTTCATGTGCTTTAAAGGCGATTCGAATCTACCTCCTGAAATCTGTTTCCTGCAATTCTGCCTTGATTTCAAATCCTCTTCTTTGCCTTCCCTCAATATATTTGTGGATGAGAGTTATCATTTATAAGTCTGCAGGTTTGTGAATTGCAGTGCCCTGACCCTCCATTTTACAACTCGCTTTTTAGGGAGCTGGCCGCAAAAGCGCAGGATGGCTTCAGGCCCTGTTCTGGTTCCGGGGGGCAGGCTGAGCCTGTGGTTAATTCTTCTTCCTGATGGGAAAATAGAGTGACCTGTGCCTGTCCCAACACCAAGAGCTAGTCTTTCATTGGTTCCACGTCTTCCCGTTCATCCTCAGTACAAATTGCAACCTGTACGGAACAGGAGGTTAAAGGTGCTGATGCTCCAAGGAGGGAGATTGCTAGTAAAGTGGCTGGAATGGCGAACCCGGGCACAAGCAGATGAGAAATGAGGTGCGTTTTAGAAACCTTTCCCCATCACACGGTGTACCATCTTCTGGGTATCTCATGCATGTTTTCGATGTAGGAAGATGCCCTTGAACCTGGAGATTTGGGACCCATGCGATGGGTACCACGCAGTAATACTTTAAAGGGTCTGCGTTTGCTCACCCAACCTCACCAAACCTCTCAGCCGCAACAGTGTCCACCCTTATGTCTCATCCAGCTGTGTGTCTAGATATGGTCAATCCAGGTTGCATCACAGCCCCTGAACGCATTGTGTAAGAATTCCTCTCTCTTTCACTGTCTTTGTTTCATGGGTTTTTCAAAGTAATTTATTTTTATAATGGGGTTTAGCTGCTTTTCACTGCTGTGTTTATGCCGCTTTTTACCCACTTGACACACTAACAGAGAGATATCAATACATAGGTTTTAAGATTATTACTAGTCAGATATATTCTTGTGCGGTGAATAGGGCGTGTTGAGTCCAGTTCTCTGAGCAAGGAGTAGGTCTTGTCTATTACATATTGGGTTTATGGAACGGTATCTGAGCTAATTTGAAACCCTTGTTTTATGTATCACCCCACCTCACCTTTCCCGTTAAGCAGCCATAGTGTGTTTTCTGCATGTGTGACTCTGTTCTGTTTTGTAATTCAGTTCAAGTGTAACGGTTTTTACATTCCCTCTATAAGTGATACCTTATGAGAAGTGTCCTTTGCTGTGTGACTTATTTCACTTAGAGTCGTCGTACCTAAATCCACTCATCATGCTGCTACTAGCCTTATGACATTGATTTCACGGCTGAGTGATATTCCATTGTACATAAGGACCACAACTTCTTTATCCATTTTTCTCTTTCCTGGGATATTGAAGGTGGAATGAAGTGGAGGTCCTTGTCAACAGAGCAGCCCTAAACTTTGGGGTGCTTGTGTCTTGCTGATTTTTCATTTTCCCAATTTATACCCCCATGAGTGGAAGTGCCCTATGCTCTCTAAGCTTTGCTTTTTAGACGTTTCAGGACTCACCGTACACTTCTCCAGAGTGGCTGTTGACAATTTACATCCCGCCCATCAGTGTAGCAAGGCTCCCATTTCTCCATGGCCTGTCCTGCATTTCTGGTTTTGACACTTTTTTCAGCATGGCCCTTTTGACCAATGGGAAGCGAGACATCTTTGTAGCGCTGATTTGCCTTTCCAGGTTGCTTGGTTGGCCAAAAAGGGCGTATGCGTTTTTTCCTGAATATATTCAGGAAAAAACGCATACGCCCTTTTTTGCCAAGGGCATCATTGTCAACGTTTTGCCGCTTTTCATGTGCTTTAAAGGCGATTCGAATCTACCTCCTGAAATCTGTTTCCTGCAATTCTGCCTTGATTTCAAATCCTCTTCTTTGCCTTCCCTCAATATATTTGTGGATGAGAGTTATCATTTATAACTCTGCAGGTTTGTGAATTGCAGTGCCCTGAACCTCCATTTTACAACTCGCTTTTTAGGGAGCTGGCCGCAAAAGCGCAGGATGGCTTCAGGCCCTGTTCTGGTTCCGGGGGGCAGGCTGAGCCTGTGGTTAATTCTTCTTCCTGATGGGAAAATAGAGTGACCTGTGCCTGTCCCAACACCAAGAGCTAGTCTTTCATTGGTTCCACGTCTTCCCGTTCATCCTCAGTACAAATTGCAACCTGTACGGAACAGGAGGTTAAAGGTGCTGATGCTCCAAGTAGGGAGATTGCTAGTAAAGCGGCTGGAATAGCGAACCCGGGCACAAGGAGATGAGAAATGAGGTGCGTTTTAGAAACCTTTCCCCATCACACGGTGTACCATCTTCTGGGTTTCTCATGCATGTTTTCGATGTAGGAAGATGCCCTTGAACCTGGCGATTTGGGACCCATGCGATGGGTACCATGCAGTATTACTTTAAAGGGTCTGCGTTTGCTCACCCAACCTCACCAAACCTCTCAGCCCCAAGAGTGTCCACCCTTATGTCTCATCCAGCTGTGGGTCTAGATATGGTCAATCCAGGTTGCATCACAGCCCCTGAACGCATTGTGTAAGAATTCCTCTCTCTTTCACTGTCTTTGTTTCATGGGTTTTTCAAAGTAATTTATTTTTATAATGGGGTTTAGCTGCTTTTCACTGCTGTGTTTATGCCGCTTTTTACCCACTTGACACACTAACAGAGAGATATCAATACATAGGTTTTAAGATTATTACTAGTCAGATATATTCTTGTGCGGTGAATAGGGCGTGTTGAGTCCAGTTCTCTGAGCAAGGAGTAGGTCTTGTCTATTACATATTGGGTTTATGGAACGGTATCTGAGCTAATTTGAAACCCTTGTTTTATGTATCACCCCACCTCACCTTTCCCGTTAAGCAGCCATAGTGTGTTTTCTGCATGTGTGACTCTGTTCTCTTTTGTAATTCAGTTCAAGTGTAACGGTTTTTACATTCCCTCTATCAGTGATACCTTTTGAGAAGTGCCCTTTTCTGTGTGACTTATTTCACTTAGAGTCGTCATACCTAAATCCACTCATCATGCTGCTACTAGCCTTATGACATTGATTTCACGGCTGAGTGATATTCCATTGTACATAAGGACCACAACTTCTTTATCCATTTTTCTCTTTCCTGGGATATTGAAGGTGGAATGAAGACGAGGTCCTTGTCAACAGAGCAGCCCTAAACTTTGGGGTGCTTGTGTCTTGCTGATTTTTAATTTTCCCAATTTATAACCCCATGAGTGGAAGTGCCCTATGCTCTCTAAGCTTTGTTTTTTAGATGTTTCAGGACTCACCGTACGCTTCTCCAGAGTGGCTGTTGACAATTTACATCCCGCCCATCAGTGTAGCAAGGCTCCCATTTCTCCATGGCCTGTCCTGCATTTCTGGTTTTGACACTTTTTTCAGCATGGCCCTTTTGACCAATGGGAAGCGAGACATCTTTGTAGCGCTGATTTGCCTTTCCAGGTTGCTTGGTTGGCCAAAAAGGGCGTATGCGGTTTTTCCTGAATATATTCAGGAAAAAACGCATACGCCCTTTTTGGCCAAGGGCATCATTGTCAACGTTTTGCCACTTTTCATGTGCTTTAAAGGCGATTCGAATCTACCTCCTGAAATCTGTTTCCTGCAATTCTGCCTTGATTTCAAATCCTCTTCTTTGCCTTCCCTCAATATATTTGTGGACGAGAGTTATCATTTATAACTCTGCAGGTTTGTGAATTGCAGTGCCCTGAACCTCCATTTTACAACTCGCTTTTTTGGGAGTTGGCCGCAAAAGCGCAGGATGGCTTCAGGCCCTGTTCTGGTTCCGGGGGGCAGGCTGAGCCTGTGGTTAATTCTTCTTCCTTATGGGAAAATAGAGTAACCTGTGCCTGTCCCAACACCAAGAGCTAGTCTCTCATTGGTTCCACGTCTTCCCGTTCATCCTCAGGACAAATTGCAACCTGTACGGAACAGGAGGTTAAAGGTGCTGATGCTCCAAGTAGGGAGATTGCTAGTAAAGCGGCTGGAATAGTGAACCCGGGCACAAGGAGATGAGAAATGAGGTGCGTTTTAGAAACCTTTCCACATCACACGGTGTACCATTTTCTGGGTTTCTCATGCTTGTTTTCGATGTAGGAAGATGCCCTTGAACCTGGCGATTTGGGACCCATGCGATGGGTACCATGCAGTATTACTTTAAAGGGTCTGCGTTTGCTCACCCAACCTCACCAAACCTCTCAGCCCCAAGAGTGTCCACCCTTATGTCTCATCCAGCTGTGGGTCTAGATATGGTCAATCCAGGTTGCATCACAGCCCGTGAACGCATTGTGTAAGAATTTCTCTCTCTTTCACTGTCTTTGTTTCATGGGTTTTTCAAAGTAATTTATTTTTATAATGGGGTTTAGCTGCTTTTCACTGCTGTGTTTATGCCGCTTTACACCCACTTGACACACTAAGAGAGAGATATCAATACATAAGTTTTAAGATTATTACTAGTCAGATATATTCTTGTGCGGTGAATAGGGCGTGTTGAGTCCAGTTCTCTGAGCAAGGAGTAGGTCTTGTCTATTACATATTGGTTTTATGGAACGGTATCTGAGCTAATTTGAAACCCTTGTTTTATGTATCACCCCACCTCACCTTTCCCGTTAAGCAGCCATAGTGTGTTTTCTGCATGTGTGACTCTGTTCTGTTTTGTAATTCAGTTGAAGTGTAACGGTTTTTACATTCCCTCTATCAGTGATACCTTATGAGAAGTGTCCTTTTCTGTGTGACTTATTTCCCTTAGAGTCGTTGTACCTAAATCCACTCATCATGCTGCTACTAGCCTTAGGACATTGATTTCACGGCTGAGCGATATTCCATTGTACATAAGGACCACAACTTCTTTATCCATTTTTCTCTTTCCTGGGATATTGAAGGTGGAATGAAGTGGAGGTCCTTGTCAACAGAGCAGCCCTAAACTTTGGGGTGCTTGTGTCTTGCTGATTTTTCATTTTCCCAATTTATACCCCCATGAGTGGAAGTGCCCTATGCTCTCTAAGCTTTGCTTTTTAGACGTTTCAGGACTCACCGTACACTTCTCCAGAGTGGCTGTTGACAATTTACATCCCGCCCATCAGTGTAGCAAGGCTCCCATTTCTCCATGGCCTGTCCTGCATTTCTGGTTTTGACACTTTTTTCAGCATGGCCCTTTTAACCGATGGGAAGCGAGACTTCTTTGTAGCGCTGATTTGCTTTTCCAGGTTGCTTGGTTGGCCAAAAAGGGCGTATGCGTTTTTTCCTGAATATATTCAGGAAAAAACGCATACGCCCTTTTTGGCCAAGGGCATCATTGTCAACGTTTTGCCGCTTTTCATGTGCTTTAAAGGCGATTCGAATCTACCTCCTTAAATCTGTTTGCTGCAATTCTGCCTTGATTTCAAATCCTCTTCTTTGCCTTCCCTCAATATATTTGTGGATGAGAGTTATCATTTATAACTCTGCAGGTTTGTGAATTGCAGTGCCCTGAACCTCCATTTTACAACTCGCTTTTTAGGGAGCTGGCCGCAAAAGCGCAGGATGGCTTCAGGCCCTGTTCTGGTTCCGGGGGGCAGGCTGAGCCTGTGGTTAATTCTTCTTCCTGATGGGAAAATAGAGTGACCTGTGCCTGTCCCAACACCAAGAGCTAGTCTTTCATTGGTTCCACGTCTTCCCGTTCATCCTCAGTACAAATTGCAACCTGTACGGAACAGGAGGTTAAAGGTGCTGATGCTCCAAAGAGGGAGATTGCTAGTAAAGTGGCTGGAATGGCGAACCCGGGCACAAGCAGATGAGAAATGAGGTGCGTTTTAGAAACCTTTCCCCATCACACAGTGTACCATCTTCTGGGTATCTCATGCATGTTTTCGATGTAGGAAGATGACCTTGAACCTGGAGATTTGGGACCCATGCGATGGGTACCACGCAGTATTACTTTAAAGGGTCTGCGTTTGCTCACCCAACCTCACCAAACCTCTCAGCCGCAACAGTGTCCACCCTTATGTCTCATCCAGCTGTGGGTCTAGATATGGTCAATCCAGGTTGCATCACAGCCCCTGAACGCATTGTGTAAGAATTTCTCTCTCTTTCACTGTCTTTGTTTCATGGGTTTTTCAAAGTAATTTATTTTTATAATGGGGTTTAGCTGCTTTTCACTGCTGTGTTTATGCCGCTTTTTACCCACTTGACACACTAACAGAGACATATCAATACATAGGTTTTAAGATTATTACTAGTCAGATATATTCTTGTGCGGTGAATAGGGCGTGTTGAGTCCAGTTCTCTGAGCAAGGAGTAGGTCTTGTCTATTACATATTGGGTTTATGGAACGGTATCTGAGCTAATTTGAAACCCTTGTTTTATGTATCACCCCACCTCACCTTTCCCGTTAAGCAGCCATAGTGTGTTTTCTGCATGTGTGACTCTGTTCTGTTTTGTAATTCAGTTCAAGTGTAACGGTTTTTACATTCCCTCTATCAGTGATACCTTATGAGAAGTGTCCTTTTCTGTGTGACTTATTTCACTTAGAGTCGTCGTACCTAAATCCACTCATCATGCTGGTACTAGCCTTATGACATTGATTTCACGGCTGAGTGATATTCCATTGTACATAAGGACCACAACTTCTTTATCCATTTTTCTCTTTCCTGGGATATTGAAGGTGGAATGAAGTGGAGGTCCTTGTCAACAGAGCAGCCCTAAACTTTGGGGTGCTTGTGTCTTGCTGATTTTTCATTTTCCCAATTTATACCCCCATGAGTGGAAGTGCCCTATGCTCTCTAAGCTTTGCTTTTTAGACGTTTCAGGACTCACCGTACACTTCTCCAGAGTGGCTGTTGACAATTTACATCCCGCCCATCAGTGTAGCAAGGCTCCCATTTCTCCATGGCCTGTCCTGCATTTCTGGTTTTGACACTTTTTTCAGCATGGCCCTTTTGACCAATGGGAAGCGAGACATCTTTGTAGCGCTGATTTGCCTTTCCAGGTTGCTTGGTTGGCCAAAAAGGGCGTATGCGTTTTTTCCTGAATATATTCAGGAAAAAACGCATACGCCCTTTTTGGCCAAGGGCATCATTGTCAACGTTTTGCCGCTTTTCATGTGCTTTAAAGGCGATTCGAATCTACCTCCTGAAATCTGTTTCCTGCAATTCTGCCTTGATTTCAAATCCTCTTCTTTGCCTTCCCTCAATATATTTGTGGATGAGAGTTATCATTTATAACTCTGCAGGTTTGTGAATTGCAGTGCCCTGAACCTCCATTTTACAACTCGCTTTTTAGGGAGCTGGCCGCAAAAGCGCAGGATGGCTTCAGGCCCTGTTCTGGTTCCGGGGGGCAGGCTGAGCCTGTGGTTAATTCTTCTTCCTGATGGGAAAATAGAGTGACCTGTGCCTGTCCCAACACCAAGAGCTAGTCTTTCATTGGTTCCACGTCTTCCCGTTCATCCTCAGTACAAATTGCAACCTGTACGGAACAGGAGGTTAAAGGTGCTGATGCTCCAAGGAGGGAGATTGCTAGTAAAGTGGCTGGAATGGCGAACCCGGGCACAAGCAGATGAGAAATGAGGTGCGTTTTAGAATCCTTTCCCCATCACACGGTGTACCATCTTCTGGGTATCTCATGCATGTTTTCGATGTAGGAAGATGCCCTTGAACCTGGAGATTTGGGACCCATGCGATGGGTACCAGGCAGTAATACTTTAAAGGGTCTGCGTTTGCTCACCCAACCTCACCAAACCTCTCAGCCGCAACAGTGTCCACCCTTATGTCTCATCCAGCTGTGGGTCTAGATATGGTCAATCCAGGTTGCATCACAGCCCCTGAACGCATTGTGTAAGAATTTCTCTCTCTTTCACTGTCTTTGTTTCATGGGTTTTTCAAAGTAATTTATTTTTATAATGGGGTTTAGCTGCTTTTCACTGCTGTGTTTATGCCGCTTTTTACCCACTTGACACACTAACAGAGACATATCAATACATAGGTTTTAAGATTATTACTAGTCAGATATATTCTTGTGCGGTGAATAGGGCGTGTTGAGTCCAGTTCTCTGAGCAAGGAGTAGGTCTTGTCTATTACATATTGGGTTTATGGAACGGTATCTGAGCTAATTTGAAACCCTTGTTTTATGTATCACCCCACCTCACCTTTCCCGTTAAGCAGCCATAGTGTGTTTTCTGCATGTGTGACTCTGTTCTGTTTTGTAATTCAGTTCAAGTGTAACGGTTTTTACATTCCCTCTATCAGTGATACCTTATGAGAAGTGTCCTTTTCTGTGTGACTTATTTCACTTAGAGTCGTCGTACCTAAATCCACTCATCATGCTGGTACTAGCCTTATGACATTGATTTCACGGCTGAGTGATATTCCATTGTACATAAGGACCACAACTTCTTTATCCATTTTTCTCTTTCCTGGGATATTGAAGGTGGAATGAAGTGGAGGTCCTTGTCAACAGAGCAGCCCTAAACTTTGGGGTGCTTGTGTCTTGCTGATTTTTCATTTTCCCAATTTATACCCCCATGAGTGGAAGTGCCCTATGCTCTCTAAGCTTTGCTTTTTAGACGTTTCAGGACTCACCGTACACTTCTCCAGAGTGGCTGTTGACAATTTACATCCCGCCCATCAGTGTAGCAAGGCTCCCATTTCTCCATGGCCTGTCCTGCATTTCTGGTTTTGACACTTTTTTCAGCATGGCCCTTTTGACCAATGGGAAGCGAGACATCTTTGTAGCGCTGATTTGCCTTTCCAGGTTGCTTGGTTGGCCAAAAAGGGCGTATGCGTTTTTTCCTGAATATATTCAGGAAAAAACGCATACGCCCTTTTTGGCCAAGGGCATCATTGTCAACGTTTTGCCGCTTTTCATGTGCTTTAAAGGCGATTCGAATCTACCTCCTGAAATCTGTTTCCTGCAATTCTGCCTTGATTTCAAATCCTCTTCTTTGCCTTCCCTCAATATATTTGTGGATGAGAGTTATCATTTATAACTCTGCAGGTTTGTGAATTGCAGTGCCCTGAACCTCCATTTTACAACTCGCTTTTTAGGGAGCTGGCCGCAAAAGCGCAGGATGGCTTCAGGCCCTGTTCTGGTTCCGGGGGGCAGGCTGAGCCTGTGGTTAATTCTTCTTCCTGATGGGAAAATAGAGTGACCTGTGCCTGTCCCAACACCAAGAGCTAGTCTTTCATTGGTTCCACGTCTTCCCGTTCATCCTCAGTACAAATTGCAACCTGTACGGAACAGGAGGTTAAAGGTGCTGATGCTCCAAGGAGGGAGATTGCTAGTAAAGTGGCTGGAATGGCGAACCCGGGCACAAGCAGATGAGAAATGAGGTGCGTTTTAGAATCCTTTCCCCATCACACGGTGTACCATCTTCTGGGTATCTCATGCATGTTTTCGATGTAGGAAGATGCCCTTGAACCTGGAGATTTGGGACCCATGCGATGGGTACCAGGCAGTAATACTTTAAAGGGTCTGCGTTTGCTCACCCAACCTCACCAAACCTCTCAGCCGCAACAGTGTCCACCCTTATGTCTCATCCAGCTGTGGGTCTAGATATGGTCAATCCAGGTTGCATCACAGCCCCTGAACGCATTGTGTAAGAATTCCTCTCTCTTTCACTGTCTTTGTTTCATGGGTTTTTCAAAGTAATTTATTTTTATAATGGGGTTTAGCTGCTTTTCACTGCTGTGTTTATGCCGCTTTTTACCCACTTGACACACTAACAGAGAGATATCAATACATAGGTTTTAAGATTATTACTAGTCAGATATATTCTTGTGCGGTGAATAGGGCGTGTTGAGTCCAGTTCTCTGAGCAAGGAGTAGGTCTTGTCTATTACATATTGGGTTTATGGAACGGTATCTGAGCTAATTTGAAACCCTTGTTTTATGTATCACCCCACCTCACCTTTCCCGTTAAGCAGCCATAGTGTGTTTTCTGCATGTGTGACTCTGTTCTCTTTTGTAATTCAGTTCAAGTGTAACGGTTTTTACATTCCCTCTATCAGTGATACCTTTTGAGAAGTGCCCTTTTCTGTGTGACTTATTTCACTTAGAGTCGTCATACCTAAATCCACTCATCATGCTGCTACTAGCCTTATGACATTGATTTCACGGCTGAGTGATATTCCATTGTACATAAGGACCACAACTTCTTTATCCATTTTTCTCTTTCCTGGGATATTGAAGGTGGAATGAAGAGGAGGTCCTTGTCAACAGAGCAGCCCTAAACTTTGGGGTGCTTGTGTCTTGCTGATTTTTAATTTTCCCAATTTATAACCCCATGAGTGGAAGTGCCCTATGCTCTCTAAGCTTTGTTTTTTAGATGTTTCAGGACTCACCGTACGCTTCTCCAGAGTGGCTGTTGGCAATTTACATCCCGCCCATCAGTGTAGCAAGGCTCCCATTTCTCCATGGCCTGTCCTGCATTTGTGGTTTTGACACTTTTTTCAGCATGGCCTTTTTAACCGATGGGAAGCGAGACATCTTTGTAGCGCTGATTTGCCTTTCCAGGTTGCTTGGTTGGCCAAAAAGGGCGTATGCGGTTTTTCCTGAATATATTCAGGAAAAAACGCATACGCCCTTTTTGGCCAAGGGCATCATTGTCAACGTTTTGCCGCTTTTCATGTGCTTTAAAGGCGATTCGAATCTACCTCCTGAAATCTGTTTCCTGCAATTCTGCCTTGATTTCAAATCCTCTTCTTTGCCTTCCCTCAATATATTTGTGGACGAGAGTTATCATTTATAACTCTGCAGGTTTGTGAATTGCAGTGCCCTGAACCTCCATTTTACAACTCGCTTTTTTGGAAGTTGGCCGCAAAAGCGCAGGATGGCTTCAGGCCCTGTTCTTGTTCCGGGGGGCAGGCTGAGCCTGTGGTTAATTCTTCTTCCTGATGGGAAAATAGAGTAACCTGTGCCTGTCCCAACACCAAGAGCTACTCTCTCATTGGTTCCACGTCTTCCCGTTCATCCTCAGGACAAATTGCAACCTGTACGGAACAGGAGGTTAAAGGTGCTGATGCTCCAAGTAGGGAGATTGCTAGTAAAGCGGCTGGAATAGCGAACCCGGGCACAAGGAGATGAGAAATGAGGTGCGTTTTAGAAACCTTTCCACATCACACGGTGTACCATCTTCTGGGTTTCTCATGCATGTTTTCGATGTAGGAAGATGCCCTTGAACCTGGCGATTTGGGACCCATGCGATGGGTACCATGCAGTATTACTTTAAAGGGTCTGCGTTTGCTCACCCAACCTCACCAAACCTCTCAGCCCCAAGAGTGTCCACCCTTATGTCTCATCCAGCTGTGGGTCTAGATATGGTCAATCCAGGTTGCATCACAGCCCGTGAACGCATTGTGTAAGAATTTCTATCTCTTTCACTGTCTTTGTTTCATGGGTTTTTCAAAGTAATTTATTTTTATAATGGGGTTTATCTGCTTTTCACTGCTGTGTTTATGCCGCTTTACACCCACTTGACACACTAACAGAGAGATATCAATACATAAGTTTTAAGATTATTACTAGTCAGATATATTCTTGTGCGGTGAATAGGGCGTGTTGAGTCCAGTTCTCTGAGCAAGGAGTAGGTCTTGTCTATTACATATTGGTTTTATGGAACGGTATCTGAGCTAATTTGAAACCCTTGTTTTATGTATCACCCCACCTCACCTTTCCCGTTAAGCAGCCATAGTGTGTTTTCTGCATGTGTGACTCTGTTCTGTTTTGTAATTCAGTTGAAGTGTAACGGTTTTTACATTCCCTCTATCAGTGATACCTTATGAGAAGTGTCCTTTTCTGTGTGACTTATTTCCCTTAGAGTCGTTGTACCTAAATCCACTCATCATGCTGCTACTAGCCTTATGACATTGATTTCACGGCTGAGCGATATTCCATTGTACATAAGGACCACAACTTCTTTATCCATTTTTCTCTTTCCTGGGATATTGAAGGTGGAATGAAGTGGAGGTCCTTGTCAACAGAGCAGCCCTAAACTTTGGGGTGCTTGTGTCTTGCTGATTTTTCATTTTCCCAATTTATACCCCCATGAGTGGAAGTGCCCTATGCTCTCTAAGCTTTGCTTTTTAGACGTTTCAGGACTCACCGTACACTTCTCCAGAGTGGCTGTTGACAATTTACATCCCGCCCATCAGTGTAGCAAGGCTCCCATTTCTCCATGGCCTGTCCTGCATTTCTGGTTTTGACACTTTTTTCAGCATGGCCCTTTTAACCGATGGGAAGCGAGACTTCTTTGTAGCGCTGATTTGCCTTTCCAGGTTGCTTGGTTGGCCAAAAAGGGCGTATGCGTTTTTTCCTGAATATATTCAGGAAAAAACGCATACGCCCTTTTTGGCCAAGGGCATCATTGTCAACGTTTTGCCGCTTTTCATGTGCTTTAAAGGCGATTCGAATCTACCTCCTGAAATCTGTTTCCTGCAATTCTGCCTTGATTTCAAATCCTCTTCTTTGCCTTCCCTCAATATATTTGTGGATGAGAGTTATCATTTATAACTCTGCAGGTTTGTGAATTGCAGTGCCCTGAACCTCCATTTTACAACTCGCTTTTTAGGGAGCTGGCCGCAAAAGCGCAGGATGGCTTCAGGCCCTGTTCTGGTTCCGGGGGGCAGGCTGAGCCTGTGGTTAATTCTTCTTCCTGATGGGAAAATAGAGTGACCTGTGCCTGTCCCAACACCAAGAGCTAGTCTTTCATTGGTTCCACGTCTTCCCGTTCATCCTCAGTACAAATTGCAACCTGTACGGAACAGGAGGTTAAAGGTGCTGATGCTCCAAGGAGGGAGATTGCTAGTAAAGTGGCTGGAATGGCGAACCCGGGCACAAGCAGATGAGAAATGAGGTGCGTTTTAGAAACCTTTCCCCATCACACAGTGTACCATCTTCTGGGTATCTCATGCATGTTTTCGATGTAGGAAGATGACCTTGAACCTGGAGATTTGGGACCCATGCGATGGGTACCACGCAGTATTACTTTAAAGGGTCTGCGTTTGCTCACCCAACCTCACCAAACCTCTCAGCCGCAACAGTGTCCACCCTTATGTCTCATCCAGCTGTGGGTCTAGATATGGTCAATCCAGGTTGCATCACAGCCCCTGAACGCATTGTGTAAGAATTTCTCTCTCTTTCACTGTCTTTGTTTCATGGGTTTTTCAAAGTAATTTATTTTTATAATGGGGTTTAGCTGCTTTTCACTGCTGTGTTTATGCCGCTTTTTACCCACTTGACACACTAACAGAGACATATCAATACATAGGTTTTAAGATTATTACTAGTCAGATATATTCTTGTGCGGTGAATAGGGCGTGTTGAGTCCAGTTCTCTGAGCAAGGAGTAGGTCTTGTCTATTACATATTGGGTTTATGGAACGGTATCTGAGCTAATTTGAAACCCTTGTTTTATGTATCACCCCACCTCACCTTTCCCGTTAAGCAGCCATAGTGTGTTTTCTGCATGTGTGACTCTGTTCTGTTTTGTAATTCAGTTCAAGTGTAACGGTTTTTACATTCCCTCTATCAGTGATACCTTATGAGAAGTGTCCTTTGCTGTGTGACTTATTTCACTTAGAGTCGTCGTACCTAAATCCACTCATCATGCTGGTACTAGCCTTATGACATTGATTTCACGGCTGAGTGATATTCCATTGTACATAAGGACCACAACTTCTTTATCCATTTTTCTCTTTCCTGGGATATTGAAGGTGGAATGAAGTGGAGGTCCTTGTCAACAGAGCAGCCCTAAACTTTGGGGTGCTTGTGTCTTGCTGATTTTTCATTTTCCCAATTTATACCCCCATGAGTGGAAGTGCCCTATGCTCTCTAAGCTTTGCTTTTTAGACGTTTCAGGACTCACCGTACACTTCTCCAGAGTGGCTGTTGACAATTTACATCCCGCCCATCAGTGTAGCAAGGCTCCCATTTCTCCATGGCCTGTCCTGCATTTCTGGTTTTGACACTTTTTTCAGCATGGCCCTTTTGACCAATGGGAAGCGAGACATCTTTGTAGCGCTGATTTGCCTTTCCAGGTTGCTTGGTTGGCCAAAAAGGGCGTATGCGTTTTTTCCTGAATATATTCAGGAAAAAACGCATACGCCCTTTTTGGCCAAGGGCATCATTGTCAACGTTTTGCCGCTTTTCATGTGCTTTAAAGGCGATTCGAATCTACCTCCTGAAATCTGTTTCCTGCAATTCTGCCTTGATTTCAAATCCTCTTCTTTGCCTTCCCTCAATATATTTGTGGATGAGAGTTATCATTTATAACTCTGCAGGTTTGTGAATTGCAGTGCCCTGAACCTCCATTTTACAACTCGCTTTTTAGGGAGCTGGCCGCAAAAGCGCAGGATGGCTTCAGGCCCTGTTCTGGTTCCGGGGGGCAGGCTGAGCCTGTGGTTAATTCTTCTTCCTGATGGGAAAATAGAGTGACCTGTGCCTGTCCCAACACCAAGAGCTAGTCTTTCATTGGTTCCACGTCTTCCCGTTCATCCTCAGTACAAATTGCAACCTGTACGGAACAGGAGGTTAAAGGTGCTGATGCTCCAAGGAGGGAGATTGCTAGTAAAGTGGCTGGAATGGCGAACCCGGGCACAAGCAGATGAGAAATGAGGTGCGTTTTAGAATCCTTTCCCCATCACACGGTGTACCATCTTCTGGGTATCTCATGCATGTTTTCGATGTAGGAAGATGCCCTTGAACCTGGAGATTTGGGACCCATGCGATGGGTACCACGCAGTAATACTTTAAAGGGTCTGCGTTTGCTCACCCAACCTCACCAAACCTCTCAGCCGCAACAGTGTCCACCCTTATGTCTCATCCAGCTGTGGGTCTAGATATGGTCAATCCAGGTTGCATCACAGCCCCTGAACGCATTGTGTAAGAATTCCTCTCTCTTTCACTGTCTTTGTTTCATGGGTTTTTCAAAGTAATTTATTTTTATAATGGGGTTTAGCTGCTTTTCACTGCTGTGTTTATGCCGCTTTTTACCCACTTGACACACTAACAGAGAGATATCAATACATAGGTTTTAAGATTATTACTAGTCAGATATATTCTTGTGCGGTGAATAGGGCGTGTTGAGTCCAGTTCTCTGAGCAAGGAGTAGGTCTTGTCTATTACATATTGGGTTTATGGAACGGTATCTGAGCTAATTTGAAACCCTTGTTTTATGTATCACCCCACCTCACCTTTCCCGTTAAGCAGCCATAGTGTGTTTTCTGCATGTGTGACTCTGTTCTCTTTTGTAATTCAGTTCAAGTGTAACGGTTTTTACATTCCCTCTATCAGTGATACCTTTTGAGAAGTGCCCTTTTCTGTGTGACTTATTTCACTTAGAGTCGTCATACCTAAATCCACTCATCATGCTGCTACTAGCCTTATGACATTGATTTCACGGCTGAGTGATATTCCATTGTACATAAGGACCACAACTTCTTTATCCATTTTTCTCTTTCCTGGGATATTGAAGGTGGAATGAAGAGGAGGTCCTTGTCAACAGAGCAGCCCTAAACTTTGGGGTGCTTGTGTCTTGCTGATTTTTAATTTTCCCAATTTATAACCCCATGAGTGGAAGTGCCCTATGCTCTCTAAGCTTTGTTTTTTAGATGTTTCAGGACTCACCGTACGCTTCTCCAGAGTGGCTGTTGGCAATTTACATCCCGCCCATCAGTGTAGCAAGGCTCCCATTTCTCCATGGCCTGTCCTGCATTTGTGGTTTTGACACTTTTTTCAGCATGGCCTTTTTAACCGATGGGAAGCGAGACATCTTTGTAGCGCTGATTTGCCTTTCCAGGTTGCTTGGTTGGCCAAAAAGGGCGTATGCGGTTTTTCCTGAATATATTCAGGAAAAAACGCATACGCCCTTTTTGGCCAAGGGCATCATTGTCAACGTTTTGCCGCTTTTCATGTGCTTTAAAGGCGATTCGAATCTACCTCCTGAAATCTGTTTCCTGCAATTCTGCCTTGATTTCAAATCCTCTTCTTTGCCTTCCCTCAATATATTTGTGGACGAGAGTTATCATTTATAACTCTGCAGGTTTGTGAATTGCAGTGCCCTGAACCTCCATTTTACAACTCGCTTTTTTGGGAGTTGGCCGCAAAAGCGCAGGATGGCTTCAGGCCCTGTTCTGGTTCCGGGGGGCAGGCTGAGCCTGTGGTTAATTCTTCTTCCTGATGGGAAAATAGAGTAACCTGTGCCTGTCCCAACACCAAGAGCTAGTCTCTCATTGGTTCCACGTCTTCCCGTTCATCCTCAGGACAAATTGCAACCTGTACGGAACAGGAGGTTAAAGGTGCTGATGCTCCAAGTAGGGAGATTGCTAGTAAAGCGGCTGGAATAGCGAACCCGGGCACAAGGAGATGAGAAATGAGGTGCGTTTTAGAAACCTTTCCACATCACACGGTGTACCATCTTCTGGGTTTCTCATGCATGTTTTCGATGTAGGAAGATGCCCTTGAACCTGGCGATTTGGGACCCATGCGATGGGTACCATGCAGTATTACTTTAAAGGGTCTGCGTTTGCTCACCCAACCTCACCAAACCTCTCAGCCCCAAGAGTGTCCACCCTTATGTCTCATCCAGCTGTGGGTCTAGATATGGTCAATCCAGGTTGCATCACAGCCCGTGAACGCATTGTGTAAGAATTTCTATCTCTTTCACTGTCTTTGTTTCATGGGTTTTTCAAAGTAATTTATTTTTATAATGGGGTTTAGCTGCTTTTCACTGCTGTGTTTATGCCGCTTTACACCCACTTGACACACTAACAGAGAGATATCAATACATAAGTTTTAAGATTATTACTAGTCAGATATATTCTTGTGCGGTGAATAGGGCGTGTTGAGTCCAGTTCTCTGAGCAAGGAGTAGGTCTTGTCTATTACATATTGGTTTTATGGAACGGTATCTGAGCTCATTTGAAACCCTTGTTTTATGTATCACCCCACCTCACCTTTCCCGTTAAGCAGCCATAGTGTGTTTTCTGCATGTGTGACTCTGTTCTGTTTTGTAATTCAGTTCAAGTGTAACGGTTTTTACATTCCCTCTATCAGTGATACCTTATGAGAAGTGTCCTTTTCTGTGTGACTTATTTCCCTTAGAGTCGTTGTACCTAAATCCACTCATCATGCTGCTACTAGCCTTATGACATTGATTTCACGGCTGAGCGATATTCCATTGTACATAAGGACCACAACTTCTTTATCCATTTTTCTCTTTCCTGGGATATTGAAGGTGGAATGAAGTGGAGGTCCTTGTCAATAGAGCAGCCCTAAACTTTGGGGTGCTTGTGTCTTGCTGATTTTTCATTTTCCCAATTTATACCCCCATGAGTGGAAGTGCCCTATGCTCTCTAAGCTTTGCTTTTTAGACGTTTCAGGACTCACCGTACACTTCTCCAGAGTGGCTGTTGACAATTTACATCCCGCCCATCAGTGTAGCAAGGCTCCCATTTCTCCATGGCCTGTCCTGCATTTCTGGTTTTGACACTTTTTTCAGCATGGCCCTTTTAACCGATGGGAAGCGAGACTTCTTTGTAGCGCTGATTTGCCTTTCCAGGTTGCTTGGTTGGCCAAAAAGGGCGTATGCGTTTTTTCCTGAATATATTCAGGAAAAAACGCATACGCCCTTTTTGGCCAAGGGCATCATTGTCAACGTTTTGCCGCTTTTCATGTGCTTTAAAGGCGATTCGAATCTACCTCCTGAAATCTGTTTCCTGCAATTCTGCCTTGATTTCAAATCCTCTTCTTTGCCTTCCCTCAATATATTTGTGGATGAGAGTTATCATTTATAACTCTGCAGGTTTGTGAATTGCAGTGCCCTGAACCTCCATTTTACAACTCGCTTTTTAGGGAGCTGGCCGCAAAAGCGCAGGATGGCTTCAGGCCCTGTTCTGGTTCCGGGGGGCAGGCTGAGCCTGTGGTTAATTCTTCTTCCTGATGGGAAAATAGAGTGACCTGTGCCTGTCCCAACACCAAGAGCTAGTCTTTCATTGGTTCCACGTCTTCCCGTTCATCCTCAGTACAAATTGCAACCTGTACGGAACAGGAGGTTAAAGGTGCTGATGCTCCAAGGAGGGAGATTGCTAGTAAAGTGGCTGGAATGGCGAACCCGGGCACAAGCAGATGAGAAATGAGGTGCGTTTTAGAAACCTTTCCCCATCACACAGTGTACCATCTTCTGGGTATCTCATGCATGTTTTCGATGTAGGAAGATGACCTTGAACCTGGAGATTTGGGACCCATGCGATGGGTACCACGCAGTATTACTTTAAAGGGTCTGCGTTTGCTCACCCAACCTCACCAAACCTCTCAGCCGCAACAGTGTCCACCCTTATGTCTCATCCAGCTGTGGGTCTAGATATGGTCAATCCAGGTTGCATCACAGCCCCTGAACGCATTGTGTAAGAATTTCTCTCTCTTTCACTGTCTTTGTTTCATGGGTTTTTCAAAGTAATTTATTTTTATAATGGGGTTTAGCTGCTTTTCACTGCTGTGTTTATGCCGCTTTTTACCCACTTGACACACTAACAGAGACATATCAATACATAGGTTTTAAGATTATTACTAGTCAGATATATTCTTGTGCGGTGAATAGGGCGTGTTGAGTCCAGTTCTCTGAGCAAGGAGTAGGTCTTGTCTATTACATATTGGGTTTATGGAACGGTATCTGAGCTAATTTGAAACCCTTGTTTTATGTATCACCCCACCTCACCTTTCCCGTTAAGCAGCCATAGTGTGTTTTCTGCATGTGTGACTCTGTTCTGTTTTGTAATTCAGTTCAAGTGTAACGGTTTTTACATTCCCTCTATCAGTGATACCTTATGAGAAGTGTCCTTTGCTGTGTGACTTATTTCACTTAGAGTCGTCGTACCTAAATCCACTCATCATGCTGGTACTAGCCTTATGACATTGATTTCACGGCTGAGTGATATTCCATTGTACATAAGGACCACAACTTCTTTATCCATTTTTCTCTTTCCTGGGATATTGAAGGTGGAATGAAGTGGAGGTCCTTGTCAACAGAGCAGCCCTAAACTTTGGGGTGCTTGTGTCTTGCTGATTTTTCATTTTCCCAATTTATACCCCCATGAGTGGAAGTGCCCTATGCTCTCTAAGCTTTGCTTTTTAGACGTTTCAGGACTCACCGTACACTTCTCCAGAGTGGCTGTTGACAATTTACATCCCGCCCATCAGTGTAGCAAGGCTCCCATTTCTCCATGGCCTGTCCTGCATTTCTGGTTTTGACACTTTTTTCAGCATGGCCCTTTTGACCAATGGGAAGCGAGACATCTTTGTAGCGCTGATTTGCCTTTCCAGGTTGCTTGGTTGGCCAAAAAGTGCGTATGCGTTTTTTCCTGAATATATTCAGGAAAAAACGCATACGCCCTTTTTGGCCAAGGGCATCATTGTCAACGTTTTGCCGCTTTTCATGTGCTTTAAAGGCGATTCGAATCTACCTCCTGAAATCTGTTTCCTGCAATTCTGCCTTGATTTCAAATCCTCTTCTTTGCCTTCCCTCAATATATTTGTGGATGAGAGTTATCATTTATAACTCTGCAGGTTTGTGAATTGCAGTGCCCTGAACCTCCATTTTACAACTCGCTTTTTAGGGAGCTGGCCGCAAAAGCGCAGGATGGCTTCAGGCCCTGTTCTGGTTCCGGGGGGCAGGCTGAGCCTGTGGTTAATTCTTCTTCCTGATGGGAAAATAGAGTGACCTGTGCCTGTCCCAACACCAAGAGCTAGTCTTTCATTGGTTCCACGTCTTCCCGTTCATCCTCAGTACAAATTGCAACCTGTACGGAACAGGAGGTTAAAGGTGCTGATGCTCCAAGGAGGGAGATTGCTAGTAAAGTGGCTGGAATGGCGAACCCGGGCACAAGCAGATGAGAAATGAGGTGCGTTTTAGAAACCTTTCCCCATCACACGGTGTACCATCTTCTGGGTATCTCATGCATGTTTTCGATGTAGGAAGATGCCCTTGAACCTGGAGTTTTGGGACCCATGCAATGGGTACCACGCAGTAATACTTTAAAGGGTCTGCGTTTGCTCACCCAACCTCACCAAACCTCTCAGCCGCAACAGTGTCCACCCTTATGTCTCATCCAGCTGTGGGTCTAGATATGGTCAATCCAGGTTGCATCACAGCCCCTGAACGCATTGTGTAAGAATTCCTCTCTCTTTCACTGTCTTTGTTTCATGGGTTTTTCAAAGTAATTTATTTTTATAATGGGGTTTAGCTGCTTTTCACTGCTGTGTTTATGCCGCTTTTTACCCACTTGACACACTAACACAGAGATATCAATACATAGGTTTTAAGATTATTACTAGTCAGATATATTCTTGTGCGGTGAATAGGGCGTGTTGAGTCCAGTTCTCTGAGCAAGGAGTAGGTCTTGTCTATTACATATTGGGTTTATGGAACGGTATCTGAGCTAATTTGAAACCCTTGTTTTATGTATCACCCCACCTCACCTTTCCCGTTAAGCAGCCATAGTGTGTTTTCTGCATGTGTGACTCTGTTCTGTTTTGTAATTCAGTTCAAGTGTAACGGTTTTTACATTCCCTCTATAAGTGATACCTTATGAGAAGTGTCCTTTGCTGTGTGACTTATTTCACTTAGAGTCGTCGTACCTAAATCCACTCATCATGCTGCTACTAGCCTTATGACATTGATTTCACGGCTGAGTGATATTCCATTGTACATAAGGACCACAACTTCTTTATCCATTTTTCTCTTTCCTGGGATATTGAAGGTGGAATGAAGTGGAGGTCCTTTTCAACAGAGCAGCCCTAAACTTTGGGGTGCTTGTGTCTTGCTGATTTTTCATTTTCCCAATTTATACCCCCATGAGTGGAAGTGCCCTATGCTCTCTAAGCTTTGCTTTTTAGACGTTTCAGGACTCACCGTACACTTCTCCAGAGTGGCTGTTGACAATTTACATCCCGCCCATCAGTGTAGCAAGGCTCCCATTTCTCCATGGCCTGTCCTGCATTTCTGGTTTTGACACTTTTTTCAGCATGGCCCTTTTGACCAATGGGAAGCGAGACATCTTTGTAGCGCTGATTTGCCTTTCCAGGTTGCTTGGTTGGCCAAAAAGTGCGTATGCGTTTTTTCCTGAATATATTCAGGAAAAAACGCATACGCCCTTTTTGGCCAAGGGCATCATTGTCAACGTTTTGCCGCTTTTCATGTGCTTTAAAGGCGATTCGAATCTACCTCCTGAAATCTGTTTCCTGCAATTCTGCCTTGATTTCAAATCCTCTTCTTTGCCTTCCCTCAATATATTTGTGGATGAGAGTTATCATTTATAACTCTGCAGGTTTGTGAATTGCAGTGCCCTGAACCTCCATTTTACAACTCACTTTTTAGGGAGCTGGCCGCAAAAGCGCAGGATGGCTTCAGGCCCTGTTCTGGTTCCGGGGGGCAGGCTGAGCCTGTGGTTAATTCTTCTTCCTGATGGGAAAATAGAGTGACCTGTGCCTGTCCCAACACCAAGAGCTAGTCTTTCATTGGTTCCACGTCTTCCCGTTCATCCTCAGTAAAAATTGCAACCTGTACGGAACAGGAGGTTAAAGGTGCTGATGCTCCAAGGAGGGAGATTGCAAGTAAAGTGGCTGGAATGGCGAACCCGGGCACAAGCAGATGAGAAATGAGGTGCGTTTCAGAAACCTTTCCCCATCACACGGTGTACCATCTTCTGGGTATCTCATGCATGTTTTCGATGTAGGAAGATGCCCTTGAACCTGGAGATTTGGGACCCATGCAATGGGTACCACGCAGTAATACTTTAAAGGGTCTGCGTTTGCTCACCCAACCTCACCAAACCTCTCAGCCGCAACAGTGTCCACCCTTATGTCTCATCCAGCTGTGGGTCTAGATATGGTCAATCCAGGTTGCATCACAGCCCCTGAACGCATTGTGTAAGAATTCCTCTCTCTTTCACTGTCTTTGTTTCATGGGTTTTTCAAAGTAATTTATTTTTATAATGGGGTTTAGCTGCTTTTCACTGCTGTGTTTATGCCGCTTTTTACCCACTTGACACACTAACAGAGAGATATCAATACATAGGTTTTAAGATTATTACTAGTCAGATATATTCTTGTGCGGTGAATAGGGCGTGTTGAGTCCAGTTCTCTGAGCAAGGAGTAGGTCTTGTCTATTACATATTGGGTTTATGGAACGGTATCTGAGCTAATTTGAAACCCTTGTTTTATGTATCACCCCACCTCACCTTTCCCGTTAAGCAGCCATAGTGTGTTTTCTGCATGTGTGACTCTGTTCTGTTTTGTAATTCAGTTCAAGTGTAACGGTTTTTACATTCCCTCTATAAGTGATACCTTATGAGAAGTGTCCTTTGCTGTGTGACTTATTTCACTTAGAGTCGTCGTACCTAAATCCACTCATCATGCTGCTACTAGCCTTATGACATTGATTTCACGGCTGAGTGATATTCCATTGTACATAAGGACCACAACTTCTTTATCCATTTTTCTCTTTCCTGGGATATTGAAGGTGGAATGAAGTGGAGGTCCTTGTCAACAGAGCAGCCCTAAACTTTGGGGTGCTTGTGTCTTGCTGATTTTTAATTTTCCCAATTTATACCCCCATGAGTGGAAGTGCCCTATGCTCTCTAAGCTTTGCTTTTTAGACGTTTCAGGACTCACCGTACACTTCTCCAGAGTGGCTGTTGACAATTTACATCCCGCCCATCAGTGTAGCAAGGCTCCCATTTCTCCATGGTCTATCCTGCATTTCTGGTTTTGACACTTTTTTCAGCATGGCCCTTTTGACCAATGGGAAGCGAGACATCTTTGTAGCGCTGATTTGCCTTTCCAGGTTGCTTGGTTGGCCAAAAAGGGCGTATGCGTTTTTTCCTGAATATATTCAGGAAAAAACGCATACGCCCTTTTTGGCCAAGGGCATCATTGTCAACGTTTTGCCGCTTTTCATGTGCTTTAAAGGCGATTCGAATCTACCTCCTGAAATCTGTTTCCTGCAATTCTGCCTTGATTTCAAATCCTCTTCTTTACCTTCCCTCAATATATTTGTGGATGAGAGTTATCATTTATAACTCTGCAGGTTTGTGAATTGCAGTGCCCTGAACCTCCATTTTACAACTCGCTTTTTAGGGAGCTGGCCGCAAAAGCGCAGGATGGCTTCAGGCCCTGTTCTGGTTCCGGGGGGCAGGCTGAGCCTGTGGTTAATTCTTCTTCCTGATGGGAAAATAGAGTGACCTGTGCCTGTCCCAACACCAAGAGCTAGTCTTTCATTGGTTCCACGTCTTCCCGTTCATCCTCAGTACAAATTGCAACCTGTACGGAACAGGAGGTTAAAGGTGCTGATGCTCCAAGGAGGGAGATTGCTAGTAAAGTGGCTGGAATGGCGAACCCGGGCACAAGCAGATGAGAAATGAGGTGCGTTTTAGAAACCTTTCCCCATCACACGGTGTACCATCTTCTGGGTATCTCATGCATGTTTTCGATGTAGGAAGATGCCCTTGAACCTGGCGATTTGGGACCCATGCGATGGGTACCATGCAGTATTACTTTAAAGGGTCTGCGTTTGCTCACCCAACCTCACCAAACCTCTAAGCCCCAAGAGTGTCCACCCTTATGTCTCATCCAGCTGTGGGTCTAGATATGGTCAATCCAGGTTGCATCACAGCCCCTGAACGCATTGTGTAAGAATTTCTATCTCTTTCACTGTCTTTGTTTCATGGGTTTTTCAAAGTAATTTATTTTTATAATGGGGTTTAGCTGCTTTTCACTGCTGTGTTTATGCCGCTTTACACCCACTTGACACACTAACAGAGAGATATCAATACATAAGTTTTAAGATTATTACTAGTCAGATATATTCTTGTGCGGTGAATAGGGCGTGTTGAGTCCAGTTCTCTGAGCAAGGAGTAGGTCTTGTCTATTACATATTGGTTTTATGGAACGGTATCTGAGCTAATTTGAAACCCTTGTTTTATGTATCACCCCACCTCACCTTTCCCGTTAAGCAGCCATAGTGTGTTTTCTGCATGTGTGACTCTGTTCTGTTTTGTAATTCAGTTCAAGTGTAACGGTTTTTACATTCCCTCTATCAGTGATACCTTATGAGAAGTGTCCTTTTCTGTGTGACTTATTTCACTTAGAGTCGTTGTACCTAAATCCACTCATCATGCTGCTACTAGCCTTATGACATTGATTTCACGGCTGAGTGATATTCCATTGTACATAAGGACCACAACTTCTTTATCCATTTTTCTCTTTCCTGGGATATTGAAGGTGGAATGAAGTGGAGGTCCTTGTCAACAGAGCAGCCCTAAACTTTGGGGTGCTTGTGTCTTGCTGATTTTTCATTTTCCCAATTTATACCCCCATGAGTGGAAGTGCCCTATGCTCTCTAAGCTTTGCTTTTTAGACGTTTCAGGACTCACCGTACACTTCTCCAGAGTGGCTGTTGACAATTTACATCCCGCCCATCAGTGTAGCAAGGCTCCCATTTCTCCATGGCCTGTCCTGCATTTCTGGTTTTGACACTTTTTTCAGCATGGCCCTTTTAACCGATGGGAAGCGAGACTTCTTTGTAGCGCTGATTTGCCTTTCCAGGTTGCTTGGTTGGCCAAAAAGGGCGTATGCGTTTTTTCCTGAATATATTCAGGAAAAAACGCATACGCCCTTTTTGGCCAAGGGCATCATTGTCAACGTTTTGCCGCTTTTCATGTGCTTTAAAGGCGATTCGAATCTACCTCCTGAAATCTGTTTCCTGCAATTCTGCCTTGATTTCAAATCCTCTTCTTTGCCTTCCCTCAATATATTTGTGGATGAGAGTTATCATTTATAACTCTGCAGGTTTGTGAATTGCAGTGCCCTGAACCTCCATTTTACAACTCGCTTTTTAGGGAGCTGGCCGCAAAAGCGCAGGATGGCTTCAGGCCCTGTTCTGGTTCCGGGGGGCAGGCTGAGCCTGTGGTTAATTCTTCTTCCTGATGGGAAAATAGAGTGACCTGTGCCTGTCCCAACACCAAGAGCTAGTCTTTCATTGGTTCCACGTCTTCCCGTTCATCCTCAGTACAAATTGCAACCTGTACGGAACAGGAGGTTAAAGGTGCTGATGCTCCAAGGAGGGAGATTGCTAGTAAAGTGGCTGGAATGGCGAACCCGGGCACAAGCAGATGAGAAATGAGGTGCGTTTTAGAAACCTTTCCCCATCACACGGTGTACCATCTTCTGGGTATCTCATGCATGTTTTCGATGTAGGAAGATGCCCTTGAACCTGGAGATTTGGGACCCATGCGATGGGTACCACGCAGTAATACTTTAAAGGGTCTGCGTTTGCTCACCCAACCTCACCAAACCTCTCAGCCGCAACAGTGTCCACCCTTATGTCTCATCCAGCTGTGGGTCTAGATATGGTCAATCCAGGTTGCATCACAGCCCCTGAACGCGTTGTGTAAGAATTTCGCTCTCTTTCACTGTCTTTGTTTCACGGGTTTTTCAAAGTAATTTATTTTTATAATGGGGTTTAGCTGCTTTTCACTGCTGTGTTTATGCCGCTTTACACCCACTTGACACACTAACAGAGAGATATCAATACATAGGTTTTAAGATTATTACTAGTCTGATATATTCTTGTGCGGTGAATAGGGTGTGTTGAGTCCAGTTCTCTGAGCAAGGAGTAGGTCTTGTCTATTACATATTGGTTTTATGGAACGGTATCTGAGCTAATTTGAAACCCTTGTTTTATGTATCACCCCACCTCACCTTTCCCGTTAAGCAGCCATAGTGTGTTTTCTGCATGTGTGACTCTGTTCTGTTTTGTAATTCAGTTCAAGTGTAACGGTTTTTACATTCCCTCTATCAGTGATACCTTATGAGAAGTGTCCTTTTCTGTGTGACTTATTTCACTTAGAGTCGTTGTACCTAAATCCACTCATCATGCTGCTACAAGCCTTATGACATTGATTTCACGGCTGAGTGATATTCCATTGTACATAAGGACCACAACTTCTTTATCCATTTTTCTCTTTCCTGGGATATTGAAGGTGGAATGAAGTGGAGGTCCTTGTCAACAGAGCAGCCCTAAACTTTGGGGTGCTTGTGTCTTGCTGATTTTTCATTTTCCCAATTTATACCCCCATGAGTGGAAGTACCCTATGCTCTCTAAGCTTTGCTTTTTAGACGTTTCAGGACTCACCGTACACTTCTCCAGAGTGGCTGTTGACAATTTACATCCCGCCCATCAGTGTAGCAAGGCTCCCATTTCTCCATGGCCTGTCCTGCATTTCTGGTTTTGACACTTTTTTCAGCATGGCCCTTTTAACCGATGGGAAGCGAGACTTCTTTGTAGCGCTGATTTGCCTTTCCAGGTTGCTTGGTTGGCCAAAAAGGGCGTATGCGTTTTTTCCTGAATATATTCAGGAAAAAACGCATACGCCCTTTTTGGCCAAGGGCATCATTGTCAACGTTTTGCCGCTTTTCATGTGCTTTAAAGGCGATTCGAATCTACCTCCTGAAATCTGTTTCCTGCAATTCTGCCTTGATTTCAAATCCTCTTCTTTGCCTTCCCTCAATATATTTGTGGATGAGAGTTATCATTTATAACTCTGCAGGTTTGTGAATTGCAGTGCCCTGAACGTCCATTTTACAACTCGCTTTTTAGGGAGCTGGCCGCAAAAGCGCAGGATGGCTTCAGGCCCTGTTCTGGTTCCGGGGGGCAGGCTGAGCCTGTGGTTAATTCTTCTTCCTGATGGGAAAATAGAGTGACCTGTGCCTGTCCCAACACCAAGAGCTAGTCTTTCATTGGTTCCACGTCTTCCCGTTCATCCTCAGTACAAATTGCAACCTGTACGGAACAGGAGGTTAAAGGTGCTGATGCTCCAAGGAGGGAGATTGCTAGTAAAGTGGCTGGAATGGCGAACCCGGGCACAAGCAGATGAGAAATGAGGTGCGTTTTAGAAACCTTTCCCCATCACACGGTGTACCATCTTCTGGGTATCTCATGCATGTTTTCGATGTAGGAAGATGCCCTTGAACCTGGAGATTTGGGACCCATGCGATGGGTACCACGCAGTAATACTTTAAAGGGTCTGCGTTTGCTCACCCAACCTCACCAAACCTCTCAGCCGCAACAGTGTCCACCCTTATGTCTCATCCAGCTGTGGGTCTAGATATGGTCAATCCAGGTTGCATCACAGCCCCTGAACGCATTGTGTAAGAATTTCGCTCTCTTTCACTGTCTTTGTTTCACGGGTTTTTCAAAGTAATTTATTTTTATAATGGGGTTTAGCTGCTTTTCACTGCTGTGTTTATGCCGCTTTACACCCACTTGACACACTAACAGAGAGATATCAATACATAGGTTTTAAGATTATTACTAGTCAGATATATTCTTGTGCGGTGAATAGGGTGTGTTGAGTCCAGTTCTCTGAGCAAGGAGTAGGTCTTGTCTATTACATATTGGTTTTATGGAACGGTATCTGAGCTAATTTGAAACCCTTGTTTTATGTATCACCCCACCTCACCTTTCCCGTTAAGCAGCCATAGTGTGTTTTCTGCATGTGTGACTCTGTTCTGTTTTGTAATTCAGTTCAAGTGTAACGGTTTTTACATTCCCTCTATCAGTGATACCTTATGAGAAGTGTCCTTTTCTGTGTGACTTATTTCACTTAGAGTCGTCGTACCTAAATCCACTCATCATGCTGCTACTAGCCTTATGACATTGATTTCATGGCTGAGTGATATTCCATTGTACATAAGGACCACAACTTCTTTATCCATTTTTCTCTTTCCTGGGATATTGAAGGTGGAATGAAGTGGAGGTCCTTGTCAACAGAGCAGCCCTAAACTTTGGGGTGCTTGTGTCTTGCTGATTTTTCATTTTCCCAATTTATACCCCCATGAGTGGAAGTGCCCTATGCTCTCTAAGCTTTGCTTTTTAGACGTTTCAGGACTCACCGTACACTTCTCCAGAGTGGCTGTTGACAATTTACATCCCGCCCATCAGTGTAGCAAGGCTCCCATTTCTCCATGGCCTGTCCTGCATTTCTGGTTTTGACACTTTTTTCAGCATGGCCCTTTTGACCGATGGGAAGCGAGACATCTTTGTAGCGCTGATTTGCCTTTCCAGGTTGCTTGGTTGGCCAAAAAGGGCGTATGCGTTTTTTCCTGAATATATTCAGGAAAAAACGCATACGCCCTTTTTGGCCAAGGGCATCATTGTCAACGTTTTGCCGCTTTTCATGTGCTTTAAAGGCGATTCGAATCTACCTCCTGAAATCTGTTTCCTGCAATTCTGCCTTGATTTCAAATCCTCTTCTTTGCCTTCCCTCAATATATTTGTGGATGAGAGTTATCATTTATAACTCTGCAGGTTTGTGAATTGCAGTGCCCTGAACGTCCATTTTACAACTCGCTTTTTAGGGAGCTGGCCGCAAAAGCGCAGGATGGCTTCAGGCCCTGTTCTGGTTCCGGGGGGCAGGCTGAGCCTGTGGTTAATTCTTCTTCCTGATGGGAAAATAGAGTGACCTGTGCCTGTCCCAACACCAAGAGCTAGTCTTTCATTGGTTCCACGTCTTCCCGTTCATCCTCAGTACAAATTGCAACCTGTACGGAACAGGAGGTTAAAGGTGCTGATGCTCCAAGGAGGGAGATTGCTAGTAAAGTGGCTGGAATGGCGAACCCGGGCACAAGCAGATGAGAAATGAGGTGCGTTTTAGAAACCTTTCCCCATCACACGGTGTACCATCTTCTGGGTATCTCATGCATGTTTTCGATGTAGGAAGATGACCTTGAACCTGGAGATTTGGGACCCATGCGATGGGTACCACGCAGTATTACTTTAAAGGGTCTGCGTTTGCTCACCCAACCTCACCAAACCTCTCAGCCGCAACAGTGTCCACCCTTATGTCTCATCCAGCTGTGCGTCTAGATATGGTCAATCCAGGTTGCATCACAGCCCCTGAACGCATTGTGTAAGAATTTCTCTCTCTTTCACTGTCTTTGTTTCATGGGTTTTTCAAAATAATTTATTTTTATAATGGGGTTTAGCTGCTTTTCACTGCTGTGTTTATGCCGCTTTTTACCCACTTGACACACTAACAGAGAGATATCAATACATAGGTTTTAAGATTATTACTAGTCAGATATATTCTTGTGTGGTGAATAGGGCGTGTTGAGTCCAGTTCTCTGAGCAAGGAGTAGGTCTTGTCTATTACATATTGGGTTTATGGAACGGTATCTGAGCTAATTTGAATCCCTTGTTTTATGTATCACCCCACCTCACCTTTCCCGTTAAGCAGCCATAGTGTGTTTTCTGCATGTGTGACTCTGTTCTGTTTTGTAATTCAGTTCAAGTGTAACGGTTTTTACATTCCCTCTATAAGTGATACCTTATGAGAAGTGTCCTTTTCTGTGTGACTTATTTCACTTAGAGTCGTCGTACCTAAATCCACTCATCATGCTGCTACTAGCCTTATGACATTGATTTCACGGCTGAGTGATATTCCATTGTACATAAGGACCACAACTTCTTTATCCATTTTTCTCTTTCCTGGGATATTGAAGGTGGAATGAAGTGGAGGTCCTTGTCAACAGAGCAGCCCTAAACTTTGGGGTGCTTGTGTCTTGCTGATTTTTAATTTTCCCAATTTATAACCCCATGAGTGGAAGTGCCCTATGCTCTCTAAGCTTTGTTTTTTAGATGTTTCAGGACTCACCGTACGCATCTCCAGAGTGGCTGTTGGCAATTTACATCCCGCCCATCAGTGTAGCAAGGCTCCCATTTCTCCATGGCCTGTCCTGCATTTCTGGTTTTGACACTTTATTCAGCATGGCCTTTTTAACCGATGGGAAGCGAGACATCTTTGTAACGCTGATTTGCCTTTCCATGTTGCTTGGTTGGCCAAAAAGGGCGTATGCGTTTTTTCCTGAATATATTCAGGAAAAAACGCATACGCCCTTTTTGGCCAAGGGCATCATTGTCAACGTTTTGCCGCTTTTCATGTGCTTTAAAGGCGATTCGAATCTACCTCCTGAAATCTGTTTCCTGCAATTCTGCCTTGATTTCAAATCCTCTTCTTTGCCTTCCCTCAATATATTTGTGGACGAGAGTTATCATTTATAACTCTGCAGGTTTGTGAATTGCAGTTCCCTGAACCTCCATTTTGCAACTCGCTTTTTAGGGAGCTGGCCGCAAAAGCGCAGGATGCCTTCAGGCCCTGTTCTGGTTCCGGGGGCAGGCTGAGCCTGTGGTTAATTCTTCTTCCTGATGGGAAAATAGAGTGACCTGTGCCTGTCCCAACACCAAGAGCTAGTCTCTCATTGGTTCCACGTCTTCCCGTTCACCCTCAGGACAAATTGCAACCTGTACGGAGCAGGAAGTTAAAGGTGCTGATGCTCCAAGTAGGGAGATTGCTAGTAAAGTGGCTGGAATAGCGAACCCGGGCACAAGGAGATGAGAAATGAGATGCGTTTTAGAAACCTTTCCACATCACACGGTGTACCATCTTCTGGGTTTCTCATGCATGTTTTCGATGTAGGAAGATGCCCTTGAACCTGGAGATTTGGGACCCATGCGATGGGTACCACGCAGTATTACTTTAAAGGGTCTGCGTTTGCTCACCCAACCTCACCAAACCTCTCAGCCGCAACAGTGTCCACCCTTATGTCTCATCCAGCTGTGGGTCTAGATATGGTCAATCCAGGTTGCATCACAGCCCGTGAACGCATTGTGTAAGAATTCCTCTCTCTTTCACTGTCTTTGTTTCATGGGTTTTTCAAAGTAATTTATTTTTATAATGGGGTTTAGCTGCTTTTCACTGCTGTGTTTATGCCGCTTTTTACCCACTTGACACACTAACAGAGACATATCAATACATAGGTTTTAAGATTATTACTAGTGAGATATATTCTTGTGCGGTGAATAGGGCGTGTTGAGTCCAGTTCTCTGAGCAAGGAGTAGGTCTTGTCTATTACATATTGGGTTTATGGAACGGTATCTGAGCTAATTTGAAACCCTTGTTTTATGTATCACCCCACCTCACCTTTCCCGTTAAGCAGCCATAGTGTGTTTTCTGCATGTGTGACTCTGTTCTGTTTTGTAATTCAGTTCAAGTGTAACGGTTTTTACATTCCCTCTATAAGTGATACCTTATGAGAAGTGTCCTTTGCTGTGTGACTTATTTCACTTAGAGTCGTCGTACCTAAATCCACTCATCATGCTGCTACTAGCCTTATGACATTGATTTCACGGCTGAGTGATATTCCATTGTACATAAGGACCACAACTTCTTTATCCATTTTTCTCTTTCCTGGGATATTGAAGGTGGAATGAAGTGGAGGTCCTTGTCAACAGAGCAGCCCTAAACTTTGGGGTGCTTGTGTCTTGCTGATTTTTCATTTTCCCAATTTATACCCCCATGAGTGGAAGTGCCCTATGCTCTCTAAGCTTTGCTTTTTAGACGTTTCAGGACTCACCGTACACTTCTCCAGAGTGGCTGTTGACAATTTACATCCCGCCCATCAGTGTAGCAAGGCTCCCATTTCTCCATGGCCTGTCCTGCATTTCTGGTTTTGACACTTTTTTCAGCATGGCCCTTTTGACCGATGGGAAGCGAGACATCTTTGTAGCGCTGATTTGCCTTTCCAGGTTGCTTGGTTGGCCAAAAAGGGCGTATGCGTTTTTTCCTGAATATATTCAGGAAAAAACGCATACGCCCTTTTTGGCCAAGGGCATCATTGTCAACGTTTTGCCGCTTTTCATGTGCTTTATAGGCGATTCGAATCTACCTCCTGAAATCTGTTTCCTGCAATTCTGCCTTGATTTCAAATCCTCTTCTTTGCCTTCCCTCAATATATTTGTGGATGAGAGTTATCATTTATAAGTCTGCAGGTTTGTGAATTGCAGTGCCCTGAACCTCCATTTTACAACTCGCTTTTTAGGGAGCTGGCCGCAAAAGCGCAGGATGGCTTCAGGCCCTGTTCTGGTTCCGGGGGGCAGGCTGAGCCTGTGGTTAATTCTTCTTCCTGATGGGAAAATAGAGTGACCTGTGCCTGTCCCAACACCAAGAGCTAGTCTTTCATTGGTTCCACGTCTTCCCGTTCATCCTCAGTACAAATTGCAACCTGTACGGAACAGGAGGTTAAAGGTGCTGATGCTCCAAGGAGGGAGATTGCAAGTAAAGTGGCTGGAATGGCGAACCCGGGCACAAGCAGATGAGAAATGAGGTGCGTTTCAGAAACCTTTCCCCATCACACGGTGTACCATCTTCTGGGTATCTCATGCATGTTTTCGATGTAGGAAGATGCCCTTGAACCTGGAGATTTGGGACCCATGCAATGGGTACCACGCAGTAATACTTTAAAGGGTCTGCGTTTGCTCACCCAACCTCACCAAACCTCTCAGCCGCAACAGTGTCCACCCTTATGTCTCATCCAGCTGTGGGTCTAGATATGGTCAATCCAGGTTGCATCACAGCCCCTGAACGCATTGTGTAAGAATTCCTCTCTCTTTCACTGTCTTTGTTTCATGGGTTTTTCAAAGTAATTTATTTTTATAATGGGGTTTAGCTGCTTTTCACTGCTGTGTTTATGCCGCTTTTTACCCACTTGACACACTAACAGAGAGATATCAATACATAGGTTTTAAGATTATTACTAGTCAGATATATTCTTGTGCGGTGAATAGGGCGTGTTGAGTCCAGTTCTCTGAGCAAGGAGTAGGTCTTGTCTATTACATATTGGGTTTATGGAACGGTATCTGAGCTAATTTGAAACCCTTGTTTTATGTATCACCCCACCTCACCTTTCCCGTTAAGCAGCCATAGTGTGTTTTCTGCATGTGTGACTCTGTTCTGTTTTGTAATTCAGTTCAAGTGTAACGGTTTTTACATTCCCTCTATAAGTGATACCTTATGAGAAGTGTCCTTTGCTGTGTGACTTATTTCACTTAGAGTCGTCGTACCTAAATCCACTCATCATGCTGCTACTAGCCTTATGACATTGATTTCACGGCTGAGTGATATTCCATTGTACATAAGGACCACAACTTCTTTATCCATTTTTCTCTTTCCTGGGATATTGAAGGTGGAATGAAGTGGAGGTCCTTGTCAACAGAGCAGCCCTAAACTTTGGGGTGCTTGTGTCTTGCTGATTTTTCATTTTCCCAATTTATACCCCCATGAGTGGA
The DNA here is from genome assembly GCF_965194805.1 of Balaenoptera borealis. Classification (NCBI taxonomy): domain Eukaryota; kingdom Metazoa; phylum Chordata; class Mammalia; order Artiodactyla; family Balaenopteridae; genus Balaenoptera; species Balaenoptera borealis. Next base: position 447,806 of record NW_028123954.1, on the reverse strand, counting down.
AGTGCCCTATGCTCTCTAAGCTTTGCTTTTTAGACGTTTCAGGACTCACCGTACACTTCTCCAGAGTGGCTGTTGACAATTTACATCCCGCCCATCAGTGTAGCAAGGCTCCCATTTCTCCATGGCCTGTCCTGCATTTCTGGTTTTGACACTTTTTTCAGCATGGCCCTTTTGACCAATGGGAAGCGAGACATCTTTGTAGCGCTGATTTGCCTTTCCAGGTTGCTTGGTTGGCCAAAAAGGGCGTATGCGTTTTTTCCTGAATATATTCAGGAAAAAACGCATACGCCCTTTTTGGCCAAGGGCATCATTGTCAACGTTTTGCCGCTTTTCATGTGCTTTAAAGGCGATTCGAATCTACCTCCTGAAATCTGTTTCCTGCAATTCTGCCTTGATTTCAAATCCTCTTCTTTACCTTCCCTCAATATATTTGTGGATGAGAGTTATCATTTATAACTCTGCAGGTTTGTGAATTGCAGTGCCCTGAACCTCCATTTTACAACTCGCTTTTTAGGGAGCTGGCCGCAAAAGCGCAGGATGGCTTCAGGCCCTGTTCTGGTTCCGGGGGGCAGGCTGAGCCTGTGGTTAATTCTTCTTCCTGATGGGAAAATAGAGTGACCTGTGCCTGTCCCAACACCAAGAGCTAGTCTTTCATTGGTTCCACGTCTTCCCGTTCATCCTCAGTACAAATTGCAACCTGTACGGAACAGGAGGTTAAAGGTGCTGATGCTCCAAGGAGGGAGATTGCTAGTAAAGTGGCTGGAATGGCGAACCCGGGCACAAGCAGATGAGAAATGAGGTGCGTTTTAGAAACCTTTCCCCATCACACGGTGTACCATCTTCTGGGTATCTCATGCATGTTTTCGATGTAGGAAGATGCCCTTGAACCTGGCGATTTGGGACCCATGCGATGGGTACCATGCAGTATTACTTTAAAGGGTCTGCGTTTGCTCACCCAACCTCACCAAACCTCTCAGCCCCAAGAGTGTCCACCCTTATGTCTCATCCAGCTGTGGGTCTAGATATGGTCAATCCAGGTTGCATCACAGCCCCTGAACGCATTGTGTAAGAATTTCTATCTCTTTCACTGTCTTTGTTTCATGGGTTTTTCAAAGTAATTTATTTTTATAATGGGGTTTAGCTGCTTTTCACTGCTGTGTTTATGCCGCTTTACACCCACTTGACACACTAACAGAGAGATATCAATACATAAGTTTTAAGATTATTACTAGTCAGATATATTCTTGTGCGGTGAATAGGGCGTGTTGAGTCCAGTTCAATGAGCAAGGAGTAGGTCTTGTCTATTACATATTGGTTTTATGGAACGGTATCTGAGCTAATTTGAAACCCTTGTTTTATGTATCACCCCACCTCACCTTTCCCGTTAAGCAGCCATAGTGTGTTTTCTGCATGTGTGACTCTGTTCTGTTTTGTAATTCAGTTCAAGTGTAACGGTTTTTACATTCCCTCTATCAGTGATACCTTATGAGAAGTGTCCTTTTCTGTGTGACTTATTTCACTTAGATTCGTTGTACCTAAATCCACTCATCATGCTGCTACTAGCCTTATGACATTGATTTCACGGCTGAGTGATATTCCATTGTACATAAGGACCACAACTTCTTTATCCATTTTTCTCTTTCCTGGGATATTGAAGGTGGAATGAAGTGGAGGTCCTTGTCAACAGAGCAGCCCTAAACTTTGGGGTGCTTGTGTCTTGCTGATTTTTCATTTTCCCAATTTATACCCCCATGAGTGGAAGTGCCCTATGCTCTCTAAGCTTTGCTTTTTAGACGTTTCAGGACTCACCGTACACTTCTCCAGAGTGGCTGTTGACAATTTACATCCCGCCCATCAGTGTAGCAAGGCTCCCATTTCTCCATGGCCTGTCCTGCATTTCTGGTTTTGACACTTTTTTCAGCATGGCCCTTTTAACCGATGGGAAGCGAGACTTCTTTGTAGCGCTGATTTGCCTTTCCAGGTTGCTTGGTTGGCCAAAAAGGGCGTATGCGTTTTTTCCTGAATATATTCAGGAAAAAACGCATACGCCCTTTTTGGCCAAGGGCATCATTGTCAACGTTTTGCCGCTTTTCATGTGCTTTAAAGGCGATTCGAATCTACCTCCTGAAATCTGTTTCCTGCAATTCTGCCTTGATTTCAAATCCTCTTCTTTGCCTTCCCTCAATATATTTGTGGATGAGAGTTATCATTTATAACTCTGCAGGTTTGTGAATTGCAGTGCCCTGAACCTCCATTTTACAACTCGCTTTTTAGGGAGCTGGCCGCAAAAGCGCAGGATGGCTTCAGGCCCTGTTCTGGTTCCGGGGGGCAGGCTGAGCCTGTGGTTAATTCTTCTTCCTGATGGGAAAATAGAGTGACCTGTGCCTGTCCCAACACCAAGAGCTAGTCTTTCATTGGTTCCACGTCTTCCCGTTCATCCTCAGTACAACTTGCAACCTGTACGGAACAGGAGGTTAAAGGTGCTGATGCTCCAAGGAGGGAGATTGCTAGTAAAGTGGCTGGAATGGCGAACCCGGGCACAAGCAGATGAGAAATGAGGTGCGTTTTAGAAACCTTTCCCCATCACACGGTGTACCATCTTCTGGGTATCTCATGCATGTTTTCGATGTAGGAAGATGCCCTTGAACCTGGAGATTTGGGACCCATGCGATGGGTACCACGCAGTAATACTTTAAAGGGTCTGCGTTTGCTCACCCAACCTCACCAAACCTCTCAGCCGCAACAGTGTCCACCCTTATGTCTCATCCAGCTGTGGGTCTAGATATGGTCAATCCAGGTTGCATCACAGCCCCTGAACGCATTGTGTAAGAATTTCGCTCTCTTTCACTGTCTTTGTTTCACGGGTTTTTCAAAGTAATTTATTTTTATAATGGGGTTTAGCTGCTTTTCACTGCTGTGTTTATGCCGCTTTACACCCACTTGACACACTAACAGAGAGATATCAATACATAGGTTTTAAGATTATTACTAGTCAGATATATTCTTGTGCGGTGAATAGGGTGTGTTGAGTCCAGTTCTCTGAGCAAGGAGTAGGTCTTGTCTATTACATATTGGTTTTATGGAACGGTATCTGAGCTAATTTGAAACCCTTGTTTTATGTATCACCCCACCTCACCTTTCCCGTTAAGCAGCCATAGTGTGTTTTCTGCATGTGTGACTCTGTTCTGTTTTGTAATTCAGTTCAAGTGTAACGGTTTTTACATTCCCTCTATCAGTGATACCTTATGAGAAGTGTCCTTTTCTGTGTGACTTATTTCACTTAGAGTCGTCGTACCTAAATCCACTCATCATGCTGCTACTAGCCTTATGACATTGATTTCATGGCTGAGTGATATTCCATTGTACATAAGGACCACAACTTCTTTATCCATTTTTCTCTTTCCTGGGATATTGAAGGTGGAATGAAGTGGAGGTCCTTGTCAACAGAGCAGCCCTAAACTTTGGGGTGCTTGTGTCTTGCTGATTTTTCATTTTCCCAATTTATACCCCCATGAGTGGAAGTGCCCTATGCTCTCTAAGCTTTGCTTTTTAGACGTTTCAGGACTCACCGTACACTTCTCCAGAGTGGCTGTTGACAATTTACATCCCGCCCATCAGTGTAGCAAGGCTCCCATTTCTCCATGGCCTGTCCTGCATTTCTGGTTTTGACACTTTTTTCAGCATGGCCCTTTTGACCGATGGGAAGCGAGACATCTTTGTAGCGCTGATTTGCCTTTCCAGGTTGCTTGGTTGGCCAAAAAGGGCGTATGCGTTTTTTCCTGAATATATTCAGGAAAAAACGCATACGCCCTTTTTGGCCAAGGGCATCATTGTCAACGTTTTGCCGCTTTTCATGTGCTTTAAAGGCGATTCGAATCTACCTCCTGAAATCTGTTTCCTGCAATTCTGCCTTGATTTCAAATCCTCTTCTTTGCCTTCCCTCAATATATTTGTGGATGAGAGTTATCATTTATAACTCTGCAGGTTTGTGAATTGCAGTGCCCTGAACCTCCATTTTACAACTCGCTTTTTAGGGAGCTGGCCGCAAAAGCGCAGGATGGCTTCAGGCCCTGTTCTGGTTCCGGGGGGCAGGCTGAGCCTGTGGTTAATTCTTCTTCCTGATGGGAAAATAGAGTGACCTGTGCCTGTCCCAACACCAAGAGCTAGTCTTTCATTGGTTCCACGTCTTCCCGTTCATCCTCAGTACAAATTGCAACCTGTACGGAACAGGAGGTTAAAGGTGCTGATGCTCCAAGGAGGGAGATTGCTAGTAAAGTGGCTGGAATGGCGAACCCGGGCACAAGCAGATGAGAAATGAGGTGCGTTTTAGAAACCTTTCCCCATCACACGGTGTACCATCTTCTGGGTATCTCATGCATGTTTTCGATGTAGGAAGATGACCTTGAACCTGGAGATTTGGGACCCATGCGATGGGTACCACGCAGTATTACTTTAAAGGGTCTGCGTTTGCTCACCCAACCTCACCAAACCTCTCAGCCGCAACAGTGTCCACCCTTATGTCTCATCCAGCTGTGCGTCTAGATATGGTCAATCCAGGTTGCATCACAGCCCCTGAACGCATTGTGTAAGAATTTCTCTCTCTTTCACTGTCTTTGTTTCATGGGTTTTTCAAAATAATTTATTTTTATAATGGGGTTTAGCTGCTTTTCACTGCTGTGTTTATGCCGCTTTACACCCACTTGACACACTAACAGAGAGATATCAATACATAGGTTTTAAGATTATTACTACTCAGATATATTCTTCTGCGGTGAATAGGGCGTGTTGAGTCCAGTTCTCTGAGCAAGGAGTAGGTCTTGTCTATTACATATTGGGTTTATGGAACGGTATCTGAGCTAATTTGAAACCCTTGTTTTATGTATCACCCCACCTCACCTTTCCCGTTAAGCAGCCATAGTGTGTTTTCTGCATGTGTGACTCTGTTCTGTTTTGTAATTCAGTTCAAGTGTAACGGTTTTTACATTCCCTCTATAAGTGATACCTTATGAGAAGTGTCCTTTTCTGTGTGACTTATTTCACTTAGAGTCGTCGTACCTAAATCCACTCATCATGCTGCTACTAGCCTTATGACATTGATTTCACGGCTGAGTGATATTCCATTGTACATAAGGACCACAACTTCTTTATCCATTTTTCTCTTTCCTGGGATATTGAAGGTGGAATGAAGTGGAGGTCCTTGTCAACAGAGCAGCCCTAAACTTTGGGGTGCTTGTGTCTTGCTGATTTTTAATTTTCCCAATTTATAACCCCATGAGTGGAAGTGCCCTATGCTCTCTAAGCTTTGTTTTTTAGATGTTTCAGGACTCACCGTACGCTTCTCCAGAGTGGCTGTTGGCAATTTACATCCCGCCCATCAGTGTAGCAAGGCTCCCATTTCTCCATGGCCTGTCCTGCATTTCTGGTTTTGACACTTTATTCAGCATGGCCTTTTTAACCGATGGGAAGCGAGACATCTTTGTAACGCTGATTTGCCTTTCCATGTTGCTTGGTTGGCCAAAAAGGGCGTATGCGTTTTTTCCTGAATATATTCAGGAAAAAACGCATACGCCCTTTTTGGCCAAGGGCATCATTGTCAACGTTTTGCCGCTTTTCATGTGCTTTAAAGGCGATTCGAATCTACCTCCTGAAATCTGTTTCCTGCAATTCTGCCTTGATTTCAAATCCTCTTCTTTGCCTTCCCTCAATATATTTGTGGACGAGAGTTATCATTTATAACTCTGCAGGTTTGTGAATTGCAGTTCCCTGAACCTCCATTTTGCAACTCGCTTTTTAGGGAGCTGGCCGCAAAAGCGCAGGATGCCTTCAGGCCCTGTTCTGGTTCCGGGGGCAGGCTGAGCCTGTGGTTAATTCTTCTTCCTGATGGGAAAATAGAGTGACCTGTGCCTGTCCCAACACCAAGAGCTAGTCTCTCATTGGTTCCACGTCTTCCCGTTCACCCTCAGGACAAATTGCAACCTGTACGGAGCAGGAAGTTAAAGGTGCTGATGCTCCAAGTAGGGAGATTGCTAGTAAAGTGGCTGGAATAGCGAACCCGGGCACAAGCAGATGAGAAATGAGATGCGTTTTAGAAACCTTTCCACATCACACGGTGTACCATCTTCTGGGTTTCTCATGCATGTTTTCGATGTAGGAAGATGCCCTTGAACCTGGAGATTTGGGACCCATGCGATGGGTACCACGCAGTATTACTTTAAAGGGTCTGCGTTTGCTCACCCAACCTCACCAAACCTCTCAGCCGCAACAGTGTCCACCCTTATGTCTCATCCAGCTGTGGGTCTAGATATGGTCAATCCAGGTTGCATCACAGCCCGTGAACGCATTGTGTAAGAATTCCTCTCTCTTTCACTGTCTTTGTTTCATGGGTTTTTCAAAGTAATTTATTTTTATAATGGGGTTTAGCTGCTTTTCACTGCTGTGTTTATGCCGCTTTTTACCCACTTGACACACTAACAGAGACATATCAATACATAGGTTTTAAGATTATTACTAGTGAGATATATTCTTGTGCGGTGAATAGGGCGTGTTGAGTCCAGTTCTCTGAGCAAGGAGTAGGTCTTGTCTATTACATATTGGGTTTATGGAACGGTATCTGAGCTAATTTGAAACCCTTGTTTTATGTATCACCCCACCTCACCTTTCCCGTGAAGCAGCCATAGTGTGTTTTCTGCATGTGTGACTCTGTTCTGTTTTGTAATTCAGTTCAAGTGTAACGGTTTTTACATTCCCTCTATAAGTGATACCTTATGAGAAGTGTCCTTTGCTGTGTGACTTATTTCACTTAGAGTCGTCATACCTAAATCCACTCATCATGCTGCTACTAGCCTTATGACATTGATTTCACGGCTGAGTGATATTCCATTGTACATAAGGACCACAACTTCTTTATCCATTTTTCTCTTTCCTGGGATATTGAAGGTGGAATGAAGTGGAGGTCCTTGTCAACAGAGCAGCCCTAAACTTTGGGGTGCTTGTGTCTTGCTGATTTTTCATTTTCCCAATTTATACCCCCATGAGTGGAAGTGCCCTATGCTCTCTAAGCTTTGCTTTTTAGACGTTTCAGGACTCACCGTACACTTCTCCAGAGTGGCTGTTGACAATTTACATCCCGCCCATCAGTGTAGCAAGGCTCCCATTTCTCCATGGCCTGTCCTGCATTTCTGGTTTTGACACTTTTTTCAGCATGGCCCTTTTGACCGATGGGAAGCGAGACATCTTTGTAGCGCTGATTTGCCTTTCCAGGTTGCTTGGTTGGCCAAAAAGGGCGTATGCGTTTTTTCCTGAATATATTCAGGAAAAAACGCATACGCCCTTTTTGGCCAAGGGCATCATTGTCAACGTTTTGCCGCTTTTCATGTGCTTTATAGGCGATTCGAATCTACCTCCTGAAATCTGTTTCCTGCAATTCTGCCTTGATTTCAAATCCTCTTCTTTGCCTTCCCTCAATATATTTGTGGATGAGAGTTATCATTTATAAGTCTGCAGGTTTGTGAATTGCAGTGCCCTGAACCTCCATTTTACAACTCGCTTTTTAGGGAGCTGGCCGCAAAAGCGCAGGATGGCTTCAGGCCCTGTTCTGGTTCCGGGGGGCAGGCTGAGCCTGTGGTTAATTCTTCTTCCTGATGGGAAAATAGAGTGACCTGTGCCTGTCCCAACACCAAGAGCTAGTCTTTCATTGGTTCCACGTCTTCCCGTTCATCCTCAGTACAAATTGCAACCTGTACGGAACAGGAGGTTAAAGGTGCTGATGCTCCAAGGAGGGAGATTGCTAGTAAAGTGGCTGGAATGGCGAACCCGGGCACAAGCAGATGAGAAATGAGGTGCGTTTTAGAAACCTTTCCCCATCACACGGTGTACCATCTTCTGGGTATCTCATGCATGTTTTCGATGTAGGAAGATGACCTTGAACCTGGAGATTTGGGACCCATGCGATGGGTACCACGCAGTATTACTTTAAAGGGTCTGCGTTTGCTCACCCAACCTCACCAAACCTCTCAGCCGCAACAGTGTCCACCCTTAGGTCTCATCCAGCTGTGGGTCTAGATATGGTCAATACAGGTTGCATCACAGCCCCTGAACGCATTGTGTAAGAATTTCGCTCTCTTTCACTGTCTTTGTTTCATGGGTTTTTCAAAATAATTTATTTTTATAATGGGGTTTAGCTGCTTTTCACTGCTGTGTTTATGCCGCTTTTTACCCACTTGACACACTAACAGAGAGATATCAATACATAGGTTTTAAGATTATTACTAGTCAGATATATTCTTGTGTGGTGAATAGGGCGTGTTGAGTCCAGTTCTCTGAGCAAGGAGTAGGTCTTGTCTATTACATATTGGGTTTATGGAACGGTATCTGAGCTAATTTGAATCCCTTGTTTTATGTATCACCCCACCTCACCTTTCCCGTTAAGCAGCCATAGTGTGTTTTCTGCATGTGTGACTCTGTTCTGTTTTCTGATTCAGTTCAAGTGTAATGGTTTTTACATTCCCTCTATAAGTGATACCTTATGAGAAGTGTCCTTTTCTGTGTGACTTATTTCACTTAGAATCGTTGTACCTAAATCCACTCATCATGCTGCTACTAGTCTTATGACATTGATTTCATGGCTGAGTGATATTCCATTGTACATAAGGACCACAACTTCTTTATCCATTTTTCTCTTTCCTGGGATATTGAAGGTGGAATGAAGTGGAGGTCCTTGTCAACAGAGCAGCCCTAAACTTTGGGGTGCTTGTGTCTTGCTGATTTTTCATTTTCCCAATTTATACCCCCATGAGTGGAAGTGCCCTATGCTCTCTAAGCTTTGCTTTTTAGACGTTTCAGGACTCACCGTACACTTCTCCAGAGTGGCTGTTGACAATTTACATCCCGCCCATCAGTGTAGCAAGGCTCCCATTTCTCCATGGCCTGTCCTGCATTTCTGGTTTTGACACTTTTTTCAGCATGGCCCTTTTGACCGATGGGAAGCGAGACATCTTTGTAGCGCTGATTTGCCTTTCCAGGTTGCTTGGTTGGCCAAAAAGGGCGTATGCGTTTTTTCCTGAATATATTCAGGAAAAAACGCATACGCCCTTTTTGGCCAAGGGCATCATTGTCAACGTTTTGCCGCTTTTCATGTGCTTTATAGGCGATTCGAATCTACCTCCTGAAATCTGTTTCCTGCAATTCTGCCTTGATTTCAAATCCTCTTCTTTGCCTTCCCTCAATATATTTGTGGATGAGAGTTATCATTTATAACTCTGCAGGTTTGTGAATTGCAGTGCCCTGAACCTCCATTTTACAACTCGCTTTTTAGGGAGCTGGCCGCAAAAGCGCAGGATGGCTTCAGGCCCTGTTCTGGTTCCGGGGGGCAGGCTGAGCCTGTGGTTAATTCTTCTTCCTGATGGGAAAATAGAGTGACCTGTGCCTGTCCCAACACCAAGAGCTAGTCTTTCATTGGTTCCACGTCTTCCCGTTCATCCTCAGTACAAATTGCAACCTGTACGGAACAGGAGGTTAAAGGTGCTGATGCTCCAAGGAGGGAGATTGCTAGTAAAGTGGCTGGAATGGCGAACCCGGGCACAAGCAGATGAGAAATGAGGTGCGTTTTAGAAACCTTTCCCCATCACACGGTGTACCATCTTCTGGGTATCTCATGCATGTTTTCGATGTAGGAAGATGACCTTGAACCTGGAGATTTGGGACCCATGCGATGGGTACCACGCAGTATTACTTTAAAGGGTCTGCGTTTGCTCACCCAACCTCACCAAACCTCTCAGCCGCAACAGTGTCCACCCTTAGGTCTCATCCAGCTGTGGGTCTAGATATGGTCAATCCAGGTTGCATCACAGCCCCTGAACGCATTGTGTAAGAATTTCGCTCTCTTTCACTGTCTTTGTTTCATGGGTTTTTCAAAATAATTTATTTTTATAATGGGGTTTAGCTGCTTTTCACTGCTGTGTTTATGCCGCTTTTTACCCACTTGACACACTAACAGAGAGATATCAATACATAGGTTTTAAGATTATTACTAGTCAGATATATTCTTGTGTGGTGAATAGGGCGTGTTGAGTCCAGTTCTCTGAGCAAGGAGTAGGTCTTGTCTATTACATATTGGGTTTATGGAACGGTATCTGAGCTAATTTGAATCCCTTGTTTTATGTATCACCCCACCTCACCTTTCCCGTTAAGCAGCCATAGTGTGTTTTCTGCATGTGTGACTCTGTTCTGTTTTCTGATTCAGTTCAAGTGTAATGGTTTTTACATTCCCTCTATAAGTGATACCTTATGAGAAGTGTCCTTTTCTGTGTGACTTATTTCACTTAGAATCGTTGTACCTAAATCCACTCATCATGCTGCTACTAGTCTTATGACATTGATTTCATGGCTGAGTGATATTCCATTGTACATAAGGACCACAACTTCTTTATCCATTTTTCTCTTTCCTGGGATATTGAAGGTGGAATGAAGTGGAGGTCCTTGTCAACAGAGCAGCCCTAAACTTTGGGGTGCTTGTGTCTTGCTGATTTTTCATTTTCCCAATTTATACCCCCATGACTGGAAGTGCCCTATGCTCTCTAAGCTGTGTTTTTTAGATGTTTCAGGACACACCGTACACTTCTGCAGAGTGGCTGTTGGCAATTTACATCCCGCCCATCAGTATAGGATGGCTCCCATTTCTCCATGGCCTGTCCTGCATTTCTGGTTTTGACATTTTTTTTAGTATGGCCCTTTTGACCGATGGGAAGCGAGACTTGTTTGTAGCGCTGATTTGCCTTTCCAGGTTACTTGGTTGGCCAAAAAGGGCGTATGCGTTTTTTCCTGAATATATTCAGGAAAAAACGCATACGCCCTTTTTGGCCAAGGGCATCATTGTCAACGATTTTCTGCTTTTCATGTGATTTAAAGGCGATTCGAATCTACCTCCTGAAATCTGTTTCCTGCAATTCTGCCTTGATTTCAAATCCTCTTCTTTGCCTTCCCTCAATATATTTGTGGATGAGAGTTATCATTTATAACTCTGCAGGTTTGTGAATTGCAGTGCCCTGAACCTCCATTTTACAACTCGCTTTTTAGGGAGCTGGCCGCAAAAGCGCAGGATGGCTTCAGGCCCTGTTCTGGTTCCGGGGGGCAGGCTGATCCTGTGGTTAATTCTTCTTCCTGATGGGAAAATAGAGTGACCTGTGCCTGTCCCAACACCAAGAGCTAGTCTCTCGTTGGTTCCACGTCTTCCCGTTCATCCTCAGGACAAATTGCAACCTGTACGGAACAGGAGGTTAAAGGTGCTGATGCTCCAAGGAGGGAGATTGCTAGTAAAGTGGCTGGAATGGCGAACCCGGGCACAAGCAGATGAGAAATGAGGTGCGTTTTAGAAACCTATCCCCATCACACGGTGTACCATCTTCTGGGTATCTCATGCATGTTTTCGATGTAGGAAGATGCCCTTGAACCTGGAGATTTGGGACCCATGCGATGGGTACCACGCAGTATTACTTTAAAGGGTCTGCGTTTGCTCACCCAACCTCACCAAACCTCTCAGCCGCAACAGTGTCCACCCTTATGTCTCATCCAGCTGTGCGTCTAGATATGGTCAATCCAGGTTGCATCACAGCCCCTGAACGCATTGTGTAAGAATTTCTCTCTCTTTCACTGTCTTTGTTTCATGGGTTTTTCAAAATAATTTATTTTTATAATGGGGTTTAGCTGCTTTTCACTGCTGTGTTTATGCCGCTTTTTACCCACTTGACACACTAACAGAGAGATATCAATACATAGGTTTTAAGATTATTACTAGTCAGATATATTCTTGTGTGGTGAATAGGGCGTGTTGAGTCCAGTTCTCTGAGCAAGGAGTAGGTCTTGTCTATTACATATTGGGTTTATGGAACGGTATCTGAGCTAATTTGAATCCCTTGTTTTATGTATCACCCCACCTCACCTTTCCCGTTAAGCAGCCATAGTGTGTTTTCTGCATGTGTGACTCTGTTCTGTTTTGTAATTCAGTTCAAGTGTAACGGTTTTTACATTCCCTCTATAAGTGATACCTTATGAGAAGTGTCCTTTTCTGTGTGACTTATTTCACTTAGAGTCGTCGTACCTAAATCCACTCATCATGCTGCTACTAGCCTTATGACATTGATTTCACGGCTGAGTGATATTCCATTGTACATAAGGACCACAACTTCTTTATCCATTTTTCTCTTTCCTGGGATATTGAAGGTGGAATGAAGTGGAGGTCCTTGTCAACAGAGCAGCCCTAAACTTTGGGGTGCTTGTGTCTTGCTGATTTTTAATTTTCCCAATTTATAACCCCATGAGTGGAAGTGCCCTATGCTCTCTAAGCTTTGTTTTTTAGATGTTTCAGGACTCACCGTACGCTTCTCCAGAGTGGCTGTTGGCAATTTACATCCCGCCCATCAGTGTAGCAAGGCTCCCATTTCTCCATGGCCTGTCCTGCATTTCTGGTTTTGACACTTTATTCAGCATGGCCTTTTTAACCGATGGGAAGCGAGACATCTTTGTAACGCTGATTTGCCTTTCCATGTTGCTTGGTTGGCCAAAAAGGGCGTATGCGTTTTTTCCTGAATATATTCAGGAAAAAACGCATACGCCCTTTTTGGCCAAGGGCATCATTGTCAACGTTTTGCCGCTTTTCATGTGCTTTAAAGGCGATTCGAATCTACCTCCTGAAATCTGTTTCCTGCAATTCTGCCTTGATTTCAAATCCTCTTCTTTGCCTTCCCTCAATATATTTGTGGACGAGAGTTATCATTTATAACTCTGCAGGTTTGTGAATTGCAGTTCCCTGAACCTCCATTTTGCAACTCGCTTTTTAGGGAGCTGGCCGCAAAAGCGCAGGATGCCTTCAGGCCCTGTTCTGGTTCCGGGGGCAGGCTGAGCCTGTGGTTAATTCTTCTTCCTGATGGGAAAATAGAGTGACCTGTGCCTGTCCCAACACCAAGAGCTAGTCTCTCATTGGTTCCACGTCTTCCCGTTCACCCTCAGGACAAATTGCAACCTGTACGGAGCAGGAAGTTAAAGGTGCTGATGCTCCAAGTAGGGAGATTGCTAGTAAAGTGGCTGGAATAGCGAACCCGGGCACAAGCAGATGAGAAATGAGATGCGTTTTAGAAACCTTTCCACATCACACGGTGTACCATCTTCTGGGTTTCTCATGCATGTTTTCGATGTAGGAAGATGCCCTTGAACCTGGAGATTTGGGACCCATGCGATGGGTACCACGCAGTATTACTTTAAAGGGTCTGCGTTTGCTCACCCAACCTCACCAAACCTCTCAGCCGCAACAGTGTCCACCCTTATGTCTCATCCAGCTGTGGGTCTAGATATGGTCAATCCAGGTTGCATCACAGCCCGTGAACGCATTGTGTAAGAATTCCTCTCTCTTTCACTGTCTTTGTTTCATGGGTTTTTCAAAGTAATTTATTTTTATAATGGGGTTTAGCTGCTTTTCACTGCTGTGTTTATGCCGCTTTTTACCCACTTGACACACTAACAGAGACATATCAATACATAGGTTTTAAGATTATTACTAGTGAGATATATTCTTGTGCGGTGAATAGGGCGTGTTGAGTCCAGTTCTCTGAGCAAGGAGTAGGTCTTGTCTATTACATATTGGGTTTATGGAACGGTATCTGAGCTAATTTGAAACCCTTGTTTTATGTATCACCCCACCTCACCTTTCCCGTGAAGCAGCCATAGTGTGTTTTCTGCATGTGTGACTCTGTTCTGTTTTGTAATTCAGTTCAAGTGTAACGGTTTTTACATTCCCTCTATAAGTGATACCTTATGAGAAGTGTCCTTTGCTGTGTGACTTATTTCACTTAGAGTCGTCATACCTAAATCCACTCATCATGCTGCTACTAGCCTTATGACATTGATTTCACGGCTGAGTGATATTCCATTGTACATAAGGACCACAACTTCTTTATCCATTTTTCTCTTTCCTGGGATATTGAAGGTGGAATGAAGTGGAGGTCCTTGTCAACAGAGCAGCCCTAAACTTTGGGGTGCTTGTGTCTTGCTGATTTTTCATTTTCCCAATTTATACCCCCATGAGTGGAAGTGCCCTATGCTCTCTAAGCTTTGCTTTTTAGACGTTTCAGGACTCACCGTACACTTCTCCAGAGTGGCTGTTGACAATTTACATCCCGCCCATCAGTGTAGCAAGGCTCCCATTTCTCCATGGCCTGTCCTGCATTTCTGGTTTTGACACTTTTTTCAGCATGGCCCTTTTGACCGATGGGAAGCGAGACTTCTTTGTAGCGCTGATTTGCCTTTCCAGGTTGCTTGGTTGGCCAAAAAGGGCGTATGCGTTTTTTCCTGAATATATTCAGGAAAAAACGCATACGCCCTTTTTGGCCAAGGGCATCATTGTCAACGTTTTGCCGCTTTTCATGTGCTTTATAGGCGATTCGAATCTACCTCCTGAAATCTGTTTCCTGCAATTCTGCCTTGATTTCAAATCCTCTTCTTTGCCTTCCCTCAATATATTTGTGGATGAGAGTTATCATTTATAAGTCTGCAGGTTTGTGAATTGCAGTGCCCTGAACCTCCATTTTACAACTCGCTTTTTAGGGAGCTGGCCGCAAAAGCGCAGGATGGCTTCAGGCCCTGTTCTGGTTCCGGGGGGCAGGCTGAGCCTGTGGTTAATTCTTCTTCCTGATGGGAAAATAGAGTGACCTGTGCCTGTCCCAACACCAAGAGCTAGTCTTTCATTGGTTCCACGTCTTCCCGTTCATCCTCAGTACAAATTGCAACCTGTACGGAACAGGAGGTTAAAGGTGCTGATGCTCCAAGGAGGGAGATTGCTAGTAAAGTGGCTGGAATGGCGAACCCGGGCACAAGCAGATGAGAAATGAGGTGCGTTTTAGAAACCTTTCCCCATCACACGGTGTACCATCTTCTGGGTATCTCATGCATGTTTTCGATGTAGGAAGATGACCTTGAACCTGGAGATTTGGGACCCATGCGATGGGTACCACGCAGTATTACTTTAAAGGGTCTGCGTTTGCTCACCCAACCTCACCAAACCTCTCAGCCGCAACAGTGTCCACCCTTAGGTCTCATCCAGCTGTGGGTCTAGATATGGTCAATACAGGTTGCATCACAGCCCCTGAACGCATTGTGTAAGAATTTCGCTCTCTTTCACTGTCTGTGTTTCATGGGTTTTTCAAAATAATTTATTTTTATAATGGGGTTTAGCTGCTTTTCACTGCTGTGTTTATGCCGCTTTTTACCCACTTGACACACTAACAGAGAGATATCAATACATAGGTTTTAAGATTATTACTAGTCAGATATATTCTTGTGTGGTGAATAGGGCGTGTTGAGTCCAGTTCTCTGAGCAAGGAGTAGGTCTTGTCTATTACATATTGGGTTTATGGAACGGTATCTGAGCTAATTTGAATCCCTTGTTTTATGTATCACCCCACCTCACCTTTCCCGTTAAGCAGCCATAGTGTGTTTTCTGCATGTGTGACTCTGTTCTGTTTTCTGATTCAGTTCAAGTGTAATGGTTTTTACATTCCCTCTATAAGTGATACCTTATGAGAAGTGTCCTTTTCTGTGTGACTTATTTCACTTAGAATCGTTGTACCTAAATCCACTCATCATGCTGCTACTAGTCTTATGACATTGATTTCATGGCTGAGTGATATTCCATTGTACATAAGGACCACAACTTCTTTATCCATTTTTCTCTTTCCTGGGATATTGAAGGTGGAATGAAGTGGAGGTCCTTGTCAACAGAGCAGCCCTAAACTTTGGGGTGCTTGTGTCTTGCTGATTTTTCATTTTCCCAATTTATACCCCCATGAGTGGAAGTGCCCTATGCTCTCTAAGCTTTGCTTTTTAGACGTTTCAGGACTCACCGTACACTTCTCCAGAGTGGCTGTTGACAATTTACATCCCGCCCATCAGTGTAGCAAGGCTCCCATTTCTCCATGGCCTGTCCTGCATTTCTGGTTTTGACACTTTTTTCAGCATGGCCCTTTTGACCGATGGGAAGCGAGACATCTTTGTAGCGCTGATTTGCCTTTCCAGGTTGCTTGGTTGGCCAAAAAGGGCGTATGCGTTTTTTCCTGAATATATTCAGGAAAAAACGCATACGCCCTTTTTGGCCAAGGGCATCATTGTCAACGTTTTGCCGCTTTTCATGTGCTTTATAGGCGATTCGAATCTACCTCCTGAAATCTGTTTCCTGCAATTCTGCCTTGATTTCAAATCCTCTTCTTTGCCTTCCCTCAATATATTTGTGGATGAGAGTTATCATTTATAACTCTGCAGGTTTGTGAATTGCAGTGCCCTGAACCTCCATTTTACAACTCGCTTTTTAGGGAGCTGGCCGCAAAAGCGCAGGATGGCTTCAGGCCCTGTTCTGGTTCCGGGGGGCAGGCTGAGCCTGTGGTTAATTCTTCTTCCTGATGGGAAAATAGAGTGACCTGTGCCTGTCCCAACACCAAGAGCTAGTCTTTCATTGGTTCCACGTCTTCCCGTTCATCCTCAGTACAAATTGCAACCTGTACGGAACAGGAGGTTAAAGGTGCTGATGCTCCAAGGAGGGAGATTGCTAGTAAAGTGGCTGGAATGGCGAACCCGGGCACAAGCAGATGAGAAATGAGGTGCGTTTTAGAAACCTTTCCCCATCACACGGTGTACCATCTTCTGGGTATCTCATGCATGTTTTCGATGTAGGAAGATGACCTTGAACCTGGAGATTTGGGACCCATGCGATGGGTACCACGCAGTATTACTTTAAAGGGTCTGCGTTTGCTCACCCAACCTCACCAAACCTCTCAGCCGCAACAGTGTCCACCCTTAGGTCTCATCCAGCTGTGGGTCTAGATATGGTCAATCCAGGTTGCATCACAGCCCCTGAACGCATTGTGTAAGAATTTCGCTCTCTTTCACTGTCTTTGTTTCATGGGTTTTTCAAAATAATTTATTTTTATAATGGGGTTTAGCTGCTTTTCACTGCTGTGTTTATGCCGCTTTTTACCCACTTGACACACTAACAGAGAGATATCAATACATAGGTTTTAAGATTATTACTAGTCAGATATATTCTTGTGTGGTGAATAGGGCGTGTTGAGTCCAGTTCTCTGAGCAAGGAGTAGGTCTTGTCTATTACATATTGGGTTTATGGAACGGTATCTGAGCTAATTTGAATCCCTTGTTTTATGTATCACCCCACCTCACCTTTCCCGTTAAGCAGCCATAGTGTGTTTTCTGCATGTGTGACTCTGTTCTGTTTTCTGATTCAGTTCAAGTGTAATGGTTTTTACATTCCCTCTATAAGTGATACCTTATGAGAAGTGTCCTTTTCTGTGTGACTTATTTCACTTAGAATCGTTGTACCTAAATCCACTCATCATGCTGCTACTAGTCTTATGACATTGATTTCATGGCTGAGTGATATTCCATTGTACATAAGGACCACAACTTCTTTATCCATTTTTCTCTTTCCTGGGATATTGAAGGTGGAATGAAGTGGAGGTCCTTGTCAACAGAGCAGCCCTAAACTTTGGGGTGCTTGTGTCTTGCTGATTTTTCATTTTCCCAATTTATACCCCCATGACTGGAAGTGCCCTATGCTCTCTAAGCTGTGTTTTTTAGATGTTTCAGGACACACCGTACACTTCTGCAGAGTGGCTGTTGGCAATTTACATCCCGCCCATCAGTATAGGATGGCTCCCATTTCTCCATGGCCTGTCCTGCATTTCTGGTTTTGACATTTTTTTTAGTATGGCCCTTTTGACCGATGGGAAGCGAGACTTGTTTGTAGCGCTGATTTGCCTTTCCAGGTTACTTGGTTGGCCAAAAAGGGCGTATGCGTTTTTTCCTGAATATATTCAGGAAAAAACGCATACGCCCTTTTTGGCCAAGGGCATCATTGTCAACGATTTTCTGCTTTTCATGTGATTTAAAGGCGATTCGAATCTACCTCCTGAAATCTGTTTCCTGCAATTCTGCCTTGATTTCAAATCCTCTTCTTTGCCTTCCCTCAATATATTTGTGGATGAGAGTTATCATTTATAACTCTGCAGGTTTGTGAATTGCAGTGCCCTGAACCTCCATTTTACAACTCGCTTTTTAGGGAGCTGGCCGCAAAAGCGCAGGATGGCTTCAGGCCCTGTTCTGGTTCCGGGGGGCAGGCTGATCCTGTGGTTAATTCTTCTTCCTGATGGGAAAATAGAGTGACCTGTGCCTGTCCCAACACCAAGAGCTAGTCTCTCGTTGGTTCCACGTCTTCCCGTTCATCCTCAGGACAAATTGCAACCTGTACGGAACAGGAGGTTAAAGGTGCTGATGCTCCAAGGAGGGAGATTGCTAGTAAAGTGGCTGGAATGGCGAACCCGGGCACAAGCAGATGAGAAATGAGGTGCGTTTTAGAAACCTATCCCCATCACACGGTGTACCATCTTCTGGGTATCTCATGCATGTTTTCGATGTAGGAAGATGCCCTTGAACCTGGAGATTTGGGACCCATGCGATGGGTACCACGCAGTATTACTTTAAAGGGTCTGCGTTTGCTCACCCAACCTCACCAAACCTCTCAGCCGCAACAGTGTCCACCCTTATGTCTCATCCAGCTGTGCGTCTAGATATGGTCAATCCAGGTTGCATCACAGCCCCTGAACGCATTGTGTAAGAATTTCTCTCTCTTTCACTGTCTTTGTTTCATGGGTTTTTCAAAATAATTTATTTTTATAATGGGGTTTAGCTGCTTTTCACTGCTGTGTTTATGCCGCTTTTTACCCACTTGACACACTAACAGAGAGATATCAATACATAGGTTTTAAGATTATTACTAGTCAGATATATTCTTGTGTGGTGAATAGGGCGTGTTGAGTCCAGTTCTCTGAGCAAGGAGTAGGTCTTGTCTATTACATATTGGGTTTATGGAACGGTATCTGAGCTAATTTGAATCCCTTGTTTTATGTATCACCCCACCTCACCTTTCCCGTTAAGCAGCCATAGTGTGTTTTCTGCATGTGTGACTCTGTTCTGTTTTGTAATTCAGTTCAAGTGTAACGGTTTTTACATTCCCTCTATAAGTGATACCTTATGAGAAGTGTCCTTTTCTGTGTGACTTATTTCACTTAGAGTCGTCGTACCTAAATCCACTCATCATGCTGCTACTAGCCTTATGACATTGATTTCACGGCTGAGTGATATTCCATTGTACATAAGGACCACAACTTCTTTATCCATTTTTCTCTTTCCTGGGATATTGAAGGTGGAATGAAGTGGAGGTCCTTGTCAACAGAGCAGCCCTAAACTTTGGGGTGCTTGTGTCTTGCTGATTTTTAATTTTCCCAATTTATAACCCCATGAGTGGAAGTGCCCTATGCTCTCTAAGCTTTGTTTTTTAGATGTTTCAGGACTCACCGTACGCTTCTCCAGAGTGGCTGTTGGCAATTTACATCCCGCCCATCAGTGTAGCAAGGCTCCCATTTCTCCATGGCCTGTCCTGCATTTCTGGTTTTGACACTTTATTCAGCATGGCCTTTTTAACCGATGGGAAGCGAGACATCTTTGTAACGCTGATTTGCCTTTCCATGTTGCTTGGTTGGCCAAAAAGGGCGTATGCGTTTTTTCCTGAATATATTCAGGAAAAAACGCATACGCCCTTTTTGGCCAAGGGCATCATTGTCAACGTTTTGCCGCTTTTCATGTGCTTTAAAGGCGATTCGAATCTACCTCCTGAAATCTGTTTCCTGCAATTCTGCCTTGATTTCAAATCCTCTTCTTTGCCTTCCCTCAATATATTTGTGGACGAGAGTTATCATTTATAACTCTGCAGGTTTGTGAATTGCAGTTCCCTGAACCTCCATTTTGCAACTCGCTTTTTAGGGAGCTGGCCGCAAAAGCGCAGGATGCCTTCAGGCCCTGTTCTGGTTCCGGGGGCAGGCTGAGCCTGTGGTTAATTCTTCTTCCTGATGGGAAAATAGAGTGACCTGTGCCTGTCCCAACACCAAGAGCTAGTCTCTCATTGGTTCCACGTCTTCCCGTTCACCCTCAGGACAAATTGCAACCTGTACGGAGCAGGAAGTTAAAGGTGCTGATGCTCCAAGTAGGGAGATTGCTAGTAAAGTGGCTGGAATAGCGAACCCGGGCACAAGCAGATGAGAAATGAGATGCGTTTTAGAAACCTTTCCACATCACACGGTGTACCATCTTCTGGGTTTCTCATGCATGTTTTCGATGTAGGAAGATGCCCTTGAACCTGGAGATTTGGGACCCATGCGATGGGTACCACGCAGTATTACTTTAAAGGGTCTGCGTTTGCTCACCCAACCTCACCAAACCTCTCAGCCGCAACAGTGTCCACCCTTATGTCTCATCCAGCTGTGGGTCTAGATATGGTCAATCCAGGTTGCATCACAGCCCGTGAACGCATTGTGTAAGAATTCCTCTCTCTTTCACTGTCTTTGTTTCATGGGTTTTTCAAAGTAATTTATTTTTATAATGGGGTTTAGCTGCTTTTCACTGCTGTGTTTATGCCGCTTTTTACCCACTTGACACACTAACAGAGACATATCAATACATAGGTTTTAAGATTATTACTAGTGAGATATATTCTTGTGCGGTGAATAGGGCGTGTTGAGTCCAGTTCTCTGAGCAAGGAGTAGGTCTTGTCTATTACATATTGGGTTTATGGAACGGTATCTGAGCTAATTTGAAACCCTTGTTTTATGTATCACCCCACCTCACCTTTCCCGTGAAGCAGCCATAGTGTGTTTTCTGCATGTGTGACTCTGTTCTGTTTTGTAATTCAGTTCAAGTGTAACGGTTTTTACATTCCCTCTATAAGTGATACCTTATGAGAAGTGTCCTTTGCTGTGTGACTTATTTCACTTAGAGTCGTCATACCTAAATCCACTCATCATGCTGCTACTAGCCTTATGACATTGATTTCACGGCTGAGTGATATTCCATTGTACATAAGGACCACAACTTCTTTATCCATTTTTCTCTTTCCTGGGATATTGAAGGTGGAATGAAGTGGAGGTCCTTGTCAACAGAGCAGCCCTAAACTTTGGGGTGCTTGTGTCTTGCTGATTTTTCATTTTCCCAATTTATACCCCCATGAGTGGAAGTGCCCTATGCTCTCTAAGCTTTGCTTTTTAGACGTTTCAGGACTCACCGTACACTTCTCCAGAGTGGCTGTTGACAATTTACATCCCGCCCATCAGTGTAGCAAGGCTCCCATTTCTCCATGGCCTGTCCTGCATTTCTGGTTTTGACACTTTTTTCAGCATGGCCCTTTTGACCGATGGGAAGCGAGACATCTTTGTAGCGCTGATTTGCCTTTCCAGGTTGCTTGGTTGGCCAAAAAGGGCGTATGCGTTTTTTCCTGAATATATTCAGGAAAAAACGCATACGCCCTTTTTGGCCAAGGGCATCATTGTCAACGTTTTGCCGCTTTTCATGTGCTTTATAGGCGATTCGAATCTACTTCCTGAAATCTGTTTCCTGCAATTCTGCCTTGATTTCAAATCCTCTTCTTTGCCTTCCCTCAATATATTTGTGGATGAGAGTTATCATTTATAAGTCTGCAGGTTTGTGAATTGCAGTGCCCTGAACCTCCATTTTACAACTCGCTTTTTAGGGAGCTGGCCGCAAAAGCGCAGGATGGCTTCAGGCCCTGTTCTGGTTCCGGGGGGCAGGCTGAGCCTGTGGTTAATTCTTCTTCCTGATGGGAAAATAGAGTGACCTGTGCCTGTCCCAACACCAAGAGCTAGTCTTTCATTGGTTCCACGTCTTCCCGTTCATCCTCAGTACAAATTGCAACCTGTACGGAACAGGAGGTTAAAGGTGCTGATGCTCCAAGGAGGGAGATTGCTAGTAAAGTGGCTGGAATGGCGAACCCGGGCACAAGCAGATGAGAAATGAGGTGCGTTTTAGAAACCTTTCCCCATCACACGGTGTACCATCTTCTGGGTATCTCATGCATGTTTTCGATGTAGGAAGATGACCTTGAACCTGGAGATTTGGGACCCATGCGATGGGTACCACGCAGTATTACTTTAAAGGGTCTGCGTTTGCTCACCCAACCTCACCAAACCTCTCAGCCGCAACAGTGTCCACCCTTAGGTCTCATCCAGCTGTGGGTCTAGATATGGTCAATACAGGTTGCATCACAGCCCCTGAACGCATTGTGTAAGAATTTCGCTCTCTTTCACTGTCTTTGTTTCATGGGTTTTTCAAAATAATTTATTTTTATAATGGGGTTTAGCTGCTTTTCACTGCTGTGTTTATGCCGCTTTTTACCCACTTGACACACTAACAGAGAGATATCAATACATAGGTTTTAAGATTATTACTAGTCAGATATATTCTTGTGTGGTGAATAGGGCGTGTTGAGTCCAGTTCTCTGAGCAAGGAGTAGGTCTTGTCTATTACATATTGGGTTTATGGAACGGTATCTGAGCTAATTTGAATCCCTTGTTTTATGTATCACCCCACCTCACCTTTCCCGTTAAGCAGCCATAGTGTGTTTTCTGCATGTGTGACTCTGTTCTGTTTTCTGATTCAGTTCAAGTGTAATGTTTTTTACATTCCCTCTATAAGTGATACCTTATGAGAAGTGTCCTTTTCTGTGTGACTTATTTCACTTAGAATCGTTGTACCTAAATCCACTCATCATGCTGCTACTAGTCTTATGACATTGATTTCATGGCTGAGTGATATTCCATTGTACATAAGGACCACAACTTCTTTATCCATTTTTCTCTTTCCTGGGATATTGAAGGTGGAATGAAGTGGAGGTCCTTGTCAACAGAGCAGCCCTAAACTTTGGGGTGCTTGTGTCTTGCTGATTTTTCATTTTCCCAATTTATACCCCCATGAGTGGAAGTGCCCTATGCTCTCTAAGCTTTGCTTTTTAGACGTTTCAGGACTCACCGTACACTTCTCCAGAGTGGCTGTTGACAATTTACATCCCGCCCATCAGTGTAGCAAGGCTCCCATTTCTCCATGGCCTGTCCTGCATTTCTGGTTTTGACACTTTTTTCAGCATGGCCCTTTTGACCGATGGGAAGCGAGACATCTTTGTAGCGCTGATTTGCCTTTCCAGGTTGCTTGGTTGGCCAAAAAGGGCGTATGCGTTTTTTCCTGAATATATTCAGGAAAAAACGCATACGCCCTTTTTGGCCAAGGGCATCATTGTCAACGTTTTGCCGCTTTTCATGTGCTTTATAGGCGATTCGAATCTACCTCCTGAAATCTGTTTCCTGCAATTCTGCCTTGATTTCAAATCCTCTTCTTTGCCTTCCCTCAATATATTTGTGGATGAGAGTTATCATTTATAACTCTGCAGGTTTGTGAATTGCAGTGCCCTGAACCTCCATTTTACAACTCGCTTTTTAGGGAGCTGGCCGCAAAAGCGCAGGATGGCTTCAGGCCCTGTTCTGGTTCCGGGGGGCAGGCTGAGCCTGTGGTTAATTCTTCTTCCTGATGGGAAAATAGAGTGACCTGTGCCTGTCCCAACACCAAGAGCTAGTCTTTCATTGGTTCCACGTCTTCCCGTTCATCCTCAGTACAAATTGCAACCTGTACGGAACAGGAGGTTAAAGGTGCTGATGCTCCAAGGAGGGAGATTGCTAGTAAAGTGGCTGGAATGGCGAACCCGGGCACAAGCAGATGAGAAATGAGGTGCGTTTTAGAAACCTTTCCCCATCACACGGTGTACCATCTTCTGGGTATCTCATGCATGTTTTCGATGTAGGAAGATGACCTTGAACCTGGAGATTTGGGACCCATGCGATGGGTACCACGCAGTATTACTTTAAAGGGTCTGCGTTTGCTCACCCAACCTCACCAAACCTCTCAGCCGCAACAGTGTCCACCCTTAGGTCTCATCCAGCTGTGGGTCTAGATATGGTCAATCCAGGTTGCATCACAGCCCCTGAACGCATTGTGTAAGAATTTCGCTCTCTTTCACTGTCTTTGTTTCATGGGTTTTTCAAAATAATTTATTTTTATAATGGGGTTTAGCTGCTTTTCACTGCTGTGTTTATGCCGCTTTTTACCCACTTGACACACTAACAGAGAGATATCAATACATAGGTTTTAAGATTATTACTAGTCAGATATATTCTTGTGTGGTGAATAGGGCGTGTTGAGTCCAGTTCTCTGAGCAAGGAGTAGGTCTTGTCTATTACATATTGGGTTTATGGAACGGTATCTGAGCTAATTTGAATCCCTTGTTTTATGTATCACCCCACCTCACCTTTCCCGTTAAGCAGCCATAGTGTGTTTTCTGCATGTGTGACTCTGTTCTGTTTTCTGATTCAGTTCAAGTGTAATGGTTTTTACATTCCCTCTATAAGTGATACCTTATGAGAAGTGTCCTTTTCTGTGTGACTTATTTCACTTAGAATCGTTGTACCTAAATCCACTCATCATGCTGCTACTAGTCTTATGACATTGATTTCATGGCTGAGTGATATTCCATTGTACATAAGGACCACAACTTCTTTATCCATTTTTCTCTTTCCTGGGATATTGAAGGTGGAATGAAGTGGAGGTCCTTGTCAACAGAGCAGCCCTAAACTTTGGGGTGCTTGTGTCTTGCTGATTTTTCATTTTCCCAATTTATACCCCCATGACTGGAAGTGCCCTATGCTCTCTAAGCTGTGTTTTTTAGATGTTTCAGGACACACCGTACACTTCTGCAGAGTGGCTGTTGGCAATTTACATCCCGCCCATCAGTATAGGATGGCTCCCATTTCTCCATGGCCTGTCCTGCATTTCTGGTTTTGACATTTTTTTTAGTATGGCCCTTTTGACCGATGGGAAGCGAGACTTGTTTGTAGCGCTGATTTGCCTTTCCAGGTTACTTGGTTGGCCAAAAAGGGCGTATGCGTTTTTTCCTGAATATATTCAGGAAAAAACGCATACGCCCTTTTTGGCCAAGGGCATCATTGTCAACGATTTTCTGCTTTTCATGTGATTTAAAGGCGATTCGAATCTACCTCCTGAAATCTGTTTCCTGCAATTCTGCCTTGATTTCAAATCCTCTTCTTTGCCTTCCCTCAACATATTTGTGGATGAGAGTTATCATTTATAACTCTGCAGGTTTGTGAATTGCAGTGCCCTGAACCTCCATTTTACAACTCGCTTTTTAGGGAGCTGGCCGCAAAAGCGCAGGATGGCTTCAGGCCCTGTTCTGGTTCCGGGGGGCAGGCTGATCCTGTGGTTAATTCTTCTTCCTGATGGGAAAATAGAGTGACCTGTGCCTGTCCCAACACCAAGAGCTAGTCTCTCGTTGGTTCCACGTCTTCCCGTTCATCCTCAGGACAAATTGCAACCTGTACGGAACAGGAGGTTAAAGGTGCTGATGCTCCAAGGAGGGAGATTGCTAGTAAAGTGGCTGGAATGGCGAACCCGGGCACAAGCAGATGAGAAATGAGGTGCGTTTTAGAAACCTATCCCCATCACACGGTGTACCATCTTCTGGGTATCTCATGCATGTTTTCGATGTAGGAAGATGCCCTTGAACCTGGAGATTTGGGACCCATGCGATGGGTACCACGCAGTATTACTTTAAAGGGTCTGCGTTTGCTCACCCAACCTCACCAAACCTCTCAGCCGCAACAGTGTCCACCCTTATGTCTCATCCAGCTGTGCGTCTAGATATGGTCAATCCAGGTTGCATCACAGCCCCTGAACGCATTGTGTAAGAATTTCTCTCTCTTTCACTGTCTTTGTTTCATGGGTTTTTCAAAATAATTTATTTTTATAATGGGGTTTAGCTGCTTTTCACTGCTGTGTTTATGCCGCTTTTTACCCACTTGACACACTAACAGAGAGATATCAATACATAGGTTTTAAGATTATTACTAGTCAGATATATTCTTGTGTGGTGAATAGGGCGTGTTGAGTCCAGTTCTCTGAGCAAGGAGTAGGTCTTGTCTATTACATATTGGGTTTATGGAACGGTATCTGAGCTAATTTGAATCCCTTGTTTTATGTATCACCCCACCTCACCTTTCCCGTTAAGCAGCCATAGTGTGTTTTCTGCATGTGTGACTCTGTTCTGTTTTGTAATTCAGTTCAAGTGTAACGGTTTTTACATTCCCTCTATAAGTGATACCTTATGAGAAGTGTCCTTTTCTGTGTGACTTATTTCACTTAGAGTCGTCGTACCTAAATCCACTCATCATGCTGCTACTAGCCTTATGACATTGATTTCACGGCTGAGTGATATTCCATTGTACATAAGGACCACAACTTCTTTATCCATTTTTCTCTTTCCTGGGATATTGAAGGTGGAATGAAGTGGAGGTCCTTGTCAACAGAGCAGCCCTAAACTTTGGGGTGCTTGTGTCTTGCTGATTTTTAATTTTCCCAATTTATAACCCCATGAGTGGAAGTGCCCTATGCTCTCTAAGCTTTGTTTTTTAGATGTTTCAGGACTCACCGTACGCTTCTCCAGAGTGGCTGTTGGCAATTTACATCCCGCCCATCAGTGTAGCAAGGCTCCCATTTCTCCATGGCCTGTCCTGCATTTCTGGTTTTGACACTTTATTCAGCATGGCCTTTTTAACCGATGGGAAGCGAGACATCTTTGTAACGCTGATTTGCCTTTCCATGTTGCTTGGTTGGCCAAAAAGGGCGTATGCGTTTTTTCCTGAATATATTCAGGAAAAAACGCATACGCCCTTTTTGGCCAAGGGCATCATTGTCAACGTTTTGCCGCTTTTCATGTGCTTTAAAGGCGATTCGAATCTACCTCCTGAAATCTGTTTCCTGCAATTCTGCCTTGATTTCAAATCCTCTTCTTTGCCTTCCCTCAATATATTTGTGGACGAGAGTTATCATTTATAACTCTGCAGGTTTGTGAATTGCAGTTCCCTGAACCTCCATTTTGCAACTCGCTTTTTAGGGAGCTGGCCGCAAAAGCGCAGGATGCCTTCAGGCCCTGTTCTGGTTCCGGGGGCAGGCTGAGCCTGTGGTTAATTCTTCTTCCTGATGGGAAAATAGAGTGACCTGTGCCTGTCCCAACACCAAGAGCTAGTCTCTCATTGGTTCCACGTCTTCCCGTTCACCCTCAGGACAAATTGCAACCTGTACGGAGCAGGAAGTTAAAGGTGCTGATGCTCCAAGTAGGGAGATTGCTAGTAAAGTGGCTGGAATAGCGAACCCGGGCACAAGGAGATGAGAAATGAGATGCGTTTTAGAAACCTTTCCACATCACACGGTGTACCATCTTCTGGGTTTCTCATGCATGTTTTCGATGTAGGAAGATGCCCTTGAACCTGGAGATTTGGGACCCATGCGATGGGTACCACGCAGTATTACTTTAAAGGGTCTGCGTTTGCTCACCCAACCTCACCAAACCTCTCAGCCGCAACAGTGTCCACCCTTATGTCTCATCCAGCTGTGGGTCTAGATATGGTCAATCCAGGTTGCATCACAGCCCGTGAACGCATTGTGTAAGAATTCCTCTCTCTTTCACTGTCTTTGTTTCATGGGTTTTTCAAAGTAATTTATTTTTATAATGGGGTTTAGCTGCTTTTCACTGCTGTGTTTATGCCGCTTTTTACCCACTTGACACACTAACAGAGACATATCAATACATAGGTTTTAAGATTATTACTAGTGAGATATATTCTTGTGCGGTGAATAGGGCGTGTTGAGTCCAGTTCTCTGAGCAAGGAGTAGGTCTTGTCTATTACATATTGGGTTTATGGAACGGTATCTGAGCTAATTTGAAACCCTTGTTTTATGTATCACCCCACCTCACCTTTCCCGTTAAGCAGCCATAGTGTGTTTTCTGCATGTGTGACTCTGTTCTGTTTTGTAATTCAGTTCAAGTGTAACGGTTTTTACATTCCCTCTATAAGTGATACCTTATGAGAAGTGTCCTTTGCTGTGTGACTTATTTCACTTAGAGTCGTCGTACCTAAATCCACTCATCATGCTGCTACTAGCCTTATGACATTGATTTCACGGCTGAGTGATATTCCATTGTACATAAGGACCACAACTTCTTTATCCATTTTTCTCTTTCCTGGGATATTGAAGGTGGAATGAAGTGGAGGTCCTTGTCAACAGAGCAGCCCTAAACTTTGGGGTGCTTGTGTCTTGCTGATTTTTCATTTTCCCAATTTATACCCCCATGAGTGGAAGTGCCCTATGCTCTCTAAGCTTTGCTTTTTAGACGTTTCAGGACTCACCGTACACTTCTCCAGAGTGGCTGTTGACAATTTACATCCCGCCCATCAGTGTAGCAAGGCTCCCATTTCTCCATGGCCTGTCCTGCATTTCTGGTTTTGACACTTTTTTCAGCATGGCCCTTTTGACCGATGGGAAGCGAGACATCTTTGTAGCGCTGATTTGCCTTTCCAGGTTGCTTGGTTGGCCAAAAAGGGCGTATGCGTTTTTTCCTGAATATATTCAGGAAAAAACGCATACGCCCTTTTTGGCCAAGGGCATCATTGTCAACGTTTTGCCGCTTTTCATGTGCTTTATAGGCGATTCGAATCTACCTCCTGAAATCTGTTTCCTGCAATTCTGCCTTGATTTCAAATCCTCTTCTTTGCCTTCCCTCAATATATTTGTGGATGAGAGTTATCATTTATAAGTCTGCAGGTTTGTGAATTGCAGTGCCCTGAACCTCCATTTTACAACTCGCTTTTTAGGGAGCTGGCCGCAAAAGCGCAGGATGGCTTCAGGCCCTGTTCTGGTTCCGGGGGGCAGGCTGAGCCTGTGGTTAATTCTTCTTCCTGATGGGAAAATAGAGTGACCTGTGCCTGTCCCAACACCAAGAGCTAGTCTTTCATTGGTTCCACGTCTTCCCGTTCATCCTCAGTACAAATTGCAACCTGTACGGAACAGGAGGTTAAAGGTGCTGATGCTCCAAGGAGGGAGATTGCTAGTAAAGTGGCTGGAATGGCGAACCCGGGCACAAGCAGATGAGAAATGAGGTGCGTTTTAGAAACCTTTCCCCATCACACGGTGTACCATCTTCTGGGTATCTCATGCATGTTTTCGATGTAGGAAGATGACCTTGAACCTGGAGATTTGGGACCCATGCGATGGGTACCACGCAGTATTACTTTAAAGGGTCTGCGTTTGCTCACCCAACCTCACCAAACCTCTCAGCCGCAACAGTGTCCACCCTTAGGTCTCATCCAGCTGTGGGTCTAGATATGGTCAATCCAGGTTGCATCACAGCCCGTGAACGCATTGTGTAAGAATTTCGCTCTCTTTCACTGTCTTTGTTTCATGGGTTTTTCAAAATAATTTATTTTTATAATGGGGTTTAGCTGCTTTTCACTGCTGTGTTTATGCCGCTTTTTACCCACTTGACACACTAACAGAGAGATATCAATACATAGGTTTTAAGATTATTACTAGTCAGATATATTCTTGTGTGGTGAATAGGGCGTGTTGAGTCCAGTTCTCTGAGCAAGGAGTAGGTCTTGTCTATTACATATTGGGTTTATGGAACGGTATCTGAGCTAATTTGAATCCCTTGTTTTATGTATCACCCCACCTCACCTTTCCCGTTAAGCAGCCATAGTGTGTTTTCTGCATGTGTGACTCTGTTCTGTTTTCTGATTCAGTTCAAGTGTAATGGTTTTTACATTCCCTCTATAAGTGATACCTTATGAGAAGTGTCCTTTTCTGTGTGACTTATTTCACTTAGAATCGTTGTACCTAAATCCACTCATCATGCTGCTACTAGTCTTATGACATTGATTTCATGGCTGAGTGATATTCCATTGTACATAAGGACCACAACTTCTTTATCCATTTTTCTCTTTCCTGGGATATTGAAGGTGGAATGAAGTGGAGGTTCTTGTCAACAGAGCAGCCCTAAACTTTGGGGTGCTTGTGTCTTGCTGATTTTTCATTTTCCCAATTTATACCCCCATGAGTGGAAGTGCCCTATGCTCTCTAAGCTGTGTTTTTTAGATGTTTCAGGACACACCGTACACTTCTGCAGAGTGGCTGTTGGCAATTTACATCCCGCCCATCAGTATAGGATGGCTCCCATTTCTCCATGGCCTGTCCTGCATTTCTGGTTTTGACATTTTTTTTAGTATGGCCCTTTTGACCGATGGGAAGCGAGACTTGTTTGTAGCGCTGATTTGCCTTTCCAGGTTACTTGGTTGGCCAAAAAGGGCGTATGCGTTTTTTCCTGAATATATTCAGGAAAAAACGCATACGCCCTTTTTGGCCAAGGGCATCATTGTCAACGATTTTCTGCTTTTCATGTGATTTAAAGGCGATTCGAATCTACCTCCTGAAATCTGTTTCCTGCAATTCTGCCTTGATTTCAAATCCTCTTCTTTGCCTTCCCTCAATATATTTGTGGATGAGAGTTATCATTTATAACTCTGCAGGTTTGTGAATTGCAGTGCCCTGAACCTCCATTTTACAACTCGCTTTTTAGGGAGCTGGCCGCAAAAGCGCAGGATGGCTTCAGGCCCTGTTCTGGTTCCGGGGGGCAGGCTGAGCCTGTGGTTAATTCTTCTTCCTGATGGGAAAATAGAGTGACCTGTGCCTGTCCCAACACCAAGAGCTAGTCTCTCGTTGGTTCCACGTCTTCCCGTTCATCCTCAGGACAAATTGCAACCTGTACGGAACAGGAGGTTAAAGGTGCTGATGCTCCAAGGAGGGAGATTGCTAGTAAAGTGGCTGGAATGGCGAACCCGGGCACAAGCAGATGAGAAATGAGGTGCGTTTTAGAAACCTATCCCCATCACACGGTGTACCATCTTCTGGGTATCTCATGCATGTTTTCGATGTAGGAAGATGCCCTTGAACCTGGAGATTTGGGACCCATGCGATGGGTACCACGCAGTATTACTTTAAAGGGTCTGCGTTTGCTCACCCAACCTCACCAAACCTCTCAGCCGCAACAGTGTCCACCCTTATGTCTCATCCAGCTGTGCGTCTAGATATGGTCAATCCAGGTTGCATCACAGCCCCTGAACGCATTGTGTAAGAATTTCTCTCTCTTTCACTGTCTTTGTTTCATGGGTTTTTCAAAATAATTTATTTTTATAATGGGGTTTAGCTGCTTTTCACTGCTGTGTTTATGCCGCTTTTTACCCACTTGACACACTAACAGAGAGATATCAATACATAGGTTTTAAGATTATTACTAGTCAGATATATTCTTGTGTGGTGAATAGGGCGTGTTGAGTCCAGTTCTCTGAGCAAGGAGTAGGTCTTGTCTATTACATATTGGGTTTATGGAACGGTATCTGAGCTAATTTGAATCCCTTGTTTTATGTATCACCCCACCTCACCTTTCCCGTTAAGCAGCCATAGTGTGTTTTCTGCATGTGTGACTCTGTTCTGTTTTGTAATTCAGTTCAAGTGTAACGGTTTTTACATTCCCTCTATAAGTGATACCTTATGAGAAGTGTCCTTTTCTGTGTGACTTATTTCACTTAGAGTCGTCGTACCTAAATCCACTCATCATGCTGCTACTAGCCTTATGACATTGATTTCACGGCTGAGTGATATTCCATTGTACATAAGGACCACAACTTCTTTATCCATTTTTCTCTTTCCTGGGATATTGAAGGTGGAATGAAGTGGAGGTCCTTGTCAACAGAGCAGCCCTAAACTTTGGGGTGCTTGTGTCTTGCTGATTTTTCATTTTCCCAATTTATACCCCCATGAGTGGAAGTGCCCTATGCTCTCTAAGCTTTGCTTTTTAGACGTTTCAGGACTCACCGCACACTTCTCCAGAGTGGCTGTTGACAATTTACATCCCGCCCATCAGTGTAGCAAGGCTCCCATTTCTCCATGGCCTGTCCTGCATTTCTGGTTTTGACACTTTTTTCAGCATGGCCCTTTTGACCGATGGGAAGCGAGACATCTTTGTAGCGCTGATTTGCCTTTCCAGGTTGCTTGGTTGGCCAAAAAGGGCGTATGCGTTTTTTCCTGAATATATTCAGGAAAAAACGCATACGCCCTTTTTGGCCAAGGGCATCATTGTCAACGTTTTGCCGCTTTTCATGTGCTTTATAGGCGATTCGAATCTACCTCCTGAAATCTGTTTCCTGCAATTCTGCCTTGATTTCAAATCCTCTTCTTTGCCTTCCCTCAATATATTTGTGGATGAGAGTTATCATTTATAAGTCTGCAGGTTTGTGAATTGCAGTGCCCTGAACCTCCATTTTACAACTCGCTTTTTAGGGAGCTGGCCGCAAAAGCGCAGGATGGCTTCAGGCCCTGTTCTGGTTCCGGGGGGCAGGCTGAGCCTGTGGTTAATTCTTCTTCCTGATGGGAAAATAGAGTGACCTGTGCCTGTCCCAACACCAAGAGCTAGTCTTTCATTGGTTCCACGTCTTCCCGTTCATCCTCAGTACAAATTGCAACCTGTACGGAACAGGAGGTTAAAGGTGCTGATGCTCCAAGGAGGGAGATTGCTAGTAAAGTGGCTGGAATGGCGAACCCGGGCACAAGCAGATGAGAAATGAGGTGCGTTTTAGAAACCTTTCCCCATCACACGGTGTACCATCTTCTGGGTATCTCATGCATGTTTTCGATGTAGGAAGATGCCCTTGAACCTGGAGATTTGGGACCCATGCGATGGGTACCACGCAGTATTACTTTAAAGGGTCTGCGTTTGCTCACCCAACCTCACCAAACCTCTCAGCCGCAACAGTGTCCACCCTTATGTCTCATCCAGCTGTGGGTCTAGATATGGTCAATCCAGGTTGCATCACAGCCCGTGAACGCATTGTGTAAGAATTCCTCTCTCTTTCACTGTCTTTGTTTCATGGGTTTTTCAAAGTAATTTATTTTTATAATGGGGTTTAGCTGCTTTTCACTGCTGTGTTTATGCCGCTTTTTACCCACTTGACACACTAACAGAGACATATCAATACATAGGTTTTAAGATTATTACTAGTGAGATATATTCTTGTGCGGTGAATAGGGCGTGTTGAGTCCAGTTCTCTGAGCAAGGAGTAGGTCTTGTCTATTACATATTGGGTTTATGGAACGGTATCTGAGCTAATTTGAAACCCTTGTTTTATGTATCACCCCACCTCACCTTTCCCGTGAAGCAGCCATAGTGTGTTTTCTGCATGTGTGACTCTGTTCTGTTTTGTAATTCAGTTCAAGTGTAACGGTTTTTACATTCCCTCTATAAGTGATACCTTATGAGAAGTGTCCTTTGCTGTGTGACTTATTTCACTTAGAGTCGTCGTACCTAAATCCACTCATCATGCTGCTACTAGCCTTATGACATTGATTTCACGGCTGAGTGATATTCCATTGTACATAAGGACCACAACTTCTTTATCCATTTTTCTCTTTCCTGGGATATTGAAGGTGGAATGAAGTGGAGGTCCTTGTCAACAGAGCAGCCCTAAACTTTGGGGTGCTTGTGTCTTGCTGATTTTTCATTTTCCCAATTTATACCCCCATGAGTGGAAGTGCCCTATGCTCTCTAAGCTTTGCTTTTTAGACGTTTCAGGACTCACCGTACACTTCTCCAGAGTGGCTGTTGACAATTTACATCCCGCCCATCAGTGTAGCAAGGCTCCCATTTCTCCATGGCCTGTCCTGCATTTCTGGTTTTGACACTTTTTTCAGCATGGCCCTTTTGACCGATGGGAAGCGAGACATCTTTGTAGCGCTGATTTGCCTTTCCAGGTTGCTTGGTTGGCCAAAAAGGGCGTATGCGTTTTTTCCTGAATATATTCAGGAAAAAACGCATACGCCCTTTTTGGCCAAGGGCATCATTGTCAACGTTTTGCCGCTTTTCATGTGCTTTATAGGCGATTCGAATCTACCTCCTGAAATCTGTTTCCTGCAATTCTGCCTTGATTTCAAATCCTCTTCTTTGCCTTCCCTCAATATATTTGTGGATGAGAGTTATCATTTATAAGTCTGCAGGTTTGTGAATTGCAGTGCCCTGAACCTCCATTTTACAACTCGCTTTTTAGGGAGCTGGCCGCAAAAGCGCAGGATGGCTTCAGGCCCTGTTCTGGTTCCGGGGGGCAGGCTGAGCCTGTGGTTAATTCTTCTTCCTGATGGGAAAATAGAGTGACCTGTGCCTGTCCCAACACCAAGAGCTAGTCTTTCATTGGTTCCACGTCTTCCCGTTCATCCTCAGTACAAATTGCAACCTGTACGGAACAGGAGGTTAAAGGTGCTGATGCTCCAAGGAGGGAGATTGCTAGTAAAGTGGCTGGAATGGCGAACCCGGGCACAAGCAGATGAGAAATGAGGTGCGTTTTAGAAACCTTTCCCCATCACACGGTGTACCATCTTCTGGGTATCTCATGCATGTTTTCGATGTAGGAAGATGACCTTGAACCTGGAGATTTGGGACCCATGCGATGGGTACCACGCAGTATTACTTTAAAGGGTCTGCGTTTGCTCACCCAACCTCACCAAACCTCTCAGCCGCAACAGTGTCCACCCTTAGGTCTCATCCAGCTGTGGGTCTAGATATGGTCAATACAGGTTGCATCACAGCCCCTGAACGCATTGTGTAAGAATTTCGCTCTCTTTCACTGTCTTTGTTTCATGGGTTTTTCAAAATAATTTATTTTTATAATGGGGTTTAGCTGCTTTTCACTGCTGTGTTTATGCCGCTTTTTACCCACTTGACACACTAACAGAGAGATATCAATACATAGGTTTTAAGATTATTACTAGTCAGATATATTCTTGTGTGGTGAATAGGGCGTGTTGAGTCCAGTTCTCTGAGCAAGGAGTAGGTCTTGTCTATTACATATTGGGTTTATGGAACGGTATCTGAGCTAATTTGAATCCCTTGTTTTATGTATCACCACACCTCACCTTTCCCGTTAAGCAGCCATAGTGTGTTTTCTGCATGTGTGACTCTGTTCTGTTTTCTGATTCAGTTCAAGTGTAATGGTTTTTACATTCCCTCTATAAGTGATACCTTATGAGAAGTGTCCTTTTCTGTGTGACTTATTTCACTTAGAATCGTTGTACCTAAATCCACTCATCATGCTGCTACTAGTCTTATGACATTGATTTCATGGCTGAGTGATATTCCATTGTACATAAGGACCACAACTTCTTTATCCATTTTTCTCTTTCCTGGGATATTGAAGGTGGAATGAAGTGGAGGTCCTTGTCAACAGAGCAGCCCTAAACTTTGGGGTGCTTGTGTCTTGCTGATTTTTAATTTTCCCAATTTATAACCCCATGAGTGGAAGTGCCCTATGCTCTCTAAGCTTTGTTTTTTAGATGTTTCAGGACTCACCGTACGCTTCTCCAGAGTGGCTGTTGGCAATTTACATCCCGCCCATCAGTGTAGCAAGGCTCCCATTTCTCCATGGCCTGTCCTGCATTTCTGGTTTTGACACTTTATTCAGCATGGCCTTTTTAACCGATGGGAAGCGAGACATCTTTTAACGCTGATTTGCCTTTCCATGTTGCTTGGTTGGCCAAAAAGGGCGTATGCGTTTTTTCCTGAATATATTCAGGAAAAAACGCATACGCCCTTTTTGGCCAAGGGCATCATTGTCAACGTTTTGCCGCTTTTCATGTGCTTTAAAGGCGATTCGAATCTACCTCCTGAAATCTGTTTCCTGCAATTCTGCCTTGATTTCAAATCCTCTTCTTTGCCTTCCCTCAATATATTTGTGGACGAGAGTTATCATTTATAACTCTGCAGGTTTGTGAATTGCAGTTCCCTGAACCTCCATTTTGCAACTCGCTTTTTAGGGAGCTGGCCGCAAAAGCGCAGGATGCCTTCAGGCCCTGTTCTGGTTCCGGGGGCAGGCTGAGCCTGTGGTTAATTCTTCTTCCTGATGGGAAAATAGAGTGACCTGTGCCTGTCCCAACACCAAGAGCTAGTCTCTCATTGGTTCCACGTCTTCCCGTTCATCCTCAGGACAAATTGCAACCTGTACGGAGCAGGAAGTTAAAGGTGCTGATGCTCCAAGTAGGGAGATTGCTAGTAAAGTGGCTGGAATGGCGAACCCGGGCACAAGGAGATGAGAAATGAGATGCGTTTTAGAAACCTTTCCACATCACACGGTGTACCATCTTCTGGGTTTCTCATGCATGTTTTCGATGTAGGAAGATGCCCTTGAACCTGGAGATTTGGGACCCATGCGATGGGTACCACGCAGTATTACTTTAAAGGGTCTGCGTTTGCTCACCCAACCTCACCAAACCTCTCAGCCGCAACAGTGTCCACCCTTATGTCTCATCCAGCTGTGGGTCTAGATATGGTCAATCCAGGTTGCATCACAGCCCGTGAACGCATTGTGTAAGAATTTCTCTCTCTTTCACTGTCTTTGTTTCATGGGTTTTTCAAAGTAATTTATTTTTATAATGGGGTTTAGCTGCTTTTCACTGCTGTGTTTATGCCGCTTTTTACCCACTTGACACACTAACAGAGACATATCAATACATAGGTTTTAAGATTATTACTAGTCAGATATATTCTTGTGCGGTGAATAGGGCGTGTTGAGTCCAGTTCTCTGAGCAAGGAGTAGGTCTTGTCTATTACATATTGGGTTTATGGAACGGTATCTGAGCTAATTTGAAACCCTTGTTTTATGTATCACCCCACCTCACCTTTCCCGTTAAGCAGCCATAGTGTGTTTTCTGCATGTGTGACTCTGTTCTGTTTTGTAATTCAGTTCAAGTGTAACGGTTTTTACATTCCCTCTATAAGTGATACCTTATGAGAAGTGTCCTTTGCTGTGTGACTTATTTCACTTAGAGTCGTCGTACCTAAATCCACTCATCATGCTGCTACTAGCCTTATGACATTGATTTCACGGCTGAGTGATATTCCATTGTACATAAGGACCACAACTTCTTTATCCATTTTTCTCTTTCCTGGGATATTGAAGGTGGAATGAAGTGGAGGTCCTTGTCAACAGAGCAGCCCTAAACTTTGGGGTGCTTGTGTCTTGCTGATTTTTCATTTTCCCAATTTATACCCCCATGAGTGGAAGTGCCCTATGCTCTCTAAGCTTTGCTTTTTAGACGTTTCAGGACTCACCGTACACTTCTCCAGAGTGGCTGTTGGCAATTTACATCCCGCCCATCAGTGTAGCAAGGCTCCCATTTCTCCATGGCCTGTCCTGCATTTCTGGTTTTGACACTTTTTTCAGCATGGCCCTTTTGACCGATGGGAAGCGAGACATCTTTGTAGCGCTGATTTGCCTTTCCAGGTTGCTTGGTTGGCCAAAAAGGGCGTATGCGTTTTTTCCTGAATATATTCAGGAAAAAACGCATACGCCCTTTTTGGCCAAGGGCATCATTGTCAACGTTTTGCCGCTTTTCATGTGCTTTAAAGGCGATTCGAATCTACCTCCTGAAATCTGTTTCCTGCAATTCTGCATTGATTTCAAATCCTCTTCTTTGCCTTCCCTCAATATATTTGTGGATGAGAGTTATCATTTATAACTCTGCAGGTTTGTGAATTGCAGTGCCCTGAACCTCCATTTTACAACTCGCTCTTTAGGGAGCTGGCCGCAAAAGTGCAGGATGGCTTAAGGCCCTGTTCTGGTTCCGGGGGGCAGGCTGAGCCTGTGGTTAATTCTTCTTCCTGATGGGAAAATAGAGTGACCTGTGACTGTCCCAACACCAAGAGCTAGTCTTTCATTGGTTCCACGTCTTCCCGTTCATCCTCAGTACAAATTGCAACCTGTACGGAACAGGAGGTTAAAGGTGCTGATGCTCCAAGGAGGGAGATTGCTAGTAAAGTGGCTGGAATGGCGAACCCGGGCACAAGCAGATGAGAAATGAGGTGCGTTTTAGAAACCTTTCCCCATCACACGGTGTACCATCTTCTGGGTATCTCATGCATGTTTTCGATGTAGGAAGATGCCCTTGAACCTGGAGATTTGGGACCCATGCAATGGGTACCACGCAGTAATACTTTAAAGGGTCTGCGTTTGCTCACCCAACCTCACCAAACCTCTCAGCCGCAACAGTGTCCACCCTTATGTCTCATCCAGCTGTGGGTCTAGATATGGTCAATCCAGGTTGCATCACAGCCCCTGAACGCATTGTGTAAGAATTCCTCTCTCTTTCACTGTCTTTGTTTCATGGGTTTTTCAAAGTAATTTATTTTTATAATGGGGTTTAGCTGCTTTTCACTGCTGTGTTTATGCCGCTTTTTACCCACTTGACACACTAACAGAGAGATATCAATACATAGGTTTTAAGATTATTACTAGTCAGATACATTCTTGTGCGGTGAATAGGGCGTGTTGAGTCCAGTTCTCTGAGCAAGGAGTAGGTCTTGTCTATTACATATTGGGTTTATGGAACGGTATCTGAGCTAATTTGAAACCCTTGTTTTATGTATCACCCCACCTCACCTTTCCCGTTAAGCAGCCATAGTGTGTTTTCTGCATGTGTGACTCTGTTCTGTTTTGTAATTCAGTTCAAGTGTAACGGTTTTTACATTCCCTCTATAAGTGATACCTTATGAGAAGTGTCCTTTGCTGTGTGACTTATTTCACTTAGAGTCGTCGTACCTAAATCCACTCATCATGCTGCTACTAGCCTTATGACATTGATTTCACGGCTGAGTGATATTCCATTGTACATAAGGACCACAACTTCTTTATCCATTTTTCTCTTTCCTGGGATATTGAAGGTGGAATGAAGTGGAGGTCCTTGTCAACAGAGCAGCCCTAAACTTTGGGGTGCTTGTGTCTTGCTGATTTTTCATTTTCCCAATTTATACCCCCATGAGTGGAAGTGCCCTATGCTCTCTAAGCTTTGCTTTTTAGACGTTTCAGGACTCACCGTACACTTCTCCAGAGTGGCTGTTGACAATTTACATCCCGCCCATCAGTGTAGCAAGGCTCCCATTTCTCCATGGCCTGTCCTGCATTTCTGGTTTTGACACTTTTTTCAGCATGGCCCTTTTGACCAATGGGAAGCGAGACATCTTTGTAGCGCTGATTTGCCTTTCCAGGTTGCTTGGTTGGCCAAAAAGGGCGTATGCGTTTTTTCCTGAATATATTCAGGAAAAAACGCATACGCCCTTTTTGGCCAAGGGCATCATTGTCAACGTTTTGCCGCTTTTCATGTGCTTTAAAGGCGATTCGAATCTACCTCCTGAAATCTGTTTCCTGCAATTCTGCCTTGATTTCAAATCCTCTTCTTTGCCTTCCCTCAATATATTTGTGGATGAGAGTTATCATTTATAACTCTGCAGGTTTGTGAATTGCAGTGCCCTGAACCTCCATTTTACAACTCGCTTTTTAGGGAGCTGGCCGCAAAAGCGCAGGATGGCTTCAGGCCCTGTTCTGGTTCCGGGGGGCAGGCTGAGCCTGTGGTTAATTCTTCTTCCTGATGGGAAAATAGAGTGACCTGTGCCTGTCCCAACACCAAGAGCTAGTCTTTCATTGGTTCCACGTCTTCCCGTTCATCCTCAGTACAAATTGCAACCTGTACGGAACAGGAGGTTAAAGGTGCTGATGCTCCAAGGAGGGAGATTGCTAGTAAAGTGGCTGGAATGGCGAACCCGGGCACAAGCAGATGAGAAATGAGGTGCGTTTTAGAAACCTTTCCCCATCACACGGTGTACCATCTTCTGGGTATCTCATGCATGTTTTCGATGTAGGAAGATGCCCTTGAACCTGGAGATTTGGGACCCATGCGATGGGTACCACGCAGTAATACTTTAAAGGGTCTGCGTTTGCTCACCCAACCTCACCAAACCTCTCAGCCGCAACAGTGTCCACCCTTATGTCTCATCCAGCTGTGGGTCTAGATATGGTCAATCCAGGTTGCATCACAGCCCCTGAACGCGTTGTGTAAGAATTTCGCTCTCTTTCACTGTCTTTGTTTCACGGGTTTTTCAAAGTAATTTATTTTTATAATGGGGTTTAGCTGCTTTTCACTGCTGTGTTTATGCCGCTTTACACCCACTTGACACACTAACAGAGAGATATCAATACATAGGTTTTAAGATTATTACTAGTCAGATATATTCTTGTGCGGTGAATAGGGTGTGTTGAGTCCAGTTCTCTGAGCAAGGAGTAGGTCTTGTCTATTACATATTGGTTTTATGGAACGGTATCTGAGCTAATTTGAAACCCTTGTTTTATGTATCACCCCACCTCACCTTTCCCGTTAAGCAGCCATAGTGTGTTTTCTGCATGTGTGACTCTGTTCTGTTTTGTAATTCAGTTCAAGTGTAACGGTTTTTACATTCCCTCTATCAGTGATACCTTATGAGAAGTGTCCTTTTCTGTGTGACTTATTTCACTTAGAGTCGTTCTACCTAAATCCACTCATCATGCTGCTACAAGCCTTATGACATTGATTTCACGGCTGAGTGATATTCCATTGTACATAAGGACCACAACTTCTTTATCCATTTTTCTCTTTCCTGGGATATTGAAGGTGGAATGAAGTGGAGGTCCTTGTCAACAGAGCAGCCCTAAACTTTGGGGTGCTTGTGTCTTGCTGATTTTTCATTTTCCCAATTTATACCCCCATGAGTGGAAGTGCCCTATGCTCTCTAAGCTTTGCTTTTTAGACGTTTCAGGACTCACCGTACACTTCTCCAGAGTGGCTGTTGACAATTTACATCCCGCC
The DNA here is from genome assembly GCF_965194805.1 of Balaenoptera borealis. Classification (NCBI taxonomy): domain Eukaryota; kingdom Metazoa; phylum Chordata; class Mammalia; order Artiodactyla; family Balaenopteridae; genus Balaenoptera; species Balaenoptera borealis. The sequence goes on along the minus strand of NW_028123954.1, from coordinate 407,240 downwards.
CATCAGTGTAGCAAGGCTCCCATTTCTCCATGGCCTGTCCTGCATTTCTGGTTTTGACACTTTTTTCAGCATGGCCCTTTTAACCGATGGGAAGCGAGACTTCTTTGTAGCGCTGATTTGCCTTTCCAGGTTGCTTGGTTGGCCAAAAAGGGCGTATGCGTTTTTTCCTGAATATATTCAGGAAAAAACGCATACGCCCTTTTTGGCCAAGGGCATCATTGTCAACGTTTTGCCGCTTTTCATGTGCTTTAAAGGCGATTCGAATCTACCTCCTGAAATCTGTTTCCTGCAATTCTGCCTTGATTTCAAATCCTCTTCTTTGCCTTCCCTCAATATATTTGTGGATGAGAGTTATCATTTATAACTCTGCAGGTTTGTGAATTGCAGTGCCCTGAACCTCCATTTTACAACTCGCTTTTTAGGGAGCTGGCCGCAAAAGCGCAGGATGGCTTCAGGCCCTGTTCTGGTTCCGGGGGGCAGGCTGAGCCTGTGGTTAATTCTTCTTCCTGATGGGAAAATAGAGTGACCTGTGCCTGTCCCAACACCAAGAGCTAGTCTTTCATTGGTTCCACGTCTTCCCGTTCATCCTCAGTACAAATTGCAACCTGTACGGAACAGGAGGTTAAAGGTGCTGATGCTCCAAGGAGGGAGATTGCTAGTAAAGTGGCTGGAATGGCGAACCCGGGCACAAGCAGATGAGAAATGAGGTGCGTTTTAGAAACCTTTCCCCATCACACGGTGTACCATCTTCTGGGTATCTCATGCATGTTTTCGATGTAGGAAGATGCCCTTGAACCTGGAGATTTGGGACCCATGCGATGGGTACCACGCAGTAATACTTTAAAGGGTCTGCGTTTGCTCACCCAACCTCACCAAACCTCTCAGCCGCAACAGTGTCCACCCTTATGTCTCATCCAGCTGTGGGTCTAGATATGGTCAATCCAGGTTGCATCACAGCCCCTGAACGCATTGTGTAAGAATTTCGCTCTCTTTCACTGTCTTTGTTTCACGGGTTTTTCAAAGTAATTTATTTTTATAATGGGGTTTAGCTGCTTTTCACTGCTGTGTTTATGCCGCTTTACACCCACTTGACACACTAACAGAGAGATATCAATACATAGGTTTTAAGATTATTACTAGTCAGATATATTCTTGTGCGGTGAATAGGGTGTGTTGAGTCCAGTTCTCTGAGCAAGGAGTAGGTCTTGTCTATTACATATTGGTTTTATGGAACGGTATCTGAGCTAATTTGAAACCCTTGTTTTATGTATCACCCCACCTCACCTTTCCCGTTAAGCAGCCATAGTGTGTTTTCTGCATGTGTGACTCTGTTCTGTTTTGTAATTCAGTTCAAGTGTAACGGTTTTTACATTCCCTCTATCAGTGATACCTTATGAGAAGTGTCCTTTTCTGTGTGACTTATTTCACTTAGAGTCGTCGTACCTAAATCCACTCATCATGCTGCTACTAGCCTTATGACATTGATTTCATGGCTGATTGATATTCCATTGTACATAAGGACCACAACTTCTTTATCCATTTTTCTCTTTCCTGGGATATTGAAGGTGGAATGAAGTGGAGGTCCTTGTCAACAGAGCAGCCCTAAACTTTGGGGTGCTTGTGTCTTGCTGATTTTTCATTTTCCCAATTTATACCCCCATGAGTGGAAGTGCCCTATGCTCTCTAAGCTTTGCTTTTTAGACGTTTCAGGACTCACCGTACACTTCTCCAGAGTGGCTGTTGACAATTTACATCCCGCCCATCAGTGTAGCAAGGCTCCCATTTCTCCATGGCCTGTCCTGCATTTCTGGTTTTGACACTTTTTTCAGCATGGCCCTTTTGACCGATGGGAAGCGAGACATCTTTGTAGCGCTGATTTGCCTTTCCAGGTTGCTTGGTTGGCCAAAAAGGGCGTATGCGTTTTTTCCTGAATATATTCAGGAAAAAACGCATACGCCCTTTTTGGCCAAGGGCATCATTGTCAACGTTTTGCCGCTTTTCATGTGCTTTAAAGGCGATTCGAATCTACCTCCTGAAATCTGTTTCCTGCAATTCTGCCTTGATTTCAAATCCTCTTCTTTGCCTTCCCTCAATATATTTGTGGATGAGAGTTATCATTTATAACTCTGCAGGTTTGTGAATTGCAGTGCCCTGAACCTCCATTTTACAACTCGCTTTTTAGGGAGCTGGCCGCAAAAGCGCAGGATGGCTTCAGGCCCTGTTCTGGTTCCGGGGGGCAGGCTGAGCCTGTGGTTAATTCTTCTTCCTGATGGGAAAATAGAGTGACCTGTGCCTGTCCCAACACCAAGAGCTAGTCTTTCATTGGTTCCACGTCTTCCCGTTCATCCTCAGTACAAATTGCAACCTGTACGGAACAGGAGGTTAAAGGTGCTGATGCTCCAAGGAGGGAGATTGCTAGTAAAGTGGCTGGAATGGCGAACCCGGGCACAAGCAGATGAGAAATGAGGTGCGTTTTAGAAACCTTTCCCCATCACACGGTGTACCATCTTCTGGGTATCTCATGCATGTTTTCGATGTAGGAAGATGACCTTGAACCTGGAGATTTGGGACCGATGCGATGGGTACCACGCAGTATTACTTTAAAGGGTCTGCGTTTGCTCACCCAACCTCACCAAACCTCTCAGCCGCAACAGTGTCCACCCTTATGTCTCATCCAGCTGTGCGTCTAGATATGGTCAATCCAGGTTGCATCACAGCCCCTGAACGCATTGTGTAAGAATTTCTCTCTCTTTCACTGTCTTTGTTTCATGGGTTTTTCAAAATAATTTATTTTTATAATGGGGTTTAGCTGCTTTTCACTGCTGTGTTTATGCCGCTTTTTACCCACTTGACACACTAACAGAGAGATATCAATACATAGGTTTTAAGATTATTACTAGTCAGATATATTCTTGTGTGGTGAATAGGGCGTGTTGAGTCCAGTTCTCTGAGCAAGGAGTAGGTCTTGTCTATTACATATTGGGTTTATGGAACGGTATCTGAGCTAATTTGAATCCCTTGTTTTATGTATCACCCCACCTCACCTTTCCCGTTAAGCAGCCATAGTGTGTTTTCTGCATGTGTGACTCTGTTCTGTTTTGTAATTCAGTTCAAGTGTAACGGTTTTTACATTCCCTCTATAAGTGATACCTTATGAGAAGTGTCCTTTTCTGTGTGACTTATTTCACTTAGAGTCGTCGTACCTAAATCCACTCATCATGCTGCTACTAGCCTTATGACATTGATTTCACGGCTGAGTGATATTCCATTGTACATAAGGACCACAACTTCTTTATCCATTTTTCTCTTTCCTGGGATATTGAAGGTGGAATGAAGTGGAGGTCCTTGTCAACAGAGCAGCCCTAAACTTTGGGGTGCTTGTGTCTTGCTGATTTTTAATTTTCCCAATTTATAACCCCATGAGTGGAAGTGCCCTATGCTCTCTAAGCTTTGTTTTTTAGATGTTTCAGGACTCACCGTACGCTTCTCCAGAGTGGCTGTTGGCAATTTACATCCCGCCCATCAGTGTAGCAAGGCTCCCATTTCTCCATGGCCTGTCCTGCATTTCTGGTTTTGACACTTTATTCAGCATGGCCTTTTTAACCGATGGGAAGCGAGACATCTTTGTAACGCTGATTTGCCTTTCCATGTTGCTTGGTTGGCCAAAAAGGGCGTATGCGTTTTTTCCTGAATATATTCAGGAAAAAACGCATACGCCCTTTTTGGCCAAGGGCATCATTGTCAACGTTTTGCCGCTTTTCATGTGCTTTAAAGGCGATTCGAATCTACCTCCTGAAATCTGTTTCCTGCAATTCTGCCTTGATTTCAAATCCTCTTCTTTGCCTTCCCTCAATATATTTGTGGACGAGAGTTATCATTTATAACTCTGCAGGTTTGTGAATTGCAGTTCCCTGAACCTCCATTTTGCAACTCGCTTTTTAGGGAGCTGGCCGCAAATGCGCAGGATGCCTTCAGGCCCTGTTCTGGTTCCGGGGGCAGGCTGAGCCTGTGGTTAATTCTTCTTCCTGATGGGAAAATAGAGTGACCTGTGCCTGTCCCAACACCAAGAGCTAGTCTCTCATTGGTTCCACGTCTTCCCGTTCACCCTCAGGACAAATTGCAACCTGTACGGAGCAGGAAGTTAAAGGTGCTGATGCTCCAAGTAGGGAGATTGCTAGTAAAGTGGCTGGAATAGCGAACCCGGGCACAAGGAGATGAGAAATGAGATGCGTTTTAGAAACCTTTCCACATCACACGGTGTACCATCTTCTGGGTTTCTCATGCATGTTTTCGATGTAGGAAGATGCCCTTGAACCTGGAGATTTGGGACCCATGCGATGGGTACCACGCAGTATTACTTTAAAGGGTCTGCGTTTGCTCACCCAACCTCACCAAACCTCTCAGCCGCAACAGTGTCCACCCTTATGTCTCATCCAGCTGTGGGTCTAGATATGGTCAATCCAGGTTGCATCACAGCCCCTGAACGCATTGTGTAAGAATTTCTCTCTCTTTCACTGTCTTTGTTTCATGGGTTTTTCAAAGTAATTTATTTTTATAATGGGGTTTAGCTGCTTTTCACTGCTGTGTTTATGCCGCTTTTTACCCACTTGACACACTAACAGAGACATATCAATACATAGGTTTTAAGATTATTACTAGTGAGATATATTCTTGTGCGGTGAATAGGGCGTGTTGAGTCCAGTTCTCTGAGCAAGGAGTAGGTCTTGTCTATTACATATTGGGTTTATGGAACGGTATCTGAGCTAATTTGAAACCCTTGTTTTATGTATCACCCCACCTCACCTTTCCCGTTAAGCAGCCATAGTGTGTTTTCTGCATGTGTGACTCTGTTCTGTTTTGTAATTCAGTTCAAGTGTAACGGTTTTTACATTCCCTCTATCAGTGATACCTTATGAGAAGTGTCCTTTGCTGTGTGACTTATTTCACTTAGAGTCGTCGTACCTAAATCCACTCATCATGCTGCTACTAGCCTTATGACATTGATTTCACGGCTGAGTGATATTCCATTGTACATAAGGACCACAACTTCTTTATCCATTTTTCTCTTTCCTGGGATATTGAAGGTGGAATGAAGTGGAGGTCCTTGTCAACAGAGCAGCCCTAAACTTTGGGGTGCTTGTGTCTTGCTGATTTTTCATTTTCCCAATTTATACCCCCATGAGTGGAAGTGCCCTATGCTCTCTAAGCTTTGCTTTTTAGACGTTTCAGGACTCACCGTACACTTCTCCAGAGTGGCTGTTGACAATTTACATCCCGCCCTTCAGTGTGGCAAGGCTCCCATTTCTCCATGGCCTGTCCTGCATTTCTGGTTTTGACACTTTTTTCAGCATGGCCCTTTTGACCGATGGGAAGCGAGACATCTTTGTAGCGCTGATTTGCCTTTCCAGGTTGCTTGGTTGGCCAAAAAGGGCGTATGCGTTTTTTCCTGAATATATTCAGGAAAAAACGCATACGCCCTTTTTGGCCAAGGGCATCATTGTCAACGTTTTGCCGCTTTTCATGTGCTTTATAGGCGATTCGAATCTACCTCCTGAAATCTGTTTCCTGCAATTCTGCCTTGATTTCAAATCCTCTTCTTTGCCTTCCCTCAATATATTTGTGGATGAGAGTTATCATTTATAAGTCTGCAGGTTTGTGAATTGCAGTGCCCTGAACCTCCATTTTACAACTCGCTTTTTAGGGAGCTGGCCGCAAAAGCGCAGGATGGCTTCAGGCCCTGTTCTGGTTCCGGGGGGCAGGCTGAGCCTGTGGTTAATTCTTCTTCCTGATGGGAAAATAGAGTGACCTGTGCCTGTCCCAACACCAAGAGCTAGTCTTTCATTGGTTCCACGTCTTCCCGTTCATCCTCAGTACAAATTGCAACCTGTACGGAACAGGAGGTTAAAGGTGCTGATGCTCCAAGGAGGGAGATTGCTAGTAAAGTGGCTGGAATGGCGAACCCGGGCACAAGCAGATGAGAAATGAGGTGCGTTTTAGAAACCTTTCCCCATCACACGGTGTACCATCTTCTGGGTATCTCATGCATGTTTTCGATGTAGGAAGATGACCTTGAACCTGGAGATTTGGGACCCATGCGATGGGTACCACGCAGTATTACTTTAAAGGGTCTGCGTTTGCTCACCCAACCTCACCAAACCTCTCAGCCGCAACAGTGTCCACCCTTAGGTCTCATCCAGCTGTGGGTCTAGATATGGTCAATCCAGGTTGCATCACAGCCCCTGAACGCATTGTGTAAGAATTTCGCTCTCTTTCACTGTCTTTGTTTGATGGGTTTTTCAAAATAATTTATTTTTATAATGGGGTTTAGCTGCTTTTCACTGCTGTGTTTATGCCGCTTTTTACCCACTTGACACACTAACAGAGAGATATCAATACATAGGTTTTAAGATTATTACTAGTCAGATATATTCTTGTGTGGTGAATAGGGCGTGTTGAGTCCAGTTCTCTGAGCAAGGAGTAGGTCTTGTCTATTACATATTGGGTTTATGGAACGGTATCTGAGCTAATTTGAATCCCTTGTTTTATGTATCACCCCACCTCACCTTTCCCGTTAAGCAGCCATAGTGTGTTTTCTGCATGTGTGACTCTGTTCTGTTTTCTGATTCAGTTCAAGTGTAATGGTTTTTACATTCCCTCTATAAGTGATACCTTATGAGAAGTGTCCTTTTCTGTGTGACTTATTTCACTTAGAATCGTTGTACCTAAATCCACTCATCATGCTGCTACTAGTCTTATGACATTGATTTCATGGCTGAGTGATATTCCATTGTACATAAGGACCACAACTTCTTTATCCATTTTTCTCTTTCCTGGGATATTGAAGGTGGAATGAAGTGGAGGTCCTTGTCAACAGAGCAGCCCTAAACTTTGGGGTGCTTGTGTCTTGCTGATTTTTCATTTTCCCAATTTATACCCCCATGAGTGGAAGTGCCCTATGCTCTCTAAGCTGTGTTTTTTAGATGTTTCAGGACACACCGTACACTTCTGCAGAGTGGCTGTTGGCAATTTACATCCCGCCCATCAGTATAGGATGGCTCCCATTTCTCCATGGCCTGTCCTGCATTTCTGGTTTTGACATTTTTTTCAGCATGGCCCTTTTGACCGATGGGAAGCGAGACTTGTTTGTAGCGCTGATTTGCCTTTCCAGGTTACTTGGTTGGCCAAAAAGGGCGTATGCGTTTTTTCCTGAATATATTCAGGAAAAAACGCATACGCCCTTTTTGGCCAAGGGCATCATTGTCAACGATTTTCTGCTTTTCATGTGATTTAAAGGCGATTCGAATCTACCTCCTGAAATCTGTTTCCTGCAATTCTGCCTTGATTTCAAATCCTCTTCTTTGCCTTCCCTCAATATATTTGTGGATGAGAGTTATCATTTATAACTCTGCAGGTTTGTGAATTGCAGTGCCCTGAACCTCCATTTTACAACTCGCTTTTTAGGGAGCTGGCCGCAAAAGCGCAGGATGGCTTCAGGCCCTGTTCTGGTTCCGGGGGGCAGGCTGATCCTGTGGTTAATTCTTCTTCCTGATGGGAAAATAGAGTGACCTGTGCCTGTCCCAACACCAAGAGCTAGTCTCTCGTTGGTTCCACGTCTTCCCGTTCATCCTCAGGACAAATTGCAACCTGTACGGAACAGGAGGTTAAAGGTGCTGATGCTCCAAGGAGGGAGATTGCTAGTAAAGTGGCTGGAATGGCGAACCCGGGCACAAGCAGATGAGAAATGAGGTGCGTTTTAGAAACCTATCCCCATCACACGGTGTACCATCTTCTGGGTATCTCATGCATGTTTTCGATGTAGGAAGATGCCCTTGAACCTGGAGATTTGGGACCCATGCGATGGGTACCACGCAGTATTACTTTAAAGGGTCTGCGTTTGCTCACCCAACCTCACCAAACCTCTCAGCCGCAACAGTGTCCACCCTTATGTCTCATCCAGCTGTGGGTCTAGATATGGTCAATCCAGGTTGCATCACAGCCCGTGAACGCATTGTGTAAGAATTTCTCTCTCTTTCACTGTCTTTGTTTCATGGGTTTTTCAAAGTAATTTATTTTTATAATGGGGTTTAGCTGCTTTTCACTGCTGTGTTTATGCCGCTTTTTACCCACTTGACACACTAACAGAGACATATCAATACATAGGTTTTAAGATTATTACTAGTCAGATATATTCTTGTGCGGTGAATAGGGCGTGTTGAGTCCAGTTCTCTGAGCAAGGAGTAGGTCTTGTCTATTACATATTGGGTTTATGGAACGGTATCTGAGCTAATTTGAAACCCTTGTTTTATGTATCACCCCACCTCACCTTTCCCGTTAAGCAGCCATAGTGTGTTTTCTGCATGTGTGACTCTGTTCTGTTTTGTAATTCAGTTCAAGTGTAACGGTTTTTACATTCCCTCTATAAGTGATACCTTATGAGAAGTGTCCTTTGCTGTGTGACTTATTTCACTTAGAGTCGTCGTACCTAAATCCACTCATCATGCTGCTACTAGCCTTATGACATTGATTTCACGGCTGAGTGATATTCCATTGTACATAAGGACCACAACTTCTTTATCCATTTTTCTCTTTCCTGGGATATTGAAGGTGGAATGAAGTGGAGGTCCTTGTCAACAGAGCAGCCCTAAACTTTGGGGTGCTTGTGTCTTGCTGATTTTTCATTTTCCCAATTTATACCCCCATGAGTGGAAGTGCCCTATGCTCTCTAAGCTTTGCTTTTTAGACGTTTCAGGACTCACCGTACACTTCTCCAGAGTGGCTGTTGACAATTTACATCCCGCCCATCAGTGTAGCAAGGCTCCCATTTCTCCATGGCCTGTCCTGCATTTCTGGTTTTGACACTTTTTTCAGCATGGCCCTTTTGACCAATGGGAAGCGAGACATCTTTGTAGCGCTGATTTGCCTTTCCAGGTTGCTTGGTTGGCCAAAAAGGGCGTATGCGTTTTTTCCTGAATATATTCAGGAAAAAACGCATACGCCCTTTTTGGCCAAGGGCATCATTGTCAACGTTTTGCCGCTTTTCATGTGCTTTAAAGGCGATTCGAATCTACCTCCTGAAATCTGTTTCCTGCAATTCTGCCTTGATTTCAAATCCTCTTCTTTGCCTTCCCTCAATATATTTGTGGATGAGAGTTATCATTTATAACTCTGCAGGTTTGTGAATTGCAGTGCCCTGAACCTCCATTTTACAACTCGCTCTTTAGGGAGCTGGCCGCAAAAGCGCAGGATGGCTTAAGGCCCTGTTCTGGTTCCGGGGGGCATGCTGAGCCTGTGGTTAATTCTTCTTCCTGATGGGAAAATAGAGTGACCTGTGCCTGTCCCAACACCAAGAGCTAGTCTTTCATTGGTTCCACGTCTTCCCGTTCATCCTCAGTACAAATTGCAACCTGTACGGAACAGGAGGTTAAAGGTGCTGATGCTCCAAGGAGGGAGATTGCTAGTAAAGTGGCTGGAATGGCGAACCCGGGCACAAGCAGATGAGAAATGAGGTGCGTTTTAGAAACCTTTCCCCATCACACGGTGTACCATCTTCTGGGTATCTCATGCATGTTTTCGATGTAGGAAGATGCCCTTGAACCTGGAGATTTGGGACCCATGCAATGGGTACCACGCAGTAATACTTTAAAGGGTCTGCGTTTGCTCACCCAACCTCACCAAACCTCTCAGCCGCAACAGTGTCCACCCTTATGTCTCATCCAGCTGTGGGTCTAGATATGGTCAATCCAGGTTGCATCACAGCCCCTGAACGCATTGTGTAAGAATTCCTCTCTCTTTCACTGTCTTTGTTTCATGGGTTTTTCAAAGTAATTTATTTTTATAATGGGGTTTAGCTGCTTTTCACTGCTGTGTTTATGCCGCTTTTTACCCACTTGACACACTAACAGAGAGATATCAATACATAGGTTTTAAGATTATTACTAGTCAGATATATTCTTGTGTGGTGAATAGGGCGTGTTGAGTCCAGTTCTCTGAGCAAGGAGTAGGTCTTGTCTATTACATATTGGGTTTATGGAACGGTATCTGAGCTAATTTGAAACCCTTGTTTTATGTATCACCCCACCTCACCTTTCCCGTTAAGCAGCCATAGTGTGTTTTCTGCATGTGTGACTCTGTTCTGTTTTGTAATTCAGTTCAAGTGTAACGGTTTTTACATTCCCTCTATAAGTGATACCTTATGAGAAGTGTCCTTTGCTGTGTGACTTATTTCACTTAGAGTCGTCGTACCTAAATCCACTCATCATGCTGCTACTAGCCTTATGACATTGATTTCACGGCTGAGTGATATTCCATTGTACATAAGGACCACAACTTCTTTATCCATTTTTCTCTTTCCTGGGATATTGAAGGTGGAATGAAGTGGAGGTCCTTGTCAACAGAGCAGCCCTAAACTTTGGGGTGCTTGTGTTTTGCTGATTTTTCATTTTCCCAATTTATACCCCCATGAGTGGAAGTGCCCTATGCTCTCTAAGCTTTGCTTTTTAGACGTTTCAGGACTCACCGTACACTTCTCCAGAGTGGCTGTTGACAATTTACATCCCGCCCATCAGTGTAGCAAGGCTCCCATTTCTCCATGGCCTGTCCTGCATTTCTGGTTTTGACACTTTTTTCAGCATGGCCCTTTTGACCAATGGGAAGCGAGACATCTTTGTAGCGCTGATTTGCCTTTCCAGGTTGCTTGGTTGGCCAAAAAGGGCGTATGCGTTTTTTCCTGAATATATTCAGGAAAAAACGCATACGCCCTTTTTGGCCAAGGGCATCATTGTCAACGTTTTGCCGCTTTTCATGTGCTTTAAAGGCGATTCGAATCTACCTCCTGAAATCTGTTTCCTGCAATTCTGCCTTGATTTCAAATCCTCTTCTTTGCCTTCCCTCAATATATTTGTGGATGAGAGTTATCATTTATAACTCTGCAGGTTTGTGAATTGCAGTGCCCTGAACCTCCATTTTACAACTCGCTTTTTAGGGAGCTGGCCGCAAAAGCGCAGGATGCCTTCAGGCCCTGTTCTGGTTCCGGGGGGCAGGCTGAGCCTGTGGTTAATTCTTCTTCCTGATGGGAAAATAGAGTGACCTGTGCCTGTCCCAACACCAAGAGCTAGTCTTTCATTGGTTCCACGTCTTCCCGTTCATCCTCAGTACAAATTGCAACCTGTACGGAACAGGAGGTTAAAGGTGCTGATGCTCCAAGGAGGGAGATTGCTAGTAAAGTGGCTGGAATGGCGAACCCGGGCACAAGCTGATGAGAAATGAGGTGCGTTTTAGAAACCTTTCCCCATCACACGGTGTACCATCTTCTGGGTATCTCATGCATGTTTTCGATGTAGGAAGATGCCCTTGAACCTGGCGATTTGGGACCCATGCGATGGGTACCATGCAGTATTACTTTAAAGGGTCTGCGTTTGCTCACCCAACCTCACCAAACCTCTCAGCCCCAAGAGTGTCCACCCTTATGTCTCATCCAGCTGTGGGTCTAGATATGGTCAATCCAGGTTGCATCACAGCCCCTGAACGCATTGTTTAAGAATTTCTATCTCTTTCACTGTCTTTGTTTCATGGGTTTTTCAAAGTAATTTATTTTTATAATGGGGTTTAGCTGCTTTTCACTTCTGTGTTTATGCCGCTTTACACCCACTTGACACACTAACAGAAAGATATCAATACATAAGTTTTAAGATTATTACTAGTCGGATATATTCTTGTGCGGTGAATAGGGCGTGTTGAGTCCAGTTCTCTGAGCAAAGAGTAGGTCTTGTCTATTACATATTGGTTTTATGGAACGGTATCTGAGCTAATTTGAAACCCTTGTTTTATGTATCACCCCACCTCACCTTTCCCGTTAAGCAGCCATAGTGTGTTTTCTGCATGTGTGACTCTGTTCTGTTTTGTAATTCAGTTCAAGTGTAACGGTTTTTACATTCCCTCTATCAGTGATACCTTATGAGAAGTGTCCTTTTCTGTGTGACTTATTTCACTTAGAGTCGTTGTACCTAAATCCACTCATCATGCTGCTACTAGCCTTATGACATTGATTTCACGGCTGAGTGATATTCCATTGTACATAAGGACCACAACTTCTTTATCCATTTTTCTCTTTCCTGGGATATTGAAGGTGGAATGAAGTGGAGGTCCTTGTCAACAGAGCAGCCCTAAACTTTGGGGTGCTTGTGTCTTGCTGATTTTTCATTTTCCCAATTTATACCCCCATGAGTGGAAGTGCCCTATGCTCTCTAAGCTTTGCTTTTTAGACGTTTCAGGACTCACCGTACACTTCTCCAGAGTGGCTGTTGACAATTTACATCCCGCCCATCAGTGTAGCAAGGCTCCCATTTCTCCATGGCCTGTCCTGCATTTCTGGTTTTGACACTTTTTTCAGCATGGCCCTTTTAACCGATGGGAAGCGAGACTTCTTTGTAGCGCTGATTTGCCTTTCCAGGTTGCTTGGTTGGCCAAAAAGGGCGTATGCGTTTTTTCCTGAATATATTCAGGAAAAAACGCATACGCCCTTTTTGGCCAAGGGCATCATTGTCAACGTTTTGCCGCTTTTCATGTGCTTTAAAGGCGATTCGAATCTACCTCCTGAAATCTGTTTCCTGCAATTCTGCCTTGATTTCAAATCCTCTTCTTTGCCTTCCCTCAATATATTTGTGGATGAGAGTTATCATTTATAACTCTGCAGGTTTGTGAATTGCAGTGCCCTGAACCTCCATTTTACAACTCGCTTTTTAGGGAGCTGGCCGCAAAAGCGCAGGATGGCTTCAGGCCCTGTTCTGGTTCCGGGGGGGAGGCTGAGCCTGTGGTTAATTCTTCTTCCTGATGGGAAAATAGAGTGACCTGTGCCTGTCCCAACACCAAGAGCTAGTCTTTCATTGGTTCCACGTCTTCCCGTTCATCCTCAGTACAAATTGCAACCTGTACGGAACAGGAGGTTAAAGGTGCTGATGCTCCAAGGAGGGAGATTGCTAGTAAAGTGGCTGGAATGGCGAACCCGGGCACAAGCAGATGAGAAATGAGGTGCGTTTTAGAAACCTTTCCCCATCACACGGTGTACCATCTTCTGGGTTTCTCATGCATGTTTTCGATGTAGGAAGATGACCTTGAACCTGGAGATTTGGGACCCATGCGATGGGTACCACGCAGTATTACTTTAAAGGGTCTGCGTTTGCTCACCCAACCTCACCAAACCTCTCAGCCGCAACAGTGTCCACCCTTATGTCTCATCCAGCTGTGGGTCTAGATATGGTCAATCCAGGTTGCATCACAGCCCCTGAACGCATTGTGTAAGAATTTCTCTCTCTTTCACTGTCTTTGTTTCATGGGTTTTTCAAAATAATTTATTTTTATAATGGGGTTTAGCTGCTTTTCACTGCTGTGTTTATGCCGCTTTTTACCCACTTGACACACTAACAGAGAGATATCAATACATAGGTTTTAAGATTATTACTAGTCAGATATATTCTTGTGTGGTGAATAGGGCGTGTTGAGTCCAGTTCTCTGAGCAAGGAGTAGGTCTTGTCTATTACATATTGGGTTTATGGAACGGTATCTGAGCTAATTTGAATCCCTTGTTTTATGTATCACCCCACCTCACCTTTCCCGTTAAGCAGCCATAGTGTGTTTTCTGCATGTGTGACTCTGTTCTGTTTTCTGATTCAGTTCAAGTGTAACGGTTTTTACATTCCCTCTATAAGTGATACCTTATGAGAAGTGTCCTTTTCTGTGTGACTTATTTCACTTAGAATCGTCGTACGTAAATCCACTCATCATGCTGCTACTAGCCTTATGACATTGATTTCATGGCTGAGTGATATTCCATTGTACATAAGGACCACAACTTCTTTATCCATTTTTCTCTTTCCTGGGATATTGAAGGTGGAATGAAGTGGAGGTCCTTGTCAACAGAGCAGCCCTCAACTTTGGGGTGCTTGTGTCTTGCTGATTTTTCATTTTCCCAATTTATACCCCCATGAGTGGAAGTGCCCTATGCTCTCTAAGCTGTGTTTTTTAGATGTTTCAGGACACACCGTACACTTCTGCAGAGTGGCTGTTGGCAATTTACATCCCGCCCATCAGTATAGGAAGGCTCCCATTTCTCCATGGCCTGTCCTGCATTTCTGGTTTTGACATTTTTTTCAGCATGGCCCTTTTGACCGATGGGAAGCGAGACTTTTTTGTAGCGCTGATTTGCCTTTCCAGGTTACTTGGTTGGCCAAAAAGGGCGTATGCGTTTTTTCCTGAATATATTCAGGAAAAAACGCATACGCCCTTTTTGGCCAAGGGCATCATTGTCAACGATTTTCTGCTTTTCATGTGATTTAAAGGCGATTCGAATCTACCTCCTGAAATCTGTTTCCTGCAATTCTGCCTTGATTTCAAATCCTCTTCTTTGCCTTCCCTCAATATATTTGTGGATGAGAGTTATCATTTATAACTCTGCAGGTTTGTGAATTGCAGTGCCCTGAACCTCCATTTTACAACTCGCTTTTTAGGGAGCTGGCCGCAAAAGCGCAGGATGGCTTCAGGCCCTGTTCTGGTTCCGGGGGGCAGGCTGAGCCTGTGGTTAATTCTTCTTCCTGATGGGAAAATAGAGTGACCTGTGCCTGTCCCAACACCAAGAGCTAGTCTTTCATTGGTTCCACGTCTTCCCGTTCATCCTCAGTACAAATTGCAACCTGTACGGAACAGGAGGTTAAAGGTGCTGATGCTCCAAGGAGGGAGATTGCTAGTAAAGTGACTGGAATGGCGAACCCGGGCACAAGCAGATGAGAAATGAGGTGCTTTTTAGAAACATTTCCCCATCATACGGTGTACCATCTTCTGGGTATCTCATGCATGTTTTCGATGTAGGAAGATGCCCTTGAACCTGGAGATTTGGGACCCATGCGATGGGTACCTCGCAGTATTACTTTAAAGGGTCTGCGTTTGCTCACCCAACCTCACCAAACCTCTCAGCCGCAACAGTGTCCACCCTTATGTCTCATCCAGCTGTGGGTCTAGATATGGTCAATCCAGGTTGCATCACAGCCCCTGAACGCATTGTGTAAGAATTTCTCTCTCTTTCACTGTCTTTGTTTCACGGGTTTTTCAAAGTAATTTATTTTTATAATGGGGTTTAGCTGCTTTTCACTGCTGTGTTTATGCCGCTTTACACCCACTTGACACACTAACAGAGAGATATCAATACATAGGTTTTAAGATTATTACTAGTCAGATATATTCTTGTGCGGTGAATAGGGCGTGTTGAGTCCAGTTCTCTGAGCAAGGAGTAGGTCTTGTCTATTACATATTGGTTTTATGGAACGGTATCTGAGCTAATTTGAAACCCTTGTTTTATGTATCACCCCACCTCACCTTTCCCGTTAAGCAGCCATAGTGTGTTTTCTGCATGTGTGACTCTGTTCTGTTTTGTAATTCAGTTCAAGTGTAACGGTTTTTACATTCCCTCTATCAGTGATACCTTATGAGAAGTGTCCTTTTCTGTGTGAATTATTTCACTTAGAGTCGTCGTACCTAAATCCACTCATCATGCTGCTACTAGCCTTATGACATTGATTTCATGGCTGAGTGATATTCCATTGTACATAAGACCACAACTTCTTTATCCATTTTTCTCTTTCCTGGGATATTGAAGGTGGAATGAAGTGGAGGTCCTTGTCAACAGAGCAGCCCTAAACTTTGGGGTGCTTGTGTCTTGCTGATTTTTCATTTTCCCAATTTATACCCCCATGAGTGGAAGTGCCCTATGCTCTCTAAGCTTTGCTTTTTAGACGTTTCAGGACTCACCGTACACTTCTCCAGAGTGGCTGTTGACAATTTACATCCCGCCCATCAGTGTAGCAAGGCTCCCATTTCTCCATGGCCTGTCCTGCATTTCTGGTTTTGACACTTTTTTCAGCATGGCCCTTTTGACCGATGGGAAGCGAGACATCTTTGTAGCGCTGATTTGCCTTTCCAGGTTGCTTGGTTGGCCAAAAAGGGCGTATGCGTTTTTTCCTGAATATATTCAGGAAAAAACGCATACGCCCTTTTTGGCCAAGGGCATCATTGTCAACGTTTTGCCGCTTTTCATGTGCTTTAAAGGCGATTCGAATCTACCTCCTGAAATCTGTTTCCTGCAATTCTGCCTTGATTTCAAATCCTCTTCTTTGCCTTCCCTCAATATATTTGTGGATGAGAGTTATCATTTATAACTCTGCAGGTTTGTGAATTGCAGTGCCCTGAACCTCCATTTTACAACTCGCTTTTTAGGGAGCTGGCCGCAAAAGCGCAGGATGGCTTCAGGCCCTGTTCTGGTTCCGGGGGGCAGGCTGAGCCTGTGGTTAATTCTTCTTCCTGATGGGAAAATAGAGTGACCTGTGCCTGTCCCAACACCAAGAGCTAGTCTCTCGTTGGTTCCACGTCTTCCCGTTCAAGTTCAGGACAAATTGCAACCTGTACGGAACAGGAGGTTAAAGGTGCTGATGCTCCAAGGAGGGAGATTGCTAGTAAAGTGGCTGGAATGGCGAACCCGGGCACAAGCAGATGAGAAATGAGGTGCGTTTTAGAAGCCTATCCCCATCACACGGTGTACCATCTTCTGGGTATCTCATGCATGTTTTCGATGTAGGAAGATGCCCTTGAACCTGGAGATTTGGGACCCATGCGATGGGTACCACGCAGTATTACTTTAAAGGGTCTGCGTTTGCTCACCCAACCTCACCAAACCTCTCAGCCGCAACAGTGTCCACCCTTATGTCTCATCCAGCTGTGGGTCTAGATATGGTCAATCCAGGTTGCATCACAGCCCCTGAACGCATTGTGTAAGAATTTCTCTCTCTTTCACTGTCTTTGTTTCATGGGTTTTTCAAAGTAATTTATTTTTATAATGGGGTTTAGCTGCTTTTCACTGCTGTGTTTATGCCGCTTTTTACCCACTTGACACACTAACAGAGAGATATCAATACATAGGTTTTAAGATTATTACTAGTCAGATATATTCTTGTGCGGTGAATAGGGCGTGTTGAGTCCAGTTCTCTGAGCAAGGAGTAGGTCTTGTCTATTACATATTGGGTTTATGGAACGGTATCTGAGCTAATTTGAATCCCTTGTTTTATGTATCACCCCACCTCACCTTTCCCGTTAAGCAGCCATAGTGTGTGTTCTGCATGTGTGACTCTGTTCTGTTTTCTGATTCAGTTCAAGTGTAACGGTTTTTACATTCCCTCTATAAGTGATACCTTATGAGAAGTGTCCTTTTCTGTGTGACTTATTTCACTTAGAATCGTCGTACCTAAATCCACTCATCATGCTGCTACTAGCCTTATGACATTGATTTCATGGCTGAGTGATATTCCATTGTACATGAGGACCACAATTTCTTTATCCATTTTTCTCTTTCCTGGGATATTTAAGGGGGAATGAAGTGGAGGTCCTGGTCAACAGAGCAGCCCTAAACTTTGGGGTGCTTGTGTCTTGCTGATTTTTCATTTTCCCAATTTATACCCCCATGAGTGGAAGTGCCCTATGCTCTCTAAGCTGTGTTTTTCAGATGTTTCAGGACTCACCGGACACTTCTCCAGAGTGGCTCTTGGCTATTTACATCCCGCCCATCAGTGTAGCAAGGCTCCCATTTCTCCATGGCCTGTCCTGCATTTCTGGTTTTGACACTTTTTTCAGCATGGCCCTTTTGACCGATTGGAAGCGAGACTTCCTTGTAGCGCTGATTTGCCTTTCCAGGTTGCTTGGTTGGCCAAAAAGGGCGTATGCGTTTTTTCCTGAATATATTCAGGAAAAAACGCATACGCCCTTTTTGGCCAAGGGCATCATTGTCAACGTTTTGCCGCTTTTCATGTGCTTTAAAGGCGATTCGAATCTACCTCCTGAAATCTGTTTCCGGCAATTCTGCCTTGATTTCAAATCCTCTTCTTTGCCTTCCCTCAATATATTTGTGGACGAGAGTTATCATTTATAACTCTGCAGGTTTGTGAATTGCAGTGCCCTGAACCTCCATTTTACAACTCGTTTTTATGGGAGCTCGCCGCAAAATCGCAGAATGGCTTCAGGCCCTGTTCTTGATCCGGGGGGCAGGATGAGCCTGTGGTTAATTCTTCTTTCTGATGGGAATATAGAGTGACCTGTGCCTGTCCCAACACCAAGAGCTAGTCTCTCGTTGGTTCCACGTCTTCCCGTTTATCCTCAGGACAGATTGCAACCTGTATGGAACAGGAGGTTAAAGGTGCTGATGCTCCAAGTAGGGAGATTGCTAGTAAAGCGGCTGTAATGGCGAACCCGGGCACAAGGAGATGAGAAATGCGGTGCGTTTTAGAAACCTTTCCCCATCACACGGTGTACCATCTTCTGGGTTTCTCATGCATGATTTTGATGTAGGAAGATGCCCTTGAACCTGGAGATTTGGGACCCATGCGATGGGTACCATGCAGTATTACTTTAAAGGGTCTGCGTTTGCTCACCCAACCTCACCAAAACTCTCAGCCCCAAGAGTGTCCACCCTTATGTCTCATCCAGCTGTGCGTCTAGATATGGTCAATCCAGGTTGCATCACAGCCCCTGAACGCATTGTGTAAGAATTTCTCTCTCCTTCACTGTCTTTGTTTCATGGGTGTTTCAAAGTAATTTATTTTTATAATGGGGTTTAGCTGCTTTTCACTGCTGTGTTTATGCCGCTTTACACCCACTTGACACACTAACAGAGAGATATCAATACATAGGTTTTACGATTATTATTAGTCAGATATATTCTTGTGCGGTGAATAGGGCGTGTTGAGTCCAGTTCTCTGAGCAAGGAGTAGGTCTTGTCTATTACATATTGGGTTTATGGAACGGTATCTGAGCTAATTTGAAACCCTTGTTTTATGTATCACCCCACCTCACCTTTCCCGTTAAGCAGCCATAGTGTGTTTTCTGCATGTGTGACTCTGTTCTGTTTTGTAATTCAGTTCAATTGTAACGGTTTTTACATTCCCTCTATCAGTGATACCTTATGAGAAGTGTCCTTTTCTGTGTGACTTATTTCACTTAGAATCGTCGTACCTAAATCCACTCATCATGCTGCTACTAACCTTACGACATTGATTTCATGGCTGAGTGATATTCCATTGTACATAAGGACCACAACTTCTTTATCCATTTTTCTCTTTCCTGGGATATTGAAGGTGGAATGAAGTGGAGGTCCTGGTCAACAGAGCAGCCCTAAACTTTGGGGTGCTTGTGTCTTGCTGATTTTTAATTTTCCCAATTTATACCCCCATGAGTGGAAGTGCCCTATGCTCTCTAAGCTTTGCTTTTTAGACGTTTCAGGACTCACCGTACACTTCTCCAGAGTGGCTGTTGACAATTTACATCCCGCCCATCAGTGTAGCAAGGCTCCCATTTCTCCATGGCCTGTCCTGCATTTCTGGTTTTGACACTTTTTTCAGCATGGCCCTTTTGACCGATGGGAAGTGAGACATCTTTGTAGCGCTGATTTGCCTTTCCAGGTTGCTTGGTTGGCCAAAAAGGGCGTATGCGTTTTTTCCTGAATATATTCAGGAAAAAACGCATACGCCCTTTTTGGCCAAGGGCATCATTGTCAACGTTTTGCCGCTTTTCATGTGCTTTAAAGGCGATTCGAATCTACCTCCTGAAATCTGTTTCCTGCAATTCTGCCTTGATTTCAAATCCTCTTCTTTGCCTTCCCTCAATATATTTGTGGATGAGAGTTATCATTTATAAGTCTGCAGGTTTGTGAATTGCAGTGCCCTGACCCTCCATTTTACAACTCGCTTTTTAGGGAGCTGGCCGCAAAAGCGCAGGATGGCTTCAGGCCCTGTTCTGGTTCCGGGGGGCAGGCTGAGCCTGTGGTTAATTCTTCTTCCTGATGGGAAAATAGAGTGACCTGTGCCTGTCCCAACACCAAGAGCTAGTCTTTCATTGGTTCCACGTCTTCCCGTTCATCCTCAGTACAAATTGCAACCTGTACGGAACAGGAGGTTAAAGGTGCTGATGCTCCAAGGAGGGAGATTGCTAGTAAAGTGGCTGGAATGGCGAACCCGGGCACAAGCAGATGAGAAATGAGGTGCGTTTTAGAAACCTTTCCCCATCACACGGTGTACCATCTTCTGGGTATCTCATGCATGTTTTCGATGTAGGAAGATGCCCTTGAACCTGGAGATTTGGGACCCATGCGATGGGTACCACGCAGTATTACTTTAAAGGGTCTGCGTTTGCTCACCCAACCTCACCAAACCTCTCAGCCGCAACACTGTCCACCCTTATGTCTCATCCAGCTGTGGGTCTAGATATGGTCAATCCAGGTTGCATCACAGCCCCTGAACGCATTGTGTAAGAATTTCGCTCTCTTTCACTGTCTTTGTTTCATGGGTTTTTCAAAGTAATTTATTTTTATAATGGGGTTTAGCTGCTTTTCACTGCTGTGTTTATGCCGCTTTTTACCCACTTGACACACTAACAGAGAGATATCAATACATAGGTTTTAAGATTATTACTAATCAGATATATTCTTGTGCGGTGAATAGGGCGTGTTGAGTCCAGTTCTCTGAGCAAGGAGTAGGTCTTGTCTATTACATATTGGGTTTATGGAACGGTATCTGAGCTAATTTGAAACCCTTGTTTTATGTATCACCCCACCTCACCTTTCCCGTTAAGCAGCCATAGTGTGTTTTCTGCATGTGTGACTCTGTTCTGTTTTGTAATTCAGTTCAAGTGTAACGGTTTTTACATTCCCTCTATCAGTGATACCTTATGAGAAGTGTCCTTTTCTGTGTGACTTATTTCACTTAGAATCGTCGTACCTAAATCCACTCATCATGCTGCTACTAGCCTTATGACATTGATTTCACGGCTGAGTGATATTCCATTGTACATAAGGACCACAACTTCTTTATCCATTTTTCTCTTTCCTGGGATATTGAAGGTGGAATGAAGTGGAGGTCCTTGTCAACAGAGCAGCCCTAAACTTTGGGGTGCTTGTGTCTTGCTGATTTTTCATTTTCCCAATTTATACCCCCATGAGTGGAAGTGCCCTATGCTCTCTAAGCTTTGCTTTTTAGACGTTTCAGGACTCACCGTACACTTCTCCAGAGTGGCTGTTGACAATTTACATCCCGCCCATCAGTGTAGCAAGGCTCCCATTTCTCCATGGCCTGTCTTGCATTTCTGGTTTTGACACTTTTTTCAGCATGGCCCTTTTGACCGATGGGAAGCGAGACATCTTTGTAGCGCTGATTTGCCTTTCCAGGTTGCTTGGTTGGCCAAAAAGGGCGTATGCGTTTTTTCCTGAATATATTCAGGAAAAAACGCATACGCCCTTTTTGGCCAAGGGCATCATTGTCAACGTTTTGCCGCTTTTCATGTGCTTTAAAGGCGATTCGAATCTACCTCCTGAAATCTGTTTCCTGCAATTCTGCCTTGATTTCAAATCCTCTTCTTTGCCTTCCCTCAATATATTTGTGGATGAGAGTTATCATTTATAAGTCTGCAGGTTTGTGAATTGCAGTGCCCTGAACCTCCATTTTACAACTCGCTTTTTAGGGAGCTGGCCGCAAAAGCGCAGGATGGCTTCAGGCCCTGTTCTGGTTCCGGGGGGCAGGCTGAGCCTGTGGTTAATTCTTCTTCCTGATGGGAAAATAGAGTGACCTGTGCCTGTCCCAACACCAAGAGCTAGTCTTTCATTGGTTCCACGTCTTCTCGTTCATCCTCAGGACAAATTGCAAACTGTACGGAACAGGAGGTTAAAGGTGCTGATGCTCCAAGGAGGGAGATTGCTAGTAAAGTGGCTGGAATGGCGAACCCGGGCACAAGCAGATGAGAAATGAGGTGCGTTTTAGAAACCTTTCCCCATCACACGGTGTACCATCTTCTGGGTATCTCATGCATGTTTTCGATGTAGGAAGATGCCCTTGAACCTGGAGATTTGGGACCCATGCGATGGGTACCACGCAGTATTACTTTAAAGGGTCTGCGTTTGCTCACCCAACCTCACCAAACCTCTCAGCCGCAACAGTGTCCACCCTTATGTCTCATCCAGCTGTGGGTCTAGATATGGTCAATCCAGGTTGCATCACAGCCCCTGAACGCATTGTGTAAGAATTTCTCTCTCCTTCACTGTCTTTGTTTCATGGGTGTTTCAAAGTAATTTATTTTTATAATGGGGTTTAGCTGCTTTTCACTGCTGTGTTTATGCCGCTTTACACCCACTTGACACACTAACAGAGAGATATCAATACATAGGTTTTACGATTATTATTAGTCAGATATATTCTTGTGCGGTGAATAGGGCGTGTTGAGTCCAGTTCTCTGAGCAAGGAGTAGGTCTTGTCTATTACATATTGGGTTTATGGAACGGTATCTGAGCTAATTTGAAACCCTTGTTTTATGTATCACCCCACCTCACCTTTCCCGTTAAGCAGCCATAGTGTGTTTTCTGCATGTGTGACTCTGTTCTGTTTTGTAATTCAGTTCAATTGTAACGGTTTTTACATTCCCTCTATCAGTGATACCTTATGAGAAGTGTCCTTTTCTGTGTGACTTATTTCACTTAGAATCGTCGTACCTAAATCCACTCATCATGCTGCTACTAACCTTACGACATTGATTTCATGGCTGAGTGATATTCCATTGTACATAAGGACCACAACTTCTTTATCCATTTTTCTCTTTCCTGGGATATTGAAGGTGGAATGAAGTGGAGGTCCTGGTCAACAGAGCAGCCCTAAACTTTGGGGTGCTTGTGTCTTGCTGATTTTTAATTTTCCCAATTTATACCCCCATGAGTGGAAGTGCCCTATGCTCTCTAAGCTTTGCTTTTTAGACGTTTCAGGACTCACCGTACACTTCTCCAGAGTGGCTGTTGACAATTTACATCCCGCCCATCAGTGTAGCAAGGCTCCCATTTCTCCATGGCCTGTCCTGCATTTCTGGTTTTGACACTTTTTTCAGCATGGCCCTTTTGACCGATGGGAAGTGAGACATCTTTGTAGCGCTGATTTGCCTTTCCAGGTTGCTTGGTTGGCCAAAAAGGGCGTATGCGTTTTTTCCTGAATATATTCAGGAAAAAACGCATACGCCCTTTTTGGCCAAGGGCATCATTGTCAACGTTTTGCCGCTTTTCATGTGCTTTAAAGGCGATTCGAATCTACCTCCTGAAATCTGTTTCCTGCAATTCTGCCTTGATTTCAAATCCTCTTCTTTGCCTTCCCTCAATATATTTGTGGATGAGAGTTATCATTTATAAGTCTGCAGGTTTGTGAATTGCAGTGCCCTGACCCTCCATTTTACAACTCGCTTTTTAGGGAGCTGGCCGCAAAAGCGCAGGATGGCTTCAGGCCCTGTTCTGGTTCCGGGGGGCAGGCTGAGCCTGTGGTTAATTCTTCTTCCTGATGGGAAAATAGAGTGACCTGTGCCTGTCCCAACACCAAGAGCTAGTCTTTCATTGGTTCCACGTCTTCCCGTTCATCCTCAGTACAAATTGCAACCTGTACGGAACAGGAGGTTAAAGGTGCTGATGCTCCAAGGAGGGAGATTGCTAGTAAAGTGGCTGGAATGGCGAACCCGGGCACAAGCAGATGAGAAATGAGGTGCGTTTTAGAAACCTTTCCCCATCACACGGTGTACCATCTTCTGGGTATCTCATGCATGTTTTCGATGTAGGAAGATGCCCTTGAACCTGGAGATTTGGGACCCATGCGATGGGTACCACGCAGTATTACTTTAAAGGGTCTGCGTTTGCTCACCCAACCTCACCAAACCTCTCAGCCGCAACACTGTCCACCCTTATGTCTCATCCAGCTGTGGGTCTAGATATGGTCAATCCAGGTTGCATCACAGCCCCTGAACGCATTGTGTAAGAATTTCGCTCTCTTTCACTGTCTTTGTTTCATGGGTTTTTCAAAGTAATTTATTTTTATAATGGGGTTTAGCTGCTTTTCACTGCTGTGTTTATGCCGCTTTTTACCCACTTGACACACTAACAGAGAGATATCAATACATAGGTTTTAAGATTATTACTAATCAGATATATTCTTGTGCGGTGAATAGGGCGTGTTGAGTCCAGTTCTCTGAGCAAGGAGTAGGTCTTGTCTATTACATATTGGGTTTATGGAACGGTATCTGAGCTAATTTGAAACCCTTGTTTTATGTATCACCCCACCTCACCTTTCCCGTTAAGCAGCCATAGTGTGTTTTCTGCATGTGTGACTCTGTTCTGTTTTGTAATTCTGTTCAAGTGTAACGGTTTTTACATTCCCTCTATCAGTGATACCTTATGAGAAGTGTCCTTTTCTGTGTGACTTATTTCACTTAGAATCGTCGTACCTAAATCCACTCATCATGCTGCTACTAGCCTTATGACATTGATTTCACGGCTGAGTGATATTCCATTGTACATAAGGACCACAACTTCTTTATCCATTTTTCTCTTTCCTGGGATATTGAAGGTGGAATGAAGTGGAGGTCCTTGTCAACAGAGCAGCCCTAAACTTTGGGGTGCTTGTGTCTTGCTGATTTTTAATTTTCCCAATTTATACCCCCATGAGTGGAAGTGCCCTATGCTCTCTAAGCTTTGCTTTTTAGACGTTTCAGGACTCACCGTACACTTCTCCAGAGTGGCTGTTGACAATTTACATCCCGCCCATCAGTGTAGCAAGGCTCCCATTTCTCCATGGCCTGTCCTGCATTTCTGGTTTTGACACTTTTTTCAGCATGGCCCTTTTGACCGATGGGAAGCGAGACATCTTTGTAGCGCTGATTTGCCTTTCCAGGTTGCTTGGTTGGCCAAAAAGGGCGTATGCGTTTTTTCCTGAATATATTCAGGAAAAAACGCATACGCCCTTTTTGGCCAAGGGCATCATTGTCAACGTTTTCCCGCTTTTCATGTGCTTTAAAGGCGATTCGAATCTACCTCCTGAAATCTGTTTCCTGCAATTCTGCCTTGATTTCAAATCCTCTTCTTTGCCTTCCCTCAATATATTTGTGGATGAGAGTTATCATTTATAAGTCTGCAGGTTTGTGAATTGCAGTGCCCTGAACCTCCATTTTACAACTCGCTTTTTAGGGAGCTGGCCGCAAAAGCGCAGGATGGCTTCAGGCCCTGTTCTGGTTCCGGGGGGCAGGCTGAGCCTGTGGTTAATTCTTCTTCCTGATGGGAAAATAGAGTGACCTGTGCCTGTCCCAACACCAAGAGCTAGTCTTTCATTGGTTCCACGTCTTCTCGTTCATCCTCAGGACAAATTGCAAACTGTACGGAACAGGAGGTTAAAGGTGCTGATGCTCCAAGGAGGGAGATTGCTAGTAAAGTGGCTGGAATGGCGAACCCGGGCACAAGCAGATGAGAAATGAGGTGCGTTTTAGAAACCTTTCCCCATCACACGGTGTACCATCTTCTGGGTATCTCATGCATGTTTTCGATGTAGGAAGATGCCCTTGAACCTGGAGATTTGGGACCCATGCGATGGGTACCACGCAGTATTACTTTAAAGGGTCTGCGTTTGCTCACCCAACCTCACCAAACCTCTCAGCCGCAACAGTGTCCACCCTTATGTCTCATCCAGCTGTGGGTCTAGATATGGTCAATCCAGGTTGCATCACAGCCCCTGAACGCATTGTGTAAGAATTTCTCTCTCTTTCACTGTCTTTGTTTCATGGGTTTTTCAAAGTAATTTATTTTTATAATGGGGTTTAGCTGCTTTTCACTGCTGTGTTTATGCCGCTTTACACCCACTTGACACACTAACAGAGAGATATCAATACATAGGTTTTAAGATTATTACTAGTCAGATATATTCTTGTGCGGTGAATAGGGCGTGTTGAGTCCAGTTCTCTGAGCAAGGAGTAGGTCTTGTCTATTACATATTGGTTTTATGGAACGGTATCTGAGCTAATTTGAAACCCTTGTTTTATGTATCACCCCACCTCACCTTTCCCGTTAAGCAGCCATAGTGTGTTTTCTGCATGTGTGACTCTGTTCTGTTTTGTAATTCTGTTCAAGTGTAACGGTTTTTACATTCCCTCTATCAGTGATACCTTATGAGAAGTGTCCTTTTCTGTGTGACTTATTTCACTTAGAATCGTCGTACCTAAATCCACTCATCATGCTGCTACTAGCCTTATGACATTGATTTCATGGCTGAGTGATATTCCATTGTACATAAGGACCACAACTTCTTTATCCATTTTTCTCTTTCCTGGGATATTGAAGGTGGAATGAAGTGGAGGTCCTTGTCAACAGAGCAGCCCTAAACTTTGGGGTGCTTGTGTCTTGCTGATTTTTAATTTTCCCAATTTATACCCCCATGAGTGGAAGTGCCCTATGCTCTCTAAGCTTTGCTTTTTAGACGTTTCAGGACTCACCGTACACTTCTCCAGAGTGGCTGTTGACAATTTACATCCCGCCCATCAGTGTAGCAAGGCTCCCATTTCTCCATGGCCTGTCCTGCATTTCTGGTTTTGACACTTTTTTCAGCATGGCCCTTTTGACCGATGGGAAGCGAGACATCTTTGTAGCGCTGATTTGCCTTTCCAGGTTGCTTGGTTGGCCAAAAAGGGCGTATGCGTTTTTTCCTGAATATATTCAGGAAAAAACGCATACGCCCTTTTTGGCCAAGGGCATCATTGTCAACGTTTTGCCGCTTTTCATGTGCTTTAAAGGCGATTCGAATCTACCTCCTGAAATCTGTTTCCTGCAATTCTGCCTTGATTTCAAATCCTCTTCTTTGCCTTCCCTCAATATATTTGTGGATGAGAGTTATCATTTATAAGTCTGCAGGTTTGTGAATTGCAGTGCCCTGAACCTCCATTTTACAACTCGCTTTTTAGGGAGCTGGCCGCAAAAGCGCAGGATGGCTTCAGGCCCTGTTCTGGTTCCGGGGGGCAGGCTGAGCCTGTGGTTAATTCTTCTTCCTGATGGGAAAATAGAGTGACCTGTGCCTGTCCCAACACCAAGAGCTAGTCTTTCATTGGTTCCACGTCTTCTCGTTCATCCTCAGGACAAATTGCAAACTGTACGGAACAGGAGGTTAAAGGTGCTGATGCTCCAAGGAGGGAGATTGCTAGTAAAGTGGCTGGAATGGCGAACCCGGGCACAAGCAGATGAGAAATGAGGTGCGTTTTAGAAACCTTTCCCCATCACACGGTGTACCATCTTCTGGGTATCTCATGCATGTTTTCGATGTAGGAAGATGCCCTTGAACCTGGAGATTTGGGACCCATGCGATGGGTACCACGCAGTATTACTTTAAAGGGTCTGCGTTTGCTCACCCAACCTCACCAAACCTCTCAGCCGCAACAGTGTCCACCCTTATGTCTCATCCAGCTGTGGGTCTAGATATGGTCAATCCAGGTTGCATCACAGCCCCTGAACGCATTGTGTAAGAATTTCTCTCTCTTTCACTGTCTTTGTTTCATGGGTTTTTCAAAGTAATTTATTTTTATAATGGGGTTTAGCTGCTTTTCACTGCTGTGTTTATGCTGCTTTACACCCACTTGACACACTAACAGAGAGATATCAATACATAGGTTTTAAGATTATTACTAGTCAGATATATTCTTGTGCGGTGAATAGGGCGTGTTGAGTCCAGTTCTCTGAGCAAGGAGTAGGTCTTGTCTATTACATATTGGTTTTATGGAACGGTATCTGAGCTAATTTGAAACCCTTGTTTTATGTATCACCCCACCTCACCTTTCCCGTTAAGCAGCCATAGTGTGTTTTCTGCATGTGTGACTCTGTTCTGTTTTGTAATTCTGTTCAAGTGTAACGGTTTTTACATTCCCTCTATCAGTGATACCTTATGAGAAGTGTCCTTTTCTGTGTGACTTATTTCACTTAGAATCGTCGTACCTAAATCCACTCATCATGCTGCTACTAGCCTTATGACATTGATTTCATGGCTGAGTGATATTCCATTGTACATAAGGACCACAACTTCTTTATCCATTTTTCTCTTTCCTGGGATATTGAAGGTGGAATGAAGTGGAGGTCCTTGTCAACAGAGCAGCCCTAAACTTTGGGGTGCTTGTGTCTTGCTGATTTTTAATTTTCCCAATTTATACCCCCATGAGTGGAAGTGCCCTATGCTCTCTAAGCTTTGCTTTTTAGACGTTTCAGGACTCACCGTACACTTCTCCAGAGTGGCTGTTGACAATTTACATCCCGCCCATCAGTGTAGCAAGGCTCCCATTTCTCCATGGCCTGTCCTGCATTTCTGGTTTTGACACTTTTTTCAGCATGGCCCTTTTGACCGATGGGAAGCGAGACATCTTTGTAGCGCTGATTTGCCTTTCCAGGTTGCTTGGTTGGCCAAAAAGGGCGTATGCGTTTTTTCCTGAATATATTCAGGAAAAAACGCATACGCCCTTTTTGGCCAAGGGCACCATTGTCAACGTTTTGCCGCTTTTCATGTGCTTTAAAGGCGATTCGAATCTACCTCCTGAAATCTGTTTCCTGCAATTCTGCCTTGATTTCAAATCCTCTTCTTTGCCTTCCCTCAATATATTTGTGGATGAGAGTTATCATTTATAACTCTGCAGGTTTGTGAATTGCAGTGCCCTGAACCTCCATTTTACAACTCGCTTTTTAGGGAGCTGGCCGCAAAAGTGCAGGATGGCTTCAGGCCCTGTTCTGGTTCCGGGGGGCAGGCTGAGCCTGTGGTTAATTCTTCTTCCTGATGGGAAAATAGAGTGACCTGTGCCTGTCCCAACACCAAGAGCTAGTCTCTCATTGGTTCCACGTCTTCCCGTTCATCCTCAGGACAAATTGCAACCTGTACGGAACAGGAGGTTAAAGGTGCTGATGCTCCAAGTAGGGAGATTGCTAGTAAAGCGGCTGGAATAGCGAACCCGGGCACAAGGAGATGAGAAATGAGGTGCGTTTTAGAAACCTTTCCACATCACACGGTGTACCATCTTCTGGGTTTCTCATGCATGTTTTCGATGTAGGAAGATGCCCTTGAACCTGGAGATTTGGGACCCATGCGATGGGTACCACGCAGTATTACTTTAAAGGGTCTGCGTTTGCTCACCCAACCTCACCAAACCTCTCAGCCACAACAGTGTCCACCCTTAGGTCTCATCCAGCTGTGGGTCTGGATATGGTCAATCCAGGTGGCATCACAGCCCCTGAACGCATTGTGTAAGAATTTCGCTCTCTTTCACTGTCTTTGTTTCATGGGTTTTTCAAAGTAATTTATTTTTATAATGGGGTTTAGCTGCTTTTCACTGCTGTGTTTATGCCGCTTTTTACCCACTTGACACACTAACAGAGAGATATCAATACATAGGTTTTAAGATTATTACTTGTCAGATATATTCTTGTGCGGTGAATAGGGCGTGTTGAGTCCAGTTCTCTGAGCAAGGAGTAGGTCTTGTCTATTACATATTGGGTTTATGGAACGGTATCTGAGCTAATTTGAAACCCTTGTTTTATGTATCACCCCACCTCACCTTTCCCGTTAAGCAGCCATAGTGTGTTTTCTGCATGTGTGACTCTGTTCTGTTTTGTAATTCAGTTCAAGTGTAACGGTTTTTACATTCCCTCTATAAGTGATACCTTATGAGAAGTGTCCTTTTCTGTGTGACTTATTTCACTTAGAGTCGTCATACCTAAATCCACTCATCATGCTGCTACTAGCCTTATGACATTGATTTCACGGCTGAGTGATATTCCATTGTACATAAGGACCACAACTTCTTTATCCATTTTTCTCTTTCCTGGGATATTGAAGGTGGAATGAAGTGGAGGTCCTTGTCAACAGAGCAGCCCTAAACTTTGGGGTGCTTGTGTCTTGCTGATTTTTAATTTTCCCAATTTATAACCCCATGAGTGGAAGTGCCCTATGCTCTCTAAGCTTTGTTTTTTAGATGTTTCAGGACTCACCGTACGCTTCTCCAGAGTGGCTGTTGGCAATTTACATCCCGCCCATCAGTGTAGGAAGGCTCCCATTTCTCCATGGCCTGTCCTGCATTTCTGGTTTTGACATTTTTTTCAGCATGGCCTTTTTAACCGATGGGAAGCGAGACATCTTTGTAGCGCTGATTTGCCTTTCCAGGTTGCTTGGTTGGCCAAAAAGGGCGTATGCGTTTTTTCCTGAATACATTCAGGAAAAAACGCATACGCCCTTTTTAGCCAAGGGCATCATTGTCAACCTTTTGCCACTTTTCATGTGCTTTAAAGGCGACTCGAATCTACCTCCTGAAATCTGTTTCCTGCAATTCTGCCTTGATTTCAAATCCTCTTCTTTGCCTTCCGTCAATATATTTGTGGACGAGAGTTATCATTTATAACTCTGCAGGTTTGTGAATTGCAGTGCCCTGAACCTCCATTTTACAACTCGCTTTTTTGGGAGCTGGCCGCAAAAGCGCAGGATGGCTTCAGGCCCTGTTCTGGTTCCGGTGGGCAGGCTGAGCCTGTGGTTAATTCTTCTTCCTGATGGGAAAATAGAGTGACCTGTGCCTGTCCCAACACCAAGAGCTAGTCTCTCATTGGTTCCACGTCTTCCCGTTCATCCTCAGGACAAATTGCAACCTGTACGGAACAGGAGGTTAAAGGTGCTGATGCTCCAAGTAGGGAGATTGCTAGTAAAGCGGCTGGAATAGCGAACCCGGGCACAAGGAGATGAGAAATGAGGTGCGTTTTAGAAACCTTTCCACATCACACAGTGTACCATCTTCTGGGTTTCTCATGCATGTTTTCGATGTAGGAAGATGCCCTTGAACCTGGAGATTTGGGACCCATGCGATGGGCACCATGCAGTATTACTTTAAACGGTCTGCGTTTGCTCACCCAACCTCACCAAACCTCTCAGCCCCAAGAGTGTCCACCCTTATGTCTCATCCAGCTGTGGGTCTAGATATGGTCAATCCAGGTTGCATCACAGCCCGTGAACGCATTGTGTAAGAATTTCTATCTCTTTCACTGTCTTTGTTTCATGGGTTTTTCAAAGTAATTTATTTTTATAATGGGGTTTAGCTGCTTTTTACTGCTGTGTTTATGCCGCTTTACACCCACTTGACACACTAACAGAGAGATATCAATACATAGGTTTTAAGATTATTACTAGTCAGATATATTCTTGTGCGGTGAATAGGGCGTGTTGAGTCCAGTTCTCTGAGCAAGAAGTAGGTCTTGTCTATTACATATTGGGTTTATGGAACGGTATCTGAGCTAATTTGAAACCCTTGTTTTATGTATCACCCCACCTCACCTTTCCCGTTAAGCAGCCATAGTGTGTTTTCTGCATGTGTGACTCTGTTCTGTTTTGTAATTCTGTTCAAGTGTAACGGTTTTTACATTCCCTCTATCAGTGATACCTTATGAGAAGTGTCCTTTTCTGTGTGACTTATTTCACTTAGAATCGTCGTACCTAAATCCACTCATCATGCTGCTACTAGCCTTATGACATTGATTTCATGGCAGAGTGATATTCCATTGTACATAAGGACCACAACTTCTTTATCCATTTTTCTCTTTCCTGGGATATTGAAGGTGGAATGAAGTGGAGGTCCTTGTCAACAGAGCAGCCCTAAACTTTGGGGTGCTTGTGTCTTGCTGATTTTTCATTTTCCCAATTTATACCCCCATGAGTGGAAGTGCCCTATGCTCTCTAAGCTGTGGTTTTTAGATGTTTCAGGACACACCGTACTCTTCTCCAGAGTGGCTGTTGGCAATTTACATCCCGCCCATCAGTGTAGCAAGGCTCCCATTTCTCCATGGCCTGTCCTGCATTTCTGGTTTTGACACTTTTTTCAGCATGGCCCTTTTAACCGATGGGAAGCGAGACTTCTTTGTAGCGCTGATTTGCCTTTCCAGGTTGCTTGGTTGGCCAAAAAGGGCGTATGCGTTTTTTCCTGAATATATTCAGGAAAAAACGCATACGCCCTTTTTGGCCAAGGGCATCATTGTCAACGTTTTGCCGCTTTTCATGTGCTTTAAAGGCGATTTGAATCTACCTCCTGAAATCTGTTTCCTGCAATTCTGCCTTGATTTCAAATCCTCTTCTTTGCCTTCCCTCAATATATTTGTGGACGAGAGTTATCATTTATAACTCTGCAGGTTTGTGAATTGCAGTGCCCTGAACCTCCATTTTACAACTCGCGTTTTTGGGAGATGGCCGCAAAAGCGCAGGATGGCTTCAGGCCCTGTTCTTGATCCGGGGGGCAGGCTGAGCCTGTGGTTAATTCTTCTTCCTGATGGGAAAATAGAGTGACCTGTGCCTGTCCCAACACCAAGAGCTAGTCTCTCATTGGTTCCACGTCTTCCCGTTCATCCTCAGGACAAATTGCAACCTGTACGGAACAGGAGGTTAAAGGTGATGATGCTCCAAGTAGGGAGATTGCTAGTAAAGCGGCTGGAATAGCGAACCCGGGCACAAGCAGATGAGAAATGAGGTGCGTTTTAGAAACCTTTCCCCATCACACGGTGTACCATCTTCTGGGTTTCTCATGCATGTTTTCGATGTAGGAAGATGCCCTTGAACCTGGAGATTTGGGACCCATGCGATGGGTACCATGCAGTATAACTTTAAAGGGTCTGCGTTTGCTCACCCAACCTCACCAAACCTCTCAGCCCCAAGAGTGTCCACCCTTATGTCTCATCCAGCTGTGGGTCTAGATATGGTCAATCCAGGTTGCATCACAGCCCCTGAACGCATTGTGTAAGAATTTCTCTCTCTTTCACTGTCTTTGTTTCATGGGTTTTTCAAAGTAATTTATTTTTATAATGGGGTTTAGCTGCTTTTCCCTGCTGTGTTTATGCCGCTTTTTACCCACTTGACACACTAACAGAGAGATATCAATACATAGGTTTTAAGATTATTACTAGTCAGATATATTCTTGTGCGGTGAATAGGGCGTGTTGAGTCCAGTTCTCTGAGCAAGGAGTAGGTCTTGTCTATTACATATTGGGTTTATGGAACGGTATCTGAGCTAATTTGAAACCCTTGTTTTATGTATCACCCCACCTCACCTTTCCCGTTAAGCAGCCATAGTGTGTTTTCTGCATGTGTGACTCTGTTCTGTTTTGTAATTCAGTTCAAGTGTAACGGTTTTTACATTCCCTCTATAAGTGATACCTTATGAGAAGTGTCCTTTTCTGTGTGACTTATTTCACTTAGAATCGTCGTACCTAAATCCACTCATCATGCTGCTACTAGCCTTATGACATTGATTTCATGGCTGAGTGATATTCCATTGTACATAAGGACCACAACTTCTTTATCCATTTTTCTCTTTCCTGGGATATTGAAGGTGGAATGAAGTGGAGGTCCTTGTCAACAGAGCAGTCCTAAACTTTGGGGTGCTTGTGTCTTGCTGATTTTTAATTTTCCCAATTTATAACCCCATGAGTGGAAGTGCCGTATGCTCTCGAAGCTTTGTTTTTTAGATGTTTCAGGACACACCGTACGCTTCTCCAGAGTGGCTGTTGGCAATTTACATCCCGCCCATCAGTGTAGCAAGGCTCCCATTTCTCCATGGCCTGTCCTGCATTTCTGGTTTTGACACTTTTTTCAGCATGGCCTTTTTAACCGATGGGAAGCGCGACATCTTTGTAGCGCTGATTTGCCTTTCCAGGTTGCTTGGTTGGCCAAAAAGGGCGTATGCGTTTTTTCCTGAATATATTCAGGAAAAAACGCATACGCCCTTTTTGGCCAAGGGCATCATTGTCAACGTTTTGCCGCTTTTCATGTGCTTTAAAGGCGATTCGAATCTACCTCCTGAAATCTGTTTCCTGCAATTCTGCCTTGATTTCAAATCCTCTTCTTTGCCTTCCCTCAATATATTTGTGGACGAGAGTTATCATTTATAACTCTGCAGGTTTGTGAATTGCAGTGCCCTGAACCTCCATTTTACAACTCGCTTTTTTGGGAGCTGGCCGCAAAAGCGCAGGATGGCTTCAGGCCCTGTTCTGGTTCCGGTGGGCAGGCTGAGCCTGTGGTTAATTCTTCTTCCTGATGGGAAAATAGAGTGACCTGTGCCTGTCCCAACACCAAGAGCTAGTCTCTCATTGGTTCCACGTCTTCCCATTCATCCTCAGGACAAATTGCAACCTGTACGGAACAGGAGGTTAAAGGTGCTGATGCTCCAAGTAGGGAGATTGCTAGTAAAGCGGCTGGAATAGCGAACCCGGGCACAAGGAGATAAGAAATGAGGTGCGTTTTAGAAACCTTTCCACATCACACGGTGTACCATCTTCTGGGTTTCTCATGCATGTTTTCGATGTAGGAAGATGCCCTTGAACCTGGAGATTTGGGACCCATGCGATGGGTACCACGCAGTATTACTTTAAAGGGTCTGCGTTTGCTCACCCAACCTCACCAAACCTCTCAGCCCCAAGAGTGTCCACCCTTAGGTCTCATCCAGCTGTGGGTCTAGATATGGTCAATCCAGGTGGCATCACAGCCCCTGAACGCATTGTGTAAGAATTTCGCTCTCTTTCACTGTCTTTGTTTCATGGGTTTTTCAAAGTAATTTATTTTTATAATGGGGTTTAGCTGCTTTTCACTGCTGTGTTTATGCCGCTTTTTACCCACTTGACACACTAACAGAGAGATATCAATACATAGGTTTTAAGATTATTACTAGTCAGATATATTCTTGTGCGGTGAATAGGGCGTGTTGAGTCCAGTTCTCTGAGCAAGGAGTAGGTCTTGTCTATTACATATTGGGTTTATGGAACGGTATCTGAGCTAATTTGAAACCCTTGTTTTATGTATCACCCCACCTCACCTTTCCCGTTAAGCAGCCATAGTGTGTTTTCTGCATGTGTGACTCTGTTCTGTTTTGTAATTCAGTTCAAGTGTAACGGTTTTTACATTCCCTCTATAAGTGATACCTTATGAGAAGTGTCCTTTTCTGTGTGACTTATTTCACTTAGAGTCGTCGTACCTAAATCCACTCATCATGCTGCTACTAGCCTTATGACATTGATTTCACGGCTGAGTGATATTCCATTGTACATAAGGACCACAACTTCTTTATCCATTTTTCTCTTTCCTGGGATATTGAAGGTGGAATGAAGTGGAGGTCCTTGTCAACAGAGCAGCCCTAAACTTTGGGGTGCTTGTGTCTTGCTGATTTTTAATTTTCCCAATTTATAACCCCATGAGTGGAAGTGCCCTATGCTCTCTAAGCTTTGTTTTTTAGATGTTTCAGGACTCACCGTACGCTTCTCCAGAGTGGCTGTTGGCAATTTACATCCCGCCCATCAGTGTAGCAAGGCTCCCATTTCTCCATGGCCTGTCCTGCATTTCTGGTTTTGACACTTTTTTCAGCATGGCCCTTTTGACTGATGGGAAGCGAGACATCTTTGTAGCGCTGATTTGCCTTTCCATGTTGCTTGGTTGGCCAAAAAGGGCGTATGCGTTTTTTCCTGAATATATTCAGGAAAAAACGCATACGCCCTTTTTGGCCAAGGGCATCATTGTCAACGTTTTGCCGCTTTTCATGTGCTTTAAAGGCGATTCGAATCTACCTCCTGAAATCTGTTTCCTGCAATTCTGCCTTGATTTCAAATCCTCTTCTTTGCCTTCCCTCAATATATTTGTGGACGAGAGTTATCATTTATAACTCTGCAGGTTTGTGAATTGCAGTGCCCTGAACCTCCATTTTACAACTCGCTTTTTTGGGAGCTGGCCGCAAAAGCGCAGGATGGCTTCAGGCCCTGTTCTGGTTCCGGGGGGCAGGCTGAGCCTGTGGTTAATTCTTCTTCCTGATGGGAAAATAGAGTGACCTGTGCCTGTCCCAACACCAAGAGCTAGTCTCTCATTGGTTCCACGTCTTCCCGTTCATCCTCAGGACAAATTGCAACCTGTACGGAACAGGAGGTTAAAGGTGCTGATGCTCCAAGTAGGGAGATTGCTAGTAAAGCGGCTGGAATAGCGAACCCGGGCACAAGGAGATGAGAAATTAGGTGCGTTTTAGAAACCTTTGCACATCACACAGTGTACCATCTTCTGGGTTTCTCATGCATGTTTTCGATGTAGGAAGATGCCCTTGAACCTGGTGATTTGGGACCCATGCGATGGGCACCATGCAGTATTACTTTAAAGGGTCTGCGTTTGCTCACCCAACCTCACCAAACCTCTCAGCCCCAAGAGTGTCCAACCTTATGTCTCATCCAGCTGTGGGTCTAGATATGGTCAATCCAGGTTGCATCACAGCCCGTGAACGCATTGTGTAAGAATTTCTATCTCTTTCACTGTCTTTGTTTCATGGGTTTTTCAAAGTAATTTATTTTTATAATGGGGTTTAGCTGCTTTTCACTGCTGTGTTTATGCCGCTTTACACCCACTTGACACACTAACAGAGAGATATCAATACATAGGTTTTAAGATTATTACTAGTCAGATATATTCTTGTGCGGTGAATAGGGCGTGTTGAGTCCAGTTCTCTGAGCAAGGAGTAGGTCTTGTCTATTACATATTGGGTTTATGGAACGGTATCTGAGCTAATTTGAAACCCTTGTTTTATGTATCACCCCACCTCACCTTTCCCGTTAAGCAGCCATAGTGTGTTTTCTGCATGTGTGACTCTGTTCTGTTTTGTAATTCTGTTCAAGTGTAACGGTTTTTACATTCCCTCTATCAGTGATACCTTATGAGAAGTGTCCTTTTCTGTGTGACTTATTTCACTTAGAATCGTCGTACCTAAATCCACTCATCATGCTGCTACTAGCCTTATGACATTGATTTCATGGCAGAGTGATATTCCATTGTACATAAGGACCACAACTTCTTTATCCATTTTTCTCTTTCCTGGGATATTGAAGGTGGAATGAAGTGGAGGTCCTTGTCAACAGAGCAGCCCTAAACTTTGGGGTGCTTGTGTCTTGCTGATTTTTCATTTTCCCAATTTATACCCCCATGAGTGGAAGTGCCCTATGCTCTCTAAGCTGTGTTTTTTAGATGTTTCAGGACACACCGTACTCTTCTCCAGAGTGGCTGTTGGCAATTTACATCCCGCCCATCAGTGTAGCAAGGCTCCCATTTCTCCATGGCCTGTCCTGCATTTCTGGTTTTGACACTTTTTTCAGCATGGCCCTTTTAACCGATGGGAAGCGAGACTTCTTTGTAGCGCTGATTTGCCTTTCCAGGTTGCTTGGTTGGCCAAAAAGGGCGTATGCGTTTTTTCCTGAATATATTCAGGAAAAAACGCATACGCCCTTTTTGGCCAAGGGCATCATTGTCAACGTTTTGCCGCTTTTCATGTGCTTTAAAGGCGATTTGAATCTACCTCCTGAAATCTGTTTCCTGCAATTCTGCTTTGATTTCAAATCCTCTTCTTTGCCTTCCCTCAATATATTTGTGGACGAGAGTTATCATTTATAACTCTGCAGGTTTGTGAATTGCAGTGCCCTGAACCT
Organism: Balaenoptera borealis; assembly: GCF_965194805.1. Taxonomy (NCBI): domain Eukaryota; kingdom Metazoa; phylum Chordata; class Mammalia; order Artiodactyla; family Balaenopteridae; genus Balaenoptera; species Balaenoptera borealis. Next base: position 369,883 of record NW_028123954.1, on the reverse strand, counting down.
CCATTTTACAACTCGCGTTTTTGGGAGATGGCCGCAAAAGCGCAGGATGGCTTCAGGCCCTGTTCTTGATCCGGGGGGCAGGCTGAGCCTGTGGTTAATTCTTCTTCCTGATGGGAAAATAGAGTGACCTGTGCCTGTCCCAACACCAAGAGCTAGTCTCTCATTGGTTCCACGTCTTCCCGTTCATCCTCAGGACAAATTGCAACCTGTACGGAACAGGAGGTTAAAGGTGATGATGCTCCAAGTAGGGAGATTGCTAGTAAAGCGGCTGGAATAGCGAACCCGGGCACAAGCAGATGAGAAATGAGGTGCGTTTTAGAAACCTTTCCCCATCACACGGTGTACCATCTTCTGGGTTTCTCATGCATGTTTTCGATGTAGGAAGATGCCCTTGAACCTGGAGATTTGGGACCCATGCGATGGGTACCATGCAGTATAACTTTAAAGGGTCTGCGTTTGCTCACGCAACCTCACCAAACCTCTCAGCCCCAAGAGTGTCCACCCTTATGTCTCATCCAGCTGTGGGTCTAGATATGGTCAATCCAGGTTGCATCACAGCCCCTGAACGCATTGTGTAAGAATTTCTCTCTCTTTCACTGTCTTTGTTTCATGGGTTTTTCAAAGTAATTTATTTTTATAATGGGGTTTAGCTGCTTTTCCCTGCTGTGTTTATGCCGCTTTTTACCCACTTGACACACTAACAGAGAGATATCAATACATAGGTTTTAAGATTATTACTAGTCAGATATATTCTTGTGCGGTGAATAGGGCGTGTTGAGTCCAGTTCTCTGAGCAAGGAGTAGGTCTTGTCTATTACATATTGGGTTTATGGAACGGTATCTGAGCTAATTTGAAACCCTTGTTTTATGTATCACCCCACCTCACCTTTCCCGTTAAGCAGCCATAGTGTGTTTTCCGCATGTGTGACTCTGTTCTGTTTTGTAATTCAGTTCAAGTGTAACGGTTTTTACATTCCCTCTATAAGTGATACCTTATGAGAAGTGTCCTTTTCTGTGTGACTTATTTCACTTAGAATCGTCGTACCTAAATCCACTCATCATGCTGCTACTAGCCTTATGACATTGATTTCATGGCTGAGTGATATTCCATTGTACATAAGGACCACAACTTCTTTATCCATTTTTCTCTTTCCTGGGATATTGAAGGTGGAATGAAGTGGAGGTCCTTGTCAACAGAGCAGTCCTAAACTTTGGGGTGCTTGTGTTTTGCTGATTTTTAATTTTCCCAATTTATAACCCCATGAGTGGAAGTGCCGTATGCTCTCGAGCTTTGTTTTTTAGATGTTTCAGGACACACCGTACGCTTCTCCAGAGTGGCTGTTGGCAATTTACATCCCGCCCATCAGTGTAGCAAGGCTCCCATTTCTCCATGGCCTGTCCTGCATTTCTGGTTTTGACACTTTTTTCAGCATGGCCTTTTTAACCGATGGGAAGCGCGACATCTTTGTAGCGCTGATTTGCCTTTCCAGGTTGCTTGGTTGGCCAAAAAGGGCGTATGCGTTTTTTCCTGAATATATTCAGGAAAAAACGCATACGCCCTTTTTGGCCAAGGGCATCATTGTCAACGTTTTGCCGCTTTTCATGTGCTTTAAAGGCGATTCGAATCTACCTCCTGAAATCTGTTTCCTGCAATTCTGCCTTGATTTCAAATCCTCTTCTTTGCCTTCCCTCAATATATTTGTGGACGAGAGTTATCATTTATAACTCTGCAGGTTTGTGAATTGCAGTGCCCTGAACCTCCATTTTACAACTCGCTTTTTTGGGAGCTGGCCGCAAAAGCGCAGGATGGCTTCAGGCCCTGTTCTGGTTCCGGTGGGCAGGCTGAGCCTGTGGTTAATTCTTCTTCCTGATGGGAAAATAGAGTGACCTGTGCCTGTCCCAACACCAAGAGCTAGTCTCTCATTGGTTCCACGTCTTCCCATTCATCCTCAGGACAAATTGCAACCTGTACGGAACAGGAGGTTAAAGGTGCTGATGCTCCAAGTAGGGAGATTGCTAGTAAAGCGGCTGGAATAGCGAACCCGGGCACAAGGAGATGAGAAATGAGGTGCGTTTTAGAAACCTTTCCACATCACACGGTGTACCATCTTCTGGGTTTCTCATGCATGTTTTCGATGTAGGAAGATGCCCTTGAACCTGGAGATTTGGGACCCATGCGATGGGTACCACGCAGTATTACTTTAAAGGGTCTGCGTTTGCTCACCCAACCTCACCAAACCTCTCAGCCGCAACGGTGTCCACCCTTAGGTCTCATCCAGCTGTGGGTCTGGATATGGTCAATCCAGGTGGCATCACAGCCCCTGAACGCATTGTGTAAGAATTTCGCTCTCTTTCACTGTCTTTGTTTCATGGGTTTTTCAAAGTAATTTATTTTTATAATGGGGTTTAGCTGCTTTTCACTGCTGTGTTTATGCCGCTTTTTACCCACTTGACACACTAACAGAGAGATATCAATACATAGGTTTTAAGATTATTACTTGTCAGATATATTCTTGTGCGGTGAATAGGGCGTGTTGAGTCCAGTTCTCTGAGCAAGGAGTAGGTCTTGTCTATTACATATTGGGTTTATGGAACGGTATCTGAGCTAATTTGAAACCCTTGTTTTATGTATCACCCCACCTCACCTTTCCCGTTAAGCAGCCATAGTGTGTTTTCTGCATGTGTGACTCTGTTCTGTTTTGTAATTCAGTTCAAGTGTAACGGTTTTTACATTCCCTCTATAAGTGATACCTTATGAGAAGTGTCCTTTTCTGTGTGACTTATTTCACTTAGAGTCGTCATACCTAAATCCACTCATCATGCTGCTACTAGCCTTATGACATTGATTTCACGGCTGAGTGATATTCCATTGTACATAAGGACCACAACTTCTTTATCCATTTTTCTCTTTCCTGGGATATTGAAGGTGGAATGAAGTGGAGGTCCTTGTCAACAGAGCAGCCCTAAACTTTGGGGTGCTTGTGTCTTGCTGATTTTTAATTTTCCCAATTTATAACCCCATGAGTGGAAGTGCCCTATGCTCTCTAAGCTTTGTTTTTTAGATGTTTCAGGACTCACCGTACGCTTCTCCAGAGTGGCTGTTGGCAATTTACATCCCGCCCATCAGTGTAGGAAGGCTCCCATTTCTCCATGGCCTGTCCTGCATTTCTGGTTTTGACATTTTTTTCAGCATGGCCTTTTTAACCGATGGGAAGCGAGACATCTTTGTAGCGCTGATTTGCCTTTCCAGGTTGCTTGGTTGGCCAAAAAGGGCGTATGCGTTTTTTCCTGAATATATTCAGGAAAAAACGCATACGCCCTTTTTGGCCAAGGGCATCATTGTCAACGTTTTGCCGCTTTTCATGTGCTTTAAAGGCGATTTGAATCTACCTCCTGAAATCTGTTTCCTGCAATTCTGCCTTGATTTCAAATCCTCTTCTTTGCCTTCCCTCAATATATTTGTGGACGAGAGTTATCATTTATAACTCTGCAGGTTTGTGAATTGCAGTGCCCTGAACCTCCATTTTACAACTCGCGTTTTTGGGAGATGGCCGCAAAAGCGCAGGATGGCTTCAGGCCCTGTTCTTGATCCGGGGGGCAGGCTGAGCCTGTGGTTAATTCTTCTTCCTGATGGGAAAATAGAGTGACCTGTGCCTGTTCCAACACCAAGAGCTAGTCTCTCATTGGTTCCACGTCTTCCCGTTCATCCTCAGGACAAATTGCAACCTGTACGGAACAGGAGGTTAAAGGTGATGATGCTCCAAGTAGGGAGATTGCTAGTAAAGCGGCTGGAATAGCGAACCCGGGCACAAGCAGATGAGAAATGAGGTGCGTTTTAGAAACCTTTCCCCATCACACGGTGTACCATCTTCTGGGTTTCTCATGCATGTTTTCGATGTAGGAAGATGCCCTTGAACCTGGAGATTTGGGACCCATGCGATGGGTACCATGCAGTATAACATTAAAGGGTCTGCGTTTGCTCACCCAACCTCACCAAACCTCTCAGCCCCAAGAGTGTCCACCCTTATGTCTCATCCAGCTGTGGGTCTAGATATGGTCAATCCAGGTTGCATCACAGCCCCTGAACGCATTGTGTAAGAATTTCTCTCTCTTTCACTGTCTTTGTTTCATGGGTTTTTCAAAGTAATTTATTTTTATAATGGGGTTTAGCTGCTTTTCCCTGCTGTGTTTATGCCGCTTTTTACCCACTTGACACACTAACAGAGAGATATCAATACATAGGTTTTAAGATTATTACTAGTCAGATATATTCTTGTGCGGTGAATAGGGCGTGTTGAGTCCAGTTCTCTGAGCAAGGAGTAGGTCTTGTCTATTACATATTGGGTTTATGGAACGGTATCTGAGCTAATTTGAAACCCTTGTTTTATGTATCACCCCACCTCACCTTTCCCGTTAAGCAGCCATAGTGTGTTTTCTGCATGTGTGACTCTGTTCTGTTTTGTAATTCAGTTCAAGTGTAACGGTTTTTACATTCCCTCTATCAGTGATACCTTATGAGAAGTGTCCTTTTCTGTGTGACTTATTTCACTTAGAATCGTCGTACCTAAATCCACTCATCATGCTGCTACTAGCCTTATGACATTGATTTCATGGCTGAGTGATATTCCATTGTACATAAGGACCACAACTTCTTTATCCATTTTTCTCTTTCCTGGGATATTGAAGGTGGAATGAAGTGGAGGTCCTTGTCAACAGAGCAGTCCTAAACTTTGGGGTGCTTGTGTCTTGCTGATTTTTAATTTTCCCAATTTATAACCCCATGAGTGGAAGTGCCGTATGCTCTCGAAGCTTTGTTTTTTAGATGTTTCAGGACACACCGTACGCTTCTCCAGAGTGGCTGTTGGCAATTTACATCCCGCCCATCAGTGTAGCAAGGCTCCCATTTCTCCATGGCCTGTCCTGCATTTCTGGTTTTGACACTTTTTTCAGCATGGCCTTTTTAACCGATGGGAAGCTCGACATCTTTGTAGCGCTGATTTGCCTTTCCAGGTTGCTTGGTTGGCCAAAAAGGGCGTATGCGTTTTTTCCTGAATATATTCAGGAAAAAACGCATACGCCCTTTTTGGCCAAGGGCATCATTGTCAACGTTTTGCCGCTTTTCATGTGCTTTAAAGGCGATTCGAATCTACCTCCTGAAATCTGTTTCCTGCAATTCTGCCTTGATTTCAAATCCTCTTCTTTGCCTTCCCTCAATATATTTGTGGACGAGAGTTATCATTTATAACTCTGCAGGTTTGTGAATTGCAGTGCCCTGAACCTCCATTTTACAACTCGCTTTTTTGGGAGCTGGCCGCAAAAGCGCAGGATGGCTTCAGGCCCTGTTCTGGTTCCGGTGGGCAGGCTGAGCCTGTGGTTAATTCTTCTTCCTGATGGGAAAATAGAGTGACCTGTGCCTGTCCCAACACCAAGAGCTAGTCTCTCATTGGTTCCACGTCTTCCCATTCATCCTCAGGACAAATTGCAACCTGTACGGAACAGGAGGTTAAAGGTGCTGATGCTCCAAGTAGGGAGATTGCTAGTAAAGCGGCTGGAATAGCGAACCCGGGCACAAGGAGATAAGAAATGAGGTGCGTTTTAGAAACCTTTCCACATCACACGGTGTACCATCTTCTGGGTTTCTCATGCATGTTTTCGATGTAGGAAGATGCCCTTGAACCTGGAGATTTGGGACCCATGCGATGGGTACCACGCAGTATTACTTTAAAGGGTCTGCGTTTGCTCACCCAACCTCACCAAACCTCTCAGCCCCAAGAGTGTCCACCCTTAGGTCTCATCCAGCTGTGGGTCTAGATATGGTCAATCCAGGTGGCATCACAGCCCCTGAACGCATTGTGTAAGAATTTCGCTCTCTTTCACTGTCTTTGTTTCATGGGTTTTTCAAAGTAATTTATTTTTATAATGGGGTTTAGCTGCTTTTCACTGCTGTGTTTATGCCGCTTTTTACCCACTTGACACACTAACAGAGAGATATCAATACATAGGTTTTAAGATTATTACTAGTCAGATATATTCTTGTGCGGTGAATAGGGCGTGTTGAGTCCAGTTCTCTGAGCAAGGAGTAGGTCTTGTCTATTACATATTGGGTTTATGGAACGGTATCTGAGCTAATTTGAAACCCTTGTTTTATGTATCACCCCACCTCACCTTTCCCGTTAAGCAGCCATAGTGTGTTTTCTGCATGTGTGACTCTGTTCTGTTTTGTAATTCAGTTCAAGTGTAACGGTTTTTACATTCCCTCTATAAGTGATACCTTATGAGAAGTGTCCTTTTCTGTGTGACTTATTTCACTTAGAGTCGTCATAACTAAATCCACTCATCATGCTGCTACTAGCCTTATGACATTGATTTCACGGCTGAGTGATATTCCATTGTACATAAGGACCACAACTTCTTTATCCATTTTTCTCTTTCCTGGGATATTGAAGGTGGAATGAAGTGGAGGTCCTTGTCAACAGAGCAGCCCTCAACTTTGGGGTGCTTGTGTCTTGCTGATTTTTAATATTCCCAATTTATAACCCCATGAGTGGAAGTGCCCTATGCTCTCTAAGCTTTGTTTTTTAGATGTTTCAGGACTCACCGTACGCTTCTCCAGAGTGGCTGTTGGCAATTTACATCCCGCCCATCAGTGTAGCAAGGCTCCCATTTCTCCATGGCCTGTCCTGCATTTCTGGTTTTGACACTTTTTTCAGCATGGCCCTTTTGACCGATGGGAAGCGAGACATCTTTGTAGCGCTGATTTGCCTTTCCAGGTTGCTTGGTTGGCCAAAAAGGGCGTATGCGTTTTTTCCTGAATATATTCAGGAAAAAACGCATACGCCCTTTTTGGCCAAGGGCATCATTGTCAACGTTTTGCCGCTTTTCATGTGCTTTAAAGGCGATTCGAATCTACCTCCTGAAATCTGTTTCCTGCAATTCTGCCTTGATTTCAAATCCTCTTCTTTGCCTTCCCTCAATATATTTGTGGACGAGAGTTATCATTTATAACTCTGCAGGTTTGTGAATTGCAGTGCCCTGAACCTCCATTTTACAACTCGCTTTTTTGGGAGCTGGCCGCAAAAGCGCAGGATGGCTTCAGGCCCTGTTCTGGTTCCGGGGGGCAGGCTGAGCCTGTGGTTAATTCTTCTTCCTGATGGGAAAATAGAGTGACCTGTGCCTGTCCCAACACCAAGAGCTAGTCTCTCATTGGATCCACGTCTTCCCGTTCATCCTCAGGACAAATTGCAACCTGTACGGAACAGGAGGTTAAAGGTGCTGATGCTCCAAGTAGGGAGATTGCTAGTAAAGCGGCTGGAATAGCGAACCCGGGCACAAGGAGATGAGAAATGAGGTGCGTTTTAGAAACCTTTCCCCATCACACGGTGTACCATCTTCTGGGTATCTCATGCATGTTTTCGATGTAGGAAGATGCCCTTGAACCTGGAGATTTGGGACCCATGCGATGGGTACCATGCAGTATTACTTTAAAGGGTCTGCGTTTGCTCACCCAACCTCACCAAACCTCTCAGCCCCAAGAGTGTCCACCCTTATGTCTCATCCAGCTGTGGGTCTAGATATGGTCAATCCAGGTTGCATCACAGCCCGTGAACGCATTGTGTAAGAATTTCTATCTCTTTCACTGTCTTTGTTTCATGGGTTTTTCAAAGTAATTTATTTTTATAATGGGGTTTAGCTGCTTTTCACTGCTGTGTTTATGCCGCTTTTTACCCACTTGACACACTAACAGAGAGATATCAATACATAGGTTTTAAGATTATTACTAGTCAGATATATTCTTGTGCAGTGAATAGGGCGTGTTGAGTCCAGTTCTCTGAGCAAGGAGTAGGTCTTGTCTATTACATATTGGGTTTATGGAACGGTATCTGAGCTAATTTGAAACCCTTGTTTTATGTATCACCCCACCTCACCTTTCCCGTTAAGCAGCCATAGTGTGTTTTCTGCATGTGTGACTCTGTTCTGTTTTGTAATTCAGTTCAAGTGTAACGGTTTTTACATTCCCTCTATTAGTGATACCTTATGAGAAGTGTCCTTTTCTGTGTGACTTATTTCACTTAGAATCGTCGTACCTAAATCCACTCATCATGCTGCTACTAGCCTTATGACATTGATTTCATGGCTGAGTGATATTCCATTGTACATAAGGACCACAACTTCTTTATCCATTTTTCTCTTTCCTGGGATATTGAAGGTGGAATGAAGTGGAGGTCCTTGTCAACAGAGCAGCCCTAAACTTTGGGGTGCTTGTGTCTTGCTGATTTTTAGTTTTCCCAATTTATAACCCCATGAGTGGAAGTGCCGTATGCTCTCAAAGCTTTGTTTTTTAGATGTTTCAGGACTCACCGTACGCTTCTCCAGAGTGGGTGTTGGCAATTTACATCCCGCCCATCAGTGTAGCAAGGCTCCCATTTCTCCATGGCCTGTCCTGCATTTCTGGTTTTGACACTTTTTTCAGCATGGCCTTTTTAACCGATGGGAAGCGAGACATCTTTGTAGCGCTGATTTGCCTTTCCAGGTTGCTTGGTTGGCCAAAAAGGGCGTATGCGTTTTTTCCTGAATATATTCAGGAAAAAACGCATACGCCCTTTTTGGCCAAGGGCATCATTGTCAACGTTTTGCCGCTTTTCATGTGCTTTAAAGGCGATTCGAATCTACCTCCTGAAATCTGTTTCCTGCAATTCTGCCTTGATTTCAAATCCTCTTCTTTGCCTTCCCTCAATATATTTGTGGACGAGAGTTATCATTTATAAGTCTGCAGGTTTGTGAATTGCAGTGCCCTGAACCTCCATTTTACAACTCGCTTTTTAGGGAGCTGGCCGCAATAGCGCAGGATGGCTTCAGGCCCTGTTCTGGTTCCGGGTGGCAGGCTGAGCCTGTGGTTAATTCTTCTTCCTGATGGGAAAATAGAGTGACCTGTGCCTGTCCCAACACCAAGAGCTAGTCTCTCATTGGTTCCACGTCTTCCCGTTCATCCTCAGGACAAATTGCAACCTGTACGGAACAGGAGGTTAAAGGTGATGATGCTCCACGTAGGGAGATTGCTAGTAAAGCGGCTGGAATAGCGAACCCGGGCACAAGGAGATGAGAAATGAGGTGCGTTTTAGAAACCTTTCCCCATCACACGGTGTACCATCTTCTGGGTTTCTCATGCATGTTTTCGATGTAGGAAGATGCCCTTGAACCTGGAGATTTGGGACCCATGCGATGGGTACCATGCAGTATTACTTTAAAGGGTCTGCGTTTGCTCACCCAACCTCACCAAACCTCTCAGCCCCAAGAGTGTCCACCCTTATGTCTCATCCAGCTGTGGGTCTAGATATGGTCAATCCAGGTTGCATCACAGCCCCTGAACGCATTGTGTAAGAATTTCTCTCTCTTTCACTGTCTTTGTTTCATGGGTTTTTCAAAGTAATTTATTTTTATAATGGGGTTTAGCTGCTTTTCACTGCTGTGTTTATGCGGCTTTTTACCCACTTGACACACTAACAGAGAGATATCAATACATAGGTTTTAAGATTATTACTAGTCAGATATATTCTTGTGCGGTGAATAGGGCGTGTTGAGTCCAGTTCTCTGAGCAAGGAGTAGGTCTTGTCTATTACATATTGGGTTTATGGAACGGTATCTGAGCTAATTTGAAACCCTTGTTTTATGTATCACCCCACCTCACCTTTCCCGTTAAGCAGCCATAGTGTGTTTTCTGCGTGTGTGACTCTGTTCTGTTTTGTAATTCAGTTCAAGTGTAACGGTTTTTACATTCCCTCTATCAGTGATACCTTATGAGAAGTGTCCTTTTCTGTGTGACTTATTTCACTTAGAATTGTCGTACCTAAATCCACTCATCATGCTGCTACTAGCCTTATGACATTGATTTCATGGCTGAGTGATATTCCATTGTACATAAGGACCACAACTTCTTTATCCATTTTTCTCTTTCCTGGGATATTGAAGGTGGAATGAAGTGGAGGTCCTTGTCAACAGAGCAGCCCTAAACTTTGGGGTGCTTGTGTCTTGCTGATTTTTCATTTTCTCAGTTTATACCCCCATGAGTGGAAGTGCCCTATGCTCTCTAAGCTGTGTTTTTTAGATGTTTCAGGACACACCGTACTCTTCTCCAGAGTGGCTGTTGGCAATTTACATCCCGCCCATCAGTGTAGCAAGGCTCCCATTTCTCCATGGCCTGTCCTGCATTTCTGGTTTTGACTCTTTTTTCAGCATGGCCCTTTTGACCGATGGGAAGCGAGACTTCTTTGTAGCGCTGATTTGCCTTTCCAGGTTGCTTGGTTGGCCAAAAAGGGCGTATGCGTTTTTTCCTGAATATATTCAGGAAAAAACGCATACGCCCTTTTTGGCCAAGGGCATCATTGTCAACGTTTTGCTGCTTTTCATGTGCTTTAAAGGCGATTCGAATCTACCTCCTGAAATCTGTTTCCTGCAATTCTGCCTTGATTTCAAATCCTCTTCTTTGCCTTCCCTCAATATATTTGTGGACGAGAGTTATCATTTATAAGTCTGCAGGTTAGTGAATTGCAGTGCCCTGAACCTCCATTTTACAACTCGCGTTTTTGGGAGATGGCCGCAAAAGCGCAGGATGGCTTCAGGCCCTGTTCTTGATCCGGGGGGCAGGCTGAGCCTGTGGTTAATTCTTCTTCCTGATGGGAAAATAGAGTGACCTGTGCCTGTCCCAACACCAAGAGCTAGTCTCTCATTGGTTCCACGTCTTCCCGTTCATCCTCAGGACAAATTGCAACCTGTACGGAACACGAGGTTAAAGGTGATGATGCTCCAAGTAGGGAGATTGCTAGTAAAGGGCTGGAATAGCGAATCCGGGCACAAGGAGATGAGAAATGAGGTGCGTTTTAGAAACCTTTCCCCATCACACGGTGTACCATCTTCTGGGTTTCTCATGCATGTTTTCGATGTAGGAAGATGCCCTTGAACCAGGAGATATGGGACCCATGCGATGGGTACCACGCAGTATTACTTTAAAGGGTCTGCGTTTGCTCACCCAACCTCACCAAACCTCTCAGCCGCAACAGTGTCCACCCTTATGTCTCATCCAGCTGTGCGTCTAGATATGGTCAATCCAGGTTGCATCACAGCCCCTGAACGCATTGTGTAAGAATTTCTCTCTCTTTCACTGTCTTTGTTTCATGGGTTTTTCAAAGTAATTTATTTTTATAATGGGTTTTAGCTGCTTTTCACTGCTGTGTTTATGCCGCTTTTTACCCACTTGACACACTAACAGAGAGATATCAATACATAGGTTTTAAGATTATTACTAGTCAGATATATTCTTGTGCGGTGAATAGGGCGTGTTGAGTCCAGTTATCTGAGCAAGGAGTAGGTCTTGTCTATTACATATTGGGTTTATGGAACGGTATCTGAGCTAATTTGAAACCCTTGTTTTATGTATCACCCCACCTCACCTTTCCCGTTAAGCAGCCATAGTGTGTTTTCTGCATGTGTGACTCTGTTCTGTTTTGTAATTCAGTTCAAGTGTAACGGTTTTTACATTCCCTCTATAAGTGATACCTTATGAGAAGTGTCCTTTTCTGTGTGACTTATTTCACTTAGAATCGTCGTACCTAAATCCACTCATCATGCTGCTACTAGCCTTATGACATTGATTTCATGGCTGAGTGATATTCCATTGTACATAAGGACCACAACTTCTTTATCCATTTTTCTCTTTCCTGGGATATTGAAGGTGGAATGAAGTGGAGGTCCTTGTCAACAGAGCAGCCCTAAACTTTGGGGTGCTTGTGTCTTGCTGATTTTTAATTTTCCCAATTTATAACCCCATGAGTGAAAGTGCCGTATGCTCTCTAAGCTTTGTTTTTTAGATGTTTCAGGACTCACCGTACGCTTCTCCAGAGTGGCTGTTGGCAATTTACATCCCGCCCATCAGTGTAGCAAGGCTCCCATTTCTCTTTGGCCTGTCCTGCATTTCTGGTTTTGACACTTTTTTCAGCATGGCCTTTTTAACCGATGGGAAGCGAGACATCTTTGTAGCGCTGATTTGCCTTTCCAGGTTGCTTGGTTGGACAAAAAGGGCGTATGCGTTTTTTCCTGAATATATTCAGGAAAAAACGCATACGCCCTTTTTGGCCAAGGGCATCATTGTCAACGTTTTGCCACTTTTCATGTGCTTTAAAGGCGATTCGAATCTACCTCCTGAAATCTGTTTCCTGCAATTCTGCCTTGATTTCAAATCCTCTTCTTTGCCTTCCCTCAATATATTTGTGGACGAGAGTTATCATTTATAAGTCTGCAGGTTTGTGAATTGCAGTGCCCTGAACCTCCATTTTACAACTCGCTTTTTAGGGAGCTGGCCGCAATAGCGCAGGATGGCTTCAGGCCCTCTTCTGGTTCCGGGTGGCAGGCTGAGCCTGTGGTTAATTCTATTTCCTGATGGGAAAATAGAGTGACCTGTGCCTGTCCCAACACCAAGAGCTAGTCTCTCATTGGTTCCACGTCTTCCCGTTCATCCTCAGGACAAATTGCAACCTGTACGGAACAGGAGGTTAAAGGTGCTGATGCTCCAAGTAGGGAGATTGCTAGTAAAGCGGCAGGAATAGCGAACTCGGGCACAAGGAGATGAGAAATGAGGTGCGTTTTACAAACCTTTCCACATCACACGGTGTACCATCTTCTGTGTTTCTCATGCATGTTTTCGATGTAGGAAGATGCCCTTGAACCTGGAGATTTGGGACCCATGCGATGGGTACCATGCAGTATTACTTTAAAGGGTCTGCGTTTGCTCACCCAACCTCACCAAACCTCTCAGCCCCAAGAGTGTCCACCCTTATGTCTCATCCAGCTGTGGGTCTAGATATGGTCAATCTAGGTTGCGTCACAGCCCGTGAACGCATTGTGTAAGAATTTCTATCTCTTTCACTGTCTTTGTTTCATGGGTTTTTCAAAGTAATTTATTTTTATAATGGGGTTTAGCTGCTTTTCACTGCTGTGTTTATGCCGCTTTACACCCACTTGACACACTAACAGAGAGATATCAATACATAGGTTTTAAGATTATTACTAGTCAGATATATTCTTGTGCGGTGAATAGGGCGTGTTGAGTCCAGTTCTCTGAGCAAGGAGTAGGTCTTGTCTATTACATATTGGGTTTATGGAACGGTATCTGAGCTAATTTGAAACCCTTGTTTTATGTATCACCCCACCTCACCTTTCCCGTGAAGCAGCCATAGTGTGTTTTCTGCATGTGTGACTCTGTTCTGTTTTGTAATTCAGTTCAAGTGTAACGGTTTCTACATTCCCTCTATCAGTGATACCTTATGAGAAGTGTCCTTTTCTGTGTGACTTATTTCACTTAGAGTCGTCGTACCTAAATCCACTCATCATGCTGCTACTAGCCTTATGACATTGATTTCACGGCTGAGTGATATTCCATTGTACATAAGGACCACAACTTCTTTATCCATTTTTCTCTTTCCTGGGATATTGAAGGTGGAATGAAGTGGAGGTCCTTGTCAACAGAGCAGCCCTAAACTTTGGGGTGCTTGTGTCTTGCTGATTTTTCATTTTCCCAATTTATACCCCCATGAGTGGAAGTGCCCTATGCTCTCTAAGCTTTGCTTTTTAGACGTTTCAGGACTCACCGTACGCTTCTCCAGAGTGGCTGTTGACAATTTACATCCCGCCCATCAGTGTAGCAAGGCTCCCATTTCTCCATGGCCTGTCCTGCGTTTCTGGTTTTGACACTTTTTTCAGCATGGCCTTTTTAACCGATGGGAAGCGAGACATCTTTGTAGCGCTGATTTGCCTTTCCAGGTTGCTTGGTTGGCCAAAAAGGGCGTATGCGTTTTTTCCTGAATATATTCAGGAAAAAACGCATACGCCCTTTTTGGCCAAGGGCATCATTGTCAACGTTTTGCCGCTTTTCATGTGCTTTAAAGGCGATTCGAATCTACCTCCTGAAAACTGTTTCCTGCAATTCTGCCTTGATTTCAAATCCTCTTCTTTGCCTTCCCTCAATATATTTGTGGATGAGAGTTATCATTTATAACTCTGCAGGTTTGTGAATTGCAGTGCCCTGAACCTCCATTTTACAACTCGCTTTTTAGGGAGCTGGCCGCAAAAGCGCAGGATGGCTTCAGGCCCTGTTCTGGTTCCGGGGGGCAGGCTGAGCCTGTGGTTAATTCTTCTTCCTGATGGGAAAATAGAGTGACCTGTGCCTGTCCCAACACCAAGAGCTAGTCTTTCATTGGTTCCACGTCTTCCCGTTCATCCTCAGTACAAATTGCAACCTGTACGGAACAGGAGGTTAAAGGTGCTGATGCTCCAAGGAGGGAGATTGCTAGTTAAGTGGCTGGAATGGCGAACCCGGGCACAAACAGATGAGAAATGAGGTGCGTTTCAGAAACCTTTCCCCATCACACGGTGTACCATCTTCTGGGTATCTCATGCATGTTTTCGATGTAGGAAGATGCCCTTGAACCTGGAGATTTGGGACCCATGCGATCGGTACCACGCAGTATTACTTTAAAGGGTCTGCGTTTGCTCACCCAACCTCACCAAACCTCTCAGCCCCAAGAGTGTCCACCGTTATGTCTCATCCAGCTGTGGGTCTAGATATGGTCAATCCAGGTTGCATCACAGCCCCTGAACGCATTGTGTAAGAATTTCTATCTCTTTCACTGTCTTTGTTTCATGGGTTTTTCAAAGTAATTTATTTTTATAATGGGGTTTAGCTGCTTTTCACTGCTGTGTTTATGCCGCTTTACACCCACTTGACACACTAACAGAGAGATATCAATACATAGGTTTTAAGATTATTACTAGTCAGATATATTCTTGTGCGGTGAATAGGGCGTGTTGAGTCCAGTTCTCTGAGCAAGGAGTAGGTCTTGTCTATTACATATTGGGTTTATGGAACGGTATCTGAGCTAATTTGAAACCCTTGTTTTATGTATCACCCCACCTCACCTTTCCCGTGAAGCAGCCATAGTGTGTTTTCTGCATGTGTGACTCTGTTCTGTTTTGTAATTCAGTTCAAGTGTAACGGTTTTTACATTCCCTCTATAAGTGATACCTTATGAGAAGTGTCCTTTTCTGTGTGACTTATTTCACTTAGAGTCGTCGTACCTAAATCCACTCATCATGCTGCTACTAGCCTTATGACATTGATTTCACGGCTGAGTGATATTCCATTGTACATAAGGACCACAACTTCTTTATCCATTTTTCTCTTTCCTGGGATATTGAAGGTGGAATGAAGTGGAGGTCCTTGTCAACAGAGCAGCCCTAAACTTTGGGGTGCTTGTGTCTTGCTGATTTTTCATTTTCCCAATTTATACCCCCATGAGTGGAAGTGCCCTATGCTCTCTAAGCTTTGCTTTTTAGACGTTTCAGGACTCACCGTACGCTTCTCCAGAGTGGCTGTTGACAATTTACATCCCGCCCATCAGTGTAGCAAGGCTCCCATTTCTCCATGGCCTGTCCTGCGTTTCTGGTTTTGACACTTTTTTCAGCATGGCCCTTTTGACCGATGGGAAGCGAGACATCTTTGTAGCGCTGATTTGCCTTTCCAGGTTGCTTGGTTGGCCAAAAAGGGCGTATGCGTTTTTTCCTGAATATATTCAGGAAAAAACGCATACGCCCTTTTTGGCCAAGGGCATCATTGTCAACGTTTTGCCGCTTTTCATGTGCTTTAAAGGCGATTCGAATCTACCTCCTGAAATCTCTTTCCTGCAATTCTGCCTTGATTTCAAATCCTCTTCTTTGCCTTCCCTCAATATATTTGTGGATGAGAGTTATCATTTATAACTCTGCAGGTTTGTGAATTGCAGTGCCCTGAACCTCCATTTTACAACTCGCTTTTTAGGGAGCTGGCCGCAAAAGCGCAGGATGGCTTCAGGCCCTGTTCTGGTTCCGGGGGGCAGGCTGAGCCTGTGGTTAATTCTTCTTCCTGATGGGAAAATAGAGTGACCTGTGCCTGTCCCAACACCAAGAGCTAGTCTTTCATTGGTTCCACGTCTTCCCGTTCATCCTCAGTACAAATTGCAACCTGTACGGAACAGGAGGTTAAAGGTGCTGATGCTCCAAGGAGGGAGATTGCTAGTTAAGTGGCTGGAATGGCGAACCCGGGCACAAGCAGATGAGAAATGAGGTGCGTTTCAGAAACCTTTCCCCATCACACGGTGTACCATCTTCTGGGTATCTCATGCATGTTTTCGATGTAGGAAGATGCCCTTGAACCTGGAGATTTGGGACCCATGCGATGGGTACCACGCAGTATTACTTTAAAGGGTCTGCGTTTGCTCACCCAACCTCACCAAACCTCTCAGCCCCAAGAGTGTCCACCCTTATGTCTCATCCAGCTGTGGGTCTAGATATGGTCAATCCAGGTTGCATCACAGCCCCTGAACGCATTGTGTAAGAATTTCGCTCTCTTTCACTGTCTTTGTTTCATGGGTTTTTCAAAGTAATTTATTTTTATAATGGGGTTTAGCTGCTTTTCACTGCTGTGTTTATGCCGCTTTACACCCACTTGACACACTAACAGAGAGATATCAATACATAGGTTTTAAGATTATTACTAGTCAGATATATTCTGGTGCGGTGAATAGGGCGTGTTGAGTCCAGTTCTCTGAGCAAGGAGTAGGTCTTGTCTATTACATATTGGGTTTATGGAACGGTATCTGAGCTAATTTGAAACCCTTGTTTTATGTATCACCCCACCTCACCTTTCCCGTGAAGCAGCCATAGTGTGTTTTCTGCATGTGTGACTCTGTTCTGTTTTGTAATTCAGTTCAAGTGTAACGGTTTTTACATTCCCTCTATCAGTGATACCTTATGAGAAGTGTCCTTTTCTGTGTGACTTATTTCACTTAGAGTCGTCGTACCTAAATCCACTCATCATGCTGCTACTAGCCTTATGACATTGATTTCACGGCTGAGTGATATTCCATTGTACATAAGGACCACAACTTCTTTATCCATTTTTCTCTTTCCTGGGATATTGAAGGTGGAATGAAGTGGAGGTCCTTGTCAACAGAGCAGCCCTAAACTTTGGGGTGCTTGTGTCTTGCTGATTTTTCATTTTCCCAATTTATACCCCCATGAGTGGAAGTGCCCTATGCTCTCTAAGCTTTGCTTTTTAGACGTTTCAGGACTCACCGTACGCTTCTCCAGAGTGGCTGTTGACAATTTACATCCCGCCCATCAGTGTAGCAAGGCTCCCATTTCTCCATGGCCTGTCCTGCGTTTCTGGTTTTGACACTTTTTTCAGCATGGCCTTTTTAACCGATGGGAAGCGAGACATCTTTGTAGCGCTGATTTGCCTTTCCAGGTTGCTTGGTTGGCCAAAAAGGGCGTATGCGTTTTTTCCTGAATATATTCAGGAAAAAACGCATACGCCCTTTTTGGCCAAGGGCATCATTGTCAACGTTTTGCCGCTTTTCATGTGCTTTAAAGGCGATTCGAATCTACCTCCTGAAAACTGTTTCCTGCAATTCTGCCTTGATTTCAAATCCTCTTCTTTGCCTTCCCTCAATATATTTGTGGATGAGAGTTATCATTTATAACTCTGCAGGTTTGTGAATTGCAGTGCCCTGAACCTCCATTTTACAACTCGCTTTTTAGGGAGCTGGCCGCAAAAGCGCAGGATGGCTTCAGGCCCTGTTCTGGTTCCGGGGGGCAGGCTGAGCCTGTGGTTAATTCTTCTTCCTGATGGGAAAATAGAGTGACCTGTGCCTGTCCCAACACCAAGAGCTAGTCTTTCATTGGTTCCACGTCTTCCCGTTCATCCTCAGTACAAATTGCAACCTGTACGGAACAGGAGGTTAAAGGTGCTGATGCTCCAAGGAGGGAGATTGCTAGTTAAGTGGCTGGAATGGCGAACCCGGGCACAAACAGATGAGAAATGAGGTGCGTTTCAGAAACCTTTCCCCATCACACGGTGTACCATCTTCTGGGTATCTCATGCATGTTTTCGATGTAGGAAGATGCCCTTGAACCTGGAGATTTGGGACCCATGCGATCGGTACCACGCAGTATTACTTTAAAGGGTCTGCGTTTGCTCACCCAACCTCACCAAACCTCTCAGCCCCAAGAGTGTCCACCGTTATGTCTCATCCAGCTGTGGGTCTAGATATGGTCAATCCAGGTTGCATCACAGCCCCTGAACGCATTGTGTAAGAATTTCTATCTCTTTCACTGTCTTTGTTTCATGGGTTTTTCAAAGTAATTTATTTTTATAATGGGGTTTAGCTGCTTTTCACTGCTGTGTTTATGCCGCTTTACACCCACTTGACACACTAACAGAGAGATATCAATACATAGGTTTTAAGATTATTACTAGTCAGATATATTCTTGTGCGGTGAATAGGGCGTGTTGAGTCCAGTTCTCTGAGCAAGGAGTAGGTCTTGTCTATTACATATTGGGTTTATGGAACGGTATCTGAGCTAATTTGAAACCCTTGTTTTATGTATCACCCCACCTCACCTTTCCCGTGAAGCAGCCATAGTGTGTTTTCTGCATGTGTGACTCTGTTCTGTTTTGTAATTCAGTTCAAGTGTAACGGTTTTTACATTCCCTCTATAAGTGATACCTTATGAGAAGTGTCCTTTTCTGTGTGACTTATTTCACTTAGAGTCGTCGTACCTAAATCCACTCATCATGCTGCTACTAGCCTTATGACATTGATTTCACGGCTGAGTGATATTCCATTGTACATAAGGACCACAACTTCTTTATCCATTTTTCTCTTTCCTGGGATATTGAAGGTGGAATGAAGTGGAGGTCCTTGTCAACAGAGCAGCCCTAAACTTTGGGGTGCTTGTGTCTTGCTGATTTTTCATTTTCCCAATTTATACCCCCATGAGTGGAAGTGCCCTATGCTCTCTAAGCTTTGCTTTTTAGACGTTTCAGGACTCACCGTACGCTTCTCCAGAGTGGCTGTTGACAATTTACATCCCGCCCATCAGTGTAGCAAGGCTCCCATTTCTCCATGGCCTGTCCTGCGTTTCTGGTTTTGACACTTTTTTCAGCATGGCCCTTTTGACCGATGGGAAGCGAGACATCTTTGTAGCGCTGATTTGCCTTTCCAGGTTGCTTGGTTGGCCAAAAAGGGCGTATGCGTTTTTTCCTGAATATATTCAGGAAAAAACGCATACGCCCTTTTTGGCCAAGGGCATCATTGTCAACGTTTTGCCGCTTTTCATGTGCTTTAAAGGCGATTCGAATCTACCTCCTGAAATCTCTTTCCTGCAATTCTGCCTTGATTTCAAATCCTCTTCTTTGCCTTCCCTCAATATATTTGTGGATGAGAGTTATCATTTATAACTCTGCAGGTTTGTGAATTGCAGTGCCCTGAACCTCCATTTTACAACTCGCTTTTTAGGGAGCTGGCCGCAAAAGCGCAGGATGGCTTCAGGCCCTGTTCTGGTTCCGGGGGGCAGGCTGAGCCTGTGGTTAATTCTTCTTCCTGATGGGAAAATAGAGTGACCTGTGCCTGTCCCAACACCAAGAGCTAGTCTTTCATTGGTTCCACGTCTTCCCGTTCATCCTCAGTACAAATTGCAACCTGTACGGAACAGGAGGTTAAAGGTGCTGATGCTCCAAGGAGGGAGATTGCTAGTTAAGTGGCTGGAATGGCGAACCCGGGCACAAGCAGATGAGAAATGAGGTGCGTTTCAGAAACCTTTCCCCATCACACGGTGTACCATCTTCTGGGTATCTCATGCATGTTTTCGATGTAGGAAGATGCCCTTGAACCTGGAGATTTGGGACCCATGCGATGGGTACCACGCAGTATTACTTTAAAGGGTCTGCGTTTGCTCACCCAACCTCACCAAACCTCTCAGCCCCAAGAGTGTCCACCCTTATGTCTCATCCAGCTGTGGGTCTAGATATGGTCAATCCAGGTTGCATCACAGCCCCTGAACGCATTGTGTAAGAATTTCGCTCTCTTTCACTGTCTTTGTTTCATGGGTTTTTCAAAGTAATTTATTTTTATAATGGGGTTTAGCTGCTTTTCACTGCTGTGTTTATGCCGCTTTACACCCACTTGACACACTAACAGAGAGATATCAATACATAGGTTTTAAGATTATTACTAGTCAGATATATTCTGGTGCGGTGAATAGGGCGTGTTGAGTCCAGTTCTCTGAGCAAGGAGTAGGTCTTGTCTATTACATATTGGGTTTATGGAACGGTATCTGAGCTAATTTGAAACCCTTGTTTTATGTATCACCCCACCTCACCTTTCCCGTTAAGCAGCCATAGTGTGTTTTCTGCATGTGTGACTCTGTTCTGTTTTGTAATTCAGTTCAAGTGTAACGGTTTTTACATTCCCTCTATCAGTGATACCTTATGAGAAGTGTCCTTTTCTGTGTGACTTATTTCACTTAGAATCGTCGTACCTAAATCCACTCATCATGCTGCTACTAGCCTTATGACATTGATTTCATGGCTGAGTGATATTCCATTGTACATAAGGACCACAACTTCTTTATCCATTTTTCTCTTTCCTGGGATATTGAAGGTGGAATGAAGTGGAGGTCCTTGTCAACAGAGCAGCCCTAAACTTTGGGGTGCTTGT
The DNA here is from genome assembly GCF_965194805.1 of Balaenoptera borealis. Lineage (NCBI taxonomy): Eukaryota > Metazoa > Chordata > Mammalia > Artiodactyla > Balaenopteridae > Balaenoptera > Balaenoptera borealis. The sequence continues at coordinate 349,302 of NW_028123954.1, read as the reverse complement.
GTCTTGCTGATTTTTAATTTTCCCAATTTATACCCCCATGAGTGGAAGTGCCCTATGCTCCCTAAGCTTTGCTTTTTAGACGTTTCAGGACTCACCGTACACTTCTCCAGAGTGGCTGTTGACAATTTACATCCCGCCCATCAGTGTAGCAAGGCTCCCATTTCTCCATGGCCTGTCCTGCATTTCTGGTTTTGACACTTTTTTCAGCATGGCCCTTTTGACCGATGGGAAGCGAGACATCTTTGTAGCGCTGATTTGCCTTTCCAGGTTGCTTGGTTGGCCAAAAAGGGCGTATGCGTTTTTTCCTGAATATATTCAGGAAAAAACGCATACGCCCTTTTTGGCCAAGGGCATCATTGTCAACGTTTTGCCGCTTTTCATGTGCTTTAAAGGCGATTCGAATCTACCTCCTGAAATCTCTTTCCTGCAATTCTGCCTTGATTTCAAATCCTCTTCTTTGCCTTCCCTCAATATATTTGTGGATGAGAGTTATCATTTATAACTCTGCAGGTTTGTGAATTGCAGTGCCCTGAACCTCCATTTTACAACTCGCTTTTTAGGGAGCTGGCCGCAAAAGCGCAGGATGGCTTCAGGCCCTGTTCTGGTTCCGGGGGGCAGGCTGAGCCTGTGGTTAATTCTTCTTCCTGATGGGAAAATAGAGTGACCTGTGCCTGTCCCAACACCAAGAGCTAGTCTTTCATTGGTTCCACGTCTTCCCGTTCATCCTCAGTACAAATTGCAACCTGTACGGAACAGGAGGTTAAAGGTGCTGATGCTCCAAGGAGGGAGATTGCTAGTTAAGTGGCTGGAATGGCGAACCCGGGCACAAGCAGATGAGAAATGAGGTGCGTTTCAGAAACCTTTCCCCATCACACGGTGTACCATCTTCTGGGTATCTCATGCATGTTTTCGATGTAGGAAGATGCCCTTGAACCTGGAGATTTGGGACCCATGCGATGGGTACCACGCAGTATTACTTTAAAGGGTCTGCGTTTGCTCACCCAACCTCACCAAACCTCTCAGCCCCAAGAGTGTCCACCCTTATGTCTCATCCAGCTGTGGGTCTAGATATGGTCAATCCAGGTTGCATCACAGCCCCTGAACGCATTGTGTAAGAATTTCGCTCTCTTTCACTGTCTTTGTTTCATGGGTTTTTCAAAGTAATTTATTTTTATAATGGGGTTTAGCTGCTTTTCACTGCTGTGTTTATGCCGCTTTACACCCACTTGACACACTAACAGAGAGATATCAATACATAGGTTTTAAGATTATTACTAGTCAGATATATTCTGGTGCGGTGAATAGGGCGTGTTGAGTCCAGTTCTCTGAGCAAGGAGTAGGTCTTGTCTATTACATATTGGGTTTATGGAACGGTATCTGAGCTAATTTGAAACCCTTGTTTTATGTATCACCCCACCTCACCTTTCCCGTTAAGCAGCCATAGTGTGTTTTCTGCATGTGTGACTCTGTTCTGTTTTGTAATTCAGTTCAAGTGTAACGGTTTTTACATTCCCTCTATCAGTGATACCTTATGAGAAGTGTCCTTTTCTGTGTGACTTATTTCACTTAGAATCGTCGTACCTAAATCCACTCATCATGCTGCTACTAGCCTTATGACATTGATTTCATGGCTGAGTGATATTCCATTGTACATAAGGGCCACAACTTCTTTATCCATTTTTCTCTTTCCTGGGATATTGAAGGTGGAATGAAGTGGAGGTCCTTGTCAACAGAGCAGCCCTAAACTTTGGGGTGCTTGTGTCTTGCTGATTTTTAATTTTCCCAATTTATACCCCCATGAGTGGAAGTGCCCTATGCTCCCTAAGCTTTGCTTTTTAGACGTTTCAGGACTCACCGTACACTTCTCCAGAGTGGCTGTTGACAATTTACATCCCGCCCATCAGTGTAGCAAGGCTCCCATTTCTCCATGGCCTGTCCTGCATTTCTGGTTTTGACACTTTTTTCAGCATGGCCCTTTTGACCGATGGGAAGCGAGACATCTTTGTAGCGCTGATTTGCCTTTCCAGGTTGCTTGGTTGGCCAAAAAGGGCGTATGCGTTTTTTCCTGAATATATTCAGGAAAAAACGCATACGCCCTTTTTGGCCAAGGGCATCATTGTCAACGTTTTGCCGCTTTTCATGTGCTTTAAAGGCGATTCGAATCTACCTCCTGAAATCTCTTTCCTGCAATTCTGCCTTGATTTCAAATCCTCTTCTTTGCCTTCCCTCAATATATTTGTGGATGAGAGTTATCATTTATAACTCTGCAGGTTTGTGAATTGCAGTGCCCTGAACCTCCATTTTACAACTCGCTTTTTAGGGAGCTGGCCGCAAAAGCGCAGGATGGCTTCAGGCCCTGTTCTGGTTCCGGGGGGCAGGCTGAGCCTGTGGTTAATTCTTCTTCCTGATGGGAAAATAGAGTGACCTGTGCCTGTCCCAACACCAAGAGCTAGTCTTTCATTGGTTCCACGTCTTCCCGTTCATCCTCAGTACAAATTGCAACCTGTACGGAACAGGAGGTTAAAGGTGCTGATGCTCCAAGGAGGGAGATTGCTAGTTAAGTGGCTGGAATGGCGAACCCGGGCACAAGCAGATGAGAAATGAGGTGCGTTTCAGAAACCTTTCCCCATCACACGGTGTACCATCTTCTGGGTATCTCATGCATGTTTTCGATGTAGGAAGATGCCCTTGAACCTGGAGATTTGGGACCCATGCGATGGGTACCACGCAGTATTACTTTAAAGGGTCTGCGTTTGCTCACCCAACCTCACCAAACCTCTCAGCCCCAAGAGTGTCCACCCTTATGTCTCATCCAGCTGTGGGTCTAGATATGGTCAATCCAGGTTGCATCACAGCCCCTGAACGCATTGTGTAAGAATTTCTCTCTCTTTCACTGTCTTTGTTTCATGGGTTTTTCAAAGTAATTTATTTTTATAATGGGGTTTAGCTGCTTTTCACTGCTGTGTTTATGCCGCTTTTTACCCACTTGACACACTAACAGAGACATATCAATACATAGGTTTTAAGATTATTACTAGTCAGATATATTCGTGTGCGGTGAATAGGGCGTGTTGAGTCCAGTTCTCTGAGCAAGGAGTAGGTCTTGTCTATTACATATTGGGTTTATGGAACGGTATCTGAGCTAATTTGAAACCCTTGTTTTATGTATCACCCCACCTCACCTTTCCCGTTAAGCAGCCATAGTGTGTTTTCTGCATGTGTGACTCTGTTCTGTTTTGTAATTCAGTTCAAGTGTAACGGTTTTTACATTCCCTCTATAAGTGATACCTTATGAGAAGTGTCCTTTGCTGTGTGACTTATTTCACTTAGAGTCGTCGTACCTAAATCCACTCATCATGCTGCTACTAGCCTTATGACATTGATTTCACGGCTGAGTGATATTCCATTGTACATAAGGACCACAACTTCTTTATCCATTTTTCTCTTTCCTGGGATATTGAAGGTGGAATGAAGTGGAGGTCCTTGTCAACAGAGCAGCCCTAAACTTTGGGGTGCTTGTGTCTTGCTGATTTTTAATTTTCCCAATTTATGCCCCCATGAGTGGAAGTGCCATATGCTCTCTAAGCTTTGCTTTTTAGACGTTTCAGGACTCACCGTACACTTCTCCAGAGTGGCTGTTGACAATTTACATCCCGCCCATCAGTGTAGCAAGGCTCCCATTTCTCCATGGCCTGTCCTGCATTTCTGGTTTTGACACTTTTTTCAGCATGGCCCTTTTGACCGATGGGAAGCGAGACATCTTTGTAGCGCTGATTTGCCTTTCCAGGTTGCTTGGTTGGCCAAAAAGGGCGTATGCGTTTTTTCCTGAATATATTCAGGAAAAAACGCATACGCCCTTTTTGGCCAAGGGCATCATTGTCAACGTTTTGCCGCTTTTCATGTGCTTTAAAGGCGATTCGAATCTACCTCCTGAAATCTCTTTCCTGCAATTCTGCCTTGATTTCAAATCCTCTTCTTTGCCTTCCCTCAATATATTTGTGGATGAGAGTTATCATTTATAACTCTGCAGGTTTGTGAATTGCAGTGCCCTGAACCTCCATTTTACAACTCGCTTTTTAGGGAGCTGGCCGCAAAAGCGCAGGATGGCTTCAGGCCCTGTTCTGGTTCCGGGGGGCAGGCTGAGCCTGTGGTTAATTCTTCTTCCTGATGGGAAAATAGAGTGACCTGTGCCTGTCCCAACACCAAGAGCTAGTCTTTCATTGGTTCCACGTCTTCCCGTTCATCCTCAGTACAAATTGCAACCTGTACGGAACAGGAGGTTAAAGGTGCTGATGCTCCAAGGAGGGAGATTGCTAGTTAAGTGGCTGGAATGGCGAACCCGGGCACAAGCAGATGAGAAATGAGGTGCGTTTCAGAAACCTTTCCCCATCACACGGTGTACCATCTTCTGGGTATCTCATGCATGTTTTCGATGTAGGAAGATGCCCTTGAACCTGGAGATTTGGGACCCATGCGATGGGTACCACGCAGTATTACTTTAAAGGGTCTGCGTTTGCTCACCCAACCTCACCAAACCTCTCAGCCCCAAGAGTGTCCACCCTTATGTCTCATCCAGCTGTGGGTCTAGATATGGTCAATCCAGGTTGCATCACAGCCCCTGAACGCATTGTGTAAGAATTTCGCTCTCTTTCACTGTCTTTGTTTCATGGGTTTTTCAAAGTAATTTATTTTTATAATGGGGTTTAGCTGCTTTTCACTGCTGTGTTTATGCCGCTTTACACCCACTTGACACACTAACAGAGAGATATCAATACATAGGTTTTAAGATTATTACTAGTCAGATATATTCTGGTGCGGTGAATAGGGCGTGTTGAGTCCAGTTCTCTGAGCAAGGAGTAGGTCTTGTCTATTACATATTGGGTTTATGGAACGGTATCTGAGCTAATTTGAAACCCTTGTTTTATGTATCACCCCACCTCACCTTTCCCGTTAAGCAGCCATAGTGTGTTTTCTGCATGTGTGACTCTGTTCTGTTTTGTAATTCAGTTCAAGTGTAACGGTTTTTACATTCCCTCTATCAGTGATACCTTATGAGAAGTGTCCTTTTCTGTGTGACTTATTTCACTTAGAATCGTCGTACCTAAATCCACTCATCATGCTGCTACTAGCCTTATGACATTGATTTCATGGCTGAGTGATATTCCATTGTACATAAGGGCCACAACTTCTTTATCCATTTTTCTCTTTCCTGGGATATTGAAGGTGGAATGAAGTGGAGGTCCTTGTCAACAGAGCAGCCCTAAACTTTGGGGTGCTTGTGTCTTGCTGATTTTTAATTTTCCCAATTTATACCCCCATGAGTGGAAGTGCCCTATGCTCCCTAAGCTTTGCTTTTTAGACGTTTCAGGACTCACCGTACACTTCTCCAGAGTGGCTGTTGACAATTTACATCCCGCCCATCAGTGTAGCAAGGCTCCCATTTCTCCATGGCCTGTCCTGCATTTCTGGTTTTGACACTTTTTTCAGCATGGCCCTTTTGACCGATGGGAAGCGAGACATCTTTGTAGCGCTGATTTGCCTTTCCAGGTTGCTTGGTTGGCCAAAAAGGGCGTATGCGTTTTTTCCTGAATATATTCAGGAAAAAACGCATACGCCCTTTTTGGCCAAGGGCATCATTGTCAACGTTTTGCCGCTTTTCATGTGCTTTAAAGGCGATTCGAATCTACCTCCTGAAATCTCTTTCCTGCAATTCTGCCTTGATTTCAAATCCTCTTCTTTGCCTTCCCTCAATATATTTGTGGATGAGAGTTATCATTTATAACTCTGCAGGTTTGTGAATTGCAGTGCCCTGAACCTCCATTTTACAACTCGCTTTTTAGGGAGCTGGCCGCAAAAGCGCAGGATGGCTTCAGGCCCTGTTCTGGTTCCGGGGGGCAGGCTGAGCCTGTGGTTAATTCTTCTTCCTGATGGGAAAATAGAGTGACCTGTGCCTGTCCCAACACCAAGAGCTAGTCTTTCATTGGTTCCACGTCTTCCCGTTCATCCTCAGTACAAATTGCAACCTGTACGGAACAGGAGGTTAAAGGTGCTGATGCTCCAAGGAGGGAGATTGCTAGTTAAGTGGCTGGAATGGCGAACCCGGGCACAAGCAGATGAGAAATGAGGTGCGTTTCAGAAACCTTTCCCCATCACACGGTGTACCATCTTCTGGGTATCTCATGCATGTTTTCGATGTAGGAAGATGCCCTTGAACCTGGAGATTTGGGACCCATGCGATGGGTACCACGCAGTATTACTTTAAAGGGTCTGCGTTTGCTCACCCAACCTCACCAAACCTCTCAGCCCCAAGAGTGTCCACCCTTATGTCTCATCCAGCTGTGGGTCTAGATATGGTCAATCCAGGTTGCATCACAGCCCCTGAACGCATTGTGTAAGAATTTCGCTCTCTTTCACTGTCTTTGTTTCATGGGTTTTTCAAAGTAATTTATTTTTATAATGGGGTTTAGCTGCTTTTCACTGCTGTGTTTATGCCGCTTTACACCCACTTGACACACTAACAGAGAGATATCAATACATAGGTTTTAAGATTATTACTAGTCAGATATATTCTGGTGCGGTGAATAGGGCGTGTTGAGTCCAGTTCTCTGAGCAAGGAGTAGGTCTTGTCTATTACATATTGGGTTTATGGAACGGTATCTGAGCTAATTTGAAACCCTTGTTTTATGTATCACCCCACCTCACCTTTCCCGTTAAGCAGCCATAGTGTGTTTTCTGCATGTGTGACTCTGTTCTGTTTTGTAATTCAGTTCAAGTGTAACGGTTTTTACATTCCCTCTATCAGTGATACCTTATGAGAAGTGTCCTTTTCTGTGTGACTTATTTCACTTAGAATCGTCGTACCTAAATCCACTCATCATGCTGCTACTAGCCTTATGACATTGATTTCATGGCTGAGTGATATTCCATTGTACATAAGGGCCACAACTTCTTTATCCATTTTTCTCTTTCCTGGGATATTGAAGGTGGAATGAAGTGGAGGTCCTTGTCAACAGAGCAGCCCTAAACTTTGGGGTGCTTGTGTCTTGCTGATTTTTAATTTTCCCAATTTATACCCCCATGAGTGGAAGTGCCCTATGCTCCCTAAGCTTTGCTTTTTAGACGTTTCAGGACTCACCGTACACTTCTCCAGAGTGGCTGTTGACAATTTACATCCCGCCCATCAGTGTAGCAAGGCTCCCATTTCTCCATGGCCTGTCCTGCATTTCTGGTTTTGACACTTTTTTCAGCATGGCCCTTTTGACCGATGGGAAGCGAGACATCTTTGTAGCGCTGATTTGCCTTTCCAGGTTGCTTGGTTGGCCAAAAAGGGCGTATGCGTTTTTTCCTGAATATATTCAGGAAAAAACGCATACGCCCTTTTTGGCCAAGGGCATCATTGTCAACGTTTTGCCGCTTTTCATGTGCTTTAAAGGCGATTCGAATCTACCTCCTGAAATCTCTTTCCTGCAATTCTGCCTTGATTTCAAATCCTCTTCTTTGCCTTCCCTCAATATATTTGTGGATGAGAGTTATCATTTATAACTCTGCAGGTTTGTGAATTGCAGTGCCCTGAACCTCCATTTTACAACTCGCTTTTTAGGGAGCTGGCCGCAAAAGCGCAGGATGGCTTCAGGCCCTGTTCTGGTTCCGGGGGGCAGGCTGAGCCTGTGGTTAATTCTTCTTCCTGATGGGAAAATAGAGTGACCTGTGCCTGTCCCAACACCAAGAGCTAGTCTTTCATTGGTTCCACGTCTTCCCGTTCATCCTCAGTACAAATTGCAACCTGTACGGAACAGGAGGTTAAAGGTGCTGATGCTCCAAGGAGGGAGATTGCTAGTTAAGTGGCTGGAATGGCGAACCCGGGCACAAGCAGATGAGAAATGAGGTGCGTTTCAGAAACCTTTCCCCATCACACGGTGTACCATCTTCTGGGTATCTCATGCATGTTTTCGATGTAGGAAGATGCCCTTGAACCTGGAGATTTGGGACCCATGCGATGGGTACCACGCAGTATTACTTTAAAGGGTCTGCGTTTGCTCACCCAACCTCACCAAACCTCTCAGCCCCAAGAGTGTCCACCCTTATGTCTCATCCAGCTGTGGGTCTAGATATGGTCAATCCAGGTTGCATCACAGCCCCTGAACGCATTGTGTAAGAATTTCTCTCTCTTTCACTGTCTTTGTTTCATGGGTTTTTCAAAGTAATTTATTTTTATAATGGGGTTTAGCTGCTTTTCACTGCTGTGTTTATGCCGCTTTTTACCCACTTGACACACTAACAGAGACATATCAATACATAGGTTTTAAGATTATTACTAGTCAGATATATTCGTGTGCGGTGAATAGGGCGTGTTGAGTCCAGTTCTCTGAGCAAGGAGTAGGTCTTGTCTATTACATATTGGGTTTATGGAACGGTATCTGAGCTAATTTGAAACCCTTGTTTTATGTATCACCCCACCTCACCTTTCCCGTTAAGCAGCCATAGTGTGTTTTCTGCATGTGTGACTCTGTTCTGTTTTGTAATTCAGTTCAAGTGTAACGGTTTTTACATTCCCTCTATAAGTGATACCTTATGAGAAGTGTCCTTTGCTGTGTGACTTATTTCACTTAGAGTCGTCGTACCTAAATCCACTCATCATGCTGCTACTAGCCTTATGACATTGATTTCACGGCTGAGTGATATTCCATTGTACATAAGGACCACAACTTCTTTATCCATTTTTCTCTTTCCTGGGATATTGAAGGTGGAATGAAGTGGAGGTCCTTGTCAACAGAGCAGCCCTAAACTTTGGGGTGCTTGTGTCTTGCTGATTTTTAATTTTCCCAATTTATGCCCCCATGAGTGGAAGTGCCCTATGCTCTCTAAGCTTTGCTTTTTAGACGTTTCAGGACTCACCGTACACTTCTCCAGAGTGGCTGTTGACAATTTACATCCCGCCCATCAGTGTAGCAAGGCTCCCATTTCTCCATGGCCTGTCCTGCATTTCTGGTTTTGACACTTTTTTCAGCATGGCCCTTTTGACCGATGGGAAGCGAGACATCTTTGTAGTGCTGATTTGCCTTTCCAGGTTGCTTGGTTGGCCAAAAAGGGCGTATGCGTTTTTTCCTGAATATATTCAGGAAAAAACGCATACGCCCTTTTTGGCCAAGGGCATCATTGTCAACGTTTTGCCGCTTTTCATGTGCTTTAAAGGCGATTCGAATCTACCTCCTGAAATCTGTTTCCTGCAATTCTGCCTTGATTTCAAATCCTCTTCTTTGCCTTCCCTCAATATATTTGTGGATGAGAGTTATCATTTATAAGTCTGCAGGTTTGTGAATTGCAGTGCCCTGAACCTCCATTTTACAACTCGCTTTTTAGGGAGCTGGCCGCAAAAGCGCAGGATGGCTTCAGGCCCTGTTCTGGTTCCGGGGGGCAGGCTGAGCCTATGGTTAATTTTTCTTCCTGATGGGAAAATAGAGTGACCTGTGCCTGTCCCAACACCAAGAGCTAGTCTTTCATTGGTTCCACGTATTCCCGTTCATCCTCAGTACAAATTGCAACCTGTACGGAACAGGAAGTTAAAGGTGCTGATGCTCCAAGGAGGGAGATTGCTAGTAAAGTGGCTGGAATGGCGAACCCGGGCACAAGCAGATGAGAAATGAGGTGCGTTTTAGAAACCTTTCCCCATCACACGGTGTACCATCTTCTGGGTATCTCATGCATGTTTTCGATGTAGGAAGATGCCCTTGAACCTGGAGATTTGGGACCCATGCGATGGGTACCACGCAGTATTACTTTAAAGGGTCTGCGTTTGCTCACCCAACCTCACCAAACCTCTCAGCCCCAAGAGTGTCCACCCTTATGTCTCATCCAGCTGTGGGTCTAGATATGGTCAATCCAGGTTGCATCACAGCCCCTGAACGCATTGTGTAAGAATTTCGCTCTCTTTCACTGTCTTTGTTTCATGGGTTTTTCAAAGTAATTTATTTTTATAATGGGGTTTAGCTGCTTTTCACTGCTGTGTTTATGCCGCTTTACACCCACTTGACACACTAACAGAGAGATATCAATACATAGGTTTTAAGATTATTACTAGTCAGATATATTCTTGTGCGGTGAATAGGGCGTGTTGAGTCCAGTTCTCTGAGCAAGGAGTAGGTCTTGTCTATTACATATTGGTTTTATGGAACGGTATCTGAGCTAATTTGAAACCCTTGTTTTATGTATCACCCCACCTCACCTTTCCCGTTAAGCAGCCATAGTGTGTTTTCTGCATGTGTGACTCTGTTCTGTTTTGTAATTCAGTTCAAGTGTAACGGTTTTTACATTCCCTCTATCAGTGATACCTTATGAGAAGTGTCCTTTTCTGTGTGACTTATTTCACTTAGAATCGTCGTACCTAAATCCACTCATCATGCTGCTACTAGCCTTATGACATTGATTTCATGGCTGAGTGATATTCCATTGTACATAAGGACCACAACTTCTTTATCCATTTTTCTCTTTCCTGGGATATTGAAGGTGGAATGAAGTGGAGGTCCTTGTCAACAGAGCAGCCCTAAACTTTGGGGTGCTTGTGTCTTGCTGATTTTTAATTTTCCCAATTTATACCCCCATGAGTGGAAGTGCCCTATGCTCCCTAAGCTTTGCTTTTTAGACGTTTCAGGACTCACCGTACACTTCTCCAGAGTGGCTGTTGACAATTTACATCCCGCCCATCAGTGTAGCAAGGCTCCCATTTCTCCATGGCCTGTCCTGCGTTTCTGGTTTTGACACTTTTTTCAGCATGGCCCTTTTGACCGATGGGAAGCGAGACATCTTTGTAGCGCTGATTTGCCTTTCCAGGTTGCTTGGTTGGCCAAAAAGGGCGTATGCGTTTTTTCCTGAATATATTCAGGAAAAAACGCATACGCCCTTTTTGGCCAAGGGCATCATTGTCAACGTTTTGCCGCTTTTCATGTGCTTTAAAGGCGATTCGAATCTACCTCCTGAAATCTGTTTCCTGCAATTCTGCCTTGATTTCAAATCCTCTTCTTTGCCTTCCCTCAATATATTTGTGGATGAGAGTTATCATTTATAACTCTGCAGGTTTGTGAATTGCAGTGCCCTGAACCTCCATTTTACAACTCGCTTTTTAGGGAGCTGGCCGCAAAAGCGCAGGATGGCTTCAGGCCCTGTTCTGGTTCCGGGGGGCAGGCTGAGCCTGTGGTTAATTCTTCTTCCTGATGGGAAAATAGAGTGACCTGTGCCTGTCCCAACACCAAGAGCTAGTCTTTCATTGGTTCCACGTCTTCCCGTTCATCCTCAGTACAAATTGCAACCTGTACGGAACAGGAGGTTAAAGGTGCTGATGCTCCAAGGAGGGAGATTGTTAGTTAAGTGGCTGGAATGGCGAACCCGGGCACAAGCAGATGAGAAATGAGGTGCGTTTTAGAAACCTTTCCCCATCACACGGTGTACCATCTTCTGGGTATCTCATGCATGTTTTCGATGTAGGAAGATGCCCTTCAACCTGGAGATTTGGGACCCATGCAATGGGTACCACGCAGTATTACTTTAAAGGGTCTGCGTTTGCTCACCCAACCTCACCAAACCTCTCAGCCGCAACAGTGTCCACCCTTATGTCTCATCCAGCTGTGGGTCTAGATATGGTCAATCCAGGTTGCATCACAGCCCCTGAACGCATTGTGTAAGAATTTCTCTCTCTTTCACTGTCTTTGTTTCATGGGTTTTTCAAAGTCATTTATTTTTATAATGGGGTTTAGCTGCTTTTCACTGCTGTGTTTATGCCGCTTTTTACCCACTTGACACACTAACAGAGACATATCAATACATAGGTTTTAAGATTATTACTAGTCAGATATATTCGTGTGCGGTGAATAGGGCGTGTTGAGTCCAGTTCTCTGAGCAAGGAGTAGGTCTTCTCTATTACATATTGGGTTTATGGAACGGTATCTGAGCTAATTTGAAACCCTTGTTTTATGTATCACCCCACCTCACCTTTCCCGTTAAGCAACCATAGTGTGTTTTCTGCATGTGTGACTCTGTTCTGTTTTGTAATTCAGTTCAAGTGTAACGGTTTTTACATTCCCTCTATAAGTGATACCTTATGAGAAGTGTCCTTTGCTGTGTGACTTATTTCACTTAGAGTCGTCGTACCTAAATCCACTCATCATGCTGCTACTAGCCTTATGACATTGATTTCACGGCTGAGTGATATTCCATTGTACATAAGGACCACAACTTCTTTATCCATTTTTCTCTTTCCTGGGATATTGAAGGTGGAATGAAGTGGAGGTCCTTGTCAACAGAGCAGCCCTAAACTTTGGGGTGCTTGTGTCTTGCTGATTTTTAATTTTCCCAATTTATGCCCCCATGAGTGGAAGTGCCCTATGCTCTCTAAGCTTTGCTTTTTAGACGTTTCAGGACTCACCGTACACTTCTCCAGAGTGGCTGTTGACAATTTACATCCCGCCCATCAGTGTAGCAAGGCTCCCATTTCTCCATGGCCTGTCCTGCATTTCTGGTTTTGACACTTTTTTCAGCATGGCCCTTTTGACCGATGGGAAGCGAGACATCTTTGTAGCGCTGATTTGCCTTTCCAGGTTGCTTGGTTGGCCAAAAAGGGCGTATGCGTTTTTTCCTGAATATATTCAGGAAAAAACGCATACGCCCTTTTTGGCCAAGGGCATCATTGTCAACGTTTTGCCGCTTTTCATGTGCTTTAAAGGCGATTCGAATCTACCTCCTGAAATCTGTTTCCTGCAATTCTGCCTTGATTTCAAATCCTCTTCTTTGCCTTCCCTCAATATATTTGTGGATGAGAGTTATCATTTATAAGTCTGCAGGTTTGTGAATTGCAGTGCCCTGAACCTCCATTTTACAACTCGCTTTTTAGGGAGCTGGCCGCAAAAGCGCAGGATGGCTTCAGGCCCTGTTCTGGTTCCGGGGGGCAGGCTGAGCCTATGGTTAATTTTTCTTCCTGATGGGAAAATAGAGTGACCTGTGCCTGTCCCAACACCAAGAGCTAGTCTTTCATTGGTTCCACGTATTCCCGTTCATCCTCAGTACAAATTGCAACCTGTACGGAACAGGAAGTTAAAGGTGCTGATGCTCCAAGGAGGGAGATTGCTAGTAAAGTGGCTGGAATGGCGAACCCGGGCACAAGCAGATGAGAAATGAGGTGCGTTTTAGAAACCTTTCCCCATCACACGGTGTACCATCTTCTGGGTATCTCATGCATGTTTTCGATGTAGGAAGATGCCCTTGAACCTGGAGATTTGGGACCCATGCGATGGGTACCACGCAGTATTACTTTAAAGGGTCTGCGTTTGCTCACCCAACCTCACCAAACCTCTCAGCCCCAAGAGTGTCCACCCTTATGTCTCATCCAGCTGTGGGTCTAGATATGGTCAATCCAGGTTGCATCACAGCCCCTGAACGCATTGTGTAAGAATTTCGCTCTCTTTCACTGTCTTTGTTTCATGGGTTTTTCAAAGTAATTTATTTTTATAATGGGGTTTAGCTGCTTTTCACTGCTGTGTTTATGCCGCTTTACACCCACTTGACACACTAACAGAGAGATATCAATACATAGGTTTTAAGATTATTACTAGTCAGATATATTCTTGTGCGGTGAATAGGGCGTGTTGAGTCCAGTTCTCTGAGCAAGGAGTAGGTCTTGTCTATTACATATTGGTTTTATGGAACGGTATCTGAGCTAATTTGAAACCCTTGTTTTATGTATCACCCCACCTCACCTTTCCCGTTAAGCAGCCATAGTGTGTTTTCTGCATGTGTGACTCTGTTCTGTTTTGTAATTCAGTTCAAGTGTAACGGTTTTTACATTCCCTCTATCAGTGATACCTTATGAGAAGTGTCCTTTTCTGTGTGACTTATTTCACTTAGAATCGTCGTACCTAAATCCACTCATCATGCTGCTACTAGCCTTATGACATTGATTTCATGGCTGAGTGATATTCCATTGTACATAAGGACCACAACTTCTTTATCCATTTTTCTCTTTCCTGGGATATTGAAGGTGGAATGAAGTGGAGGTCCTTGTCAACAGAGCAGCCCTAAACTTTGGGGTGCTTGTGTCTTGCTGATTTTTAATTTTCCCAATTTATACCCCCATGAGTGGAAGTGCCCTATGCTCCCTAAGCTTTGCTTTTTAGACGTTTCAGGACTCACCGTACACTTCTCCAGAGTGGCTGTTGACAATTTACATCCCGCCCATCAGTGTAGCAAGGCTCCCATTTCTCCATGGCCTGTCCTGCATTTCTGGTTTTGACACTTTTTTCAGCATGGCCCTTTTGACTGATGGGAAGCGAGACATCTTTGTAGCGCTGATTTGCCTTTCCAGGTTGCTTGGTTGGCCAAAAAGGGCGTATGCGTTTTTTCCTTAATATATTCAGGAAAAAACGCATACGCCCTTTTTGGCCAAGGGCATCATTGTCAACGTTTTGCCGCTTTTCATGTGCTTTAAAGGCGATTCGAATCTACCTCCTGAAATCTGTTTCCTGCAATTCTGCCTTGATTTCAAATCCTCTTCTTTGCCTTCCCTCAATATATTTGTGGATGAGAGTTATCATTTATAACTCTGCAGGTTTGTGAATTGCAGTGCCCTGAACCTCCATTTTACAACTCGCTTTTTAGGGAGCTGGCCGCAAAAGCGCAGGATGGCTTCAGGCCCTGTTCTGGTTCCGGGGGGCAGGCTGAGCCTGTGGTTAATTCTTCTTCCTGATGGGAAAATAGAGTGACCTGTGCCTGTCCCAACACCAAGAGCTAGTCTTTCATTGGTTCCACGTCTTCCCGTTCATCCTCAGTACAAATTGCAACCTGTACGGAACAGGAGGTTAAAGGTGCTGATGCTCCAAGGAGGGAGATTGCTAGTTAAGTGGCTGGAATGGCGAACCCGGGCACAAGCAGATGAGAAATGAGGTGCGTTTTAGAAACCTTTCCCCATCACACGGTGTACCATCTTCTGGGTATCTCATGCATGTTTTCGATGTAGGAAGATGCCCTGGAACCTGGAGATTTGGGACCCATGCGATGGGTACCACGCAGTATTACTTTAAAGGGTCTGCGTTTGCTCACCCAACCTCACCAAACCTCTCAGCCGCAACAGTGTCCACCCTTATGTCTCATCCAGCTGTGGGTCTAGATATGGTCAATCCAGGTTGCATCACAGCCCCTGAACGCATTGTGTAAGAATTTCTCTCTCTTTCACTGTCTTTGTTTCATGGGTTTTTCAAAGTAATTTATTTTTATAATGGGGTTTAGCTGCTTTTCACTGCTGTGTTTATGCCGCTTTTTACCCACTTGACACACTAACAGAGAGATATCAGTACATAGGTTTTAAGATTATTACTAGTCAGATATATTCTTGTGCGGTGAATAGGGCGTGTTGAGTCCAGTTCTCTGAGCAAGGAGTAGGTCTTGTCTATTACATATTGGGTTTATGGAATGGTATCTGAGCTAATTTGAAACCCTTGTTTTATGTATCACCCCACCTCACCTTTCCCGTTAAGCAGCCATAGTGTGTTTTCTGCATGTGTGACTCTGTTCTGTTTTGTAATTCAGTTCAAGTGTAACGGTTTTTACATTCCCTCTATAAGTGATACCTTATGAGAAGTGTCCTTTTCTGTGTGACTTATTTCACTTAGAGTCGTCGTACCTAAATCCACTCATCATGCTGCGACTAGCCTTATGACATTGATTTCACGGCTGAGTGATATTCCATTGTACATAAGGACCACAACTTCTTTATCCATTTTTCTCTTTCCTGGGATATTGAAGGTGGAATGAAGTGGAGGTCCTTGTCAACAGAGCAGCCCTAAACTTTGGGGTGCTTGTGTCTTGCTGATTTTTAATTTTCCCAATTTATAACCCCATGAGTGGAAGTGCCCTATGCTCTCTAAGCTTTGTTTTTTAGATGTTTCAGGACTCACCGTACACTTCTCCAGAGTGGCTGTTGACAATTTACATCCCGCCCATCAGTGTAGCAAGGCTCCCATTTCTCCATGGCCTGTCCTGCATTTCTGGTTTTGACACTTTTTTCAGCATGTCCCTTTTGACCGATGGGAAGCGAGACATCTTTGTAGCGCTGATTTGCCTTTCCAGGTTGCTTGGTTGGCCAAAAAGGGCGTATGCGTTTTTTCCTGAATATATTCAGGAAAAAACGCATACGCCCTATTTGGCCAAGGGCATCATTGCCAACGTTTTGCCGCATTTCATGTGCTTTAAAGGCGATTCGAATCTACCTCCTGAAATCTGTTTCCTGCAATTCTGCCTTGATTTCAAATCCTCTTCTTTGCCTTCCCTCAATATATTTGTGGACGAGAGTTATCATTTATAACTCTGCAGGTTTGTGAATTGCAGTGCCCTGAACCTCCATTTTACAACTCGCTTTTTAGGGAGCTGGCCGCAATAGCACCGGCTGGCTTCAGGCCCTGTTCTGGTTCCGAGTGGCAGGCTGAGCCTGTGGTTAATTCTTCTTCCTGATGGGAAAATAGAGTGACCTGTGCCTGTCCCAACACCAAGAGCTAGTCTCTCATTGGTTCCACGTCTTCCAGTTCATCCTCAGGACAAATTGCAACCTGTACGGAAGAGGAGGTTAAAGGTGCTGATGCTCCAAGGAGGGAGATTGCTAGTAAAGTGGCTGGAATGGCGAACCCGGGCACAAGCAGATGAGAAATGAGGTGCGTTTTAGAAACCTTTCCCCATCACACGGTGTACCATCTTCTGGGTATCTCATGCATGTTTTCGATGTAGGAAGATGACCTTGAACCTGGAGATTTGGGACCCATGCGATGGGTACCACGCAGTATTACTTTAAAGGGTCTGCGTTTGCTCACCCAACCTCACCAAACCTCTCAGCCGCAACAGTGTCCACCCTTATGTCTCATCCAGCTGTGGGTCTAGATATGGTCAATCCAGGTTGCATCACAGCCCCTGAACGCATTGTGTAAGAATTTCTCTCTCTTTCACTGTCTTTGTTTCATGGGTTTTTCAAAGTAATTTATTTTTATAATGGGGTTTAGCTGCTTTTCACTGCTGTGTTTATGCCGCTTTTTACCCACTTGACACACTAACAGAGAGATATCAGTACATAGGTTTTAAGATTATTACTAGTCAGATGTATTCTTGTGCGGTGAATAGGGCGTGTTGAGTCCAGTTCTCTGAGCAAGGAGTAGGTCTTGTCTATTACATATTGGGTTTATGGAAGGGTATCTGAGCTAATTTGAAACCCTTGTTTTATGTATCACCCCACCTCACCTTTCCCGTTAAGCAGCCATAGTGTGTTTTCTGCATGTGTGACTCTGTTCTGTTTTGTAATTCAGTTCAAGTGTAACGGTTTTTACATTCCCTCTATCAGTGATACCTTATGAGAAGTGTCCTTTTCTGTGTGACTTATTTCACTTAGAGTCGTCGTACCTAAATCCACTCATCATGCTGCTACTAGCCTTATGACATTGATTTCACGGCTGAGTGATATTCCATTGTACATAAGGACCACAACTTCTTTATCCATTTTTCTCTTTCCTGGGATATTGAAGGTGGAATGAAGTGGAGGTCCTTGTCAACAGAGCAGCCCTAAACTTTGGGGTGCCTGTGTCTTGCTGATTTTTAATTTTCCCAATTTATAACCCCATGAGTGGAAGTGCCCTATGCTCTCTAAGCTTTGTTTTTTAGATGTTTCAGGACTCACCGTACGCTTCTGCAGAGTGGCTGTTGGCAATTTACATCCCGCCCATCAGTGTAGCAAGGCTCCCATTTCTCCATGGCCTGTCCTGCATTTCTGGTTTTGACACTTTTTTCAGCATGGCCTTTTTAACCGATGGGAAGCGAGACATCTTTGTAGCGCTGATTTGCCTTTCCAGGTTGCTTGGTTGGCCAAAAAGGGCGTATGCGTTTTTTCCTGAATATATTCAGGAAAAAACGCATACGCCCTTTTTGGCCAAGGGCATCATTGTCAACGTTTTGATGCTTTTCATGTGCTTTAAAGGCGATTCGAATCTACCTCCTGAAATCTGTTTCCTGCAATTCTGCCTTGATTTCAAATCCTCTTCTTTGCCTTCCCTCAATATATTTGTGGATGAGAGTTATCATTTATAACTCTGCAGGTTTGTGAATTGCAGTGCCCTGAACCTCCAATTTACAACTCGCTTTTTAGGGAGCTGGCCGCAAAAGCGCAGGATGGCTTCAGGCCCTGTTCTGGTTCCGGGGGGCAGGCTGAGCCTGTGGTTAATTCTTCTTCCTGATGGGAAAATAGAGTGACCTGTGCCTGTCCCAACACCAAGATCTAGTCTTTCATTGGTTCCACGTCTTCCCGTTCATCCTCAGTACAAATTGCAACCTGTACGGAACAGGAGGTTAAAGGTGCTGATGCTCCAAGGAGGGAGATTGCTAGTAAAGTGGCTGGAATGGCGAACCCGGGCACAAGCAGATGAGAAATGAGGTGCGTTTTAGAAACCTTTCCCCATCACACGGTGTACCATCTTCTGGGTATCTCATGCATGTTTTCGATGTAGGAAGATGCCCTTGAACCTGGAGATTTGGGACCCATGCGATCGGTACCACGCAGTATTACTTTAAAGGGTCTGCGTTTGCTCACCCAACCTCACCAAACCTCTCAGCCCCAAGAGTGTCCACCCTTATGTCTCATCCAGCTGTGGGTCTAGATATGGTCAATCCAGGTTGCATCACAGCCCCTGAACGCATTGTGTAAGAATTTCGCTCTCTTTCACTGTCTTTGTTTCACGGGTTTTTCAAAGTAATTTATTTTTATAATGGGGTTTAGCTGCTTTTCACTGCTGTGTTTATGCCGCTTTACACCCACTTGACACACTAACAGAGAGATATCAATACATAGGTTTTAAGATTATTACTAGTCAGATATATTCTTGTGCGGTGAATAGGGCGTGTTGAGTCCAGTTCTCTGAGCAAGGAGTAGGTCTTGTCTATTACATATTGGTTTTATGGAACGGTATCTGAGCTAATTTGAAACCCTTGTTTTATGTATCACCCCACCTCACCTTTCCCGTTAAGCAGCCATAGTGTGTTTTCTGCATGTGTGACTCTGTTCTGTTTTGTAATTCAGTTCAAGTGTAACGGTTTTTACATTCCCTCTATCAGTGATACCTTATGAGAAGTGTCCTTTTCTGTGTGACTTATTTCACTTAGAATCGTCGTACCTAAATCCACTCATCATGCTGCTACTAGCCTTATGACATTGATTTCATGGCTGAGTGATATTCCATTGTACATAAGGACCACAACTTCTTTATCCATTTTTCTCTTTCCTGGGATATTGAAGGTGGAATGAAGTGGAGGTCCTTGTCAACAGAGCAGCCCTAAACTTTGGGGTGCTTGTGTCTTGCTGATTTTTCATTTTCCCAATTTATACCCCCATGAGTGGAAGTGCCCTATGCTCCCTAAGCTTTGCTTTTTAGACGTTTCAGGACTCACCGTACACTTCTCCAGAGTGGCTGTTGACAATTTACATCCCGCCCATCAGTGTAGCAAGGCTCCCATTTCTCCATGGCCTGTCCTGCATTTCTGGTTTTGACACTTTTTTCAGCATGGCCCTTTTGACCGATGGGAAGCGAGACATCTTTGTAGCGCTGATTTGCCTTTCCAGGTTGCTTGGTTGGCCAAAAAGGGCGTATGCGTTTTTTCCTGAATATATTCAGGAAAAAACGCATACGCCCTTTTTGGCCAAGGGCATCATTGTCAACGTTTTGCCGCTTTTCATGTGCTTTAAAGGCGATTCGAATCTACCTCCTGAAATCTGTTTCCTGCAATTCTGCCTTGATTTCAAATCCTCTTCTTTGCCTTCCCTCAATATATTTGTGGATGAGAGTTATCATTTATAACTCTGCAGGTTTGTGAATTGCAGTGCCCTGAACCTCCATTTTACAACTCGCTTTTTAGGGAGCTGGCCGCAAAAGCGCAGGATGGCTTCAGGCCCTGTTCTGGTTCCGGGGGGCAGGCTGAGCCTGTGGTTAATTCTTCTTCCTGATGGGAAAATAGAGTGACCTGTGCCTGTCCCAACACCAAGAGCTAGTCTTTCATTGGTTCCACGTCTTCCCGTTCATCCTCAGTACAAATTGCAACCTGTACGGAACAGGAGGTTAAAGGTGCTGATGCTCCAAGGAGGGAGATTGCTAGTTAAGTGGCTGGAATGGCGAACCCGGGCACAAGCAGATGAGAAATGAGGTGCGTTTTAGAAACCTTTCCCCATCACACGGTGTACCATCTTCTGGGTATCTCATGCATGTTTTCGATGTAGGAAGATGCCCTGGAACCTGGAGATTTGGGACCCATGCGATGGGTACCACGCAGTATTACTTTAAAGGGTCTGCGTTTGCTCACCCAACCTCACCAAACCTCTCAGCCGCAACAGTGTCCACCCTTATGTCTCATCCAGCTGTGGGTCTAGATATGGTCAATCCAGGTTGCATCACAGCCCCTGAACGCATTGTGTAAGAATTTCTCTCTCTTTCACTGTCTTTGTTTCATGGGTTTTTCAAAGTAATTTATTTTTATAATGGGGTTTAGCTGCTTTTCACTGCTGTGTTTATGCCGCTTTTTACCCACTTGACACACTAACAGAGAGATATCAATACATAGGTTTTAAGATTATTACTAGTCAGATATATTCTTGTGCGGTGAATAGGGCGTGTTGAGTCCAGTTCTCTGAGCAAGGAGTAGGTCTTGTCTATTACATATTGGGTTTATGGAACGGTATCTGAGCTAATTTGAAACCCTTGTTTTATGTATCACCCCACCTCACCTTTCCCGTTAAGCAGCCATAGTGTGTTTTCTGCATGTGTGACTCTGTTCTGTTTTGTAATTCAGTTCAAGTGTAACGGTTTTTACATTCCCTCTATAAGTGATACCTTATGAGAAGTGTCCTTTTCTGTGTGACTTATTTCACTTAGAATCGTCGTACCTAAATCCACTCATCATGCTGCTACTAGCCTTATGACATTGATTTCATGGCTGAGTGATATTCCATTGTACATAAGGACCACAACTTCTTTATCCATTTTTCTCTTTCCTGGGATATTGAAGGTGGAATGAAGTGGAGGTCCTTGTCAACAGAGCAGTCCTAAACTTTGGGGTGCTTGTGTCTTGCTGAATTTTAATTTTCCCAATTTATACCCCCATGAGTGGAAGTGCCCTATGCTCTCTAAGCTTTGCTTTTCAGACGTTTCAGGACTCACCGTACACTTCTCCAGAGTGGCTGTTGACAATTTACATCCCGCCCATCAGTGTAGCAAGGCTCCCATTTCTCCATGGCCTGTCCTGCATTTCTGGTTTTGACACTTTTTTCAGCATGGCCCTTTTGACCGATGGGAAGCGAGACATCTTTGTAGCGCTGATTTGCCTTTCCAGGTTGCTTGGTTGGCCAAAAAGGGCGTATGCGTTTTTTCCTGAATATATTCAGGAAAAAACGCATACGCCCTTTTTGGCCAAGGGCATCATTGTCAACGTTTTGCCGCTTTTCATGTGCTTTAAAGGCGATTCGAATCTACATCCTGAAATCTGTTTCCTGCAATTCTGCCTTGATTTCAAATCCTCTTCTTTGCCTTCCCTCAATATATTTGTGGACGAGAGTTATCATTTATAACTCTGCAGGTTTGTGAATTGCAGTGCCCTGAACCTCCATTTTGCAACTCGCTTTTTAGGGAGCTGGCCGCAAAAGCGCAGGATGCCTTCAGGCCCTGTTCTGGTTCCGGGGGCAGGCTGAGCCTATGGTTAATTCTTCTTCCTGATGGGAAAATAGAGTGACCTGTGCCTGTCCCAACACCAAGAGCTAGTCTCTCATTGGTTCCACGTCTTCCCGTTCACCCTCAGGACAAATTGCAACCTGTACGGAGAAGGAGGTAAAAGGTGCTGATTCTCCAAGTAGGGAGATTGTTAGTAAAGCGGCTGGAATAGCGAACCCGGGCACAAGGAGATGAGAAATGAGGTGCGTTTTAGAAACCTTTCCCCATCACACGGTGTACCATCTTCTGGGTTTCTCATGCATGTTTTCGATGTAGGAAGATGCCCTTGAACCTGGAGATTTGGGACCCATGCGATGGGTACCACGCAGTATTACTTTAAAGGGGCTGCGTTTGCTCACCCAACCTCACCAAACCTCTCAGCCGCAACAGTGTCCACCCTTATGTCTCATCCAGCTGTGGGTCTAGATATGGTCAATCCAGGTTGCATCACAGCCCCTGAACGCATTGTGTAAGAATTTCGCTCTCTTTCACTGTCTTTGTTTCATGGGTTTTTCAAAGTAATTTATTTTTATAATGGGGTTTAGCTGCTTTTCACTGCTGTGTTTATGCCGCTTTACACCCACTTGACACACTAACAGAGATATATCAATACATAGCTTTTAAGATTATTACTAGTCAGATATATTCTTGTGCGGTTAATAGGGCGTGTTGAGTCCAGTTCTCTGAGCAAGGAGTAGGTCTTGTCTATTACATATTGGGTTTATGGAACGGTATCTGAGCTAATTTGAAACCCTTGTTTTATGTATCACCCCACCTCACCTTTCCCGTTAAGCAGCCATAGTGTGTTTTCTGCATGTGTGACTCTGTTCTGTTTTGTAATTCAGTTCAAGTGTAACGGTTTTTACATTCCCTCTATAAGTGATACCTTATGAGAAGTGTCCTTTTCTGTGTGACTTATTTCACTTAGAATCGTCGTACATAAATCCACTCATCATGCTGCTACTAGCCTTATGACATTGATTTCATGGCTGAGTGATATTCCATTGTACATATGGACCACAACTTCTTTATCCATTTTTCTCTTTCCTGGGATATTGAAGGTGGAATGAAGTGGAGGTCCTTGTCAACAGAGCAGCCCTAAACTTTGGGGTGCTTGTGTCTTGCTGATTTTTCATTTTCCCAATTTATACCCCCATGAGTGGAAGTGCCCTATGCTCTCTAAGCTGTGTTTTTTAGATGTTTCAGGACACACCGTACGCTTCTACAGAGTGGCTGTTGGCAATTTACATCCCGCCCATCAGTGTAGCAAGGCTCCCATTTCTCCATGGCATGTCCTGCATTTCTGGTTTTGACACTTTTTTCAGCATGGCCCTTTTGACCGATGGGAAGCGAGACTTCTTTGTAGCACTGATTTACCTTTCCATGTTGCTTGCTTGGCCAAAAAGGGCGTATGCGTTTTTTCCTGAATATATTCAGGAAAAAACGCATACGCCCTTTTTGGCCAAGGGCATCATTGTCAACGTTTTGCCGCTTTTCATGTGCTTTAAAGGCGATTCGAATCTACCTCCTGAAATCTGTTTCCTGCAATTCTGCCTTGATTTCAAATTCTCTTCTTTGCCTTCCCTCAATATATTTGTGGACGAGAGTTATCATTTATAAGTCTTCAGTTTTGTGAATTGCAGTGCCCTGAACCTCCATTTTACAACTCGCTTTTTAGGGAGCTGGCCGCAATAGCGCAGGATGGCTTCAGACCCTGTTCTGGTTCCGGGTGGCAGGCTGAGCCTGTGGTTAATTCTTCTTCCTGATAGGAAAATAGAGTGACCTGTGCCTGTCCCAACACCAAGAGCTAGTCTCTCATTGGTTCCACGTCTTCCCGTTCATCCTCAGGACAAATTGCAACCTGTACGGAACAGGAGGTTAAAGGTGATGATGCTCCAAGGAGGGAGATTGCTAGTAAAGTGGCTGGAATGGCGAACCCGAGCACAAGGAGATGAGAAATGAGGTGCGTTTTAGAAACCTTTCCCCATCACACGGTGTACCATCTTCTGGGTTTCTCATGCATGTTTTCGATGTAGGAAGATTCCCTTGAACCTGGAGATTTGGGACCCATGCGATGGGTACCACGCAGTATTACTTTAAAGGGTCTGCGTTTGCTCACCCAACCTCACAAAACCTCTCAGCCGCAACAGTGTCCACCCTTATGTCTCATCCAGCTGTGGGTCTAGATATGGTCAATCCAGGTTGCATCACAGCCCCTGAACGCATTGTGTAAGAATTTCTCTCTCTTTCACTGTCTTTGTTTCATGGGTTTTTCAAAGTAATTTATTTTTATAATGGGGTTTAGCTGCTTTTCACTGCTGTGTTTATGCCGCTTTACACCCACTTGACACACTAACAGAGAGATATCAATACATAGCTTTTAAGATTATTACTAGTCAGATATATTCTTGTGCGGTGAATAGGGCGTGTTGAGTCCAGTTCTCTGAGCAAGGAGTAGGTCTTGTCTATTACATATTGGGTTTATGGAACGGTATCTGAGCTAATTTGAAACCCTTGTTTTATGTATCACCCCACCTCACCTTTCCCGTTAAGCAGCCATAGTGTGTTTTCTGCATGTGTGACTCTGTTCTGTTTTGTAATTCAGTTCAAGTGTAACGGTTTTTACATTCCCTCTATAAGTGATACCTTATGAGAAGTGTCCTTTTCTGTGTGACTTATTTCACTTGGAGTCGTCGTACCTAAATCCACTCATCATGCTGCTACTAGCCTTATGACATTGATTTCACGGCTGAGTGATATTCCATTGTACATAAGGACCACAACTTCTTTATCCATTTTTCTCTTTCCTGGGATATTGAAGGTGGAATGAAGTGGAGGTCCTTGTCAACAGAGCAGCCCTAAACTTTGGGGTGCTTGTGTCTTGCTGATTTTTAATTTTCCCAATTTATACCCCCATGAGTGGAAGTGCCCTATGCTCTCTAAGCTTTGCTTTTTAGACGTTTCAGGACTCACCGTACACTTCTCCAGAGTGGCTGTTGACAATTTACATCCCGCCCATCAGTGTAGCAAGGCTCCCATTTCTCCATGGCCTGTCCTGCATTTTTGGTTTTGAGACTTTTTTCAGCATGGCCCTTTTGACCGATGGGAAGCGAGACATCTTTGTAGCGCTGATTTGCCTTTCCAGGTTGCTTGGTTGGCCAAAAAGGGCGTATGCGTTTTTTCCTGAATATATTCAGGAAAAAACGCATACGCCCTTTTTGGCCAAGGGCATCATTGTCAACGTTTTGCCGCTTTTCATGTGCTTTAAAGGCGATTCGAATCTACCTCCTGAAATCTGTTTCCTGCAATTCTGCCTTGATTTCAAATCCTCTTCTTTGCCTTCCCTCAATATATTTGTGGACGAGAGTTATCATTTCTAACTCTGCAGGTTTGTGAATTGCAGTGCCCTGAACCTCCATTTTACAACTCGCGTTTTTGGGAGATGGCCGCAAAAGCGCAGGATGGCTTCAGGCCCTGTTCTTGTTCCGGGGGGCAGGCTGAGCCTGTGGTTAATTCTTCTTCCTGATGGGAAAATAGAGTGACCTGTGCCTGTGCCAACACCAAGAGCTAGTCTTTCATTGGTTCCACGTCTTCCCGTTCATCCTCAGGACAAATTGCAACCTGTACGGAACAGGAGGTTAAAGGTGATGATGCTCCAAGGAGGGAGATTGCTAGTAAAGTGGCTGGAATGGCGAACCCGAGCACAAGGAGATGAGAAATGAGGTGCGTTTTAGAAACCTTTCCCCATCACACGGTGTACCATCTTCTGGGTTTCTCATGCATGTTTTCGATGTAGGAAGATGCCCTTGAACCTGGAGATTTGGGACCCATGCGATGGGTACC
The DNA here is from genome assembly GCF_965194805.1 of Balaenoptera borealis. Classification (NCBI taxonomy): domain Eukaryota; kingdom Metazoa; phylum Chordata; class Mammalia; order Artiodactyla; family Balaenopteridae; genus Balaenoptera; species Balaenoptera borealis. The sequence continues at coordinate 323,698 of NW_028123954.1, read as the reverse complement.
ACACAGTATTACTTTAAAGGGTCTGCGTTTGCTCACCCAACCTCACCAAACCTCTCAGCCGCAACAGTGTCCACCCTTATGTCTCATCCAGCTGTGGGTCTAGATATGGTCAATCCAGGTTGCATCACAGCCCCTGAATGCATTGTGTAAGAATTTCGCTCTCTTTCACTGTCTTTGTTTCATGGGTTTTTCAAAGTAATTTATTTTTATAATGGGGTTTAGCTGCTTTTCACTGCTGTGTTTATGCCGCTTTACACCCACTTGACACACTAACAGAGAGATATCAATACATAGCTTTTAAGATTATTACTAGTCAGATATATTCTTGTGCGGTGAATAGGGCGTGTTGAGTCCAGTTCTCTGAGCAAGGAGTAGGTCTTGTCTATTACATATTGGGTTTATGGAACGGTATCTGAGCTAATTTGAAACCCTTGTTTTATGTATCACCCCACCTCACCTTTCCCGTTAAGCAGCCATAGTGTGTTTTCTGCATGTGTGACTCTGTTCTGTTTTGTAATTCAGTTCAAGTGTAACGGTTTTTACATTCCCTCTATAAGTGATACCTTATGAGAAGTGTCCTTTGCTGTGTGACTTATTTCACTTAGAATCGTCGTACCTAAATCCACTCATCATGCTGCTACTTGCCTTATGACATTGATTTCATGGCTGAGTGATATTCCATTGTACATAAGGACCACAACTTCTTTATCCATTTTTCTCTTTCCTGGGATATTGAAGGTGGAATGAAGTGGAGGTCCTTGTCAACAGAGCAGTCCTAAACTTTGGGGTGCTTGTGTCTTGCTGAATTTTAATTTTCCCAATTTATACCCCCATGAGTGGAAGTGCCCTATGCTCTCTAAGCTTTGCTTTTCAGACGTTTCAGGACTCACCGTACACTTCTCCAGAGTGGCTGTTGACAATTTACATCCCGCCCATCAGTGTAGCAAGGCTCCCATTTCTCCATGGCCTGTCCTGCATTTCTGGTTTTGACACTTTTTTCAGCATGGCCCTTTTGACCGATGGGAAGCGAGACATCTTTGTAGCGCTGATTTGCCTTTCCAGGTTGCTTGGTTGGCCAAAAAGGGCGTATGCGTTTTTTCCTGAATATATTCAGGAAAAAACGCATACGCCCTTTTTGGCCAAGGGCATCATTGTCAACGTTTTGCCGCTTTTCATGTGCTTTAAAGGCGATTCGAATCTACCTCCTGAAATCTGTTTCCTGCAATTCTGCCTTGATTTCAAATCCTCTTCTTTGCCTTCCCTCAATATATTTGTGGATGAGAGTTATCATTTATAACTCTGCAGGTTTGTGAATTGCAGTGCCCTGAACCTCCATTTTGCAACTCGCTTTTTAGGGAGCTGGCCGCAAAAGCGCAGGATGCCTTCAGGCCCTGTTCTGGTTCCGGGGGCATGCTGAGCCTGTGGTTAATTCTTCTTCCTGATGGGAAAATAGAGTGACCTGTGCCTGTCCCAACACCAAGAGCTAGTCTCTCATTGGTTCCACGTCTTCCCGTTCACCCTCAGGACAAATTGCAACCTGTACGGAGAAGGAGGTTAAAGGTGCTGATTCTCCAAGTAGGCAGATTGTTAGTAAAGCGGCTGGAATAGCGAACCCGGGCACAAGGAGATGAGAAATGAGGTGCGTTTTAGAAACCTTTCCACATCACACGGTGTACCATCTTCTGGGTTTTTCATGCATGTTTTCGATGTAGGAAGATGCCCTTGAACCTGGCGATTTGGGACCCATGCGATGGGTACCATGCAGTATTACTTGAAAGGGTCTGCGTTTGCTCACCCAACCTCACCAAACCTCTCAGCCCCAAGAGTGTCCACCCTTATGTCTCATCCAGCTGTGGGTCTAGATATGGTCAATCCAGGTTGCATCACAGCCCGTGAACGCATTGTGTAAGAATTTCTCTCTCTTTCACTGTCTTTGTTTCATGGGTTTTTCAAAGTAATTTATTTTTATAATGGGGTTTAGCTGCTTTTCACTGCTGTGTTTATGCCGCTTTACACCCACTTGACACACTAACAGAGAGATATCAATACATAGGTTTTAAGATTATTACTAGTCAGATATATTCTTGTGCGGTGAATAGGGCGTGTTGAGTCCAGTTCTCTGAGCAAGGAGTAGGTCTTGTCTATTACATATTGGTTTTATGGAACGGTATCTGAGCTAATTTGAAACCCTTGTTTTATGTATCACCCCACCTCACCTTTCCCGTTAAGCAGCCATAGTGTGTTTTCTGCATGTGTGACTCTGTTCTGTTTTGTAATTCAGTTCAAGTGTAACGGTTTTTACATTCCCTCTATCAGTGATACCTTATGAGAAGTGTCCTTTTCTGTGTGACTTATTTCACTTAGAATCGTCGTACCTAAATCCACTCATCATGCTGCTACTAGCCTTATGACATTGATTTCATGGCTGAGTGATATTCCATTGTACACAAGGACCACAACTTCTTTATCCATTTTTCTCTTTCCTGGGATATTGAAGGTGGAATGAAGTGGAGGTCCTTGTCAACAGAGCAGCCGTAAACTGTGGGGTGCTTGTGTCTTGCTGATTTTTCATTTTCCCAATTTATAACCCCATGAGTGGAAGTGCCCTATGCTCTCTAAGCTTTGCTTTTTAGACGTTTCAGGACTCACCGTACACTTCTCCAGAGTGGCTGTTGACAATTTACATCCCGCCCATCAGTGTAGCAAGGCTCCCATTTCTCCATGGCCTGTCCTGCATTTCTGGTGTTGACACTTTTTTCAGCATGGCCCTTTTGACCGATGGGAAGCGAGACATCTTTGTAGCGCTGATTTGCCTTTCCAGGTTGCTTGGTTGGCCAAAAAGGGCGTATGCGTTTTTTCCTGAATATATTCAGGAAAAAACGCATACGCCCTTTTTGGCCAAGGGCATCATTGTCAACGTTTTGCCGCTTTTCATGTGCTTTAAAGGCGATTCGAATCTACCTCCTGAAATCTGTTTCCTGCAATTCTGCCTTGATTTCAAATCCTCTTCTTTGCCTTCCCTCAATATATTTGTGGATGAGAGTTATCATTTATAAGTCTGCAGGTTTGTGAATTGCAGTGCCCTGAACCTCCATTTTACAACTCGCTTTTTAGGGAGCTGGCCGCAAAAGCGCAGGATGGCTTCAGGCCCTGTTCTGGTTCCGGGGGCAGGCTGAGCCTGTGGTTAATTCTTCTTCCTGATGGGAAAATAGAGTGACCTGTGCCTGTCCCAACACCAAGAGCTAGTCTTTCATTGGTTCCACGTCTTCCCGTTCATCCTCAGGACAAATTGCAACCTGTACGGAACAGGAGGTTAAAGGTGCTGATGCTCCAAGGAGGGAGATTGCTAGTAAAGTGGCTGGAATGGCGAACCCGGGCACAAGAAGATGAGAAATGAGGTGCGTTTTAGAAACCTTTCCCCATCACACGGTGTACCATCTTCTGGGTATCTCATGCATGTTTTCGATGTAGGAAGATGCCCTGGAACCTGGAGATTTGGGACCCATGCGATGGGTACCCCGCAGTATTACTTTAAAGGGTCTGCGTTTGCTCACCCAACCTCACCAAACCTCTCAGCCGCAACAGTGTCCACCCTTATGTCTCATCCAGCTGTGGGTCTAGATATGGTCAATCCAGGTTGCATCACAGCCCCTGAACGCATTGTGTAAGAATTTCTCTCTCTTTCACTGTCTTTGTTTCATGGGTTTTTCAAAGTAATTTATTTTTATAATGGGGTTTAGCTGCTTTTCACTGCTGTGTTTATGCCGCTTTTTACCCACTTGACACACTAACAGAGAGATATCAATACATAGGTTTTAAGATTATTACTAGTCAGATATATTCTTGTGCGGTGAATAGGGCGTGTTGAGTCCAGTTCTCTGAGCAAGGAGTAGGTCTTGTCTATTACATATTGGGTTTATGGAACGGTATCTGAGCTAATTTGAAACCCTTGTTTTATGTATCACCCCACCTCACCTTTCCCGTTAAGCAGCCATAGTGTGTTTTCTGCATGTGTGACTCTGTTCTGTTTTGTAATTCAGTTCAAGTGTAACGGTTTTTACATTCCCTCTATAAGTGATACCTTATGAGAAGTGTCCTTTGCTGTGTGACTTATTTCACTTAGAGTCGTCGTACCTAAATCCACTCATCATGCTGCTACTAGCCTTATGACATTGATTTCACGGCTGAGTGATATTCCATTGTACATAAGGACCACAACTTCTTTATCCATTTTTCTCTTTCCTGGGATATTGAAGGTGGAATGAAGTGGAGGTCCTTGTCAACAGAGCAGCCCTAAACTTTGGGGTGCTTGTGTCTTGCTGATTTTTCATTTTCCCAATTTATACCCCCATGAGTGGAATTGCCCTATGCTCTCTAAGCTTTGCTTTTTAGACGTTTCAGGACTCACCGTACACTTCTCCAGAGTGGCTGTTGACAATTTACATCCCGCCCATCAGTGTAGCAAGGCTCCCATTTCTCCATGGCCTGTCCTGCGTTTCTGGTTTTGACACTTTTTTCAGCATGGCCCTTTTGACCGATGGGAAGCGAGACATCTTTGTAGCGCTGATTTGCCTTTCCAGGTTGCTTGGTTGGCCAAAAAGGGCGTATGCGTTTTTTCCTGAATATATTCAGGAAAAAACGCATACGCCCTTTTTGGCCAAGGGCATCATTGTCAACGTTTTGCCGCTTTTCATGTGCTTTAAAGGCGATTCGAATCTACCTCCTGAAATCTGTTTCCTGCAATTCTGCCTTGATTTCAAATCCTCTTCTTTCACTTCCCTCAATATATTTGTGGATGAGAGTTATCATTTATAACTCTGCAGGTTTGTGAATTGCAGTGCCCTGAACCTCCATTTTACAACTCGCTTTTTAGGGAGCTGGCCGCAAAAGCGCAGGATGACTTCAGGCCCTGTTCTGGTTCCGGGGGGCAGGCTGAGCCTGTGGTTAATTCTTCTTCCTGATGGGAAAATAGAGTGACCTGTGCCTGTCCCAACACCAAGAGCTAGTCTTTCATTGGTTCCACGTCTTCCCGTTCATCCTCAGTACAAATTGCAACCTGTACGGAACAGGAGGTTAAAGGTGCTGATGCTCCAAGGAGGGAGATTGCTAGTAAAGTGGCTGGAATGGCGAACCCGGGCACAAGCAGATGAGAAATGAGGTGCGTTTCAGAAACCTTTCCCCATCACACGGTGTACCATCTTCTGGGTATCTCATGCATGTTTTCGATGTAGGAAGATTGCCCTTGAACCTGGAGATTTGGGACCCATGCGATGGGTACCACGCAGTATTACTTTAAAGGGTCTGCGTTTGCTCACCCAACCTCACCAAACCTCTCAGCCGCAACAGTGTCCACCCTTATGTCTCATCCAGCTGTGGGTCTAGATATGGTCAATCCAGGTTGCATCACAGCCCCTGAACGCATTGTGTAAGAATTTCTCTCTCTTTCACTGTCTTTGTTTCATGGGTTTTTCAAAGTAATTTATTTTTATAATGGGGTTTAGCTGCTTTTCACTGCTGTGTTTATGCCGCTTTACACCCACTTGACACACTAACAGAGAGATATCAATACATAGGTTTTAAGATTATTACTAGTCAGATATATTCTTGTGCGGTGAATAGGGCGTGTTGAGTCCAGTTCTCTGAGCAAGGAGTAGGTCTTGTCTATTACATATTGGTTTTATGGAACGGTATCTGAGCTAATTTGAAACCCTTGTTTTATGTATCACCCCACCTCACCTTTCCCGTTAAGCAGCCATAGTGTGTTTTCTGCATGTGTGACTCTGTTCTGTTTTGTAATTCAGTTCAAGTGTAACGGTTTTTACATTCCCTCTATCAGTGATACCTTATGAGAAGTGTCCTTTTCTGTGTGACTTATTTCACTTAGAATCGTCGTACCTAAATCCACTCATCATGCTGCTACTAGCCTTATGACATTGATTTCATGGCTGAGTGATATTCCATTGTACATAAGGACCACAACTTCTTTATCCATTTTTCTCTTTCCTGGGATATTGAAGGTGGAATGAAGTGGAGGTCCTTGTCAACAGAGCAGCCCTAAACTTTGGGGTGCTTGTGTCTTGCTGATTTTTAATTTTCCCAATTTATACCCCCATGAGTGGAAGTGCCCTATGCTCCCTAAGCTTTGCTTTTTAGACGTTTCAGGACTCACCGTACACTTCTCCAGAGTGGCTGTTGACAATTTACATCCCGCCCATCAGTGTAGCAAGGCTCCCATTTCTCCATGGCCTGTCCTGCATTTCTGGTTTTGACACTTTTTTCAGCATGGCCCTTTTGACCGATGGGAAGCGAGACATCTTTGTAGCGCTGATTTGCCTTTCCAGGTTGCTTGGTTGGCCAAAAAGGGCGTATGCGTTTTTTCCTGAATATATTCAGGAAAAAACGCATACGCCCTTTTTGGCCAAGGGCATCATTGTCAACGTTTTGCCGCTTTTCATGTGCTTTAAAGGCGATTCGAATCTACCTCCTGAAATCTGTTTCCTGCAATTCTGCCTTGATTTCAAATCCTCTTCTTTGCCTTCCCTCAATATATTTGTGGATGAGAGTTATCATTTATAAGTCTGCAGGTTTGTGAATTGCAGTGCCCTGAACCTCCATTTTACAACTCGCTTTTTAGGGAGCTGGCCGCAAAAGCGCAGGATGGCTTCAGGCCCTGTTCTGGTTCCGGGGGGCAGGCTGAGCCTGTGGTTAATTCTTCTTCCTGATGGGAAAATAGAGTGACCTGTGCCTGTCCCAACACCAAGAGCTAGTCTTTCATTGGTTCCACGTCTTCCCGTTCATCCTCAGTACAAATTGCAACCTGTACGGAACAGGAGGTTAAAGGTGCTGATGCTCCAAGGAGGGAGATTGCTAGTTAAGTGGCTGGAATGGCGAACCCGGGCACATGCAGATGAGAAATGAGGTGCGTTTTAGAAACCTTTCCCCATCACACGGTGTACCATCTTCTGGGTATCTCATGCATGTTTTCGATGTAGGAAGATGCCCTGGAACCTGGAGATTTGGGACCCATGCGATGGGTACCACGCAGTATTACTTTAAAGGGTCTGCGTTTGCTCACCCAACCTCACCAAACCTCTCAGCCGCAACAGTGTCCACCCTTATGTCTCATCCAGCTGTGGGTCTAGATATGGTCAATCCAGGTTGCATCACAGCCCCTGAACGCATTGTGTAAGAATTTCTCTCTCTTTCACTGTCTTTGTTTCATGGGTTTTTCAAAGTAATTTATTTTTATAATGGGGTTTAGCTGCTTTTCACTGCTGTGTTTATGCCGCTTTTTACCCACTTGACACACTAACAGAGAGATATCAATACATAGGTTTTAAGATTATTACTAGTCAGATATATTCTTGTGCGGTGAATAGGGCGTGTTGAGTCCAGTTCTCTGAGCAAGGAGTAGGTCTTGTCTATTACATATTGGGTTTATGGAACGGTATCTGAGCTAATTTGAAACCCTTGTTTTATGTATCACCCCACCTCACCTTTCCCGTTAAGCAGCCATAGTGTGTTTTCTGCATGTGTGACTCTGTTCTGTTTTGTAATTCAGTTCAAGTGTAACGGTTTTTACATTCCCTCTATAAGTGATACCTTATGAGAAGTGTCCTTTGCTGTGTGACTTATTTCACTTAGAGTCGTCGTACCTAAATCCACTCATCATGCTGCTACTAGCCTTATGACATTGATTTCACGGCTGAGTGATATTCCATTGTACATAAGGACCACAACTTCTTTATCCATTTTTCTCTTTCCTGGGATATTGAAGGTGGAATGAAGTGGAGGTCCTTGTCAACAGAGCAGCCCTCAACTTTGGGGTGCTTGTGTCTTGCTGATTTTTAATTTTCCCAATTTATACCCCCATGAGTGGAAGTGCCCTATGCTCTCTAAGCTTTGCTTTTCAGACGTTTCAGGACTCACCGTACACTTCTCCAGAGTGGCTGTTGACAATTTACATCCCGCCCATCAGTGTAGCAAGGCTCCCATTTCTCCATGGCCTGTCCTGCATTTCTGGTTTTGACACTTTTTTCAGCATGGCCCTTTTGACCAATGGGAAGCGAGACATCTTTGTAGCGCTGATTTGCCTTTCCAGGTTGCTTGGTTGGCCAAAAAGGGCGTATGCGTTTTTTCCTGAATATATTCAGGAAAAAACGCATACGCCCTTTTTGGCCAAGGGCATCATTGTCAACGTTTTGCCGCTTTTCATGTGCTTTAAAGGCGATTCGAATCTACCTCCTGAAATCTGTTTCCTGCAATTCTGCCTTGATTTCAAATCCTCTTCTTTGCCTTCCCTCAATATATTTGTGGATGAGAGTTATCATTTATAACTCTGCAGGTTTGTGAATTGCAGTGCCCTGAACCTCCATTTTACAACTCGCTTTTTAGGGAGATGGCCGCAAAAGCGCACGATGGCTTCAGGCCCTGTTCTTGTTCCGGGGGGCAGGCTGAGCCTGTGGTTAATTTTTCTTCCTGATGGGAAAATAGAGTAACCTGTGCCTGTCCCAACACCAAGAGCTAGTCTCTCATTGGTTCCACGTCTTCCCGTTCATCCTCAGTACAAATTGCAACCTCTACGGAACAGGAGGTTAAAGGTGCTGATGCTCCAAGGAGGGAGATTGCTAGTAAAGTGGCTGGAATGGCAAACCCGGGCACAAGCAGATGAGAAATGAGGTGCGTTTTAGAAACCTTTCCCCATCACACGGTGTACCATCTTCTGGGTATCTCATGCATGTTTTCGATGTAGGAAGATGCCCTTGAACCTGGAGATTTGGGACCCATGCGATGGGTACCACGCAGTATTACTTTAAAGGGTGTGCGTTTGCTCACCCAACCTCACCAAACCTCTCAGCCGCAACAGTGTCCACCCTTATGTCTCATCCAGCTGTGGGTCTAGATATGGTCAATCCAGGTTGCATCACAGCCCCTGAACGCATTGTGTAAGAATTTCGCTCTCTTTCACTGTCTTTGTTTCACGGGTTTTTCAAAGTAATTTATTTTTATAATGGGGTTTAGCTGCTTTTCACTGCTGTGTTTATGCGGCTTTTTACCCACTTGACACACTAACAGAGAGATATCAATACATAGGTTTTAAGATTATTACTAGTCAGATATATTCTTGTGCGGTGAATAGGGCGTGTTGAGTCCAGTTCTCTGAGCAAGGAGTAGGTCTTGTCTATTACATATTGGTTTTATGGAACGGTATCTGAGCTAATTTGAAACCCTTGTTTTATGTATCACCCCACCTCACCTTTCCCGTTAAGCAGCCATAGTGTGTTTTCTGCATGTGTGACTCTGTTCTGTTTTGTAATTCAGTTCAAGTGTAACGGTTTTTACATTCCCTCTATCAGTGATACCTTATGAGAAGTGTCCTTTTCTGTGTGACTTATTTCACTTAGAATCGTCGTACCTAAATCCACTCATCATGCTGCTACTAGCCTTATGACATTGATTTCATGGCTGAGTGATATTCCATTGTACATAAGGACCACAACTTCTTTATCCATTTTTCTCTTTCCTGGGATATTGAAGGTGGAATGAAGTGGAGGTCCTTGTCAACAGAGCAGCCCTAAACTTTGGGGTGCTTGTGTCTTGCTGATTTTTAATTTTCCCAATTTATACCCCCATGAGTGGAAGTGCCCTATGCTCCCTAAGCTTTGCTTTTTAGACGTTTCAGGACTCACCGTACACTTCTCCAGAGTGGCTGTTGACAATTTACATCCCGCCCATCAGTGTAGCAAGGCTCCCATTTCTCCATGGCCTGTCCTGCATTTCTGGTTTTGACACTTTTTTCAGCATGGCCCTTTTGACTGATGGGAAGCGAGACATCTTTGTAGCGCTGATTTGCCTTTCCAGGTTGCTTGGTTGGCCAAAAAGGGCGTATGCTTTTTTTCCTGAATATATTCAGGAAAAAACGCATACGCCCTTTATGGCCAAGGGCATCATTGTCAACGTTTTGCCGCTTTTCATGTGCTTTAAAGGCGATTCGAATCTACCTCCTGAAATCTGTTTCCTGCAATTCTGCCTTGATTTCAAATCCTCTTCTTTGCCTTCCCTCAATATATTTGTGGATGAGAGTTATCATTTATAACTCTGCAGGTTTGTGAATTGCAGTGCCCTGAACCTCCATTTTACAACTCGCTTTTTAGGGAGCTCGCAGCATATGCGCAGGCTGGCTTCAGCCCCTGTTCTGGTTCCGGGGGGCAGGCTGAGCCTGTGGTTAATTATTCTTCCTGATGGGAAAATAGAGTGACCTGTGCCTGTCCCAACACCAAGAGCTAGTCTTTCATTGGTTCCACGTCTTCCCGTTCATCCTCAGTACAAATTGCAACCTGTACGGAACAGGAGATTAAAGGTGCTGATGCTCCAAGGAGGGAGATTGCTAGTTAAGTGGCTGGAATGGCGAACCCGGGCACAAGCAGATGAGAAATGAGGTGCGTTTTAGAAACCTTTCCCCATCACACGGTGTACCATCTTCTGGGTATCTCATGCATGTTTTCGATGTAGGAAGATGCCCTGGAACCTGGAGATTTGGGACCCATGCGATGGGTACCACGCAGTATTACTTTAAAGGGTCTGCGTTTGCTCACCCAACCTCACCAAACCTCTCAGCCGCAACAGTGTCCACCCTTATGTCTCATCCAGCTGTGGGTCTAGATATGGTCAATCCAGGTTGCATCACAGCCCCTGAACGCATTGTGTAAGAATTTCGCTCTCTTTCACTGTCTTTGTTTCATGGGTTATTCAAAGTAATTTATTTTTATAATGGGGTTTAGCTGCTTTTCACTTCTGTGTTTATGCCGCTTTACACCCACTTGACACACCAACAGAGAGATATCTATACATAGGTTTTAAGATTATTACTAGTCAGATATATTCTTGTGCGGTGAATAGGGCGTGTTGAGTCCAGTTCTCTGAGCAAGGAGTAGGTCTTGTCTATTACATATTGGTTTTATGGAACGGTATCTGAGCTAATTTGAAACCCTTGTTTTATGTATCACCCCACCTCACCTTTCCCGTTAAGCAGCCATAGTGTGTTTTCTGCATGTGTGACTCTGTTTTGTTTTGTAATTCAGTTCAAGTGTAACGGTTTTTACATTCCCTCTATCAGTGATACCTTATGAGAAGTGTCCTTTTCTGTGTGACTTATTTCACTTAGAATCGTCGTACCTAAATCCACTCATCATGCTGCTACTAGCCTTATGACATTGATTTCATGGCTGAGTGATATTCCATTGTACATAAGGACCACAACTTCTTTATCCATTTTTCTCTTTCCTGCGATATTGAAGGTGGAATGAAGTGGAGGTCCTTGTCAACAGAGCAGCCCTAAACTTTGGGGTGCTTGTGTCTTGCTGATTTTTAATTTTCCCAATTTATACCCCCATGAGTGGAAGTGCCCTATGCTCTCTAAGCTTTGCTTTTTAGACGTTTCAGGACTCACCGTACGCTTCTCCAGAGTGGCTGTTGACAATTTACATCCCGCCCATCAGTGTAGCAAGGCTCCCATTTCTCCATGGCCTGTCCTGCATTTCTGGTTTTGACACTTTTTTCAGCATGGCCCTTTTGACCGATGGGAAGCGAGACATCTTTGTAGCGCTGATTTGCCTTTCCAGGTTGCTTGGTTGGCCAAAAAGGGCTTATGCGTTTTTTCTGAATATATTCAGGAAAAAACGCATACGCCCTTTTTGGCCAAGGGCATCATTGTCAACGTTTTGCCGCTTTTCATGTGCTTTAAAGGCGATTCGAATCTACCTCCTGAAATCTGTTTCCTGCAATTCTGCCTTGATTTCAAATCCTCTTCTTTGCCTTCCCTCAATATATTTGTGGACGAGAGTTATCATTTATAACTCTGCAGGTTTGTGAATTGCAGTGCCCTGAACCTCCATTTTACAACTCGCGTTTTTGGGAGATGGCCGCAAAAGCGCACGATGGCTTCAGGCCCTGTTCTTGTTCCGGGGGCAGGCTGAGCCTGTGGTTAATTTTTCTTCCTGATGGGAAAATAGAGTAACCTGTGCCTGTCCCAACACCAAGAGCTAGTCTCTCATTGGTTTCACGTCTTCCCGTTCATCCTCAGGACAAATTGCAACCTGTACGGAACAGGAGGTTAAAGGTGATGATGCTCCAAGGAGGGAGATTGCTGGTAAAGTGGCTGGAATGGCGAACCCGAGCACAAGGAGATGAGAAATGAGGTGCGTTTTAGAAACCTTTCCCCATCACACGGTGTACCATCTTCTGGGTTTCTCATGCATGTTTTCGATGTAGGAAGATTCCCTTGAACCTAGAGATTTGGGACCCATGCGATGGGTACCACGCAGTATTACTTTAAAGGGTCTGCCTTTGCTCACCCAACCTCACCAAACCTCTCAGCCGCAACAGTGTTCACCCTTATGTCTCATCCAGCTGTGGGTCTAGATATGGTCAATCCAGGTTGCATCACAGCCCCTGAACGCATTGTGTAAGAATTTCGCTCTCTTTCACTGTCTTTGTTTCATGGGTTTTTCAAAGTAATTAATTTTTTAATGGGGTTTAGCTGCTTTTCACTGCTGTGTTTATGCCGCTTTACACCCACTTGACACACTAACAGAGAGATATCAATACATAGCTTTTAAGATTATTACTAGTCAGATATATTCTTGTGCGGTGAATAGGGCGTGTTGAGTCCAGTTCTCTGAGCAAGGAGTAGGTCTTGTCTATTACATATTGGGTTTATGGAACGGTATCTGAGCTAATTTGAAACCCTTGTTTTATGTATCACCCCACCTCACCTTTCCCGTTAAGCAGCCATAGTGTGTTTTCTGCATGTGTGACTCTGTTCTGTTTTGTAATTCAGTTCAAGTGTAACGGTTTTTACATTCCCTCTATAAGTGATACCTTCTGAGAAGTGTCCTTTTCTGTGTGACTTATTTCACTTAGAGTCGTCGTACCTAAATCCACTCATCATCCTGCTACTAGCCTTATGACATTGATTTCACGGCTGAGTGATATTCCATTGTACATAAGGACCACAACTTCTTTATCCATTTTTCTCTTTCCTGGGATATTGAAGGTGGAATGAAGTGGAGGTCCTTGTCAACAGAGCAGCCCTAAACTTTGGGGTGCTTGTGTCTTGCTGATTTTTAATTTTCCCAATTTATACCCCCATGAGTGGAAGTGCCCTATGCTCTCTAAGCTTTGCTTTTTAGACGTTTCAGGACTCACCGTACGCTTCTGCAGAGCGGCTGTTGACAATTTACATCCCGCCCATCAGTGTAGCAATGCTCCCATTTCTCCATGGCCTGTCCTGCATTTCTGGTTTTGACACTTTTTTCAGCATGGCCCTTTTGACCGATGGGAAGCGAGACATCTTTGTAGCGCTGATTTGCCTTTCCAGGTTGCTTGGTTGGCCAAAAAGGGCGTATGCGTTTTTTCCTGAATATATTCAGGAAAAAACGCATACGCCCTTTTTGGCCAAGGGCATCATTGTCAACGTTTTGCCGCTTTTCATGTGCTTTAAATGCGATTCGAATCTACCTCCTGAAATCTGTTTCCTGCAATTCTGCCTTGATTTCAAATCCTCTTCTTTGCCTTCCCTCAATATATTTGTGGACGAGAGTTATCATTTATAAGTCTGCAGGTTTGTGAATTGTAGTGCCCTGAACCTCCATTTTACAACTCGCTTTTTAGAGAGCTGGCCGCAATAGCGCAGGATGGCTTCAGGCCCTGTTTTGGTTCCGGGTGGCAGGCTGAGCCTGTGGTTAATTCTTCTTCCTGATGGGAAAATAGAGTGACCTGTGCCTGTCCCAACACCAAGAGCTAGTCTTTCATTGGTTCCACGTCTTCCAGTTCATCCTCAGGACAAATTGCAACCTGTACGGAACAGGAGGTTAAAGGTGCTGATGCTCCAAGTAGGGAGATTGCTAGTAAAGCGGCTGGAATAGCGAACCCGGCCACAAGGAGATGAGAAATGAGGTGCGTTTTAGAAACCTTTCCCCATCACACGGTGTACCATCTTCTGGGTTTCTCATGCATGTTTTCGATGTAGGAAGATGCCCTTGAACCTGGAGATTTGTGACCCATGCGATGGGTACCATGCAGTATTACTGTAAAGGGTCTGCGTTTGCTCACCCAACCTCACCAAACCTCTCAGCCCCAAGAGTGTCCACCCTTATGTCTCATCCAGCTGTGTGTCTAGATATGGTCAATCCAGGTTGCATCACAGCCCCTGAACGAATTGTGTAAGAATTTCGCTCTCTTTCACTGTCTTTGTTTCATGGGTTATTCAAAGTAATTTATTTTTATAATGGGGTTTAGCTGCTTTTCACTTCTGTGTTTATGCCGCTTTACACCCACTTGACACACTAACAGAGAGATATCTATACATAGGTTTTAAGATTATTACTAGTCAGATATATTCTTGTGCGGTGAATAGGGCGTGTTGAGTCCAGTTCTCTGAGCAAGGAGTAGGTCTTGTCTATTACATATTGGTTTTATGGAACGGTATCTGAGCTAATTTGAAACCCTTGTTTTATGTATCACCCCACCTCACCTTTCCCGTTAAGCAGCCATAGTGTGTTTTCTGCATGTGTGACTCTGTTCTGTTTTGTAATTCAGTTCAAGTGTAACGGTTTTTACATTCCCTCTATCAGTGATACCTTATGAGAAGTGTCCTTTTCTGTGTGACTTATTTCACTTAGAATCGTCGTACCTAAATCCACTCATCATGCTGCTACTAGCCTTATGACATTGATTTCATGGCTGAGTGATATTCCATTGTACATAAGGACCACAACTTCTTTATCCATTTTTCTCTTTCCTGGGATATTGAAGGTGGAATGAAGTGGAGGTCCTTGTCAACAGAGCAGCCCTAAACTTTGGGGTGCTTGTGTCTTGCTGATTTTTAATTTTCCCAATTTATACCCCCATGAGTGGAAGTGCCCTATGCTCTCTAAGCTTTGCTTTTTAGACGTTTCAGGACTCACCGTACGCTTCTCCAGAGTGGCTGTTGACAATTTACATCCCGCCCATCAGTGTAGCAAGGCTCCCATTTCTCCATGGCCTGTCCTGCATTTCTGGTTTTGACACTTTTTTCAGCATGGCCCTTTTGACCGATGGGAAGCGAGACATCTTTGTAGCGCTGATTTGCCTTTCCAGGTTGCTTGGTTGGCCAAAAAGGGCGTATGCGTTTTTTCCTGAATATATTCAGGAAAAAACGCATACGCCCTTTTTGGCCAAGGGCATCATTGTCAACGTTTTGCCGCTTTTCATGTGCTTTAAAGGCGATTCGAATCTACCTCCTGAAATCTGTTTCCTGCAATTCTGCCTTGATTTCAAATCCTCTTCTTTGCCTTCCCTCAATATATTTGTGGACGAGAGTTATCATTTATAACTCTGCAGGTTTGTGAATTGCAGTGCCCTGAACCTCCATTTTACAACTCGCGTTTTTGGGAGATGGCCGCAAAAGCGCACGATGGCTTCAGGCCCTGTTCTTGTTCCGGGGGCAGGCTGAGCCTGTGGTTAATTCTTCTTCCTGATGGGAAAATAGAGTGACCTGTGCCTGTCCCAACACCAAGAGATAGTCTCTCATTGGTTTCACGTCTTCCCGTTCATCCTCAGGACAAATTGCAACCTGTACGGAACAGGAGGTTAAAGGTGATGATGCTCCAAGGAGGGAGATTGCTAGTAAAGTGGCTGGAATGGCGAACCCGAGCACAAGGAGATGAGAAATGAGGTGCGTTTTAGAAACCTTTCCCCATCACACGGTGTACCATCTTCTGGGTTTCTCATGCATGTTTTCGATGTAGGAAGATTCCCTTGAACCTAGAGATTTGAGACCCATGCGATGGGTACCACGCAGTATTACTTTAAAGGGTCTGCGTTTGCTCACCCAACCTCACCAAACCTCTCAGCCGCAACA
The DNA here is from genome assembly GCF_965194805.1 of Balaenoptera borealis. Classification (NCBI taxonomy): domain Eukaryota; kingdom Metazoa; phylum Chordata; class Mammalia; order Artiodactyla; family Balaenopteridae; genus Balaenoptera; species Balaenoptera borealis. Next base: position 307,797 of record NW_028123954.1, on the reverse strand, counting down.
GTGTTCACCCTTATGTCTCATCCAGCTGTGGGTCTAGATATGGTCAATCCAGGTTGCATCACAGCCCCTGAACGCATTGTGTAAGAATTTCGCTCTCTTTCACTGTCTTTGTTTCATGGGTTTTTCAAAGTAATTTATTTTTATAATGGGGTTTAGCTGCTTTTCACTGCTGTGTTTATGCCGCTTTACACCCACTTGACACACTAACAGAGAGATATCAATACATAGCTTTTAAGATTATTACTAGTCAGATATATTCTTGTGCGGTGAATAGGGCGTGTTGAGTCCAGTTCTCTGAGCAAGGAGTAGGTCTTGTCTATTACATATTGGGTTTATGGAACGGTATCTGAGCTAATTTGAAACCCTTGTTTTATGTATCACCTCACCTCACCTTTCCCGTTAAGCAGCCATAGTGTGTTTTCTGCATGTGTGACTCTGTTCTGTTTTGTAATTCAGTTCAAGTGTAACGGTTTTTACATTCCCTCTATAAGTGATACCTTCTGAGAAGTGTCCTTTTCTGTGTGACTTATTTCACTTAGAGTCGTCGTACCTAAATCCACTCATCATCCTGCTACTAGCCTTATGACATTGATTTCACGGCTGAGTGATATTCCATTGTACATAAGGACCACAACTTCTTTATCCATTTTTCTCTTTCCTGGGATATTGAAGGTGGAATGAAGTGGAGGTCCTTGTCAACAGAGCAGCCCTAAACTTTGGGGTGCTTGTGTCTTGCTGATTTTTAATTTTCCCAATTTATACCCCCATGAGTGGAAGTGCCCTATGCTCTCTAAGCTTTGCTTTTTAGACGTTTCAGGACTCACCGTACACTTCTCCAGAGTGGCTGTTGACAATTTATATCCCGCCCATCAGTGTAGCAAGGCTCCCATTTCTCCATGGCCTGTCCTGCATTTTTGGTTTTGAGACTTTTTTCAGCATGGCCCTTTTGACCGATGGGAAGCGAGACATCTTTGTAGCGCTGATTTGCCTTTCCAGGTTGCTTGGTTGGCCAAAAAGGGCGTATGCGTTTTTTCCTGAATATATTCAGGAAAAAACGCATACGCCCTTTTTGGCCAAGGGCATCATTGTCAACGTTTTGCCGCTTTTCATGTGTTTTAAAGGAGCTTCGAATCTACCTCCTGAAATCTGTTTCCTGCAATTCTGCCTTGATTTCAAATCCTCTTCTTTGCCTTCCCTCAATATATTTGTGGACGAGAGTTATCATTTATAACTCTGCAGGTTTGTGAATTGCAGTGCCCTGAACCTCCATTTTACAACTCGCTTTTTAGGGAGCTGGCCGCAAAAGCGCAAGATGCCTTCAGGCCCTGTTCTGGTTCCGGGGGACAGGCTGAGCCTGTGGTTAATTCTTCTTCCTGATGGGAAAATAGAGTGACCTGTGCCTGTGCCAACACCAAGAGCTAGTCTCTCATTGGTTCCACGTCTTCCCGTTCATCCTCAGGACAAATTGCAACCTGTACGGAACAGGAGGTTAAAGGTGATGATGCTCCAAGGAGGGAGATTGCTAGTAAAGTGGCTGGAATGGCGAACCCGAGCACAAGGAGATGAGAAATGAGGTGCGTTTTAGAAACCTTTCCCCATCACACGGTGTACCATCTTCTGGGTTTCTCATGCATGTTTTCGATGTAGGAAGATGCCCTTGAACCTGGAGATTTGGGACCCATGCGATGGGTACCACACAGTATTACTTTAAAGGGTCTGCGTTTGCTCACCCAACCTCACCAAACCTCTCAGCCCCAAGAGTGTCCACCCTTATGTCTCATCCAGCTGTGTGTCTAGATATGGTCAATCCAGGTTGCATCAAAGCCCCTGAACGAATTGTGTAAGTATTTCGCTCTCTTTCACTGTCTTTGTTTCATGGGTTATTCAAAGTAATTTATTTTTATAATGGGGTTTAGCTGCTTTTCACTTCTGTGTTTATGCCGCTTTACACCCACTTGACACACTAACAGAGAGATATCTATACATAGGTTTTAAGATTATTACTAGTCAGATATATTCTTGTGCGGTGAATAGGGCGTGTTGAGTCCAGTTCTCTGAGCAAGGAGTAGGTCTTGTCTATTACATATTGGGTTTATGGAACGGTATCTGAGCTAATTTGAAACCCTTGTTTTATGTATCACCCCACCTCACCTTTCCCGTGAAGCAGCCATAGTGTGTTTTCTGCATGTGTGACTCTGTTCTGTTTTGTAATTCAGTTCAAGTGTAACGGTTTTTACATTCCCTCTATCAGTGATACCTTATGAGAAGTGTCCTTTTCTGTGTGACTTATTTCACTTAGAATCGTCGTACCTAAATCCACTCATCATGCTGCTACTAGCCTTATGACAGTGATTTCATGGCTGAGTGATATTCCATTGTACATAAGGACCACAACTTCTTTATCCATTTTTCTCTTTCCTGGGATATTGAAGGTGGAATGAAGTGGAGGTCCTTGTCAACAGAGCAGCCCTAAACTTTGGGGTGCTTGTGTCTTGCTGATTTTTAATTTTCCCAATTTATACCTCCATGAGTGGAAGTGCCCTATGCTCTCTAAGCTTTGCTTTTTAGACGTTTCAGGACTCACCGTACGCTTCTCCAGAGTGGCTGTTGACAATTTACATCCCGCCCATCAGTGTAGCAAGGCTCCCATTTCTCCATGGCCTGTCCTGCATTTCTGGTTTTGACACTTTTTTCAGCATGGCCCTTTTGACCGATGGGAAGCGAGACATCTTTGTAGCGCTGATTTGCCTTTCCAGGTTGCTTGGTTGGCCAAAAAGGGCGTATGCGTTTTTTCCTGAATATATTCAGGAAAAAACGCATACGCCCTTTTTGGCCAAGGGCATCATTGTCAACGTTTTGCCGCTTTTCATGTGCTTTAAAGGCGATTCGAATCTACCTCCTGAAATCTGTTTCCTGCAATTCTGCCTTGATTTCAAATCCTCTTCGTTGCCTTCCCTCAATATATTTGTGGACGAGAGTTATCATTAATAACTCTGCAGGTTTGTGAATTGCAGTGCCCTGAACCTCCATTTTACAACTCGCGTTTTTGGGAGATGGCCGCAAAAGCGCAGGATGGCTTCAGGCCCTGTTCTTGTTCCGGGGGACAGGCTGAGCCTGTGGTTAATTCTTCTTCCTGATGGGAAAATAGAGTGACTTGTGCCTGTGCCAACACCAAGAGCTAGTCTCTCATTGGTTCCACGTCTTCCCGTTCATCCTCAGGACAAATTGCAACCTGTACGGAACAGGAGGTTAAAGGTGATGATGCTCCAAGGAGGGAGATTGCTAGTATAGTGGCTGGAATGGCGAACCCGAGCACAAGGAGATGAGAAATGAGGTGCGTTTTAGAAACCTTTCCCCATCACACGGTGTACCATCTTCTGGGTTTCTCATGCATGTTTTCGATGTAGGAAGATGCCCTTGAACCTGGAGATTTGGGACCCATGCGATGGGTACCACACAGTATTACTTTAAAGGGTCTGCGTTTGCTCACCCAACCTCACCAAACCTCTCAGCCCCAAGAGTGTCCACCCTTATGTCTCATCCAGCTGTGTGTCTAGATATGTTCAATCCAGGTTGCATCACAGCCCCTGAACGCATTGTGTAAGAATTTCTCTCTCTTTCACTGTCTTTGTTTCATGGGTTTTTCAAAGTAATTTATTTTTATAATGGGGTTTAGCTGCTTTTCACTGCTGTGTTTATGCCGCTTACACCCACTTGACACACTAACAGAGAGATATCAATACATAGCTTTTAAGATTATTACTAGTCAGATATATTCTTGTGCGGTGAATAGGGCGTGTTGAGTCCAGTTCTCTGAGCAAGGAGTAGGTCTTGTCTATTACATATTGGGTTTATGGAACGGTATCTGAGCTAATTTGAAACCCTTGTTTTATGTATCACCCCACCTCACCTTTCCCGTTAAGCAGCCATAGTGTGTTTTCTGCATGTGTGACTCTGTTCTGTTTTGTAATTCAGTTCAAGTGTAACGGTTTTTACATTCCCTCTATAAGTGATACCTTATGAGAAGTGTCCTTTTCTGTGTGACTTATTTCACTTGGAGTCGTCGTACCTAAATCCACTCATCATGCTGCTACTAGCCTTATGACATTGATTTCACGGCTGAGTGATATTCCATTGTACATAAGGACCACAACTTCTTTATCCATTTTTCTCTTTCCTGGGATATTGAAGGTGGAATGAAGTGGAGGTCCTTGTCAACAGAGCAGCCCTAAACTTTGGGGTGCTTGTGTCTTGCTGATTTTTAATTTTCCCAATTTATACCCCCATGAGTGGAAGTGCCCTATGCTCTCTAAGCTTTGCTTTTTAGACGTTTCAGGACTCACCGTACACTTCTCCAGAGTGGCTGTTGACAATTTACATCCCGCCCATCAGTGTAGCAAGGCTCCCATTTCTCCATGGCCTGTCCTGCATTTTTGGTTTTGAGACTTTTTTCAGCATGGCCCTTTTGACCGATGGGAAGCGAGACATCTTTGTAGCGCTGATTTGCCTTTCCAGGTTGCTTGGTTGGCCAAAAAGGGCGTATGCGTTTTTTCCTGAATATATTCAGGAAAAAACGCATACGCCCTTTTTGGCCAAGGGCATCATTGTCAACGTTTTGCCGCTTTTCATGTGCTTTAAAGGCGATTCGAATCTACCTCCTGAAATCTGTTTCCTGCAATTCTGCCTTGATTTCAAATCCTCTTCTTTGCCTTCCCTCAATATATTTGTGGACGAGAGTTATCATTTCTAACTCTGCAGGTTTGTGAATTGCAGTGCCCTGAACCTCCATTTTACAACTCGCGTTTTTGGGAGATGGCCGCAAAAGCGCAGGATGGCTTCAGGCCCTGTTCTTGTTCCGGGGGGCAGGCTGAGCCTGTGGTTAATTCTTCTTCCTGATGGGAAAATAGAGTGACCTGTGCCTGTGCCAACACCAAGAGCTAGTCTTTCATTGGTTCCACGTCTTCCCGTTCATCCTCAGGACAAATTGCAACCTGTACGGAACAGGAGGTTAAAGGTGATGATGCTCCAAGGAGGGAGATTGCTAGTAAAGTGGCTGGAATGGCGAACCCGAGCACAAGGAGATGAGAAATGAGGTGCGTTTTAGAAACCTTTCCCCATCACACGGTGTACCATCTTCTGGGTTTCTCATGCATGTTTTCGATGTAGGAAGATGCCCTTGAACCTGGAGATTTGGGACCCATGCGATGGGTACCACACAGTATTACTTTAAAGGGTCTGCGTTTGCTCACCCAACCTCACCAAACCTCTCAGCCGCAACAGTGTCCACCCTTATGTCTCATCCAGCTGTGGGTCTAGATATGGTCAATCCAGGTTGCATCACAGCCCCTGAACGCATTGTGTAAGAATTTCGCTCTCTTTCACTGTCTTTGTTTCATGGGTTTTTCAAAGTAATTTATTTTTATAATGGGGTTTAGCTGCTTTTCACTGCTGTGTTTATGCCGCTTTACACCCACTTGACACACTAACAGAGAGATATCAATACATAGCTTTTAAGATTATTACTAGTCAGATATATTCTTGTGCGGTGAATAGGGCGTGTTGAGTCCAGTTCTCTGAGCAAGGAGTAGGTCTTGTCTATTACATATTGGGTTTATGGAACGGTATCTGAGCTAATTTGAAACCCTTGTTTTATGTATCACCCCACCTCACCTTTCCCGTTAAGCAGCCATAGTGTGTTTTCTGCATGTGTGACTCTGTTCTGTTTTGTAATTCAGTTCAAGTGTAACGGTTTTTACATTCCCTCTATAAGTGATACCTTATGAGAAGTGTCCTTTGCTGTGTGACTTATTTCACTTAGAATCGTCGTACCTAAATCCACTCATCATGCTGCTACTTGCCTTATGACATTGATTTCATGGCTGAGTGATATTCCATTGTACATAAGGACCACAACTTCTTTATCCATTTTTCTCTTTCCTGGGATATTGAAGGTGGAATGAAGTGGAGGTCCTTGTCAACAGAGCAGTCCTAAACTTTGGGGTGCTTGTGTCTTGCTGAATTTTAATTTTCCCAATTTATACCCCCATGAGTGGAAGTGCCCTATGCTCTCTAAGCTTTGCTTTTCAGACGTTTCAGGACTCACCGTACACTTCTCCAGAGTGGCTGTTGACAATTTACATCCCGCCCATCAGTGTAGCAAGGCTCCCATTTCTCCATGGCCTGTCCTGCATTTCTGGTTTTGACACTTTTTTCAGCATGGCCCTTTTGACCGATGGGAAGCGAGACATCTTTGTAGCGCTGATTTGCCTTTCCAGGTTGCTTGGTTGGCCAAAAAGGGCGTATGCGTTTTTTCCTGAATATATTCAGGAAAAAACGCATACGCCCTTTTTGGCCAAGGGCATCATTGTCAACGTTTTGCCGCTTTTCATGTGCTTTAAAGGCGATTCGAATCTACCTCCTGAAATCTGTTTCCTGCAATTCTGCCTTGATTTCAAATCCTCTTCTTTGCCTTCCCTCAATATATTTGTGGATGAGAGTTATCATTTATAACTCTGCAGGTTTGTGAATTGCAGTGCCCTGAACCTCCATTTTGCAACTCGCTTTTTAGGGAGCTGGCCGCAAAAGCGCAGGATGCCTTCAGGCCCTGTTCTGGTTCCGGGGGCATGCTGAGCCTGTGGTTAATTCTTCTTCCTGATGGGAAAATAGAGTGACCTGTGCCTGTCCCAACACCAAGAGCTAGTCTCTCATTGGTTCCACGTCTTCCCGTTCACCCTCAGGACAAATTGCAACCTGTACGGAGAAGGAGGTTAAAGGTGCTGATTCTCCAAGTAGGCAGATTGTTAGTAAAGCGGCTGGAATAGCGAACCCGGGCACAAGGAGATGAGAAATGAGGTGCGTTTTAGAAACCTTTCCACATCACACGGTGTACCATCTTCTGGGTTTTTCATGCATGTTTTCGATGTAGGAAGATGCCCTTGAACCTGGCGATTTGGGACCCATGCGATGGGTACCATGCAGTATTACTTGAAAGGGTCTGCGTTTGCTCACCCAACCTCACCAAACCTCTCAGCCCCAAGAGTGTCCACCCTTATGTCTCATCCAGCTGTGGGTCTAGATATGGTCAATCCAGGTTGCATCACAGCCCGTGAACGCATTGTGTAAGAATTTCTCTCTCTTTCACTGTCTTTGTTTCATGGGTTTTTCAAAGTAATTTATTTTTATAATGGGGTTTAGCTGCTTTTCACTGCTGTGTTTATGCCGCTTTACACCCACTTGACACACTAACAGAGAGATATCAATACATAGGTTTTAAGATTATTACTAGTCAGATATATTCTTGTGCGGTGAATAGGGCGTGTTGAGTCCAGTTCTCTGAGCAAGGAGTAGGTCTTGTCTATTACATATTGGTTTTATGGAACGGTATCTGAGCTAATTTGAAACCCTTGTTTTATGTATCACCCCACCTCACCTTTCCCGTTAAGCAGCCATAGTGTGTTTTCTGCATGTGTGACTCTGTTCTGTTTTGTAATTCAGTTCAAGTGTAACGGTTTTTACATTCCCTCTATCAGTGATACCTTATGAGAAGTGTCCTTTTCTGTGTGACTTATTTCACTTAGAATCGTCGTACCTAAATCCACTCATCATGCTGCTACTAGCCTTATGACATTGATTTCATGGCTGAGTGATATTCCATTGTACATAAGGACCACAACTTCTTTATCCATTTTTCTCTTTCCTGGGATATTGAAGGTGGAATGAAGTGGAGGTCCTTGTCAACAGAGCAGCCGTAAACTGTGGGGTGCTTGTGTCTTGCTGATTTTTCATTTTCCCAATTTATAACCCCATGAGTGGAAGTGCCCTATGCTCTCTAAGCTTTGCTTTTTAGACGTTTCAGGACTCACCGTACACTTCTCCAGAGTGGCTGTTGACAATTTACATCCCGCCCATCAGTGTAGCAAGGCTCCCATTTCTCCATGGCCTGTCCTGCATTTCTGGTGTTGACACTTTTTTCAGCATGGCCCTTTTGACCGATGGGAAGCGAGACATCTTTGTAGCGCTGATTTGCCTTTCCAGGTTGCTTGGTTGGCCAAAAAGGGCGTATGCGTTTTTTCCTGAATATATTCAGGAAAAAACGCATACGCCCTTTTTGGCCAAGGGCATCATTGTCAACGTTTTGCCGCTTTTCATGTGCTTTAAAGGCGATTCGAATCTACCTCCTGAAATCTGTTTCCTGCAATTCTGCCTTGATTTCAAATCCTCTTCTTTGCCTTCCCTCAATATATTTGTGGATGAGAGTTATCATTTATAAGTCTGCAGGTTTGTGAATTGCAGTGCCCTGAACCTCCATTTTACAACTCGCTTTTTAGGGAGCTGGCCGCAAAAGCGCAGGATGGCTTCAGGCCCTGTTCTGGTTCCGGGGGCAGGCTGAGCCTGTGGTTAATTCTTCTTCCTGATGGGAAAATAGAGTGACCTGTGCCTGTCCCAACACCAAGAGCTAGTCTTTCATTGGTTCCACGTCTTCCCGTTCATCCTCAGGACAAATTGCAACCTGTACGGAACAGGAGGTTAAAGGTGCTGATGCTCCAAGGAGGGAGATTGCTAGTAAAGTGGCTGGAATGGCGAACCCGGGCACAAGAAGATGAGAAATGAGGTGCGTTTTAGAAACCTTTCCCCATCACACGGTGTACCATCTTCTGGGTATCTCATGCATGTTTTCGATGTAGGAAGATGCCCTGGAACCTGGAGATTTGGGACCCATGCGATGGGTACCCCGCAGTATTACTTTAAAGGGTCTGCGTTTGCTCACCCAACCTCACCAAACCTCTCAGCCGCAACAGTGTCCACCCTTATGTCTCATCCAGCTGTGGGTCTAGATATGGTCAATCCAGGTTGCATCACAGCCCCTGAACGCATTGTGTAAGAATTTCTCTCTCTTTCACTGTCTTTGTTTCATGGGTTTTTCAAAGTAATTTATTTTTATAATGGGGTTTAGCTGCTTTTCACTGCTGTGTTTATGCCGCTTTTTACCCACTTGACACACTAACAGAGAGATATCAATACATAGGTTTTAAGATTATTACTAGTCAGATATATTCTTGTGCGGTGAATAGGGCGTGTTGAGTCCAGTTCTCTGAGCAAGGAGTAGGTCTTGTCTATTACATATTGGGTTTATGGAACGGTATCTGAGCTAATTTGAAACCCTTGTTTTATGTATCACCCCACCTCACCTTTCCCGTTAAGCAGCCATAGTGTGTTTTCTGCATGTGTGACTCTGTTCTGTTTTGTAATTCAGTTCAAGTGTAACGGTTTTTACATTCCCTCTATAAGTGATACCTTATGAGAAGTGTCCTTTTCTGTGTGACTTATTTCACTTAGAGTCGTCGTACCTAAATCCACTCATCATGCTGCTACTAGCCTTATGACATTGATTTCACGGCTGAGTGATATTCCATTGTACATAAGGACCACAACTTCTTTATCCATTTTTCTCTTTCCTGGGATATTGAAGGTGGAATGAAGTGGAGGTCCTTGTCAACAGAGCAGCCCTAAACTTTGGGGTGCTTGTGTCTTGCTGATTTTTCATTTTCCCAATTTATACCCCCATGAGTGGAATTGCCCTATGCTCTCTAAGCTTTGCTTTTTAGACGTTTCAGGACTCACCGTACACTTCTCCAGAGTGGCTGTTGACAATTTACATCCCGCCCATCAGTGTAGCAAGGCTCCCATTTCTCCATGGCCTGTCCTGCGTTTCTGGTTTTGACACTTTTTTCAGCATGGCCCTTTTGACCGATGGGAAGCGAGACATCTTTGTAGCGCTGATTTGCCTTTCCAGGTTGCTTGGTTGGCCAAAAAGGGCGTATGCGTTTTTTCCTGAATATATTCAGGAAAAAACGCATACGCCCTTTTTGGCCAAGGGCATCATTGTCAACGTTTTGCCGCTTTTCATGTGCTTTAAAGGCGATTCGAATCTACCTCCTGAAATCTGTTTCCTGCAATTCTGCCTTGATTTCAAATCCTCTTCTTTCACTTCCCTCAATATATTTGTGGATGAGAGTTATCATTTATAACTCTGCAGGTTTGTGAATTGCAGTGCCCTGAACCTCCATTTTACAACTCGCTTTTTAGGGAGCTGGCCGCAAAAGCGCAGGATGGCTTCAGGCCCTGTTCTGGTTCCGGGGGGCAGGCTGAGCCTGTGGTTAATTCTTCTTCCTGATGGGAAAATAGAGTGACCTGTGCCTGTCCCAACACCAAGAGCTAGTCTTTCATTGGTTCCACGTCTTCCCGTTCATCCTCAGTACAAATTGCAACCTGTACGGAACAGGAGGTTAAAGGTGCTGATGCTCCAAGGAGGGAGATTGCTAGTAAAGTGGCTGGAATGGCGAACCCGGGCACAAGCAGATGAGAAATGAGGTGCGTTTCAGAAACCTTTCCCCATCACACGGTGTACCATCTTCTGGGTATCTCATGCATGTTTTCGATGTAGGAAGATTGCCCTTGAACCTGGAGATTTGGGACCCATGCGATGGGTACCACGCAGTATTACTTTAAAGGGTCTGCGTTTGCTCACCCAACCTCACCAAACCTCTCAGCCGCAACAGTGTCCACCCTTATGTCTCATCCAGCTGTGGGTCTAGATATGGTCAATCCAGGTTGCATCACAGCCCCTGAACGCATTGTGTAAGAATTTCTCTCTCTTTCACTGTCTTTGTTTCATGGGTTTTTCAAAGTAATTTATTTTTATAATGGGGTTTAGCTGCTTTTCACTGCTGTGTTTATGCCGCTTTACACCCACTTGACACACTAACAGAGAGATATCAATACATAGGTTTTAAGATTATTACTAGTCAGATATATTCTTGTGCGGTGAATAGGGCGTGTTGAGTCCAGTTCTCTGAGCAAGGAGTAGGTCTTGTCTATTACATATTGGTTTTATGGAACGGTATCTGAGCTAATTTGAAACCCTTGTTTTATGTATCACCCCACCTCACCTTTCCCGTTAAGCAGCCATAGTGTGTTTTCTGCATGTGTGACTCTGTTCTGTTTTGTAATTCAGTTCAAGTGTAACGGTTTTTACATTCCCTCTATCAGTGATACCTTATGAGAAGTGTCCTTTTCTGTGTGACTTATTTCACTTAGAATCGTCGTACCTAAATCCACTCATCATGCTGCTACTAGCCTTATGACATTGATTTCATGGCTGAGTGATATTCCATTGTACATAAGGACCACAACTTCTTTATCCATTTTTCTCTTTCCTGGGATATTGAAGGTGGAATGAAGTGGAGGTCCTTGTCAACAGAGCAGCCCTAAACTTTGGGGTGCTTGTGTCTTGCTGATTTTTAATTTTCCCAATTTATACCCCCATGAGTGGAAGTGCCCTATGCTCCCTAAGCTTTGCTTTTTAGACGTTTCAGGACTCACCGTACACTTCTCCAGAGTGGCTGTTGACAATTTACATCCCGCCCATCAGTGTAGCAAGGCTCCCATTTCTCCATGGCCTGTCCTGCATTTCTGGTTTTGACACTTTTTTCAGCATGGCCCTTTTGACCGATGGGAAGCGAGACATCTTTGTAGCGCTGATTTGCCTTTCCAGGTTGCTTGGTTGGCCAAAAAGGGCGTATGCGTTTTTTCCTGAATATATTCAGGAAAAAACGCATACGCCCTTTTTGGCCAAGGGCATCATTGTCAACGTTTTGCCGCTTTTCATGTGCTTTAAAGGCGATTCGAATCTACCTCCTGAAATCTGTTTCCTGCAATTCTGCCTTGATTTCAAATCCTCTTCTTTGCCTTCCCTCAATATATTTGTGGATGAGAGTTATCATTTATAAGTCTGCAGGTTTGTGAATTGCAGTGCCCTGAACCTCCATTTTACAACTCGCTTTTTAGGGAGCTGGCCGCAAAAGCGCAGGATGGCTTCAGGCCCTGTTCTGGTTCCGGGGGGCAGGCTGAGCCTGTGGTTAATTCTTCTTCCTGATGGGAAAATAGAGTGACCTGTGCCTGTCCCAACACCAAGAGCTAGTCTTTCATTGGTTCCACGTCTTCCCGTTCATCCTCAGTACAAATTGCAACCTGTACGGAACAGGAGGTTAAAGGTGCTGATGCTCCAAGGAGGGAGATTGCTAGTTAAGTGGCTGGAATGGCGAACCCGGGCACATGCAGATGAGAAATGAGGTGCGTTTTAGAAACCTTTCCCCATCACACGGTGTACCATCTTCTGGGTATCTCATGCATGTTTTCGATGTAGGAAGATGCCCTGGAACCTGGAGATTTGGGACCCATGCGATGGGTACCACGCAGTATTACTTTAAAGGGTCTGCGTTTGCTCACCCAACCTCACCAAACCTCTCAGCCGCAACAGTGTCCACCCTTATGTCTCATCCAGCTGTGGGTCTAGATATGGTCAATCCAGGTTGCATCACAGCCCCTGAACGCATTGTGTAAGAATTTCGCTCTCTTTCACTGTCTTTGTTTCATGGGTTTTTCAAAGTAATTTATTTTTATAATGGGGTTTAGCTGCTTTTCACTGCTGTGTTTATGCCGCTTTTTACCCACTTGACACACTAACAGAGAGATATCAATACATAGGTTTTAAGATTATTACTAGTCAGATATATTCTTGTGCGGTGAATAGGGCGTGTTGAGTCCAGTTCTCTGAGCAAGGAGTAGGTCTTGTCTATTACATATTGGGTTTATGGAACGGTATCTGAGCTAATTTGAAACCCTTGTTTTATGTATCACCCCACCTCACCTTTCCCGTTAAGCAGCCATAGTGTGTTTTCTGCATGTGTGACTCTGTTCTGTTTTGTAATTCAGTTCAAGTGTAACGGTTTTTACATTCCCTCTATAAGTGATACCTTATGAGAAGTGTCCTTTGCTGTGTGACTTATTTCACTTAGAGTCGTCGTACCTAAATCCACTCATCATGCTGCTACTAGCCTTATGACATTGATTTCACGGCTGAGTGATATTCCATTGTACATAAGGACCACAACTTCTTTATCCATTTTTCTCTTTCCTGGGATATTGAAGGTGGAATGAAGTGGAGGTCCTTGTCAACAGAGCAGCCCTCAACTTTGGGGTGCTTGTGTCTTGCTGATTTTTAATTTTCCCAATTTATACCCCCATGAGTGGAAGTGCCCTATGCTCTCTAAGCTTTGCTTTTCAGACGTTTCAGGACTCACCGTACACTTCTCCAGAGTGGCTGTTGACAATTTACATCCCGCCCATCAGTGTAGCAAGGCTCCCATTTCTCCATGGCCTGTCCTGCATTTCTGGTTTTGACACTTTTTTCAGCATGGCCCTTTTGACCAATGGGAAGCGAGACATCTTTGTAGCGCTGATTTGCCTTTCCAGGTTGCTTGGTTGGCCAAAAAGGGCGTATGCGTTTTTTCCTGAATATATTCAGGAAAAAACGCATACGCCCTTTTTGGCCAAGGGCATCATTGTCAACGTTTTGCCGCTTTTCATGTGCTTTAAAGGCGATTCGAATCTACCTCCTGAAATCTGTTTCCTGCAATTCTGCCTTGATTTCAAATCCTCTTCTTTGCCTTCCCTCAATATATTTGTGGATGAGAGTTATCATTTATAACTCTGCAGGTTTGTGAATTGCAGTGCCCTGAACCTCCAATTTACAACTCGCTTTTTAGGGAGCTGGCCGCAAAAGCGCAGGATGGCTTCAGGCCCTGTTCTGGTTCCGGGGGGCAGGCGGAGCCTGTGGTTAATTATTCTTCCTGATGGGAAAATAGAGTGACCTGTGCCTGTCCCAACACCAAGAGCTAGTCTTTCATTGGTTCCACGTCTTCCCGTTCATCCTCAGTACAAATTGCAACCTCTACGGAACAGGAGGTTAAAGGTGCTGATGCTCCAAGGAGGGAGATTGCTAGTAAAGTGGCTGGAATGGCGAACCCGGGCACAAGCAGATGAGAAATGAGGTGCGTTTTAGAAACCTTTCCCCATCACACGGTGTACCATCTTCTGGGTATCTCATGCATGTTTTCGATGTAGGAAGATGCCCTTGAACCTGGAGATTTGGGACCCATGCGATGGGTACCACGCAGTATTACTTTAAAGGGTGTGCGTTTGCTCACCCAACCTCACCAAACCTCTCAGCCGCAACAGTGTCCACCCTTATGTCTCATCCAGCTGTGGGTCTAGATATGGTCAATCCAGGTTGCATCACAGCCCCTGAACGCATTGTGTAAGAATTTCGCTCTCTTTCACTGTCTTTGTTTCACGGGTTTTTCAAAGTAATTTATTTTTATAATGGGGTTTAGCTGCTTTTCACTGCTGTGTTTATGCGGCTTTTTACCCACTTGACACACTAACAGAGAGATATCAATACATAGGTTTTAAGATTATTACTAGTCAGATATATTCTTGTGCGGTGAATAGGGCGTGTTGAGTCCAGTTCTCTGAGCAAGGAGTAGGTCTTGTCTATTACATATTGGTTTTATGGAACGGTATCTGAGCTAATTTGAAACCCTTGTTTTATGTATCACCCCACCTCACCTTTCCCGTTAAGCAGCCATAGTGTGTTTTCTGCATGTGTGACTCTGTTCTGTTTTGTAATTCAGTTCAAGTGTAACGGTTTTTACATTCCCTCTATCAGTGATACCTTATGAGAAGTGTCCTTTTCTGTGTGACTTATTTCACTTAGAATCGTCGTACCTAAATCCACTCATCATGCTGCTACTAGCCTTATGACATTGATTTCATGGCTGAGTGATATTCCATTGTACATAAGGACCACAACTTCTTTATCCATTTTTCTCTTTCCTGGGATATTGAAGGTGGAATGAAGTGGAGGTCCTTGTCAACAGAGCAGCCCTAAACTTTGGGGTGCTTGTGTCTTGCTGATTTTTAATTTTCCCAATTTATACCCCCATGAGTGGAAGTGCCCTATGCTCCCTAAGCTTTGCTTTTTAGACGTTTCAGGACTCACCGTACACTTCTCCAGAGTGGCTGTTGACAATTTACATCCCGCCCATCAGTGTAGCAAGGCTCCCATTTCTCCATGGCCTGTCCTGCATTTCTGGTTTTGACACTTTTTTCAGCATGGCCCTTTTGACTGATGGGAAGCGAGACATCTTTGTAGCGCTGATTTGCCTTTCCAGGTTGCTTGGTTGGCCAAAAAGGGCGTATGCTTTTTTTCCTGAATATATTCAGGAAAAAACGCATACGCCCTTTATGGCCAAGGGCATCATTGTCAACGTTTTGCCGCTTTTCATGTGCTTTAAAGGCGATTCGAATCTACCTCCTGAAATCTGTTTCCTGCAATTCTGCCTTGATTTCAAATCCTCTTCTTTGCCTTCCCTCAATATATTTGTGGATGAGAGTTATCATTTATAACTCTGCAGGTTTGTGAATTGCAGTGCCCTGAACCTCCATTTTACAACTCGCTTTTTAGGGAGCTGGCAGCATATGCGCAGGCTGGCTTCAGCCCCTGTTCTGGTTCCGGGGGGCAGGCTGAGCCTGTGGTTAATTATTCTTCCTGATGGGAAAATAGAGTGACCTGTGCCTGTCCCAACACCAAGAGCTAGTCTTTCATTGGTTCCACGTCTTCCCGTTCATCCTCAGTACAAATTGCAACCTGTACGGAACAGGAGATTAAAGGTGCTGATGCTCCAAGGAGGGAGATTGCTAGTTAAGTGGCTGGAATGGCGAACCCGGGCACAAGCAGATGAGAAATGAGGTGCGTTTTAGAAACCTTTCCCCATCACACGGTGTACCATCTTCTGGGTATCTCATGCATGTTTTCGATGTAGGAAGATGCCCTGGAACCTGGAGATTTGGGACCCATGCGATGGGTACCACGCAGTATTACTTTAAAGGGTCTGCGTTTGCTCACCCAACCTCACCAAACCTCTCAGCCGCAACAGTGTCCACCCTTATGTCTCATCCAGCTGTGGGTCTAGATATGGTCAATCCAGGTTGCATCACAGCCCCTGAACGCATTGTGTAAGAATTTCGCTCTCTTTCACTGTCTTTGTTTCATGGGTTATTCAAAGTAATTTATTTTTATAATGGGGTTTAGCTGCTTTTCACTTCTGTGTTTATGCCGCTTTACACCCACTTGACACACCAACAGAGAGATATCTATACATAGGTTTTAAGATTATTACTAGTCAGATATATTCTTGTGCGGTGAATAGGGCGTGTTGAGTCCAGTTCTCTGAGCAAGGAGTAGGTCTTGTCTATTACATATTGGTTTTATGGAACGGTATCTGAGCTAATTTGAAACCCTTGTTTTATGTATCACCCCACCTCACCTTTCCCGTTAAGCAGCCATAGTGTGTTTTCTGCATGTGTGACTCTGTTCTGTTTTGTAATTCAGTTCAAGTGTAACGGTTTTTACATTCCCTCTATCAGTGATACCTTATGAGAAGTGTCCTTTTCTGTGTGACTTATTTCACTTAGAATCGTCGTACCTAAATCCACTCATCATGCTGCTACTAGCCTTATGACGTTGATTTCATGGTTGAGTGATATTCCATTGTACATAAGGACCACAACTTCTTTATCCATTTTTCTCTTTCCTGGGATATTGAAGGTGGAATGAAGTGGAGGTCCTTGTCAACAGAGCAGCCCTAAACTTTGGGGTGCTTGTGTCTTGCTGATTTTTAATTTTCCCAATTTATACCCCCATGAGTGGAAGTGCCCTATGCTCTCTAAGCTTTGCTTTTTAGACGTTTCAGGACTCACCGTACGCTTCTCCAGAGTGGCTGTTGACAATTTACATCCCGCCCATCAGTGTAGCAAGGCTCCCATTTCTCCATGGCCTGTCCTGCATTTCTGGTTTTGACACTTTTTTCAGCATGGCCCTTTTGACCGATGGGAAGCGAGACATCTTTGTAGCGCTGATTTGCCTTTCCAGGTTGCTTGGTTGGCCAAAAAGGGCTTATGCGTTTTTTCCTGAATATATTCAGGAAAAAACGCATACGCCCTTTTTGGCCAAGGGCATCATTGTCAACGTTTTGCCGCTTTTCATGTGCTTTAAAGGCGATTCGAATCTACCTCCTGAAATCTGTTTCCTGCAATTCTGCCTTGATTTCAAATCCTCTTCTTTGCCTTCCCTCAATATATTTGTGGACGAGAGTTATCATTTATAACTCTGCAGGTTTGTGAGTTGCAGTGCCCTGAACCTCCATTTTACAACTCGCGTTTTTGGGAGATGGCCGCAAAAGCGCACGATGGCTTCAGGCCCTGTTCTTGTTCCGGGGTGCAGGCTGAGCCTGTGGTTAATTTTTCTTCCTGATGGGAAAATAGAGTAACCTGTGCCTGTCCCAACACCAAGAGCTAGTCTCTCATTGGTTCCACGTCTTCCCGTTCATCCTCAGTACAAATTGCAACCTCTACGGAACAGGAGGTTAAAGGTGCTGATGCTCCAAGGAGGGAGATTGCTAGTAAAGTGGCTGGAATGGCAAACCCGGGCACAAGCAGATGAGAAATGAGGTGCGTTTTAGAAACCTTTCCCCATCACACGGTGTACCATCTTCTGGGTATCTCATGCATGTTTTCGATGTAGGAAGATGCCCTTGAACCTGGAGATTTGGGACCCATGCGATGGGTACCACGCAGTATTACTTTAAAGGGTGTGCGTTTGCTCACCCAACCTCACCAAACCTCTCAGCCGCAACAGTGTCCACCCTTATGTCTCATCCAGCTGTGGGTCTAGATATGGTCAATCCAGGTTGCATCACAGCCCCTGAACGCATTGTGTAAGAATTTCGCTCTCTTTCACTGTCTTTGTTTCACGGGTTTTTCAAAGTAATTTATTTTTATAATGGGGTTTAGCTGCTTTTCACTGCTGTGTTTATGCGGCTTTTTACCCACTTGACACACTAACAGAGAGATATCAATACATAGGTTTTAAGATTATTACTAGTCAGATATATTCTTGTGCGGTGAATAGGGCGTGTTGAGTCCAGTTCTCTGAGCAAGGAGTAGGTCTTGTCTATTACATATTGGTTTTATGGAACGGTATCTGAGCTAATTTGAAACCCTTGTTTTATGTATCACCCCACCTCACCTTTCCCGTTAAGCAGCCATAGTGTGTTTTCTGCATGTGTGACTCTGTTCTGTTTTGTAATTCAGTTCAAGTGTAACGGTTTTTACATTCCCTCTATCAGTGATACCTTATGAGAAGTGTCCTTTTCTGTGTGACTTATTTCACTTAGAATCGTCGTACCTAAATCCACTCATCATGCTGCTACTAGCCTTATGACATTGATTTCATGGCTGAGTGATATTCCATTGTACATAAGGACCACAACTTCTTTATCCATTTTTCTCTTTCCTGGGATATTGAAGGTGGAATGAAGTGGAGGTCCTTGTCAACAGAGCAGCCCTAAACTTTGGGGTGCTTGTGTCTTGCTGATTTTTAATTTTCCCAATTTATACCCCCATGAGTGGAAGTGCCCTATGCTCCCTAAGCTTTGCTTTTTAGACGTTTCAGGACTCACCGTACACTTCTCCAGAGTGGCTGTTGACAATTTACATCCCGCCCATCAGTGTAGCAAGGCTCCCATTTCTCCATGGCCTGTCCTGCATTTCTGGTTTTGACACTTTTTTCAGCATGGCCCTTTTGACTGATGGGAAGCGAGACATCTTTGTAGCGCTGATTTGCCTTTCCAGGTTGCTTGGTTGGCCAAAAAGGGCGTATGCTTTTTTTCCTGAATATATTCAGGAAAAAACGCATACGCCCTTTATGGCCAAGGGCATCATTGTCAACGTTTTGCCGCTTTTCATGTGCTTTAAAGGCGATTCGAATCTACCTCCTGAAATCTGTTTCCTGCAATTCTGCCTTGATTTCAAATCCTCTTCTTTGCCTTCCCTCAATATATTTGTGGATGAGAGTTATCATTTATAACTCTGCAGGTTTGTGAATTGCAGTGCCCTGAACCTCCATTTTACAACTCGCTTTTTAGGGAGCTCGCAGCATATGCGCAGGCTGGCTTCAGCCCCTGTTCTGGTTCCGGGGGGCAGGCTGAGCCTGTGGTTAATTATTCTTCCTGATGGGAAAATAGAGTGACCTGTGCCTGTCCCAACACCAAGAGCTAGTCTTTCATTGGTTCCACGTCTTCCCGTTCATCCTCAGTACAAATTGCAACCTGTACGGAACAGGAGATTAAAGGTGCTGATGCTCCAAGGAGGGAGATTGCTAGTTAAGTGGCTGGAATGGCGAACCCGGGCACAAGCAGATGAGAAATGAGGTGCGTTTTAGAAACCTTTCCCCATCACACGGTGTACCATCTTCTGGGTATCTCATGCATGTTTTCGATGTAGGAAGATGCCCTGGAACCTGGAGATTTGGGACCCATGCGATGGGTACCACGCAGTATTACTTTAAAGGGTCTGCGTTTGCTCACCCAACCTCACCAAACCTCTCAGCCGCAACAGTGTCCACCCTTATGTCTCATCCAGCTGTGGGTCTAGATATGGTCAATCCAGGTTGCATCACAGCCCCTGAACGCATTGTGTAAGAATTTCGCTCTCTTTCACTGTCTTTGTTTCATGGGTTATTCAAAGTAATTTATTTTTATAATGGGGTTTAGCTGCTTTTCACTTCTGTGTTTATGCCGCTTTACACCCACTTGACACACCAACAGAGAGATATCTATACATAGGTTTTAAGATTATTACTAGTCAGATATATTCTTGTGCGGTGAATAGGGCGTGTTGAGTCCAGTTCTCTGAGCAAGGAGTAGGTCTTGTCTATTACATATTGGTTTTATGGAACGGTATCTGAGCTAATTTGAAACCCTTGTTTTATGTATCACCCCACCTCACCTTTCCCGTTAAGCAGCCATAGTGTGTTTTCTGCATGTGTGACTCTGTTTTGTTTTGTAATTCAGTTCAAGTGTAACGGTTTTTACATTCCCTCTATCAGTGATACCTTATGAGAAGTGTCCTTTTCTGTGTGACTTATTTCACTTAGAATCGTCGTACCTAAATCCACTCATCATGCTGCTACTAGCCTTATGACATTGATTTCATGGCTGAGTGATATTCCATTGTACATAAGGACCACAACTTCTTTATCCATTTTTCTCTTTCCTGGGATATTGAAGGTGGAATGAAGTGGAGGTCCTTGTCAACAGAGCAGCCCTAAACTTTGGGGTGCTTGTGTCTTGCTGATTTTTAATTTTCCCAATTTATACCCCCATGAGTGGAAGTGCCCTATGCTCTCTAAGCTTTGCTTTTTAGACGTTTCAGGACTCACCGTACGCTTCTCCAGAGTGGCTGTTGACAATTTACATCCCGCCCATCAGTGTAGCAAGGCTCCCATTTCTCCATGGCCTGTCCTGCATTTCTGGTTTTGACACTTTTTTCAGCATGGCCCTTTTGACCGATGGGAAGCGAGACATCTTTGTAGCGCTGATTTGCCTTTCCAGGTTGCTTGGTTGGCCAAAAAGGGCTTATGCGTTTTTTCTGAATATATTCAGGAAAAAACGCATACGCCCTTTTTGGCCAAGGGCATCATTGTCAACGTTTTGCCGCTTTTCATGTGCTTTAAAGGCGATTCGAATCTACCTCCTGAAATCTGTTTCCTGCAATTCTGCCTTGATTTCAAATCCTCTTCTTTGCCTTCCCTCAATATATTTGTGGACGAGAGTTATCATTTATAACTCTGCAGGTTTGTGAATTGCAGTGCCCTGAACCTCCATTTTACAACTCGCGTTTTTGGGAGATGGCCGCAAAAGCGCACGATGGCTTCAGGCCCTGTTCTTGTTCCGGGGGCAGGCTGAGCCTGTGGTTAATTTTTCTTCCTGATGGGAAAATAGAGTAACCTGTGCCTGTCCCAACACCAAGAGCTAGTCTCTCATTGGTTTCACGTCTTCCCGTTCATCCTCAGGACAAATTGCAACCTGTACGGAACAGGAGGTTAAAGGTGATGATGCTCCAAGGAGGGAGATTGCTGGTAAAGTGGCTGGAATGGCGAACCCGAGCACAAGGAGATGAGAAATGAGGTGCGTTTTAGAAACCTTTCCCCATCACACGGTGTACCATCTTCTGGGTTTCTCATGCATGTTTTCGATGTAGGAAGATTCCCTTGAACCTAGAGATTTGGGACCCATGCGATGGGTACCACGCAGTATTACTTTAAAGGGTCTGCCTTTGCTCACCCAACCTCACCAAACCTCTCAGCCGCAACAGTGTTCACCCTTATGTCTCATCCAGCTGTGGGTCTAGATATGGTCAATCCAGGTTGCATCACAGCCCCTGAACGCATTGTGTAAGAATTTCGCTCTCTTTCACTGTCTTTGTTTCATGGGTTTTTCAAAGTAATTAATTTTTTAATGGGGTTTAGCTGCTTTTCACTGCTGTGTTTATGCCGCTTTACACCCACTTGACACACTAACAGAGAGATATCAATACATAGCTTTTAAGATTATTACTAGTCAGATATATTCTTGTGCGGTGAATAGGGCGTGTTGAGTCCAGTTCTCTGAGCAAGGAGTAGGTCTTGTCTATTACATATTGGGTTTATGGAACGGTATCTGAGCTAATTTGAAACCCTTGTTTTATGTATCACCCCACCTCACCTTTCCCGTTAAGCAGCCATAGTGTGTTTTCTGCATGTGTGACTCTGTTCTGTTTTGTAATTCAGTTCAAGTGTAACGGTTTTTACATTCCCTCTATAAGTGATACCTTCTGAGAAGTGTCCTTTTCTGTGTGACTTATTTCACTTAGAGTCGTCGTACCTAAATCCACTCATCATCCTGCTACTAGCCTTATGACATTGATTTCACGGCTGAGTGATATTCCATTGTACATAAGGACCACAACTTCTTTATCCATTTTTCTCTTTCCTGGGATATTGAAGGTGGAATGAAGTGGAGGTCCTTGTCAACAGAGCAGCCCTAAACTTTGGGGTGCTTGTGTCTTGCTGATTTTTAATTTTCCCAATTTATACCCCCATGAGTGGAAGTGCCCTATGCTCTCTAAGCTTTGCTTTTTAGACGTTTCAGGACTCACCGTACGCTTCTGCAGAGCGGCTGTTGACAATTTACATCCCGCCCATCAGTGTAGCAATGCTCCCATTTCTCCATGGCCTGTCCTGCATTTCTGGTTTTGACACTTTTTTCAGCATGGCCCTTTTGACCGATGGGAAGCGAGACATCTTTGTAGCGCTGATTTGCCTTTCCAGGTTGCTTGGTTGGCCAAAAAGGGCGTATGCGTTTTTTCCTGAATATATTCAGGAAAAAACGCATACGCCCTTTTTGGCCAAGGGCATCATTGTCAACGTTTTGCCGCTTTTCATGTGCTTTAAATGCGATTCGAATCTACCTCCTGAAATCTGTTTCCTGCAATTCTGCCTTGATTTCAAATCCTCTTCTTTGCCTTCCCTCAATATATTTGTGGACGAGAGTTATCATTTATAAGTCTGCAGGTTTGTGAATTGTAGTGCCCTGAACCTCCATTTTACAACTCGCTTTTTAGAGAGCTGGCCGCAATAGCGCAGGATGGCTTCAGGCCCTGTTTTGGTTCCGGGTGGCAGGCTGAGCCTGTGGTTAATTCTTCTTCCTGATGGGAAAATAGAGTGACCTGTGCCTGTCCCAACACCAAGAGCTAGTCTCTCATTGGTTCCACGTCTTCCAGTTCATCCTCAGGACAAATTGCAACCTGTACGGAACAGGAGGTTAAAGGTGCTGATGCTCCAAGTAGGGAGATTGCTAGTAAAGCGGCTGGAATAGCGAACCCGGCCACAAGGAGATGAGAAATGAGGTGCGTTTTAGAAACCTTTCCCCATCACACGGTGTACCATCTTCTGGGTTTCTCATGCATGTTTTCGATGTAGGAAGATGCCCTTGAACCTGGAGATTTGTGACCCATGCGATGGGTACCATGCAGTATTACTGTAAAGGGTCTGCGTTTGCTCACCCAACCTCACCAAACCTCTCAGCCCCAAGAGTGTCCACCCTTATGTCTCATCCAGCTGTGTGTCTAGATATGGTCAATCCAGGTTGCATCACAGCCCCTGAACGAATTGTGTAAGAATTTCGCTCTCTTTCACTGTCTTTGTTTCATGGGTTATTCAAAGTAATTTATTTTTATAATGGGGTTTAGCTGCTTTTCACTTCTGTGTTTATGCCGCTTTACACCCACTTGACACACTAACAGAGAGATATCTATACATAGGTTTTAAGATTATTACTAGTCAGATATATTCTTGTGCGGTGAATAGGGCGTGTTGAGTCCAGTTCTCTGAGCAAGGAGTAGGTCTTGTCTATTACATATTGGTTTTATGGAACGGTATCTGAGCTAATTTGAAACCCTTGTTTTATGTATCACCCCACCTCACCTTTCCCGTTAAGCAGCCATAGTGTGTTTTCTGCATGTGTGACTCTGTTCTGTTTTGTAATTCAGTTCAAGTGTAACGGTTTTTACATTCCCTCTATCAGTGATACCTTATGAGAAGTGTCCTTTTCTGTGTGACTTATTTCACTTAGAATCGTCGTACCTAAATCCACTCATCATGCTGCTACTAGCCTTATGACATTGATTTCATGGCTGAGTGATATTCCATTGTACATAAGGACCACAACTTCTTTATCCATTTTTCTCTTTCCTGGGATATTGAAGGTGGAATGAAGTGGAGGTCCTTGTCAACAGAGCAGCCCTAAACTTTGGGGTGCTTGTGTCTTGCTGATTTTTAATTTTCCCAATTTATACCCCCATGAGTGGAAGTGCCCTATGCTCTCTAAGCTTTGCTTTTTAGACGTTTCAGGACTCACCGTACGCTTCTCCAGAGTGGCTGTTGACAATTTACATCCCGCCCATCAGTGTAGCAAGGCTCCCATTTCTCCATGGCCTGTCCTGCATTTCTGGTTTTGACACTTTTTTCAGCATGGCCCTTTTGACCGATGGGAAGCGAGACATCTTTGTAGCGCTGATTTGCCTTTCCAGGTTGCTTGGTTGGCCAAAAAGGGCGTATGCGTTTTTTCCTGAATATATTCAGGAAAAAACGCATACGCCCTTTTTGGCCAAGGGCATCATTGTCAACGTTTTGCCGCTTTTCATGTGCTTTAAAGGCGATTCGAATCTACCTCCTGAAATCTGTTTCCTGCAATTCTGCCTTGATTTCAAATCCTCTTCTTTGCCTTCCCTCAATATATTTGTGGACGAGAGTTATCATTTATAACTCTGCAGGTTTGTGAATTGCAGTGCCCTGAACCTCCATTTTACAACTCGCGTTTTTGGGAGATGGCCGCAAAAGCGCACGATGGCTTCAGGCCCTGTTCTTGTTCCGGGGGCAGGCTGAGCCTGTGGTTAATTCTTCTTCCTGATGGGAAAATAGAGTGACCTGTGCCTGTCCCAACACCAAGAGATAGTCTCTCATTGGTTTCACGTCTTCCCGTTCATCCTCAGGACAAATTGCAACCTGTACGGAACAGGAGGTTAAAGGTGATGATGCTCCAAGGAGGGAGATTGCTAGTAAAGTGGCTGGAATGGCGAACCCGAGCACAAGGAGATGAGAAATGAGGTGCGTTTTAGAAACCTTTCCCCATCACACGGTGTACCATCTTCTGGGTTTCTCATGCATGTTTTCGATGTAGGAAGATTCCCTTGAACCTAGAGATTTGAGACCCATGCGATGGGTACCACGCAGTATTACTTTAAAGGGTCTGCGTTTGCTCACCCAACCTCACCAAACCTCTCAGCCGCAACAGTGTTCACCCTTATGTCTCATCCAGCTGTGGGTCTAGATATGGTCAATCCAGGTTGCATCACAGCCCCTGAACGCATTGTGTAAGAATTTCGCTCTCTTTCACTGTCTTTGTTTCATGGGTTTTTCAAAGTAATTTATTTTTATAATGGGGTTTAGCTGCTTTTCACTGCTGTGTTTATGCCGCTTTACACCCACTTGACACACTAACAGAGAGATATCAATACATAGCTTTTAAGATTATTACTAGTCAGATATATTCTTGTGCGGTGAATAGGGCGTGTTGAGTCCAGTTCTCTGAGCAAGGAGTAGGTCTTGTCTATTACATATTGGGTTTATGGAACGGTATCTGAGCTAATTTGAAACCCTTGTTTTATGTATCACCTCACCTCACCTTTCCCGTTAAGCAGCCATAGTGTGTTTTCTGCATGTGTGACTCTGTTCTGTTTTGTAATTCAGTTCAAGTGTAACGGTTTTTACATTCCCTCTATAAGTGATACCTTCTGAGAAGTGTCCTTTTCTGTGTGACTTATTTCACTTAGAGTCGTCGTACCTAAATCCACTCATCATCCTGCTACTAGCCTTATGACATTGATTTCACGGCTGAGTGATATTCCATTGTACATAAGGACCACAACTTCTTTATCCATTTTTCTCTTTCCTGGGATATTGAAGGTGGAATGAAGTGGAGGTCCTTGTCAACAGAGCAGCCCTAAACTTTGGGGTGCTTGTGTCTTGCTGATTTTTAATTTTCCCAATTTATACCCCCATGAGTGGAAGTGCCCTATGCTCTCTAAGCTTTGCTTTTTAGACGTTTCAGGACTCACCGTACACTTCTCCAGAGTGGCTGTTGACAATTTATATCCCGCCCATCAGTGTAGCAAGGCTCCCATTTCTCCATGGCCTGTCCTGCATTTTTGGTTTTGAGACTTTTTTCAGCATGGCCCTTTTGACCGATGGGAAGCGAGACATCTTTGTAGCGCTGATTTGCCTTTCCAGGTTGCTTGGTTGGCCAAAAAGGGCGTATGCGTTTTTTCCTGAATATATTCAGGAAAAAACGCATACGCCCTTTTTGGCCAAGGGCATCATTGTCAACGTTTTGCCGCTTTTCATGTGTTTTAAAGGAGCTTCGAATCTACCTCCTGAAATCTGTTTCCTGCAATTCTGCCTTGATTTCAAATCCTCTTCTTTGCCTTCCCTCAATATATTTGTGGACGAGAGTTATCATTTATAACTCTGCAGGTTTGTGAATTGCAGTGCCCTGAACCTCCATTTTACAACTCGCTTTTTAGGGAGCTGGCCGCAAAAGCGCAAGATGCCTTCAGGCCCTGTTCTGGTTCCGGGGGACAGGCTGAGCCTGTGGTTAATTCTTCTTCCTGATGGGAAAATAGAGTGACCTGTGCCTGTGCCAACACCAAGAGCTAGTCTCTCATTGGTTCCACGTCTTCCCGTTCATCCTCAGGACAAATTGCAACCTGTACGGAACAGGAGGTTAAAGGTGATGATGCTCCAAGGAGGGAGATTGCTAGTAAAGTGGCTGGAATGGCGAACCCGAGCACAAGGAGATGAGAAATGAGGTGCGTTTTAGAAACCTTTCCCCATCACACGGTGTACCATCTTCTGGGTTTCTCATGCATGTTTTCGATGTAGGAAGATGCCCTTGAACCTGGAGATTTGGGACCCATGCGATGGGTACCACACAGTATTACTTTAAAGGGTCTGCGTTTGCTCACCCAACCTCACCAAACCTCTCAGCCCCAAGAGTGTCCACCCTTATGTCTCATCCAGCTGTGTGTCTAGATATGGTCAATCCAGGTTGCATCACAGCCCCTGAACGAATTGTGTAAGTATTTCGCTCTCTTTCACTGTCTTTGTTTCATGGGTTATTCAAAGTAATTTATTTTTATAATGGGGTTTAGCTGCTTTTCACTTCTGTGTTTATGCCGCTTTACACCCACTTGACACACTAACAGAGAGATATCTATACATAGGTTTTAAGATTATTACTAGTCAGATATATTCTTGTGCGGTGAATAGGGCGTGTTGAGTCCAGTTCTCTGAGCAAGGAGTAGGTCTTGTCTATTACATATTGGGTTTATGGAACGGTATCTGAGCTAATTTGAAACCCTTGTTTTATGTATCACCCCACCTCACCTTTCCCGTGAAGCAGCCATAGTGTGTTTTCTGCATGTGTGACTCTGTTCTGTTTTGTAATTCAGTTCAAGTGTAACGGTTTTTACATTCCCTCTATCAGTGATACCTTATGAGAAGTGTCCTTTTCTGTGTGACTTATTTCACTTAGAATCGTCGTACCTAAATCCACTCATCATGCTGCTACTAGCCTTATGACAGTGATTTCATGGCTGAGTGATATTCCATTGTACATAAGGACCACAACTTCTTTATCCATTTTTCTCTTTCCTGGGATATTGAAGGTGGAATGAAGTGGAGGTCCTTGTCAACAGAGCAGCCCTAAACTTTGGGGTGCTTGTGTCTTGCTGATTTTTAATTTTCCCAATTTATACCTCCATGAGTGGAAGTGCCCTATGCTCTCTAAGCTTTGCTTTTTAGACGTTTCAGGACTCACCGTACGCTTCTCCAGAGTGGCTGTTGACAATTTACATCCCGCCCATCAGTGTAGCAAGGCTCCCATTTCTCCATGGCCTGTCCTGCATTTCTGGTTTTGACACTTTTTTCAGCATGGCCCTTTTGACCGATGGGAAGCGAGACATCTTTGTAGCGCTGATTTGCCTTTCCAGGTTGCTTGGTTGGCCAAAAAGGGCGTATGCGTTTTTTCCTGAATATATTCAGGAAAAAACGCATACGCCCTTTTTGGCCAAGGGCATCATTGTCAACGTTTTGCCGCTTTTCATGTGCTTTAAAGGCGATTCGAATCTACCTCCTGAAATCTGTTTCCTGCAATTCTGCCTTGATTTCAAATCCTCTTCGTTGCCTTCCCTCAATATATTTGTGGACGAGAGTTATCATTAATAACTCTGCAGGTTTGTGAATTGCAGTGCCCTGAACCTCCATTTTACAACTCGCGTTTTTGGGAGATGGCCGCAAAAGCGCACGATGGCTTCAGGCCCTGTACTTGTTCCGGGGCAGGCTGAGCCTGTGGTTAATTCTTCTTCCTGATGGGAAAATAGAGTGACCTGTGCCTGTCCCAACACCAAGAGATAGTCTCTCATTGGTTTCACGTCTTCCCGTTCATCCTCAGGACAAATTGCAACCTGTACGGAACAGGAGGTTAAAGGTGATGATGCTCCAAGGAGGGAGATTGCTAGTAAAGTGGCTGGAATGGCGAACCCGAGCACAAGGAGATGAGAAATGAGGTGCGTTTTAGAAACCTTTCCCCATCACACGGTGTACCATCTTCTGGGTTTCTCATGCATGTTTTCGATGTAGGAAGATGCCCTTGAACCTGGAGATTTGGGACCCATGCGATGGGTACCACACAGTATTACTTTAAAGGGTCTGCGTTTGCTCACCCAACCTCACCAAACCTCTCAGCCCCAAGAGTGTCCACCCTTATGTCTCATCCAGCTGTGTGTCTAGATATGGTCAATCCAGGTTGCATCACAGCCCCTGAACGAATTGTGTAAGAATTTCGCTCTCTTTCACTGTCTTTGTTTCATGGGTTATTCAAAGTAATTTATTTTTATAATGGGGTTTAGCTGCTTTTCACTTCTGTGTTTATGCCGCTTTACACCCACTTGACACACTAACAGAGAGATATCTATACATAGGTTTTAAGATTATTACTAGTCAGATATATTCTTGTGCGGTGAATAGGGCGTGTTGAGTCCAGTTCTCTGAGCAAGGAGTAGGTCTTGTCTATTACATATTGGTTTTATGGAACGGTATCTGAGCTAATTTGAAACCCTTGTTTTATGTATCACCCCACCTCACCTTTCCCGTTAAGCAGCCATAGTGTGTTTTCTGCATGTGTGACTCTGTTCTGTTTTGTAATTCAGTTCAAGTGTAACGGTTTTTACGTTCCCTCTATCAGTGATACCTTATGAGAAGTGTCCTTTTCTGTGTGACTTATTTCACTTAGAATCGTCGTACCTAAATCCACTCATCATGCTGCTACTAGCCTTATGACAGTGATTTCATGGCTGAGTGATATTCCATTGTACATAAGGACCACAACTTCTTTATCCATTTTTCTCTTTCCTGGGATATTGAAGGTGGAATGAAGTGGAGGTCCTTGTCAACAGAGCAGCCCTAAACTTTGGGGTGCTTGTGTCTTGCTGATTTTTAATTTTCCCAATTTATACCTCCATGAGTGGAAGTGCCCTATGCTCTCTAAGCTTTGCTTTTTAGACGTTTCAGGACTCACCGTACGCTTCTCCAGAGTGGCTGTTGACAATTTACATCCCGCCCATCAGTGTAGCAAGGCTCCCATTTCTCCATGGCCTGTCCTGCATTTCTGGTTTTGACACTTTTTTCAGCATGGCCCTTTTGACCGATGGGAAGCGAGACATCTTTGTAGCGCTGATTTGCCTTTCCAGGTTGCTTGGTTGGCCAAAAAGGGCGTATGCGTTTTTTCCTGAATATATTCAGGAAAAAACGCATACGCCCTTTTT
Source organism: Balaenoptera borealis (assembly GCF_965194805.1). Classification (NCBI taxonomy): domain Eukaryota; kingdom Metazoa; phylum Chordata; class Mammalia; order Artiodactyla; family Balaenopteridae; genus Balaenoptera; species Balaenoptera borealis. The sequence continues at coordinate 278,574 of NW_028123954.1, read as the reverse complement.
GGCCAAGGGCATCATTGTCAACGTTTTGCCGCTTTTCATGTGCTTTAAAGGCGATTCGAATCTACCTCCTGAAATCTGTTTCCTGCAATTCTGCCTTGATTTCAAATCCTCTTCTTTGCCTTCCCTCAATATATTTGTGGACGAGAGTTATCATTTATAACTCTGCAGGTTTGTGAATTGCAGTGCCCTGAACCTCCATTTTACAACTCGCGTTTTTGGGAGATGGCCGCAAAAGCGCACGATGGCTTCAGGCCCTGTACTTGTTCCGGGGGCAGGCTGAGCCTGTGGTTAATTCTTCTTCCTGATGGGAAAATAGAGTGACCTGTGCCTGTCCCAACACCAAGAGATAGTCTCTCATTGGTTTCACGTCTTCCCGTTCATCCTCAGGACAAATTGCAACCTGTACGGAACAGGAGGTTAAAGGTGATGATGCTCCAAGGAGGGAGATTGCTAGTAAAGTGGCTGGAATGGCGAACCCGAGCACAAGGAGATGAGAAATGAGGTGCGTTTTAGAAACCTTTGCCCATCACACGGTGTACCATCTTCTGGGTTTCTCATGCATGTTTTCGATGTAGGAAGATTCCCTTGAACCTAGAGATTTGGGACCCATGCGATGGGTACCACGCAGTATTACTTTAAAGGGTCTGCGTTTGCTCACCCAACCTCACCAAACCTCTCAGCCGCAACAGTGTTCACCCTTATGTCTCATCCAGCTGTGGGTCTAGATATGGTCAATCCAGGTTGCATCACAGCCCCTGAACGCATTGTGTAAGAATTTCGCTCTCTTTCACTGTCTTTGTTTCATGGGTTTTTCAAAGTAATTTATTTTTATAATGGGGTTTAGCTGCTTTTCACTGCTGTGTTTATGCCGCTTTACACCCACTTCACACACTAACAGAGAGATATCAATACATAGGTTTTAAGATTATTACTAGTCAGATATATTCTTGTGCGGTGAATAGGGCGTGTTGAGTCCAGTTCTCTGAGCAAGGAGTAGGTCTTGTCTATTACATATTGGTTTTATGGAACGGTATCTGAGCTAATTTGAAACCCTTGTTTTATGTATCACCCCACCTCACCTTTCCCGTTAAGCAGCCATAGTGTGTTTTCTGCATGTGTGACTCTGTTCTGTTTTGTAATTCAGTTCAAGTGTAACGGTTTTTACATTCCCTCTATCAGTGATACCTTATGAGAAGTGTCCTTTTCTGTGTGACTTATTTCACTTAGAATCGTCGTACCTAAATCCACTCATCATGCTGCTACTAGCCTTATGACAGTGATTTCATGGCTGAGTGATATTCCATTGTACATAAGGACCACAACTTCTTTATCCATTTTTCTCTTTCCTGGGATATTGAAGGTGGAATGAAGTGGAGGTCCTTGTCAACAGAGCAGCCCTAAACTTTGGGGTGCTTGTGTCTTGCTGATTTTTAATTTTCCCAATTTATACCTCCATGAGTGGAAGTGCCCTATGCTCTCTAAGCTTTGCTTTTTAGACGTTTCAGGACTCACCGTACGCTTCTCCAGAGTGGCTGTTGACAATTTACATCCCGCCCATCAGTGTAGCAAGGCTCCCATTTCTCCATGGCCTGTCCTGCATTTCTGGTTTTGACACTTTTTTCAGCATGGCCCTTTTGACCGATGGGAAGCGAGACATCTTTGTAGCGCTGATTTGCCTTTCCAGGTTGCTTGGTTGGCCAAAAAGGGCGTATGCGTTTTTTCCTGAATATATTCAGGAAAAAACGCATACGCCCTTTTTGGCCAAGGGCATCATTGTCAACGTTTTGCCGCTTTTCATGTGCTTTAAAGGCGATTCGAATCTACCTCCTGAAATCTGTTTCCTGCAATTCTGCCTTGATTTCAAATCCTCTTCTTTGCCTTCCCTCAATATATTTGTGGACGAGAGTTATCATTTATAAGTCTGCAGGTTTGTGAATTGCAGTGCCCTGAACCTCCATTTTACAACTCGCGTTTTTGGGAGATGGCCGCAAAAGCGCACGATGGCTTCAGGCCCTGTACTTGTTCCGGGGGCAGGCTGAGCCTGTGGTTAATTCTTCTTCCTGATGGGAAAATAGAGTGACCTGTGCCTGTCCCAACACCAAGAGATAGTCTCTCATTGGTTTCACGTCTTCCCGTTCATCCTCAGGACAAATTGCAACCTGTACGGAACAGGAGGTTAAAGGTGATGATGCTCCAAGGAGGGAGATTGCTAGTAAAGTGGCTGGAATGGCGAACCCGAGCACAAGGAGATGAGAAATGAGGTGCGTTTTAGAAACCTTTCCCCATCACACGGTGTACCATCTTCTGGGTTTCTCATGCATGTTTTCGATGTAGGAAGATTCCCTTGAACCTAGAGATTTGGGACCCATGCGATGGGTACCACGCAGTATTACTTTAAAGGGTCTGCGTTTGCTCACCCAACCTCACCAAACCTCTCAGCCGCAACAGTGTTCACCCTTATGTCTCATCCAGCTGTGGGTCTAGATATGGTCAATCCAGGTTGCATCACAGCCCCTGAACGCATTGTGTAAGAATTTCGCTCTCTTTCACTGTCTTTGTTTCATGGGTTTTTCAAAGTAATTTATTTTTATAATGGGGTTTAGCTGCTTTTCACTGCTGTGTTTATGCCGCTTTACACCCACTTCACACACTAACAGAGAGATATCAATACATAGGTTTTAAGATTATTACTAGTCAGATATATTCTTGTGCGGTGAATAGGGTGTGTTGAGTCCAGTTCTCTGAGCAAGGAGTAGGTCTTGTCTATTACATATTGGTTTTATGGAACGGTATCTGAGCTAATTTGAAACCCTTGTTTTATGTATCACCCCACCTCACCTTTCCCGTTAAGCAGCCATAGTGTGTTTTCTGCATGTGTGACTCTGTTCTGTTTTGTAATTCAGTTCAAGTGTAACGGTTTTTACATTCCCTCTATCAGTGATACCTTTTGAGAAGTGTCCTTTTCTGTGTGACTTATTTCACTTAGAATCGTCGTACCTAAATCCACTCATCATGCTGCTACTAGCCTTATGACATTGATTTCATGGCTGAGTGATATTCCATTGTACATAAGGACCACAACTTCTTTATCCATTTTTCTCTTTCCTGGGATATTGAAGGTGGAATGAAGTGGAGGTCCTTGTCAACAGAGCAGCCCTAAACTTTGGGGTGCTTGTTTCTTGCTGATTTTTAATTTTCCCAATTTATACCCCCATGAGTGGAAGTGCCCTATGCTCCCTAAGCTTTGCTTTTTAGACGTTTCAGGACTCACCGTACACTTCTCCAGAGTGGCTGTTGACAATTTACATCCCGCCCATCAGTGTAGCAAGGCTCCCATTTCTCCATGGCCTGTCCTGCATTTCTGGTTTTGACACTTTTTTCAGCATGGCCCTTTTGACTGATGGGAAGCGAGACATCTTTGTAGCGCTGATTTGCCTTTCCAGGTTGCTTGGTTGGCCAAAAAGGGCATATGCGTTTTTTCCTGAATATATTCAGGAAAAAACGCATACGCCCTTTTTGGCCAAGGGCATCATTGTCAACGTTTTGCCGCTTTTCATGTGCTTTAAAGGCGATTCGAACCTACCTCCTGAAATCTGTTTCCTGCAATTCTGCCTTGATTTCAAATCCTCTTCTTTGCCTTCCCTCAATATATTTGTGGATGAGAGTTATCATTTATAACTCTGCAGGTTTGTGAATTGCAGTGCCCTGAACCTCCATTTTACAACTCGCTTTTTAGGGAGCTGGCCGCAAAAGCGCAGGATGGCTTCAGGCCCTGTTCTGGTTCCGGGGGGCAGGCTGAGCCTGTGGTTAATTCTTCTTCCTGATGGGAAAATAGAGTGACCTGTGCCTGTCCCAACACCAAGAGCTAGTCTTTCATTGGTTCCACGTCTTCCCGTTCATCCTCAGTACAAATTGCAACCTGTACGGAACAGGAGGTTAAAGGTGCTGATGCTCCAAGGAGGGAGATTGCTAGTTAAGTGGCTGGAATGGCGAACCCGGGCACAAGCAGATGAGAAATGAGGTGCGTTTTAGAAACCTTTCCCCATCACACGGTGTACCATCTTCTGGGTATCTCATGCATGTTTTCGATGTAGGAAGATGCCCTGGAACCTGGAGATTTGGGACCCATGCGATGGGTACCACGCAGTATTACTTTAAAGGGTCTGCGTTTGCTCACCCAACCTCACCAAACCTCTCAGCCGCAACAGTGTCCACCCTTATGTCTCATCCAGCTGTGGGTCTAGATATGGTCAATCCAGGTTGCATCACAGCCCCTGAACGCATTGTGTAAGAATTTCTCTCTCTTTCACTGTCTTTGTTTCATGGGTTTTTCAAAGTAATTTATTTTTATAATGGGGTTTAGCTGCTTTTCACTGCTGTGTTTATGCCGCTTTTTACACACTTGACACACTAACAGAGAGATATCAATACATAGGTTTTAAGATTATTACTAGTCAGATATATTCTTGTGCGGTGAATAGGGCGTGTTGAGTCCAGTTCTCTGAGCAAGGAGTAGGTCTTGTCTATTACATATTGGGTTTATGGAACGGTATCTGAGCTAATTTGAAACCCTTGTTTTATGTATCACCCCACCTCACCTTTCCCGTTAAGCAGCCATAGTGTGTTTTCTGCATGTGTGACTCTGTTCTGTTTTGTAATTCAGTTCAAGTGTAACGGTTTTTACATTCCCTCTATAAGTGATACCTTATGAGAAGTGTCCTTTTCTGTGTGACTTATTTCACTTAGAGTCGTCGTACCTAAATCCACTCATCATGCTGCTACTAGCCTTATGACATTGATTTCACGGCTGAGTGATATTCCATTGTACATAAGGACCACAACTTCTTTATCCATTTTTCTCTTTCCTGGGATATTGAAGGTGGAATGAAGTGGAGGTCCTTGTCAACAGAGCAGCCCTAAACTTTGGGGTGCTTGTGTCTTGCTGATTTTTAATTTTCCCAATTTATACCCCCATGAGTGGAAGTGCCCTATGCTCTCTAAGCTTTGTTTTTTAGATGTTTCAGGACTCACCGTACACTTCTCCAGAGTGGCTGTTGGCAATTTACATCCCGCCCATCAGTGTAGCAAGGCTCCCATTTCTCCATGGCCTGTCCTGCATTTCTGGTTTTGACACTTTTTTCAGCATGGCCTTTTTAACCGATGGGAAGCGAGACATCTTTGTAGCGCTGATTTGCCTTTCCAGGTTGCTTGGTTGGCCAAAAAGGGCGTATGCGTTTTTTCCTGAATATATTCAGGAAAAAACGCATACGCCCTTTTTGGCCAAGGGCATCATTGTCAACGTTTTGCTGCTTTTCATGTGCTTTAAAGGCGATTCGAATCTACCTCCTGAAATCTGTTTCCTGCAATTCTGCCTTGATTTCAAATCCTCTTCGTTGCCTTCCCTCAATATATTTGTGGACGAGAGTTATCATTAATAACTCTGCAGGTTTGTGAATTGCAGTGCCCTGAACCTCCATTTTACAACTCGCGTTTTTGGGAGATGGCCGCAAAAGCGCAGGATGGCTTCAGGCCCTGTTCTTGTTCCGGGGGACAGGCTGAGCCTGTGGTTAATTCTTCTTCCTGATGGGAAAATAGAGTGACCTGTGCCTGTGCCAACACCAAGAGCTAGTCTCTCATTGGTTCCACGTCTTCCCGTTCATCCTCAGGACAAATTGCAACCTGTACGGAACAGGAGGTTAAAGGTGATGATGCTCCAAGGAGGGAGATTGCTAGTAAAGTGGCTGGAATGGCGAACCCGAGCACAAGGAGATGAGAAATGAGGTGCGTTTTAGAAACCTTTCCCCATCACACGGTGTACCATCTTCTGGGTTTCTCATGCATGTTTTCGATGTAGGAAGATGCCCTTGAACCTGGAGATTTGGGACCCATGCGATGGGTACCACACAGTATTACTTTAAAGGGTCTGCGTTTGCTCACCCAACCTCACCAAACCTCTCAGCCCCAAGAGTGTCCACCCTTATGTCTCATCCAGCTGTGTGTCTAGATATGGTCAATCCAGGTTGCATCACAGCCCCTGAACGAATTGTGTAAGTATTTCGCTCTCTTTCACTGTCTTTGTTTCATGGGTTATTCAAAGTAATTTATTTTTATAATGGGGTTTAGCTGCTTTTCACTTCTGTGTTTATGCCGCTTTACACCCACTTGACACACTAACAGAGAGATATCTATACATAGGTTTTAAGATTATTACTAGTCAGATATATTCTTGTGCGGTGAATAGGGCGTGTTGAGTCCAGTTCTCTGAGCAAGGAGTAGGTCTTGTCTATTACATATTGGTTTTATGGAACGGTATCTGAGCTAATTTGAAACCCTTGTTTTATGTATCACCCCACCTCACCTTTCCCGTGAAGCAGCCATAGTGTGTTTTCTGCATGTGTGACTCTGTTCTGTTTTGTAATTCAGTTCAAGTGTAACGGTTTTTACATTCCCTCTATCAGTGATACCTTATGAGAAGTGTCCTTTTCTGTGTGACTTATTTCACTTAGAATCGTCGTACCTAAATCCACTCATCATGCTGCTACTAGCCTTATGACAGTGATTTCATGGCTGAGTGATATTCCATTGTACATAAGGACCACAACTTCTTTATCCATTTTTCTCTTTCCTGGGATATTGAAGGTGGAATGAAGTGGAGGTCCTTGTCAACAGAGCAGCCCTAAACTTTGGGGTGCTTGTGTCTTGCTGATTTTTAATTTTCCCAATTTATACCTCCATGAGTGGAAGTGCCCTATGCTCTCTAAGCTTTGCTTTTTAGACGTTTCAGGACTCACCGTACGCTTCTCCAGAGTGGCTGTTGACAATTTACATCCCGCCCATCAGTGTAGCAAGGCTCCCATTTCTCCATGGCCTGTCCTGCATTTCTGGTTTTGACACTTTTTTCAGCATGGCCCTTTTGACCGATGGGAAGCGAGACATCTTTGTAGCGCTGATTTGCCTTTCCAGGTTGCTTGGTTGGCCAAAAAGGGCGTATGCGTTTTTTCCTGAATATATTCAGGAAAAAACGCATACGCCCTTTTTGGCCAAGGGCATCATTGTCAACGTTTTGCCGCTTTTCATGTGCTTTAAAGGCGATTCGAATCTACCTCCTGAAATCTGTTTCCTGCAATTCTGCCTTGATTTCAAATCCTCTTCGTTGCCTTCCCTCAATATATTTGTGGACGAGAGTTATCATTAATAACTCTGCAGGTTTGTGAATTGCAGTGCCCTGAACCTCCATTTTACAACTCGCGTTTTTGGGAGATGGCCGCAAAAGCGCAGGATGGCTTCAGGCCCTGTTCTTGTTCCGGGGGACAGGCTGAGCCTGTGGTTAATTCTTCTTCCTGATGGGAAAATAGAGTGACTTGTGCCTGTGCCAACACCAAGAGCTAGTCTCTCATTGGTTCCACGTCTTCCCGTTCATCCTCAGGACAAATTGCAACCTGTACGGAACAGGAGGTTAAAGGTGATGATGCTCCAAGGAGGGAGATTGCTAGTATAGTGGCTGGAATGGCGAACCCGAGCACAAGGAGATGAGAAATGAGGTGCGTTTTAGAAACCTTTCCCCATCACACGGTGTACCATCTTCTGGGTTTCTCATGCATGTTTTCGATGTAGGAAGATGCCCTTGAACCTGGAGATTTGGGACCCATGCGATGGGTACCACACAGTATTACTTTAAAGGGTCTGCGTTTGCTCACCCAACCTCACCAAACCTCTCAGCCCCAAGAGTGTCCACCCTTATGTCTCATCCAGCTGTGTGTCTAGATATGTTCAATCCAGGTTGCATCACAGCCCCTGAACGAATTGTGTAAGAATTTCGCTCTCTTTCACTGTCTTTGTTTCATGGGTTATTCAAAGTAATTTATTTTTATAATGGGGTTTAGCTGCTTTTCACTTCTGTGTTTATGCCGCTTTACACCCACTTGACACACTAACAGAGAGATATCTATACATAGGTTTTAAGATTATTACTAGTCAGATATATTCTTGTGCGGTGAATAGGGCGTGTTGAGTCCAGTTCTCTGAGCAAGGAGTAGGTCTTGTCTATTACATATTGGTTTTATGGAACGGTATCTGAGCTAATTTGAAACCCTTGTTTTATGTATCACCCCACCTCACCTTTCCCGTTAAGCAGCCATAGTGTGTTTTCTGCATGTGTGACTCTGTTCTGTTTTGTAATTCAGTTCAAGTGTAACGGTTTTTACATTCCCTCTATCAGTGATACCTTATGAGAAGTGTCCTTTTCTGTGTGACTTATTTCACTTAGAATCGTCGTACCTAAATCCACTCATCATGCTGCTACTAGCCTTATGACAGTGATTTCATGGCTGAGTGATATTCCATTGTACATAAGGACCACAACTTCTTTATCCATTTTTCTCTTTCCTGGGATATTGAAGGTGGAATGAAGTGGAGGTCCTTGTCAACAGAGCAGCCCTAAACTTTGGGGTGCTTGTGTCTTGCTGATTTTTAATTTTCCCAATTTATACCTCCATGAGTGGAAGTGCCCTATGCTCTCTAAGCTTTGCTTTTTAGACGTTTCAGGACTCACCGTACGCTTCTCCAGAGTGGCTGTTGACAATTTACATCCCGCCCATCAGTGTAGCAAGGCTCCCATTTCTCCATGGCCTGTCCTGCATTTCTGGTTTTGAGACTTTTTTCAGCATGGCCCTTTTGACCGATGGGAAGCGAGACATCTTTGTAGCGCTGATTTGCCTTTCCAGGTTGCTTGGTTGGCCAAAAAGGGCGTATGCGTTTTTTCCTGAATATATTCAGGAAAAAACGCATACGCCCTTTTTGGCCAAGGGCATCATTGTCAACGTTTTGCCGCTTTTCATGTGCTTTAAAGGCGATTCGAATCTACCTCCTGAAATCTGTTTCCTGCAATTCTGCCTTGATTTCAAATCCTCTTCTTTGCCTTCCCTCAATATATTTGTGGACGAGAGTTATCATTTATAACTCTGCAGGTTTGTGAATTGCAGTGCCCTGAACCTCCATTTTACAACTCGCGTTTTTGGGAGATGGCCGCAAAAGCGCACGATGGCTTCAGGCCCTGTACTTGTTTCGGGGCAGGCTGAGCCTGTGGTTAATTCTTCTTCCTGATGGGAAAATAGAGTGACCTGTGCCTGTCCCAACACCAAGAGATAGTCTCTCATTGGTTTCACGTCTTCCCGTTCATCCTCAGGACAAATTGCAACCTGTACGGAACAGGAGGTTAAAGGTGATGATGCTCCAAGGAGGGAGATTGCTAGTAAAGTGGCTGGAATGGCGAACCCGAGCACAAGGAGATGAGAAATGAGGTGCGTTTTAGAAACCTTTCCCCATCACACGGTGTACCATCTTCTGGGTTTCTCATGCATGTTTTCGATGTAGGAAGATGCCCTTGAACCTGGAGATTTGGGACCCATGCGATGGGTACCACACAGTATTACTTTAAAGGGTCTGCGTTTGCTCACCCAACCTCACCAAACCTCTCAGCCCCAAGAGTGTCCACCCTTATGTCTCATCCAGCTGTGTGTCTAGATATGGTCAATCCAGGTTGCATCACAGCCCCTGAACGAATTGTGTAAGAATTTCGCTCTCTTTCACTGTCTTTGTTTCATGGGTTATTCAAAGTAATTTATTTTTATAATGGGGTTTAGCTGCTTTTCACTTCTGTGTTTATGCCGCTTTACACCCACTTGACACACTAACAGAGAGATATCTATACATAGGTTTTAAGATTATTACTAGTCAGATATATTCTTGTGCGGTGAATAGGGCGTGTTGAGTCCAGTTCTCTGAGCAAGGAGTAGGTCTTGTCTATTACATATTGGTTTTATGGAACGGTATCTGAGCTAATTTGAAACCCTTGTTTTATGTATCACCCCACCTCACCTTTCCCGTTAAGCAGCCATAGTGTGTTTTCTGCATGTGTGACTCTGTTCTGTTTTGTAATTCAGTTCAAGTGTAACGGTTTTTACATTCCCTCTATCAGTGATACCTTATGAGAAGTGTCCTTTTCTGTGTGACTTATTTCACTTAGAATCGTCGTACCTAAATCCACTCATCATGCTGCTACTAGCCTTATGACAGTGATTTCATGGCTGAGTGATATTCCATTGTACATAAGGACCACAACTTCTTTATCCATTTTTCTCTTTCCTGGGATATTGAAGGTGGAATGAAGTGGAGGTCCTTGTCAACAGAGCAGCCCTAAACTTTGGGGTGCTTGTGTCTTGCTGATTTTTAATTTTCCCAATTTATACCTCCATGAGTGGAAGTGCCCTATGCTCTCTAAGCTTTGCTTTTTAGACGTTTCAGGACTCACCGTACGCTTCTCCAGAGTGGCTGTTGACAATTTACATCCCGCCCATCAGTGTAGCAAGGCTCCCATTTCTCCATGGCCTGTCCTGCATTTCTGGTTTTGACACTTTTTTCAGCATGGCCCTTTTGACCGATGGGAAGCGAGACATCTTTGTAGCGCTGATTTGCCTTTCCAGGTTGCTTGGTTGGCCAAAAAGGGCGTATGCGTTTTTTCCTGAATATATTCAGGAAAAAACGCATACGCCCTTTTTGGCCAAGGGCATCATTGTCAACGTTTTGCCGCTTTTCATGTGCTTTAAAGGCGATTCGAATCTACCTCCTGAAATCTGTTTCCTGCAATTCTGCCTTGATTTCAAATCCTCTTCTTTGCCTTCCCTCAATATATTTGTGGACGAGAGTTATCATTTATAACTCTGCAGGTTTGTGAATTGCAGTGCCCTGAACCTCCATTTTACAACTCGCGTTTTTGGGAGATGGCCGCAAAAGCGCACGATGGCTTCAGGCCCTGTACTTGTTCCGGGGGCAGGCTGAGCCTGTGGTTAATTCTTCTTCCTGATGGGAAAATAGAGTGACCTGTGCCTGTCCCAACACCAAGAGATAGTCTCTCATTGGTTTCACGTCTTCCCGTTCATCCTCAGGACAAATTGCAACCTGTACGGAACAGGAGGTTAAAGGTGATGATGCTCCAAGGAGGGAGATTGCTAGTAAAGTGGCTGGAATGGCGAACCCGAGCACAAGGAGATGAGAAATGAGGTGCGTTTTAGAAACCTTTCCCCATCACACGGTGTACCATCTTCTGGGTTTCTCATGCATGTTTTCGATGTAGGAAGATTCCCTTGAACCTAGAGATTTGGGACCCATGCGATGGGTACCACGCAGTATTACTTTAAAGGGTCTGCGTTTGCTCACCCAACCTCACCAAACCTCTCAGCCGCAACAGTGTTCACCCTTATGTCTCATCCAGCTGTGGGTCTAGATATGGTCAATCCAGGTTGCATCACAGCCCCTGAACGCATTGTGTAAGAATTTCGCTCTCTTTCACTGTCTTTGTTTCATGGGTTTTTCAAAGTAATTTATTTTTATAATGGGGTTTAGCTGCTTTTCACTGCTGTGTTTATGCCGCTTTACACCCACTTCACACACTAACAGAGAGATATCAATACATAGCTTTTAAGATTATTACTAGTCAGATATATTCTTGTGCGGTGAATAGGGCGTGTTGAGTCCAGTTCTCTGAGCAAGGAGTAGGTCTTGTCTATTACATATTGGGTTTATGGAACGGTATCTGAGCTAATTTGAAACCCTTGTTTTATGTATCACCCCACCTCACCTTTCCCGTTAAGCAGCCATAGTGTGTTTTCTGCATGTGTGACTCTGTTCTGTTTTGTAATTCAGTTCAAGTGTAACGGTTTTTACATTCCCTCTATAAGTGATACCTTCTGAGAAGTGTCCTTTTCTGTGTGACTTATTTCACTTAGAGTCGTCGTACCTAAATCCACTCATCATGCTGCTACTACCCTTATGACAGTGATTTCATGGCTGAGTGATATTCCATTGTACATAAGGACCACAACTTCTTTATCCATTTTTCTCTTTCCTGGGATATTGAAGGTGGAATGAAGTGGAGGTCCTTGTCAACAGAGCAGCCCTAAACTTTGGGGTGCTTGTGTCTTGCTGATTTTTCATTTTCCCAATTTATACCCCCATGAGTGGAAGTGCCCTATGCTCTCTAAGCTTTGCTTTTTAGACGTTTCAGGATTCACCGTACACTTCTCCAGAGTGGCTGTTGACAATTTACATCCCGCCCATCAGTGTAGCAAGGCTCCCATTTCTCCATGGCCTGTCCTGCGTTTCTGGTTTTGACACATTTTTCAGCATGGCCCTTTTGACCGATGGGAAGCGAGACATCTTTGTAGCGCTGATTTGCCTTTCCAGGTTGCTTGGTTGGCCAAAAAGGGCGTATGCGTTTTTTCCTGAATATATTCAGGAAAAAACGCATACGCCCTTTTTGGCCAAGGGCATCATTGTCAACGTTTTGCCGCTTTTCATGTGCTTTAAAGGCGATTCGAATCTACCTCCTGAAATCTGTTTCCTGCAATTCTGCTTTGATTTCAAATCCTCTTCTTTGCCTTCCCTCACTATATTTGTGGATGAGAGTTATCATTTATAAGTCTGCAGGTTTGTGAATTGCAGTGCCCTGAACCTCCATTTTATAACTCGCTTTTTAGGGAGCTGGCCGCAAAAGCGCAGGATGGCTTCAGGCCCTGTTCTGGTTCCGGGGGGCAGGCTGAGCCTATGGTTAATTTTTCTTCCTGATGGGAAAATAGAGTGACCTGTGCCTGTCCCAACACCAAGAGCTAGTCTTTCATTGGTTCCACGTATTCCCGTTCATCCTCAGTACAAATTGCAACCTGTACGGAACAGGAAGTTAAAGGTGCTGATGCTCCAAGGAGGGAGATTGCTAGTAAAGTGGCTGGAATGGCGAACCCGGGCACAAGCAGATGAGAAATGAGGTGCGTTTTAGAAACCTTTCCCCATCACACGGTGTACCATCTTCTGGGTATCTCATGCATGTTTTCGATGTAGGAAGATGCCCTTGAACCTGGAGATTTGGGACCCATGCGATGGGTACCACGCAGTATTACTTTAAAGGGTCTGCGTTTGCTCACCCAACCTCACCAAACCTCTCAGCCGCAACAGTGTTCACCCTTATGTCTCATCCAGCTGTGGGTCTAGATATGGTCAATCCAGGTTGCATCACAGCCCCTGAACGCATTGTGTAAGAATTTCGCTCTCTTTCACTGTCTTTGTTTCATGGGTTTTTCAAAGTAATTTATTTTTATAATGGGGTTTAGCTGCTTTTCACTGCTGTGTTTATGCCGCTTTACACCCACTTGACACACTAACAGAGAGATATCAATACATAGCTTTTAAGATTATTACTAGTCAGATATATTCTTGTGCGGTGAATAGGGCGTGTTGAGTCCAGTTCTCTGAGCAAGGAGTAGGTCTTGTCTATTACATATTGGGTTTATGGAACGGTATCTGAGCTAATTTGAAACCCTTGTTTTATGTATCACCCCACCTCACCTTTCCCGTTAAGCAGCCATAGTGTGTTTTCTGCATGTGTGACTCTGTTCTGTTTTGTAATTCAGTTCAAGTGTAACGGTTTTTACATTCCCTCTATAAGTGATACCTTATGAGAAGTGTCCTTTTCTGTGTGACTTATTTCACTTAGAGTCGTCGTACCTAAATCCACTCATCATGCTGCTACTACCCTTATGACAGTGATTTCATGGCTGAGTGATATTCCATTGTACATAAGGACCACAACTTCTTTATCCATTTTTCTCTTTCCTGGGATATTGAAGGTGGAATGAAGTGGAGGTCCTTGTCAACAGAGCAGCCCTAAACTTTGGGGTGCTTGTGTCTTGCTGATTTTTCATTTTCCCAATTTATACCCCCATGAGTGGAAGTGCCCTATGCTCTCTAAGCTTTGCTTTTTAGACGTTTCAGGACTCACCGTACGCTTCTGCAGAGTGGCTGTTGACAATTTACATCCCGCCCATCAGTGTAGCAATGCTCCCATTTCTCCATGGCCTTTCCTGCATTTCTGGTTTTGACACTTTTTTCAGCATGGCCCTTTTGACCGATGGGAAGCGAGACATCTTTGTAGCGCTGATTTGCCTTTCCAGGTTGCTTGGTTGGCCAAAAAGGGCGTATGCGTTTTTTCCTGAATATATTCAGGAAAAAACGCATACGCCCTTTTTGGCCAAGGGCATCATTGTCAACGTTTTGCCGCTTTTCATGTGCTTTAAAGGCGATTCGAATCTACCTCCTGAAATCTGTTTCCTGCAATTCTGCCTTGATTTCAAATCCTCTTCTTTGCCTTCCCTCAATATATTTGTGGACGAGAGTTATCATTTATAAGTCTGCAGGTTTGTGAATTGTAGTGCCCTGAACCTCCATTTTACAACTCGCTTTTTAGAGAGCTGGCCGCAATAGCGCAGGATGGCTTCAGGCCCTGTTCTCGTTCCGGGTGGCAGGCTGAGCCTGTGGTTAATTCTTCTTCCTGATGGGAAAATAGAGTGACCTGTGCCTGTCCCAACACCTAGAGCTAGTCTCTCATTGGTTCCACGTCTTCCAGTTCATCCTCAGGACAAATTGCAACCTGTACAGAACAGGAGGTTAAAGGTGCTGATGCTCCAAGTAGGGAGATTGCTAGTAAAGCGGCTGGAATAGCGAACCCGGCCACAAGGAGATGAGAAATGAGGTGCGTTTTAGAAACCTTTCCACATCACACGGTGTACCATCTTCTGGGTTTCTCATGCATGTTTTCGATGTAGGAAGATGCCCTTGAACCTGGAGATTTGTGACCCATGCGATGGGTACAACGCAGTATTACTGTAAAGGGTCTGCGTTTGCTCACCCAACCTCACCAAACCTCTCAGCCCCAAGAGTGTCCACCCTTATGTCTCATCCAGCTGTGTGTCTAGATATGGTCAATCCAGGTTGCATCACAGCCCCTGAACGAATTGTGTAAGAATTTCGCTCTCTTTCACTGTCTTTGTTTCATGGGTTATTCAAAGTAATTTATTTTTATAATGGGGTTTAGCTGCTTTTCACTTCTGTGTTTATGCCGCTTTACACCCACTTGACACACTAACAGAGAGATATCTATACATAGGTTTTAAGATTATTACTAGTCAGATATATTCTTGTGCGGTGAATAGGGCGTGTTGAGTCCAGTTCTCTGAGCAAGGAGTAGGTCTTGTCTATTACATATTGGTTTTATGGAACGGTATCTGAGCTAATTTGAAACCCTTGTTTTATGTATCACCCCACCTCACCTTTCCCGTTAAGCAGCCATAGTGTGTTTTCTGCATGTGTGACTCTGTTCTGTTTTGTAATTCAGTTCAAGTGTAACGGTTTTTACATTCCCTCTATCAGTGATACCTTATGAGAAGTGTCCTTTTCTGTGTGACTTATTTCACTTAGAATCGTCGAACCTAAATCCACTCATCATGCTGCTACTAGCCTTATGACATTGATTTCATGGCTGAGTGATATTCCATTGTACATAAGGACCACAACTTCTTTATCCATTTTTCTCTTTCCTGGGATATTGAAGGTGGAATGAAGTGGAGGTCCTTGTCAACAGAGCAGCCCTAAACTTTGGGGTGCTTGTGTCTTGCTGATTTTTCATTTTCCCAATTTAGACCCCCATGAGTGGAAGTGCCCTATGCTCTCTAAGCTTTGCTTTTTAGACGTTTCAGGACTCACCGTACGCTTCTCCAGAGTGGCTGTTGACAATTTACATCCCGCCCATCAGTGTAGCAAGGCTCCCATTTCTCCATGGCCTGTCCTGCATTTTTGGTTTTGAGACTTTTTTCAGCATGGCCCTTTTGACCGATGGGAAGCGAGACATCTTTGTAGCGCTGATTTGCCTTTCCAGGTTGCTTGGTTGGCCAAAAAGGGCGTATGCGTTTTTTCCTGAATATATTCAGGAAAAAACGCATACGCCCTTTTTGGCCAAGGGCATCATTGTCAACGTTTTGCCGCTTTTCATGTGCTTTAAAGGAGCTTCGTATCTACCTCCTGAAATCTGTTTCCTGCAATTCTGCCTTGATTTCAAATCGTCTTTTTGCCTTCCCTCAATATATTTGTGGACGAGAGTTATCATTTATAACTCTGCAGGTTTTTGAATTGCAGTGCCCTGAACCTCCATTTTACAACTCGCTTTTTAGGGAGCTGGCCGCAAAAGCGCAGGATGCCTTCAGGCCCTGTTCTGGTTCCGGGGGCAGGATGAGCCTGTGGTTAATTCTTCTTCCTGATGGGAAAATAGAGTGACCTGTGCCTGTCCCAACACCAAGAGCTAGTCTCTCATTGGTTCCACGTCTTCCCGTTCATCCTCAGGACAAATTGCAACCTGTACGGAACAGGAGGTTAAAGGTGCTGATGCTCCAAGTAGGGAGATTGCTAGTAAAGCGGCTGGAATAGCGAACCCGGCCACAAGGAGATGAGAAATGAGGTGCGTTTTAGGAACCTTTCCCCATCACACGGTGTACCATCTTCTGGGTATCTCATGCATGTTTTCGATGTAGGAAGATGCCCTTGAACCTGGAGATTTGTGACCCATGCGATGGGTACCATGCAGTATTACTGTAAAGGGTCTGCGTTTGCTCACCCAACCTCACCAAACCTCTCAGCCCCAAGAGTGTCCACCCTTATGTCTCATCCAGCTGTGGGTCTAGATATGGTCAATCCAGGTTGCATCACAGCCCCTGAACGAATTGTGTAAGAATTTCGCTCTCTTTCACTGTCTTTGTTTCATGGGTTTTTCAAAGTAATTTATTTTTATAATGGGGTTTAGCTGCTTTTCACTGCTGTGTTTATGCCGCTTTACACCCACTTGACACACTAACAGAGAGATATCTATACATAGGTTTTAAGATTATTACTAGTCAGATATATTCTTGTGCGGTGAGTAGGGCGTGTTGAGTCCAGTTCTCTGAGCAAGGAGTAGGTCTTGTCTATTACATATTGGTTTTATGGAACGGTATCTGAGCTAATTTGAAACCCTTGTTTTATGTATCACCCCACCTCACCTTTCCCGTGAAGCAGCCATAGTGTGTTTTCTGCATGTGTGACTCTGTTCTGTTTTGTAATTCAGTTCAAGTGTAATGGTTTTTACATTCCCTCTATCAGTGATACCTTATGAGAAGTGTCCTTTTCTGTGTGACTTATTTCACTTAGAATCGTCGTACCTAAATCCACTCATCATGCTGCTACTAGCCTTATGACATTGATTTCATGGCTGAGTGATATTCCATTGTACATAAGGACCACAACTTCTTTATCCATTTTTCTCTTTCCTGGGATATTGAAGGTGGAATGAAGTGGAGGTCCTTGTCAACAGAGCAGCCCTAAACTTTGGGGTGCTTGTGTCTTGCTGATTTTTAATTTTCCCAATTTATACCCCCATGAGTGGAAGTGCCCTATGCTCTCTAAGCTTTGCTTTTTAGACGTTTCAGGACTCACCGTACGCTTCTCCAGAGTGGCTGTTGACAATTTACATCCCGCCCATCAGTGTAGCAAGGCTCCCATTTCTCCATGGCCTGTCCTGCATTTCTGGTTTTGACACTTTTTTCAGCATGGCCCTTTTGACCGATGGGAAGCGAGACATCTTTGTAGCGCTGATTTGCCTTTCCAGGTTGCTTGGTTGGCCAAAAAGGGCGTATGCGTTTTTTCCTGAATATATTCAGGAAAAAACGCATACGCCCTTTTTGGCCAAGGGCATCATTTTCAACATTTTGCCGCTTTTCATGTGCTTTAAAGGCGATTCGAATCTACCTCCTGAAATCTGTTTCCTGCAATTCTGCCTTGATTTCAAATTCTCTTCTTTGCCTTCCCTCAATATATTTGTGGACGAGAGTTATCATTTATAAGTCTGCAGTTTTGTGAATTGCAGTGCCCTGAACCTCCATTTTACAACTCGCTTTTTAGGGAGCTGGCCGCAATAGCGCAGGATGGCTTCAGACCCTGTTCTGGTTCCGGGTGGCAGGCTGAGCCTGTGGTTAATTCTTCTTCCTGATAGGAAAATAGAGTGACCTGTGCCTGTCCCAACACCAAGAGCTAGTCTCTCATTGGTTCCACGTCTTCCCGTTCATCCTCAGGACAAATTGCAACCTGTACGGAACAGGAGGTTAAAGGTGATGATGCTCCAAGGAGGGAGATTGCTAGTAAAGTGGCTGGAATGGCGAACCCGAGCACAAGGAGATGAGAAATGAGGTGCGTTTTAGAAACCTTTCCCCATCACACGGTGTACCATCTTCTGGGTTTCTCATGCATGTTTTCGATGTAGGAAGATTCCCTTGAACCTGGAGATTTGGGACCCATGCGATGGGTACCACGCAGTATTACTTTAAAGGGTCTGCGTTTGCTCACCCAACCTCACCAAACCTCTCAGCCGCAACAGTGTTCACCCTTATGTCTCATCCAGCTGTGGGTCTAGATATGGTCAATCCAGGTTGCATCACAGCCCCTGAACGCATTGTGTAAGAATTTCGCTCTCTTTCACTGTCTTTGTTTCATGGGTTTTTCAAAGTAATTTATTTTTATAATGGGGTTTAGCTGCTTTTCACTGCTGTGTTTATGCCGCTTTACACCCACTTGACACACTAACAGAGAGATATCAATACATAGCTTTTAAGATTATTACTAGTCAGATATATTCTTGTGCGGTGAATAGGGCGTGTTGAGTCCAGTTCTCTGAGCAAGGAGTAGGTCTTGTCTATTACATATTGGGTTTATGGAACGGTATCTGAGCTAATTTGAAACCCTTGTTTTATGTATCACCTCACCTCACCTTTCCCGTTAAGCAGCCATAGTGTGTTTTCTGCATGTGTGACTCTGTTCTGTTTTGTAATTCAGTTCAAGTGTAACGGTTTTTACATTCCCTCTATAAGTGATACCTTCTGAGAAGTGTCCTTTTCTGTGTGACTTATTTCACTTAGAGTCGTCGTACCTAAATCCACTCATCATCCTGCTACTAGCCTTATGACATTGATTTCACGGCTGAGTGATATTCCATTGTACATAAGGACCACAACTTCTTTATCCATTTTTCTCTTTCCTGGGATATTGAAGGTGGAATGAAGTGGAGGTCCTTGTCAACAGAGCAGCCCTAAACTTTGGGGTGCTTGTGTCTTGCTGATTTTTAATTTTCCCAATTTATACCCCCATGAGTGGAAGTGCCCTATGCTCTCTAAGCTTTGCTTTTTAGACGTTTCAGGATTCACCGTACACTTCTCCAGAGTGGCTGTTGACAATTTATATCCCGCCCATCAGTGTAGCAAGGCTCCCATTTCTCCATGGCCTGTCCTGCATTTTTGGTTTTGAGACTTTTTTCAGCATGGCCCTTTTGACCGATGGGAAGCGAGACATCTTTGTAGCGCTGATTTGCCTTTCCAGGTTGCTTGGTTGGCCAAAAAGGGCGTATGCGTTTTTTCCTGAATATATTCAGGAAAAAACGCATACGCCCTTTTTGGCCAAGGGCATCATTGTCAACGTTTTGCCGCTTTTCATGTGTTTTAAAGGAGCTTCGAATCTACCTCCTGAAATCTGTTTCCTGCAATTCTGCCTTGATTTCAAATCCTCTTCTTTGCCTTCCCTCAATATATTTGTGGACGAGAGTTATCATTTATAACTCTGCAGGTTTGTGAATTGCAGTGCCCTGAACCTCCATTTTACAACTCGCTTTTTAGGGAGCTGGCCGCAAAAGCGCAAGATGCCTTCAGGCCCTGTTCTGGTTCCGGGGGCAGGATGAGCCTGTGGTTAATTCTTCTTCCTGATGGGAAAATAGAGTGACCTGTACCTGTCCCAACACCAAGAGCTAGTCTTTCATTGGTTCCACGTCTTCCCGTTCATCCTCAGGACAAATTGCAACCTGTACGGAACAGGAGGTTAAAGGTGCTGATGCTCCAAGGAGGGAGATTGCTAGTAAAGTGGCTGGAATGGCGAACCCGGGCACAAGCAGATGAGAAATGAGGTGCGTTTTAGAAACCTTTCCCCATCACACGGTGTACCATCTTCTGGGTATCTCATGCATGTTTTCGATGTAGGAAGATGCCCTGGAACCTGGAGATTTGGGACCCATGCGATGGGTACCACGCAGTATTACTTTAAAGGGTCTGCGTTTGCTCACCCAACCTCACCAAACCTCTCAGCCGCAACATTGTCCACCCTTATGTCTCATCCAGCTGTGGGTCTAGATATGGTCAATCCAGGTTGCATCACAGCCCCTGAACGCATTGTGTAAGAATTTCTCTCTCTTTCACTGTCTTTGTTTCATGGGTTTTTCAAAGTAATTTATTTTTATAATGGGGTTTAGCTGCTTTTCACTGCTGTGTTTATGCCGCTTTTTACCCACTTGACACACTAACAGAGAGATATCAATACATAGGTTTTAAGATTATTACTAGTCAGATATATTCTTGTGCGGTGAATAGGGTGTGTTGAGTCCAGTTCTCTGAGCAAGGAGTAGGTCTTGTCTATTACATATTGGTTTTATGGAACGGTATCTGAGCTAATTTGAAACCCTTGTTTTATGTATCACCCCACCTCACCTTTCCCGTTAAGCAGCCATAGTGTGTTTTCTGCATGTGTGACTCTGTTCTGTTTTGTAATTCAGTTCAAGTGTAACGGTTTTTACATTCCCTCTATCAGTGATACCTTTTGAGAAGTGTCCTTTTCTGTGTGACTTATTTCACTTAGAATCGTCGTACCTAAATCCACTCATCATGCTGCTACTAGCCTTATGACATTGATTTCATGGCTGAGTGATATTCCATTGTACATAAGGACCACAACTTCTTTATCCATTTTTCTCTTTCCTGGGATATTGAAGGTGGAATGAAGTGGAGGTCCTTGTCAACAGAGCAGCCCTAAACTTTGGGGTGCTTGTTTCTTGCTGATTTTTAATTTTCCCAATTTATACCCCCATGAGTGGAAGTGCCCTATGCTCCCTAAGCTTTGCTTTTTAGACGTTTCAGGACTCACCGTACACTTCTCCAGAGTGGCTGTTGACAATTTACATCCCGCCCATCAGTGTAGCAAGGCTCCCATTTCTCCATGGCCTGTCCTGCATTTCTGGTTTTGACACTTTTTTCAGCATGGCCCTTTTGACTGATGGGAAGCGAGACATCTTTGTAGCGCTGATTTGCCTTTCCAGGTTGCTTGGTTGGCCAAAAAGGGCATATGCGTTTTTTCCTGAATATATTCAGGAAAAAACGCATACGCCCTTTTTGGCCAAGGGCATCATTGTCAACGTTTTGCCGCTTTTCATGTGCTTTAAAGGCGATTCGAACCTACCTCCTGAAATCTGTTTCCTGCAATTCTGCCTTGATTTCAAATCCTCTTCTTTGCCTTCCCTCAATATATTTGTGGATGAGAGTTATCATTTATAACTCTGCAGGTTTGTGAATTGCAGTGCCCTGAACCTCCATTTTACAACTCGCTTTTTAGGGAGCTGGCCGCAAAAGCGCAGGATGGCTTCAGGCCCTGTTCTGGTTCCGGGGGGCAGGCTGAGCCTGTGGTTAATTCTTCTTCCTGATGGGAAAATAGA
The DNA here is from genome assembly GCF_965194805.1 of Balaenoptera borealis. Taxonomy (NCBI): domain Eukaryota; kingdom Metazoa; phylum Chordata; class Mammalia; order Artiodactyla; family Balaenopteridae; genus Balaenoptera; species Balaenoptera borealis. The sequence goes on along the minus strand of NW_028123954.1, from coordinate 257,144 downwards.
GTGACCTGTGCCTGTCCCAACACCAAGAGCTAGTCTTTCATTGGTTCCACGTCTTCCCGTTCATCCTCAGTACAAATTGCAACCTGTACGGAACAGGAGATTAAAGGTGCTGATGCTCCAAGGAGGGAGATTGCTAGTTAAGTGGCTGGAATGGCGAACCCGGGCACAAGCAGATGAGAAATGAGGTGCGTTTTAGAAACCTTTCCCCATCACACGGTGTACCATCTTCTGGGTATCTCATGCATGTTTTCGATGTAGGAAGATGCCCTGGAACCTGGAGATTTGGGACCCATGCGATGGGTACCACGCAGTATTACTTTAAAGGGTCTGCGTTTGCTCACCCAACCTCACCAAACCTCTCAGCCGCAACAGTGTCCACCCTTATGTCTCATCCAGCTGTGGGTCTAGATATGGTCAATCCAGGTTGCATCACAGCCCCTGAACGCATTGTGTAAGAATTTCTCTCTCTTTCACTGTCTTTGTTTCATGGGTTTTTCAAAGTAATTTATTTTTATAATGGGGTTTAGCTGCTTTTCACTGCTGTGTTTATGCCGCTTTTTACACACTTGACACACTAACAGAGAGATATCAATACATAGGTTTTAAGATTATTACTAGTCAGATATATTCTTGTGCGGTGAATAGGGCGTGTTGAGTCCAGTTCTCTGAGCAAGGAGTAGGTCTTGTCTATTACATATTGGGTTTATGGAACGGTATCTGAGCTAATTTGAAACCCTTGTTTTATGTATCACCCCACCTCACCTTTCCCGTTAAGCAGCCATAGTGTGTTTTCTGCATGTGTGACTCTGTTCTGTTTTGTAATTCAGTTCAAGTGTAACGGTTTTTACATTCCCTCTATAAGTGATACCTTATGAGAAGTGTCCTTTTCTGTGTGACTTATTTCACTTAGAGTCGTCGTACCTAAATCCACTCATCATGCTGCTACTAGCCTTATGACATTGATTTCACGGCTGAGTGATATTCCATTGTACATAAGGACCACAACTTCTTTATCCATTTTTCTCTTTCCTGGGATATTGAAGGTGGAATGAAGTGGAGGTCCTTGTCAACAGAGCAGCCCTAAACTTTGGGGTGCTTGTGTCTTGCTGATTTTTAATTTTCCCAATTTATACCCCCATGAGTGGAAGTGCCCTATGCTCTCTAAGCTTTGTTTTTTAGATGTTTCAGGACTCACCGTACACTTCTCCAGAGTGGCTGTTGGCAATTTACATCCCGCCCATCAGTGTAGCAAGGCTCCCATTTCTCCATGGCCTGTCCTGCATTTCTGGTTTTGACACTTTTTTCAGCATGGCCTTTTTAACCGATGGGAAGCGAGACATCTTTGTAGCGCTGATTTGCCTTTCCAGGTTGCTTGGTTGGCCAAAAAGGGCGTATGCGTTTTTTCCTGAATATATTCAGGAAAAAACGCATACGCCCTTTTTGGCCAAGGGCATCATTGTCAACGTTTTGCTGCTTTTCATGTGCTTTAAAGGCGATTCGAATCTACCTCCTGAAATCTGTTTCCTGCAATTCTGCCTTGATTTCAAATCCTCTTCGTTGCCTTCCCTCAATATATTTGTGGACGAGAGTTATCATTAATAACTCTGCAGGTTTGTGAATTGCAGTGCCCTGAACCTCCATTTTACAACTCGCGTTTTTGGGAGATGGCCGCAAAAGCGCAGGATGGCTTCAGGCCCTGTTCTTGTTCCGGGGGACAGGCTGAGCCTGTGGTTAATTCTTCTTCCTGATGGGAAAATAGAGTGACCTGTGCCTGTGCCAACACCAAGAGCTAGTCTCTCATTGGTTCCACGTCTTCCCGTTCATCCTCAGGACAAATTGCAACCTGTACGGAACAGGAGGTTAAAGGTGATGATGCTCCAAGGAGGGAGATTGCTAGTAAAGTGGCTGGAATGGCGAACCCGAGCACAAGGAGATGAGAAATGAGGTGCGTTTTAGAAACCTTTCCCCATCACACGGTGTACCATCTTCTGGGTTTCTCATGCATGTTTTCGATGTAGGAAGATGCCCTTGAACCTGGAGATTTGGGACCCATGCGATGGGTACCACACAGTATTACTTTAAAGGGTCTGCGTTTGCTCACCCAACCTCACCAAACCTCTCAGCCCCAAGAGTGTCCACCCTTATGTCTCATCCAGCTCTGTGTCTAGATATGGTCAATCCAGGTTGCATCACAGCCCCTGAACGAATTGTGTAAGTATTTCGCTCTCTTTCACTGTCTTTGTTTCATGGGTTATTCAAAGTAATTTATTTTTATAATGGGGTTTAGCTGCTTTTCACTTCTGTGTTTATGCCGCTTTACACCCACTTGACACACTAACAGAGAGATATCTATACATAGGTTTTAAGATTATTACTAGTCAGATATATTCTTGTGCGGTGAATAGGGCGTGTTGAGTCCAGTTCTCTGAGCAAGGAGTAGGTCTTGTCTATTACATATTGGTTTTATGGAACGGTATCTGAGCTAATTTGAAACCCTTGTTTTATGTATCACCCCACCTCACCTTTCCCGTGAAGCAGCCATAGTGTGTTTTCTGCATGTGTGACTCTGTTCTGTTTTGTAATTCAGTTCAAGTGTAACGGTTTTTACATTCCCTCTATCAGTGATACCTTATGAGAAGTGTCCTTTTCTGTGTGACTTATTTCACTTAGAATCGTCGTACCTAAATCCACTCATCATGCTGCTACTAGCCTTATGACAGTGATTTCATGGCTGAGTGATATTCCATTGTACATAAGGACCACAACTTCTTTATCCATTTTTCTCTTTCCTGGGATATTGAAGGTGGAATGAAGTGGAGGTCCTTGTCAACAGAGCAGCCCTAAACTTTGGGGTGCTTGTGTCTTGCTGATTTTTAATTTTCCCAATTTATACCTCCATGAGTGGAAGTGCCCTATGCTCTCTAAGCTTTGCTTTTTAGACGTTTCAGGACTCACCGTACGCTTCTCCAGAGTGGCTGTTGACAATTTACATCCCGCCCATCAGTGTAGCAAGGCTCCCATTTCTCCATGGCCTGTCCTGCATTTCTGGTTTTGACACTTTTTTCAGCATGGCCCTTTTGACCGATGGGAAGCGAGACATCTTTGTAGCGCTGATTTGCCTTTCCAGGTTGCTTGGTTGGCCAAAAAGGGCGTATGCGTTTTTTCCTGAATATATTCAGGAAAAAACGCATACGCCCTTTTTGGCCAAGGGCATCATTGTCAACGTTTTGCCGCTTTTCATGTGCTTTAAAGGCAATTCGAATCTACCTCCTGAAATCTGTTTCCTGCAATTCTGCCTTGATTTCAAATCCTCTTCGTTGCCTTCCCTCAATATATTTGTGGACGAGAGTTATCATTAATAACTCTGCAGGTTTGTGAATTGCAGTGCCCTGAACCTCCATTTTACAACTCGCGTTTTTGGGAGATGGCCGCAAAAGCGCAGGATGGCTTCAGGCCCTGTTCTTGTTCCGGGGGACAGGCTGAGCCTGTGGTTAATTCTTCTTCCTGATGGGAAAATAGAGTGACTTGTGCCTGTGCCAACACCAAGAGCTAGTCTCTCATTGGTTCCACGTCTTCCCGTTCATCCTCAGGACAAATTGCAACCTGTACGGAACAGGAGGTTAAAGGTGATGATGCTCCAAGGAGGGAGATTGCTAGTATAGTGGCTGGAATGGCGAACCCGAGCACAAGGAGATGAGAAATGAGGTGCGTTTTAGAAACCTTTCCCCATCACACGGTGTACCATCTTCTGGGTTTCTCATGCATGTTTTCGATGTAGGAAGATGCCCTTGAACCTGGAGATTTGGGACCCATGCGATGGGTACCACACAGTATTACTTTAAAGGGTCTGCGTTTGCTCACCCAACCTCACCAAACCTCTCAGCCCCAAGAGTGTCCACCTTATGTCTCATCCAGCTGTGTGTCTAGATATGTTCAATCCAGGTTGCATCACAGCCCCTGAACGAATTGTGTAAGAATTTCGCTCTCTTTCACTGTCTTTGTTTCATGGGTTATTCAAAGTAATTTATTTTTATAATGGGGTTTAGCTGCTTTTCACTTCTGTGTTTATGCCGCTTTACACCCACTTGACACACTAACAGAGAGATATCTATACATAGGTTTTAAGATTATTACTAGTCAGATATATTCTTGTGCGGTGAATAGGGCGTGTTGAGTCCAGTTCTCTGAGCAAGGAGTAGGTCTTGTCTATTACATATTGGTTTTATGGAACGGTATCTGAGCTAATTTGAAACCCTTGTTTTATGTATCACCCCACCTCACCTTTCCCGTTAAGCAGCCATAGTGTGTTTTCTGCATGTGTGACTCTGTTCTGTTTTGTAATTCAGTTCAAGTGTAACGGTTTTTACATTCCCTCTATCAGTGATACCTTATGAGAAGTGTCCTTTTCTGTGTGACTTATTTCACTTAGAATCGTCGTACCTAAATCCACTCATCATGCTGCTACTAGCCTTATGACAGTGATTTCATGGCTGAGTGATATTCCATTGTACATAAGGACCACAACTTCTTTATCCATTTTTCTCTTTCCTGGGATATTGAAGGTGGAATGAAGTGGAGGTCCTTGTCAACAGAGCAGCCCTAAACTTTGGGGTGCTTGTGTCTTGCTGATTTTTAATTTTCCCAATTTATACCTCCATGAGTGGAAGTGCCCTATGCTCTCTAAGCTTTGCTTTTTAGACGTTTCAGGACTCACCGTACGCTTCTCCAGAGTGGCTGTTGACAATTTACATCCCGCCCATCAGTGTAGCAAGGCTCCCATTTCTCCATGGCCTGTCCTGCATTTCTGGTTTTGAGACTTTTTTCAGCATGGCCCTTTTGACCGATGGGAAGCGAGACATCTTTGTAGCGCTGATTTGCCTTTCCAGGTTGCTTGGTTGGCCAAAAAGGGCGTATGCGTTTTTTCCTGAATATATTCAGGAAAAAACGCATACGCCCTTTTTGGCCAAGGGCATCATTGTCAACGTTTTGCCGCTTTTCATGTGCTTTAAAGGCGATTCGAATCTACCTCCTGAAATCTGTTTCCTGCAATTCTGCCTTGATTTCAAATCCTCTTCTTTGCCTTCCCTCAATATATTTGTGGACGAGAGTTATCATTTATAACTCTGCAGGTTTGTGAATTGCAGTGCCCTGAACCTCCATTTTACAACTCGCGTTTTTGGGAGATGGCCGCAAAAGCGCACGATGGCTTCAGGCCCTGTACTTGTTTCGGGGCAGGCTGAGCCTGTGGTTAATTCTTCTTCCTGATGGGAAAATAGAGTGACCTGTGCCTGTCCCAACACCAAGAGATAGTCTCTCATTGGTTTCACGTCTTCCCGTTCATCCTCAGGACAAATTGCAACCTGTACGGAACAGGAGGTTAAAGGTGATGATGCTCCAAGGAGGGAGATTGCTAGTAAAGTGGCTGGAATGGCGAACCCGAGCACAAGGAGATGAGAAATGAGGTGCGTTTTAGAAACCTTTCCCCATCACACGGTGTACCATCTTCTGGGTTTCTCATGCATGTTTTCGATGTAGGAAGATGCCCTTGAACCTGGAGATTTGGGACCCATGCGATGGGTACCACACAGTATTACTTTAAAGGGTCTGCGTTTGCTCACCCAACCTCACCAAACCTCTCAGCCCCAAGAGTGTCCACCCTTATGTCTCATCCAGCTGTGTGTCTAGATATGGTCAATCCAGGTTGCATCACAGCCCCTGAACGAATTGTGTAAGAATTTCGCTCTCTTTCACTGTCTTTGTTTCATGGGTTATTCAAAGTAATTTATTTTTATAATGGGGTTTAGCTGCTTTTCACTTCTGTGTTTATGCCGCTTTACACCCACTTGACACACTAACAGAGAGATATCTATACATAGGTTTTAAGATTATTACTAGTCAGATATATTCTTGTGCGGTGAATAGGGCGTGTTGAGTCCAGTTCTCTGAGCAAGGAGTAGGTCTTGTCTATTACATATTGGTTTTATGGAACGGTATCTGAGCTAATTTGAAACCCTTGTTTTATGTATCACCCCACCTCACCTTTCCCGTTAAGCAGCCATAGTGTGTTTTCTGCATGTGTGACTCTGTTCTGTTTTGTAATTCAGTTCAAGTGTAACGGTTTTTACATTCCCTCTATCAGTGATACCTTATGAGAAGTGTCCTTTTCTGTGTGACTTATTTCACTTAGAATCGTCGTACCTAAATCCACTCATCATGCTGCTACTAGCCTTATGACAGTGATTTCATGGCTGAGTGATATTCCATTGTACATAAGGACCACAACTTCTTTATCCATTTTTCTCTTTCCTGGGATATTGAAGGTGGAATGAAGTGGAGGTCCTTGTCAACAGAGCAGCCCTAAACTTTGGGGTGCTTGTGTCTTGCTGATTTTTAATTTTCCCAATTTATACCTCCATGAGTGGAAGTGCCCTATGCTCTCTAAGCTTTGCTTTTTAGACGTTTCAGGACTCACCGTACGCTTCTCCAGAGTGGCTGTTGACAATTTACATCCCGCCCATCAGTGTAGCAAGGCTCCCATTTCTCCATGGCCTGTCCTGCATTTCTGGTTTTGAGACTTTTTTCAGCATGGCCCTTTTGACCGATGGGAAGCGAGACATCTTTGTAGCGCTGATTTGCCTTTCCAGGTTGCTTGGTTGGCCAAAAAGGGCGTATGCGTTTTTTCCTGAATATATTCAGGAAAAAACGCATACGCCCTTTTTGGCCAAGGGCATCATTGTCAACGTTTTGCCGCTTTTCATGTGCTTTAAAGGCGATTCGAATCTACCTCCTGAAATCTGTTTCCTGCAATTCTGCCTTGATTTCAAATCCTCTTCTTTGCCTTCCCTCAATATATTTGTGGACGAGAGTTATCATTTATAACTCTGCAGGTTTGTGAATTGCAGTGCCCTGAACCTCCATTTTACAACTCGCGTTTTTGGGAGATGGCCGCAAAAGCGCACGATGGCTTCAGGCCCTGTACTTGTTTCGGGGCAGGCTGAGCCTGTGGTTAATTCTTCTTCCTGATGGGAAAATAGAGTGACCTGTGCCTGTCCCAACACCAAGAGATAGTCTCTCATTGGTTTCACGTCTTCCCGTTCATCCTCAGGACAAATTGCAACCTGTACGGAACAGGAGGTTAAAGGTGATGATGCTCCAAGGAGGGAGATTGCTAGTAAAGTGGCTGGAATGGCGAACCCGAGCACAAGGAGATGAGAAATGAGGTGCGTTTTAGAAACCTTTCCCCATCACACGGTGTACCATCTTCTGGGTTTCTCATGCATGTTTTCGATGTAGGAAGATGCCCTTGAACCTGGAGATTTGGGACCCATGCGATGGGTACCACACAGTATTACTTTAAAGGGTCTGCGTTTGCTCACCCAACCTCACCAAACCTCTCAGCCCCAAGAGTGTCCACCCTTATGTCTCATCCAGCTGTGTGTCTAGATATGGTCAATCCAGGTTGCATCACAGCCCCTGAACGAATTGTGTAAGAATTTCGCTCTCTTTCACTGTCTTTGTTTCATGGGTTATTCAAAGTAATTTATTTTTATAATGGGGTTTAGCTGCTTTTCACTTCTGTGTTTATGCCGCTTTACACCCACTTGACACACTAACAGAGAGATATCTATACATAGGTTTTAAGATTATTACTAGTCAGATATATTCTTGTGCGGTGAATAGGGCGTGTTGAGTCCAGTTCTCTGAGCAAGGAGTAGGTCTTGTCTATTACATATTGGTTTTATGGAACGGTATCTGAGCTAATTTGAAACCCTTGTTTTATGTATCACCCCACCTCACCTTTCCCGTTAAGCAGCCATAGTGTGTTTTCTGCATGTGTGACTCTGTTCTGTTTTGTAATTCAGTTCAAGTGTAACGGTTTTTACATTCCCTCTATCAGTGATACCTTATGAGAAGTGTCCTTTTCTGTGTGACTTATTTCACTTAGAATCGTCGTACCTAAATCCACTCATCATGCTGCTACTAGCCTTATGACAGTGATTTCATGGCTGAGTGATATTCCATTGTACATAAGGACCACAACTTCTTTATCCATTTTTCTCTTTCCTGGGATATTGAAGGTGGAATGAAGTGGAGGTCCTTGTCAACAGAGCAGCCCTAAACTTTGGGGTGCTTGTGTCTTGCTGATTTTTAATTTTCCCAATTTATACCTCCATGAGTGGAAGTGCCCTATGCTCTCTAAGCTTTGCTTTTTAGACGTTTCAGGACTCACCGTACGCTTCTCCAGAGTGGCTGTTGACAATTTACATCCCGCCCATCAGTGTAGCAAGGCTCCCATTTCTCCATGGCCTGTCCTGCATTTCTGGTTTTGAGACTTTTTTCAGCATGGCCCTTTTGACCGATGGGAAGCGAGACATCTTTGTAGCGCTGATTTGCCTTTCCAGGTTGCTTGGTTGGCCAAAAAGGGCGTATGCGTTTTTTCCTGAATATATTCAGGAAAAAACGCATACGCCCTTTTTGGCCAAGGGCATCATTGTCAACGTTTTGCCGCTTTTCATGTGCTTTAAAGGCGATTCGAATCTACCTCCTGAAATCTGTTTCCTGCAATTCTGCCTTGATTTCAAATCCTCTTCTTTGCCTTCCCTCAATATATTTGTGGACGAGAGTTATCATTTATAACTCTGCAGGTTTGTGAATTGCAGTGCCCTGAACCTCCATTTTACAACTCGCGTTTTTGGGAGATGGCCGCAAAAGCGCACGATGGCTTCAGGCCCTGTACTTGTTCCGGGGGCAGGCTGAGCCTGTGGTTAATTCTTCTTCCTGATGGGAAAATAGAGTGACCTGTGCCTGTCCCAACACCAAGAGATAGTCTCTCATTGGTTTCACGTCTTCCCGTTCATCCTCAGGACAAATTGCAACCTGTACGGAACAGGAGGTTAAAGGTGATGATGCTCCAAGGAGGGAGATTGCTAGTAAAGTGGCTGGAATGGCGAACCCGAGCACAAGGAGATGAGAAATGAGGTGCGTTTTAGAAACCTTTCCCCATCACACGGTGTACCATCTTCTGGGTTTCTCATGCATGTTTTCGATGTAGGAAGATTCCCTTGAACCTAGAGATTTGGGACCCATGCGATGGGTACCACGCAGTATTACTTTAAAGGGTCTGCGTTTGCTCACCCAACCTCACCAAACCTCTCAGCCGCAACAGTGTTCACCCTTATGTCTCATCCAGCTGTGGGTCTAGATATGGTCAATCCAGGTTGCATCACAGCCCCTGAACGCATTGTGTAAGAATTTCGCTCTCTTTCACTGTCTTTGTTTCATGGGTTTTTCAAAGTAATTTATTTTTATAATGGGGTTTAGCTGCTTTTCACTGCTGTGTTTATGCCGCTTTACACCCACTTCACACACTAACAGAGAGATATCAATACATAGCTTTTAAGATTATTACTAGTCAGATATATTCTTGTGCGGTGAATAGGGCGTGTTGAGTCCAGTTCTCTGAGCAAGGAGTAGGTCTTGTCTATTACATATTGGGTTTATGGAACGGTATCTGAGCTAATTTGAAACCCTTGTTTTATGTATCACCCCACCTCACCTTTCCCGTTAAGCAGCCATAGTGTGTTTTCTGCATGTGTGACTCTGTTCTGTTTTGTAATTCAGTTCAAGTGTAACGGTTTTTACATTCCCTCTATAAGTGATACCTTCTGAGAAGTGTCCTTTTCTGTGTGACTTATTTCACTTAGAGTCGTCGTACCTAAATCCACTCATCATCCTGCTACTAGCCTTATGACATTGATTTCACGGCTGAGTGATATTCCATTGTACATAAGGACCACAACTTCTTTATCCATTTTTCTCTTTCCTGGGATATTGAAGGTGGAATGAAGTGGAGGTCCTTGTCAACAGAGCAGCCCTAAACTTTGGGGTGCTTGTGTCTTGCTGATTTTTCATTTTCCCAATTTATACCCCCATGAGTGGAAGTGCCCTATGCTCTCTAAGCTTTGCTTTTTAGACGTTTCAGGATTCACCGTACACTTCTCCAGAGTGGCTGTTGACAATTTACATCCCGCCCATCAGTGTAGCAAGGCTCCCATTTCTCCATGGCCTGTCCTGCGTTTCTGGTTTTGACACATTTTTCAGCATGGCCCTTTTGACCGATGGGAAGCGAGACATCTTTGTAGCGCTGATTTGCCTTTCCAGGTTGCTTGGTTGGCCAAAAAGGGCGTATGCGTTTTTTCCTGAATATATTCAGGAAAAAACGCATACGCCCTTTTTGGCCAAGGGCATCATTGTCAACGTTTTGCCGCTTTTCATGTGCTTTAAAGGCGATTCGAATCTACCTCCTGAAATCTGTTTCCTGCAATTCTGCCTTGATTTCAAATCCTCTTCTTTGCCTTCCCTCAATATATTTGTGGATGAGAGTTATCATTTATAAGTCTGCAGGTTTGTGAATTGCAGTGCCCTGAACCTCCATTTTATAACTCGCTTTTTAGGGAGCTGGCCGCAAAAGCGCAGGATGGCTTCAGGCCCTGTTCTGGTTCCGGGGGGCAGGCTGAGCCTATGGTTAATTTTTCTTCCTGATGGGAAAATAGAGTGACCTGTGCCTGTCCCAACACCAAGAGCTAGTCTTTCATTGGTTCCACGTATTCCCGTTCATCCTCAGTACAAATTGCAACCTGTACGGAACAGGAAGTTAAAGGTGCTGATGCTCCAAGGAGGGAGATTGCTAGTAAAGTGGCTGGAATGGCGAACCCGGGCACAAGCAGATGAGAAATGAGGTGCGTTTTAGAAACCTTTCCCCATCACACGGTGTACCATCTTCTGGGTATCTCATGCATGTTTTCGATGTAGGAAGATGCCCTTGAACCTGGAGATTTGGGACCCATGCGATGGGTACCACGCAGTATTACTTTAAAGGGTCTGCGTTTGCTCACCCAACCTCACCAAACCTCTCAGCCGCAACAGTGTTCACCCTTATGTCTCATCCAGCTGTGGGTCTAGATATGGTCAATCCAGGTTGCATCACAGCCCCTGAACGCATTGTGTAAGAATTTCGCTCTCTTTCACTGTCTTTGTTTCATGGGTTTTTCAAAGTAATTTATTTTTATAATGGGGTTTAGCTGCTTTTCACTGCTGTGTTTATGCCGCTTTACACCCACTTGACACACTAACAGAGAGATATCAATACATAGCTTTTAAGATTATTACTAGTCAGATATATTCTTGTGCGGTGAATAGGGCGTGTTGAGTCCAGTTCTCTGAGCAAGGAGTAGGTCTTGTCTATTACATATTGGGTTTATGGAACGGTATCTGAGCTAATTTGAAACCCTTGTTTTATGTATCACCCCACCTCACCTTTCCCGTTAAGCAGCCATAGTGTGTTTTCTGCATGTGTGACTCTGTTCTGTTTTGTAATTCAGTTCAAGTGTAACGGTTTTTACATTCCCTCTATAAGTGATACCTTATGAGAAGTGTCCTTTTCTGTGTGACTTATTTCACTTAGAGTCGTCGTACCTAAATCCACTCATCATGCTGCTACTACCCTTATGACAGTGATTTCATGGCTGAGTGATATTCCATTGTACATAAGGACCACAACTTCTTTATCCATTTTTCTCTTTCCTGGGATATTGAAGGTGGAATGAAGTGGAGGTCCTTGTCAACAGAGCAGCCCTAAACTTTGGGGTGCTTGTGTCTTGCTGATTTTTCATTTTCCCAATTTATACCCCCATGAGTGGAAGTGCCCTATGCTCTCTAAGCTTTGCTTTTTAGACGTTTCAGGACTCACCGTACGCTTCTGCAGAGTGGCTGTTGACAATTTACATCCCGCCCATCAGTGTAGCAATGCTCCCATTTCTCCATGGCCTTTCCTGCATTTCTGGTTTTGACACTTTTTTCAGCATGGCCCTTTTGACCGATGGGAAGCGAGACATCTTTGTAGCGCTGATTTGCCTTTCCAGGTTGCTTGGTTGGCCAAAAAGGGCGTATGCGTTTTTTCCTGAATATATTCAGGAAAAAACGCATACGCCCTTTTTGGCCAAGGGCATCATTGTCAACGTTTTGCCGCTTTTCATGTGCTTTAAAGGCGATTCGAATCTACCTCCTGAAATCTGTTTCCTGCAATTCTGCCTTGATTTCAAATCCTCTTCTTTGCCTTCCCTCAATATATTTGTGGACGAGAGTTATCATTTATAAGTCTGCAGGTTTGTGAATTGTAGTGCCCTGAACCTCCATTTTACAACTCGCTTTTTAGAGAGCTGGCCGCAATAGCGCAGGATGGCTTCAGGCCCTGTTTTGGTTCCGGGTGGCAGGCTGAGCCTGTGGTTAATTCTTCTTCCTGATGGGAAAATAGAGTGACCTGTGCCTGTCCCAACACCTAGAGCTAGTCTCTCATTGGTTCCACGTCTTCCAGTTCATCCTCAGGACAAATTGCAACCTGTACAGAACAGGAGGTTAAAGGTGCTGATGCTCCAAGTAGGGAGATTGCTAGTAAAGCGGCTGGAATAGCGAACCCGGCCACAAGGAGATGAGAAATGAGGTGCGTTTTAGAAACCTTTCCACATCACACGGTGTACCATCTTCTGGGTTTCTCATGCATGTTTTCGATGTAGGAAGATGCCCTTGAACCTGGAGATTTGTGACCCATGCGATGGGTACAACGCAGTATTACTGTAAAGGGTCTGCGTTTGCTCACCCAACCTCACCAAACCTCTCAGCCCCAAGAGTGTCCACCCTTATGTCTCATCCAGCTGTGTGTCTAGATATGGTCAATCCAGGTTGCATCACAGCCCCTGAACGAATTGTGTAAGAATTTCGCTCTCTTTCACTGTCTTTGTTTCATGGGTTATTCAAAGTAATTTATTTTTATAATGGGGTTTAGCTGCTTTTCACTTCTGTGTTTATGCCGCTTTACACCCACTTGACACACTAACAGAGAGATATCTATACATAGGTTTTAAGATTATTACTAGTCAGATATATTCTTGTGCGGTGAATAGGGCGTGTTGAGTCCAGTTCTCTGAGCAAGGAGTAGGTCTTGTCTATTACATATTGGTTTTATGGAACGGTATCTGAGCTAATTTGAAACCCTTGTTTTATGTATCACCCCACCTCACCTTTCCCGTTAAGCAGCCATAGTGTGTTTTCTGCATGTGTGACTCTGTTCTGTTTTGTAATTCAGTTCAAGTGTAACGGTTTTTACATTCCCTCTATCAGTGATACCTTATGAGAAGTGTCCTTTTCTGTGTGACTTATTTCACTTAGAATCGTCGAACCTAAATCCACTCATCATGCTGCTACTAGCCTTATGACATTGATTTCATGGCTGAGTGATATTCCATTGTACATAAGGACCACAACTTCTTTATCCATTTTTCTCTTTCCTGGGATATTGAAGGTGGAATGAAGTGGAGGTCCTTGTCAACAGAGCAGCCCTAAACTTTGGGGTACTTGTGTCTTGCTGATTTTTCATTTTCCCAATTTATACCCCCATGAGTGGAAGTGCCCTATGCTCTCTAAGCTTTGCTTTTTAGACGTTTCAGGACTCACCGTACGCTTCTCCAGAGTGGCTGTTGACAATTTACATCCCGCCCATCAGTGTAGCAAGGCTCCCATTTCTCCATGGCCTGTCCTGCATTTTTGGTTTTGAGACTTTTTTCAGCATGGCCCTTTTGACCGATGGGAAGCGAGACATCTTTGTAGCGCTGATTTGCCTTTCCAGGTTGCTTGGTTGGCCAAAAAGGGCGTATGCGTTTTTTCCTGAATATATTCAGGAAAAAACGCATACGCCCTTTTTGGCCAAGGGCATCATTGTCAACGTTTTGCCGCTTTTCATGTGCTTTAAAGGAGCTTCGTATCTACCTCCTGAAATCTGTTTCCTGCAATTCTGCCTTGATTTCAAATCGTCTTCTTTGCCTTCCCTCAATATATTTGTGGACGAGAGTTATCATTTATAACTCTGCAGGTTTTTGAATTGCAGTGCCCTGAACCTCCATTTTACAACTCGCTTTTTAGGGAGCTGGCCGCAAAAGCGCAGGATGCCTTCAGGCCCTGTTCTGGTTCCGGGGGCAGGATGAGCCTGTGGTTAATTCTTCTTCCTGATGGGAAAATAGAGTGACCTGTGCCTGTCCCAACACCAAGAGCTAGTCTCTCATTGGTTCCACGTCTTCCCGTTCATCCTCAGGACAAATTGCAACCTGTACGGAACAGGAGGTTAAAGGTGCTGATGCTCCAAGTAGGGAGATTGCTAGTAAAGCGGCTGGAATAGCGAACCCGGCCACAAGGAGATGAGAAATGAGGTGCGTTTTAGGAACCTTTCCCCATCACACGGTGTACCATCTTCTGGGTATCTCATGCATGTTTTCGATGTAGGAAGATGCCCTTGAACCTGGAGATTTGTGACCCATGCGATGGGTACCATGCAGTATTACTGTAAAGGGTCTGCGTTTGCTCACCCAACCTCACCAAACCTCTCAGCCCCAAGAGTGTCCACCCTTATGTCTCATCCAGCTGTGGGTCTAGATATGGTCAATCCAGGTTGCATCACAGCCCCTGAACGAATTGTGTAAGAATTTCGCTCTCTTTCACTGTCTTTGTTTCATGGGTTTTTCAAAGTAATTTATTTTTATAATGGGGTTTAGCTGCTTTTCACTGCTGTGTTTATGCCGCTTTACACCCACTTGACACACTAACAGAGAGATATCTATACATAGGTTTTAAGATTATTACTAGTCAGATATATTCTTGTGCGGTGAGTAGGGCGTGTTGAGTCCAGTTCTCTGAGCAAGGAGTAGGTCTTGTCTATTACATATTGGTTTTATGGAACGGTATCTGAGCTAATTTGAAACCCTTGTTTTATGTATCACCCCACCTCACCTTTCCCGTGAAGCAGCCATAGTGTGTTTTCTGCATGTGTGACTCTGTTCTGTTTTGTAATTCAGTTCAAGTATAATGGTTTTTACATTCCCTCTATCAGTGATACCTTATGAGAAGTGTCCTTTTCTGTGTGACTTATTTCACTTAGAATCGTCGTACCTAAATCCACTCATCATGCTGCTACTAGCCTTATGACATTGATTTCATGGCTGAGTGATATTCCATTGTACATAAGGACCACAACTTCTTTATCCATTTTTCTCTTTCCTGGGATATTGAAGGTGGAATGAAGTGGAGGTCCTTGTCAACAGAGCAGCCCTAAACTTTGGGGTGCTTGTGTCTTGCTGATTTTTAATTTTCCCAATTTATACCCCCATGAGTGGAAGTGCCCTATGCTCTCTAAGCTTTGCTTTTTAGACGTTTCAGGACTCACCGTACGCTTCTCCAGAGTGGCTGTTGACAATTTACATCCCGCCCATCAGTGTAGCAAGGCTCCCATTTCTCCATGGCCTGTCCTGCATTTCTGGTTTTGACACTTTTTTCAGCATGGCCCTTTTGACCGATGGGAAGCGAGACATCTTTGTAGCGCTGATTTGCCTTTCCAGGTTGCTTGGTTGGCCAAAAAGGGCGTATGCGTTTTTTCCTGAATATATTCAGGAAAAAACGCATACGCCCTTTTTGGCCAAGGGCATCATTTTCAACATTTTGCCGCTTTTCATGTGCTTTAAAGGCGATTCGAATCTACCTCCTGAAATCTGTTTCCTGCAATTCTGCCTTGATTTCAAATTCTCTTCTTTGCCTTCCCTCAATATATTTGTGGACGAGAGTTATCATTTATAAGTCTGCAGTTTTGTGAATTGCAGTGCCCTGAACCTCCATTTTACAACTCGCTTTTTAGGGAGCTGGCCGCAATAGCGCAGGATGGCTTCAGACCCTGTTCTGGTTCCGGGTGGCAGGCTGAGCCTGTGGTTAATTCTTCTTCCTGATAGGAAAATAGATTGACCTGTGCCTGTCCCAACACCAAGAGCTAGTCTCTCATTGGTTCCACGTCTTCCCGTTCATCCTCAGGACAAATTGCAACCTGTACGGAACAGGAGGTTAAAGGTGATGATGCTCCAAGGAGGGAGATTGCTAGTAAAGTGGCTGGAATGGCGAACCCGAGCACAAGGAGATGAGAAATGAGGTGCGTTTTAGAAACCTTTCCCCATCACACGGTGTACCATCTTCTGGGTTTCTCATGCATGTTTTCGATGTAGGAAGATTCCCTTGAACCTGGAGATTTGGGACCCATGCGATGGGTACCACGCAGTATTACTTTAAAGGGTCTGCGTTTGCTCACCCAACCTCACCAAACCTCTCAGCCGCAACAGTGTTCACCCTTATGTCTCATCCAGCTGTGGGTCTAGATATGGTCAATCCAGGTTGCATCACAGCCCCTGAACGCATTGTGTAAGAATTTCGCTCTCTTTCACTATCTTTGTTTCATGGGTTTTTCAAAGTAATTTATTTTTATAATGGGGTTTAGCTGCTTTTCACTGCTGTGTTTATGCCGCTTTACACCCACTTGACACACTAACAGAGAGATATCAATACATAGCTTTTAAGATTATTACTAGTCAGATATATTCTTGTGCGGTGAATAGGGCGTGTTGAGTCCAGTTCTCTGAGCAAGGAGTAGGTCTTGTCTATTACATATTGGGTTTATGGAACGGTATCTGAGCTAATTTGAAACCCTTGTTTTATGAATCACCCCACCTCACCTTTCCCGTTAAGCAGCCATAGTGTGTTTTCTGCATGTGTGACTCTGTTCTGTTTTGTAATTCAGTTCAAGTGTAACGGTTTTTACATTCCCTCTATAAGTGATACCTTATGAGAAGTGTCCTTTTCTGTGTGACTTATTTCACTTGGAGTCGTCGTACCTAAATCCACTCATCATGCTGCTACTAGCCTTATGACATTGATTTCACGGCTGAGTGATATTCCATTGTACATAAGGACCACAACTTCTTTATCCATTTTTCTCTTTCCTGGGATATTGAAGGTGGAATGAAGTGGAGGTCCTTGTCAACAGAGCAGCCCTAAACTTTGGGGTGCTTGTGTCTTGCTGATTTTTAATTTTCCCAATTTATACCCCCATGAGTGGAAGTGCCCTATGCTCTCTAAGCTTTGCTTTTTAGACGTTTCAGGACTCACCGTACACTTCTCCAGAGTGGCTGTTGACAATTTACATCCCGCCCATCAGTGTAGCAAGGCTCCCATTTCTCCATGGCCTGTCCTGCATTTTTGGTTTTGAGACTTTTTTCAGCATGGCCCTTTTGACCGATGGGAAGCGAGACATCTTTGTAGCGCTGATTTGCCTTTCCAGGTTGCTTGGTTGGCCAAAAAGGGCGTATGCGTTTTTTCCTGAATATATTCAGGAAAAAACGCATACGCCCTTTTTGGCCAAGGGCATCATTGTCAACGTTTTGCCGCTTTTCATGTGCTTTAAAGGCGATTCGAATCTACCTCCTGAAATCTGTTTCCTGCAATTCTGCCTTGATTTCAAATCCTCTTCTTTGCCTTCCCTCAATATATTTGTGGACGAGAGTTATCATTTATAACTCTGCAGGTTTGTGAATTGCAGTGCCCTAAACCTCCATTTTACAACTCGCTTTTTAGGGAGCTGGCCGCAAAAGCGCAGGATGCCTTCAGGCCCTGTTCTGGTTCCGGGGGCAGGCTGAGCCTGTGGTTAATTCTTCTTCCTGATGGGAAAATAGAGTGACCTGTGCCTGTCCCAACACCAAGAGCTAGTCTCTCATTGGTTCCACGTCTTCCCGTTCATCCTCAGGACAAATTGCAACCTGTACGGAACAGGAGGTTAAAGGTGCTGATGCTCCAAGGAGGGAGATTGCTAGTAAAGCGGCTGGAATAGCGAACCCGGCCACAAGGAGATGAGAAATGAGGTGCGTTTTAGAAACCTTTCCACATCACACGGTGTACCATCTTCTGGGTTTCTCATGCATGTTTTCGATGTAGGAAGATGCCCTTGAACCTGGAGATTTGGGACCCATGCGATGGGTACCATGCAGTATTACTGTAAAGGGTCTGCGTTTGCTCACCCAACCTCACCAAACCTCTCAGCCCCAAGAGTGTCCACCCTTATGTCTCATCCAGCTGTGGGTCTAGATATGGTCAATCCAGGTTGCATCACAGCCCCTGAACGAATTGTGTAAGAATTTCGCTCTCTTTCACTGTCTTTGTTTCATGGGTTATTCAAAGTAATTTATTTTTATAATGGGGTTTAGCTGCTTTTCACTTCTGTGTTTATGCCGCTTTACACCCACTTGACACACTAACAGAGAGATATCTATACATAGGTTTTAAGATTATTACTAGTCAGATATATTCTTGTGCGGTGAATAGGGCGTGTTGAGTCCAGTTCTCTGAGCAAGGAGTAGGTCTTGTCTATTACATATTGGTTTTATGGAACGGTATCTGAGCTAATTTGAAACCCTTGTTTTATGTATCACCCCACCTCACCTTTCCCGTGAAGCAGCCATAGTGTGTTTTCTGCATGTGTGACTCTGTTCTGTTTTGTAATTCAGTTCAAGTGTAACGGTTTTTACATTCCCTCTATCAGTGATACCTTATGAGAAGTGTCCTTTTCTGTGTGACTTATTTCACTTAGAATCGTCGTACCTAAATCCACTCATCATGCTGCTACTAGCTTTATGACATTGATTTCATGGCTGAGTGATATTCCATTGTACATAAGGACCACAACTTCTTTATCCATTTTTCTCTTTCCTGGGATATTGAAGGTGGAATGAAGTGGAGGTCCTTGTCAACAGAGCAGCCCTAAACTTTGGGGTGCTTGTGTCTTGCTGATTTTTAATTTTCCCAATTTATACCCCCATGAGTGGAAGTGCCCTATGCTCTCTAAGCTTTGCTTTTTAGACGTTTCAGGACTCACCGTACGCTTCTCCAGAGTGGCTGTTGACAATTTACATCCCGCCCATCAGTGTAGCAAGGCTCCCATTTCTCCATGGCCTGTCCTGCATTTCTGGTTTTGACACTTTTTTCAGCATGGCCCTTTTGACCGATGGGAAGCGAGACATCTTTGTAGCGCTGATTTGCCTTTCCAGGTTGCTTGGTTGGCCAAAAAGGGCGTATGCGTTTTTTCCTGAATATATTCAGGAAAAAACGCATACGCCCTTTTTGGCCAAGGGCATCATTGTCAACGTTTTGCCGCTTTTCATGTGCTTTAAAGGCGATTCGAATCTACCTCCTGAAATCTGTTTCCTGCAATTCTGCCTTGATTTCAAATCCTCTTCTTTGCCTTCCCTCAATATATTTGTGGACGAGAGTTATCATTTATAACTCTGCAGGTTTGTGAATTGCAGTGCCCTGAACCTCCATTTTACAACTCGCGTTTTTGGGAGATGGCCGCAAAAGCGCAGGATGGCTTCAGGCCCTGTTCTTGTTCCGGGGTGCAGGCTGAGCCTGTGGTTAATTCTTCTTCCTGATGGGAAAATAGAGTGACCTGTGCCTGTCCCAACAGCAAGAGATAGTCTCTCATTGGTTTCACGTCTTCCCGTTCATCCTCAGGACAAATTGCAACCTGTACGGAACAGGAGGTTAAAGGTGATGATGCTCCAAGGAGGGAGATTGCTAGTAAAGTGGCTGGAATGGCGAACCCGAGCACAAGGAGATGAGAAATGAATTGCGTTTTAGAAACCTTTCCCCATCACACGGTGTACCATCTTCTGGGTTTCTCATGCATGTTTCAGATGTAGGAAGATGCCCTTGAACCTGGAGATTTGGGACCCATGCGATGGGTACCACGCAATATTACTTTAAAGGGGCTGCGTTTGCTCACCCAACCTCACCAAACCTCTCAGCCGCAACAGTGTCCACCCTTATGTCTCATCCAGCTGTGGGTCTAGATATGGTCAATCCAGGTTGCATCACAGCCCCTGAACGCATTGTGTAAGAATTTCGCTCTCTTTCACTGTCTTTGTTTCATGGGTTTTTCAAAGTAATTTATTTTTATAATGGGGTTTAGCTGCTTTTCACTGCTGTGTTTATGCCGCTTTACACCCACTTGACACACTAACAGAGAGATATCAATACATAGGTTTTAAGATTATTACTAGTCAGATATATTCTTGTGCGGTGAATAGGGCGTGTTGAGTCCAGTTCTCTGAGCAAGGAGTAGGTCTTGTCTATTACATATTGGGTTTATGGAACGGTATCTGAGCTAATTTGAAACCCTTGTTTTATGTATCACCCCACCTCACCTTTCCCGTTAAGCAGCCATAGTGTGTTTTCTGCATGTGTGACTCTGTTCTGTTTTGTAATACAGTTCAAGTGTAACGGTTTTTACATTCCCTCTATCAGTGATACCTTATGAGAAGTGTCCTTTTCTGTGTGACTTATTTCACTTAGAATCGTCGTACCTAAATCCACTCATCATGCTGCTACTAGCCTTATGACATTGATTTCATGGCTGAGTGATATTCCATTGTACATAAGGACCACAACTTCTTTATCCATTTTTCTCTTTCCTGGGATATTGAAGGTGGAATGAAGTGGAGGTCCTTGTCAACAGAGCAGCCCTAAACTTTGGGGTGCTTGTGTCTTGCTGATTTTTAATTTTCCCAATTTATACCCCCATGAGTGGAAGTGCCCTATGCTCTCTAAGCTTTGCTTTTTAGACGTTTCAGGACTCACCGTACGCTTCTCCAGAGTGGCTGTTGACAATTTACATCCCGCCCATCAGTGTAGCAAGGCTCCCATTTCTCCATGGCCTGTCCTGCATTTCTGGTTTTGACACTTTTTTCAGCATGGCCCTTTTGACCGATGGGAAGCGAGACATCTTTGTAGCGCTGATTTGCCTTTCCAGGTTGCTTGGTTGGCCAAAAAGGGCGTATGCGTTTTTTCCTGAATATATTCAGGAAAAAACGCATACGCCCTTTTTGGCCAAGGGCATCATTGTCAACGTTTTGCCGCTTTTCATGTGCTTTAAAGGCGATTCGAATCTACGTCCTGAAATCTGTTTCCTGCAATTCTGCCTTGATTTCAAATCCTCTTCTTTGCCTTCCCTCAATATATTTGTGGACGAGAGTTATCATTTATAAGTCTGCAGGTTTGTGAATTGCAGTGCCCTGAACCTCCATTTTACAACTCGCTTTTTAGGGAGCTGGCCGCAAAAGCGCAGGATGGCTTCAGGCCCTGTTCTGGTTCCGGGGGGCAGGCTGAGCCTGTGGTTAATTCTTCTTCCTGATGGGAAAATAGAGTGACCTGTGCCTGTGCCAACACCAAGAGCTAGTCTCTCATTGGTTCCACGTCTTCCCGTTCACCCTCAGGACAAATTGCAACCTGTACGGAACAGGAGGTTAAAGGTGCTGATGCTCCAAGGAGGGAGATTGCTAGTAAAGCGGCTGGAATACCGAACCCGGGCGCAAGGAGATGAGAAATGAGGTGCGTTTTAGAAACCTTTCCCCATCACACGGTGTACCATCTTCTGCGTTTCTCATGCATGTTTTCGATGTAGGAAGATGCCCTTGAACCTGGAGATTTGGGACCCATGCGATGGGTACCACGCAGTATTACTTGAAAGGGTCTGCGTTTGCTCACCCAACCTCACCAAACCTCTCAGCCCCAAGAGTGTCCACCCTTATGTCTCATCCAGCTGTGGGTCTAGATATGGTCAATCCAGGTTGGATCACAGCCCCTGAACGCATTGTGTAAGAATTTCGCTCTATTTCACTGACTTTGTTTCATGGGTTTTTCAAAGAAATTTATTTTTATAATGGGGTTTAAGCTGCTTTTCACTGCTGTGTTTATGCCGCTTTACACCCACTTGACACACTAACAGAGAGATATCAATACATAGGTTTTAAGATTATTACTAGTCAGATATATTCTTGTGCGGTGAATAGGGCGTGTTGAGTCCAGTTCTCTGAGCAAGGAGTAGGTCTTGTCTATTACATATTGGGTTTATGGAACGGTATCTGAGCTAATTTGAAACCCTTGTTTTATGTATCACCCCACCTCACCTTTCCCGTTAAGCAGCCATAGTGTGTTTTCTGCATGTGTGACTCTGTTCTGTTTTGTAATTCAGTTCAAGTGTAACGGTTTTTACATTCCCTCTATCAGTGATACCTTATGAGAAGTGTCCTTTTCTGTGTGACTTATTTCACTTAGAATCGTCGTACCTAAATCCACTTATCATGCTGCTACTAGCCTTAAGACATTGATTTCATGGCTGAGTGATATTCCATTGTACATAAGGACCACAACTTCTTTATCCATTTTTCTCTTTCCTGGGATATTGAAGGTGGAATGAAGTGGAGGTCCTTGTCAACAGAGCAGCCCTAAACTTTGGGGTGCTTGTGTCTTGCTGATTTTTCATTTTCCCAATTTATACCCCCATGAGTGGAAGTGCCCTATGCTCTCTAAGCTTTGCTTTTTAGACGTTTCAGGACTCACCGTACACTTCTCCAGAGTGGCTGTTGACAATTTACATCCCGCCCATCAGTGTAGCAAGGCTCCCATTTCTCCATGGCCTGTCCTGCATTTCTGGTTTTGCCACTTTTTTCAGCATGGCCCTTTTGACCGATGGGAAGCGAGACTTCTTTGTAGCGCTGATTTGCCTTTCCAGGTTGCTTGGTTGGCCAAAAAGGGCGTATGCGTTTTTTCCTGAATATATTCAGGAAAAAACGCATACGCCCTTTTTGGCCAAGGGCATCATTGTCAACGTTTTGCCGCTTTTCATGTGCTTTAAAGGCGATTCGAATCTACCTCCTGAAATCTGTTTCCTGCAATTCTGCCTTGATTTCAAATCCTCTTCTTTGCCTTCCCTCAATATATTTGTGGACGAGAGGTATCATTTATAACTCTGCAGGTTTGTGAATTGCAGTGCCCTGAACCTCCATTTTACAACTCGCGTTTTTGGGAGATGGCCGCAAAAGCTCAGGATGGCTTCAGGCCCTGTTCTGGTTCCGGGGGGCAGGCTGAGCCTGTGGTTAATTCTTCTTCCTGATGGGAAAATAGAGTGACCTGTGCCTGTCCCAACACCAAGAGCTAGTCTCTCATTGGTTCCACGTCTTCCCGTTCATCCTCAGGACAAATTGCAACCTGTACGGAACAGGAGGTTAAAGGTGCTGATGCTCCAAGGAGGGAGATTGCTAGTAAAGTGGCTGGAATGGCGAACCCGAGCACAAGGAGATGAGAAATGAGGTGCGTTTTAGAAACCTTTCCCCATCACACGGTGTACCATCTTCTGGGTTTCTCATGCATGTTTTCGATGTAGGAAGATGCCCTTGAACCTGGAGATTTGGGACCCATGCGATGGGTACCACGCAGTATTACTTTAAAGGGTCTGCGTTTGCTCACCCAACCTCACCAAACCTCTCAGCCTCAAGAGTGTCCACCCTTATGTCTCATCCAGCTGTGGGTCTAGATATGGTCAATCCAGGTTGGATCATAGCCCCTGAACGCATTGTGTAAGAATTTCACTCTCTTTCACTGTCTTTGTTTCATGGGTTTGAAAAAGTAATTTATTCTTATAATGGGGTTTAGCTGCTTTTCACTGCTGTGTTTATGCCGCTTTACACCCACTTGACACACTAACAGAGAGATATGAATACATAGGTTTTAAGATTATTTCTAGTCAGATATATTCTTGTGCGGTGAATAGGGCGTGTTGAGTCCAGTTCTCTGAGCAAGGAGTAGGTCCTGTCTATTACATATTGGGTTTATGGAACGGTATCTGAGCTAATTTGAAACCCTTGTTTTATGTATCACCCCACCTCACCTTTCCCGTTAAGCAGCCATAGTGTGTTTTCTGCATGTGTGACTCCGTTCTGTTTTGTAATTCAGTTCAAGTGTAACGGTTTTTACATTCCCTCTATCACTGATACCTTATGAGAAGTGTCCTTTTCTGTGTAACTTACTTCACTTAGAATCGTCGTACCTAAATCCACTCATCATGCTGCTACTAGCCTTATGACATTGATTTCATGGCTGAGTGATATTCCTTTGTACATAAGGACCACAACTCTTTTATCCATTTTTCTCTTTCCTGGCATATTTAAGGTAGAATGAAGTGGAGGTCCTTGTCAACAGAGCAACCATAAACTTTGGGGTGCTTGTGTCTTGCTGATTTTTCATTTTCCCAATTTATACCCCCATGAGTGGAAGTGCCCTATGCTCTCTAAGCTGTGTTTTTTAGATGTTTCAGGACACACCGTACTCTTCTCCAGAGTGGCTGTTGGCAATTTACATCCCGCCCATCAGTGTAGCAAGGCTCCCATTTCTCCATGGCCTGTCCTGCATTTCTGGTTTTGACACTTTTTTCAGCATGGCCCTTTTAACCGATGGGAAGCGAGACTTCTTTGTAGCGCTGATTTGCCTTTCCAGGTTGCTTGGTTGGCCAAAAAGGGCGTATGCGTTTTTTCCTGAATATATTCAGGAAAAAACGCATACGCCCTTTTTGGCCAAGGGCATCATTGTCAAAGTTTTTCCGCTTTTCATGTGCTTTAAAGGCGATTCGAATCTACCTCCTGAAATATGTTTCCTGCAATTCTGCCTTGATTTCAAATCCTCTTCTTTGCCTTCCCTCAATATATTTGTGGACGAGAGTTATCATTTATAAGTCTGCAGGTTTGTGAAATGCAGTGCCCTGAACCTCCATTTTACAACTCGCTTTTTAGGGAGCTGGCCGCAATAGCGCAGGATGGCTTCAGGCCCTGTTCTTGTTCCGGGTGGCAGGCTGAGCCTGTGGTTAATTCTTCTTCCTGATGGGAAAATAGAGTGACCTGTGCCTGTCCCAACACCAAGAGCTAGTCTCTCATTGGTTCCACGTCTTCCCGTTCACACTCAGGACAAATTGCAACCTGTACGGAACAGGAGGTTAAAGGTGCTGATGCTCCAAGGAGGGAGATTGCTAGTAAAGCGGCTGGAATACCGAACCCGGGCACAAGGAGATGAGAAATGAGGTGCGTTTTAGAAACCTTTCCCCATCACACGGTGTACCATCTTCTGGGTTTCTCATGCATGTTTTCGATGTAGGAAGATGCCCTTGAACCTGGAGATTTGGGACCCATGCGATGGGTACCACGCAGTATTACTTTAAAGGGTCTGCGTTTGCTCACCCAACCTCACCAAACCTCTCAGCCCCAAGAGTGTCCACCCTTATGTCTCATCCAGCTGTGGGTCTAGATATGGTCAATCCAGGTTGCATCACAGCCCCTGAACGCATTGTGTAAGAATTTCTCTCTCTTTCACTGTCTTTGTTTCATGGGTTTTTCAAAGTAATTTATTTTTATAATGGGGTTTAGCTGCTTTTCACTGCTGTGTTTATGCCGCTTTACACCCACTTGACACACAAAAAGAGAGATATGAATACATAGGTTTTAAGATTATTACTAGTCAGATATATTCTTGTGCGGTGAATAGGGCGTGTTGAGTCCAGTTCTCTGAGCAAGGAGTAGGTCTTGTCTATTACATATTGGGTTTATGGAACGGTATCTGAGCTAATTTGAAACCCTTGTTTTATGTATCACCCCACCTCACCTTTCCCGTTAAGCAGCCATAGTGTGTTTTCTGCATGTGTGACTCCGTTCTGTTTTGTAATTCAGTTCAAGTGTAACGGTTTTTACATTCCCTCTATCACTGATACCTTATGAGAAGTGTCCTTTTCTGTGTAACTTACTTCACTTAGAATCGTCGTACCTAAATCCACTCATCATGCTGCTACTAGCCTTATGACATTGATTTCATGGCTGAGTGATATTCCTTTGTACATAAGGACCACAACTCTTTTATCCATTTTTCTCTTTCCTGGCATATTTAAGGTGGAATGAAGTGGAGGTCCTTGTCAACAGAGCAACCCTAAACTTTGGGGTGCTTGTGTCTTGCTGATTTTTCATTTTCCCAATTTATACCCCCATGAGTGGAAGTGCCCTATGCTCTCTAAGCTGTGTTTTTTAGATGTTTCAGGACACACCGTACTCTTCTCCAGTGTGGCTGTTGGCAATTTACATCCCGCCCATCAGTGTAGCAAGGCTCCCATTTCTCCATGGCCTGTTCTGCATTTCTGGTTTTGACACTTTTTTCAGCATGGCCCTTTTAACCGATGGGAAGCGAGACTTCTTTGTAGCGCTGATTTGCCTTTCCAGGTTGCTTGGTTGGCCAAAAAGGGCGTATGCGTTTTTTCCTGAATATATTCAGGAAAAAACGCATACGCCCTTTTTGGCCAAGGGCATCATTGTCAACGTTTTGCCGCTTTTCATGTGCTTTAAGGCGATTCGAATCTACCTCCTGAAATCTGTTTCCTGCAATTCTGCCTTGATTTCAAATCCTCTTCTTTGCCTTCCCTCAATATATTTGAGGACGAGAGTTATCATTTATAACTCTGCAGGTTTGTGAATTGCAGTGCCGTGAACCTCCATTTTACAACTCGCTTTTTTGGGAGCTGGCCGCAAAAGCGCAGGATGGCTTCAGGCCCTGTTCTGGTTCCAGGGGGCAGGCTGATCATGTGGTTAATTCTTCTTCCTGATGGGAAAATAGAGTGACCTCTGCCTGTCCCAACACCAAGAGCTAGTCTCTCATTCGTTCCCCATCTTCCCGTTCATCCTCAGGACAAATTGCAACCTGTACGAAACAAGAGGTTAAAGGTGCTGATGCTCCAAGTAGGGAGATTTCTAGTAGAGCGGTTGGAATGGCGAACCCGGGTACAAGGAGTTGAGAAATGAGGTGCGTTTTAGAAACCTTTCCCCATCACACGGTGTACCATCTTCTGGGTTTCTCATGCATGTTTTCGATGTAGGAAGATGCCCTTGAACCTGGAGATTTGGGACCCATGGGATGGGTACCACGCAGTATTACTTTAAAGGGTCTGCGTTTGCTCACCCAACCTCACCAAACCTCTCAGCCCCAAGAGTGTCCACCCTTATGTCTCATCCAGCTGTGGGTCTAGATATGGTCAATCCAGGTTGCATCACAGCCCCTGAACGAATTGTGTAAGAATTTCTCTCTCTTTCACTGTCTTTGTTTCATGGGTTTTTCAAAGTAATTTATTTTTATAATGGGGTTTAGCTGCTTTTCACTGCTGTGTTTATGCTGCTTTACACCCACTTGACACACTAACAGAGAGATATCAATACATAGGTTTTAAGATTATTACTGGTCATATATATTCTTGTGTGGTGAATAGGGCGTGTTGAGTCCAGTTCTCTGAGCAAGGAGTAGGTCTTGTCTATTACATATTGGGTTTATGGAACGGTATCTGAGCTAATTTGAAACCCTTGTTTTATGTATCACCCCACCTCACCTTTCCCGTTAAGCAGCCATAGTGTGTTTTCTGCATGTGTGACTCTGTTCTGTTTTGTAATTCAGTTCAAGTGTAACGGTTTTTACATTCCCTCTATAAGTGATACCTTATGAGAAGTGTCCTTTTCTGTGTGACTTATTTCACTTAGAATCGTCATACCTAAATCCACTCATCATGCTGCTACTAGCCTTATGACATTGATTTCACGGCTGAGTGATATTCCATTGTACATAAGGACCACAACTTCTTTATCCATTTTTCTCTTTCCTGGGATATTGAAGGTGGAATGAAGTGGAGGTCCTTGTCAACAGAGCAGCCCTAAACTTTGGGGTGCTTGTGTCTTGCTGATTTTTAATTTTCCCAATTTATAACCCCATGAGTGGAAGTGCCGTATGCTCTCGAAGCTTTGTTTTTTAGATGTTTCAGGACTCACCGTACGCTTCTCCAGAGTGGCTGTTGGCAATTTACATCCCGCCCATCAGTGTAGCAAGGCTCCCATTTCTCCATGGCCTGTCCTGCATTTCTGGTTTTGACACTTTTTTCAGCATGGCCTTTTTAACCGATGGGAAGCGAGACATCTTTGTAGCGCTGATTTGCCTTTCCAGGTTGCTTCGTTGGCCAAAAAGGGCGTATGCGTTTTTTCCTGAATATATTCAGGAAAAAACGCATACGCCCTTTTTGGCCAAGGGCATCATTGTCAACATTTTGCCGCTTTTCATGTGCTTTAAAGGCGATTCGAATCTACCTCCTGAAATCTGTTTCCTGCAATTCTGCCTTGATTTCAAATCCTCTTCTTTGCCTTCCCTCAATATATTTGTGGACGAGAGTTATCATTTATAAGTCTGCAGGTTTGTGAATTGCAGTGCCCTGAACCTCCATTTTACAACTCGATTTTTAGGGAGCTGGCCGCAATAGCGCAGGATGGCTTCAGGCCCTGTTCTGGTTCCGGTGGCAGGCTGAGCCTGTGGTTAATTCTTCTTCCTGATGGGAAAATAGAGTGACCTGTGCCTTTCCCAACACCAAGAGCTAGTCTCTCATTGGTTCCACGTCTTCCTGTTCATCCTCAGGACAAATTGCAACCTGTACGGAACAGGAGGTTAAAGGTGCTGATGCTCCAAGGAGGGAGATTGCTAGTAAAGTGGCTGGAATAGCGAACCCGGGCACAAGGAGATGAGAAATGAGGTGCGTTTTAGAAACCTTTCCACATCACACGGTGTACCATCTTCTGGGTTTCTCATGCATGTTTTCGATGTAGGAAGATGCCCTTGAACCTGGAGATTTGGGACCCATGCGATGGGTACCATGCAGTATTACTTTAAAGGGTCTGCGTTTGGTCACCCAACCCCACCAAACCTCTCAGCCCCAAGAGTGTCCACCCTTATGTCTCATCCAGCTGTGGGTCTAGATATGGTCAATCCAGGTTGCATCACAGCCCGTGAACGCATTGTGTAAGAATTTCTATCTCTTTCACTGTCTTTGTTTCATGGGTTTTTCAAAGTAATTTATTTTTATAATGGGGTTTAGCTGCTTTTCACTGCTGTGTTTATGCCGCTTTACACCCACTTGACACACTAACAGAGAGATATCAATACATAGGTTTTAAGATTATTACTAGTCAGATATATTCTTGTGCGGTGAATAGGGCGTGTTGAGTCCAGTTCTCTGAGCAAGGAGTAGGTCTTGTCTATTACATATTGGGTTTATGGAACGGTATCTGAGCTAATTTGAAACCCTTGTTTTATGTATCACCCCACCTCACCTTTCCCGTGAAGCAGCCATAGTGTGTTTTCTGCATGTGTGACTCTGTTCTGTTTTGTAATTCAGTTCAAGTGTAACGGTTTTTACATTCCCTCTATCAGTGATACCTTATGAGAAGTGTCCTTTTCTGTGTGACTTATTTCACTTAGAATCGTCGTACCTAAATCCACTCATCATGCTGCTACTAGCCTTATGACATTGATTTCATGGCTGAGTGATATTCCATTGTACATAAGGACCACAACTTCTTTATCCATTTTTCTCTTTCCTGGGATATTGAAGGTGGAATGAAGTGGAGGTCCTTGTCAACAGAGCAGCCCTAAACTTTGGGGTGCTTGTGTCTTGCTGATTTTTCATTTTCCCAATTTATACCCCCATGAGTGGAAGTGCCCTATGCTCTCTAAGCTTTGTTTTTTAGATGTTTCAGGACACACCGTACTCTTCTCCAGAGTGGCTGTTGGCAATTTACATCCCGCCCATCAGTGTAGCAAGGCTCTCATTTCTCCATGGCCTGTCCTGCATTTCTGGTTTTGACACTTTTTTCAGCATGGCCCTTTTAACCGATGGGAAGCGAGACTTCTTTGTAGCGCTGATTTGCCTTTCCAGGTTGCTTGGTTGGCCAAAAAGGGCGTATGCGTTTTTTCCTGAATATATTCAGGAAAAAACGCATACGCCCTTTTTGGCCAAGGGCATCATTGTCAACGTTTTGCCGCTTTTCATGTGCTTTAAAGGTGATTCGAATCTACCTCCTGAAATCTGTTTCCTGCAATTCTGCCTTGATTTCAAATCCTCTTCTTTGCCTTCCCTCAATATATTTGTGGACGAGAGTTATCATTTATAAGTCTGCAGGTTTGTGAATTGCAGTGCCCTGAACCTCCATTTTACAACTCGCTTTTTAGGGAGCTGGCCGCAATAGCGCAGGATGGCTTCAGGCCCTGTTCTCGTTCCGGGTGGCAGGCTGAGCCTGTGGTTAATTCTTCTTCCTGATGGGAAAATAGAGTGACCTGTGCCTGTCCCAACACCAAGAGCTAGTCTCTCATTGGTTCCACGTCTTCCCGTTCACCCTCAGGACAAATTGCAACCTGTACGGAACAGGAGGTTAAAGGTGCTGATGCTCCAAGTAGGGAGATTGCTAGTAAAGCGGCTGGAATACCGAACCCGGGCACAAGGAGATGAGAAATGAGGTGCGTTTTAGAAACCTTTCCCCATCACACGGTGTACCATCTTCTGGGTTTCTCATGCATGTTTTCGATGTAGGAAGATGCCCTTGAACCTGGAGATTTGGGACCCATGCGATGGGTACCACGCAGTATTACTTTAAAGGGTCTGCATTTGCTCACCCAACCTCACCAAAACTCTCAGCCCCAAGAGTGTCCACCCTTATGTCTCATCCAGCTGTGGGTCTAGATATGGTCAATCCAGGTTGCATCACAGCCCCTGAACGCATTGTGTAAGAATTTCTCTCTCTTTCACTGTCTTTGTTTCATGGGTTTTTCAAAGTAATTTATTTTTATAATGGGGTTTAGCTGCTTTTCACTGCTGTGTTTATGCCGCTTTTTACCCACTTGACCCACTAACAGAGAGATATCAATACATAGGTTTTAAGATTATTACTAGTCAGATATATTCTTGTGCGGTGAATAGGGCGTGTTGAGTCCAGTTCTCTGAGCAAGGAGTAGGTCTTGTCTATTACATATTGGGTTTATGGAACGGAATCTGAGCTAATTTGAAACCCTTGTTTTATGTATCACCCCACCGCACCTTTCCCGTTAAGCAATCCTAGTGTGTTTTCTGCATGTGTGACTCTGTTCTGTTTTGTAATTCAGTTCAAGTGTAACGGTTTTTACATTCCCTCTATAAGTGATACCTTATGAGAAGTGTCCTTTTCTGTGTGACTTATTTCACTTAGAGTCGTCGTACCTAAATCCACTCATCATGCTGCTACTAGCCTTATGACATTGATTTCACGGCTGAGTGATATTCCATTGTACATAAGGACCACAACTTCTTTATCCATTTTTCTCTTTCCTGGGATATTGAAGGTGGAATGAAGTGGAGGTCCTTGTCAACAGAGCAGCCCTAAACTTTGGGGTGCTTGTGTCTTGCTGATTTTTCATTTTCCCAATTTATACCCCCATGAGTGGAAGTGCCCTATGCTCTCTAAGCTTTGCTTTTTAGACGTTTCAGGACTCACCGTACACTTCTCCAGAGTGGCTGTTGACAATTTACATCCTGCCCATCAGTGTAGCAAGGCTCCCATTTTTCCATGGCCTGTCCTGCATTTCTGGT
The DNA here is from genome assembly GCF_965194805.1 of Balaenoptera borealis. Lineage (NCBI taxonomy): Eukaryota > Metazoa > Chordata > Mammalia > Artiodactyla > Balaenopteridae > Balaenoptera > Balaenoptera borealis. The sequence continues at coordinate 225,943 of NW_028123954.1, read as the reverse complement.
TTTGACACTTTTTTCAGCATGGCCCTTTTGACCGATGGGAAGCGAGACATCTTTGTAGCGCTGATTTGCCTTTCCAGGTTGCTTGGTTGGCCAAAAAGGGCGTATGCGTTTTTTCCTGAATATATTCAGGAAAAAACGCATACGCCCTTTTTGGCCAAGGGCATCATTGTCAACGTTTTGCCGCTTTTCATGTGCTTTAAAGGCGATTCGAATCTACCTCCTGAAATCTGTTTCCTGCAATTCTGCCTTGATTTCAAATCCTCTTCTTTGCCTTCCCTCAATATATTTGTGGATGAGAGTTACCATTTATAAGTCTGCAGGTTTGTGAATTGCAGTGCCCTGAACCTCCATTTTACAACTCGCTTTTTAGGGAGCTGGCCGCAAAAGCGCAGGATGGCTTCAGGCCCTGTTCTGGTTCCGGGGGGCAGGCTGAGCCTGTGGTTAATTCTTCTTCCTGATGGGAAAATAGAGTGACCTGTGCCTGTCCCAACACCAAGAGCTAGTCTTTCATTGGTTCCACGTCTTCCCGTTCATCCTCAGTACAAATTGCAACCTGTACGGAACAGGAGGTTAAAGGTGCTGATGCTCCAAGGAGGGAGATTGCTAGTAAAGTGGCTGGAATGGCGAACCCGGGCACAAGCAGATGAGAAATGAGGTGCGTTTTAGAAACCTTTCCCCATCACACGGTGTACCATCTTCTGGGTATCTCATGCATGTTTTCGATGTAGGAAGATGCCCTTGAACCTGGAGATTTGGGACCCATGCGATGGGTACCACGCAGTATTATTTAAAGGGTCTGCGTTTGCTCACCCAACCTCACCAAACCTCTCAGCCGCAACAGTGTCCACCCTTAGGTCTCATCCAGCTGTGGGTCTAGATATGGTCAATCCAGGTTGCATCACAGCCCCTGAACGCATTGTGTAAGAATTTCTCTCTCTTTCACTGTCTTTGTTTCATGGGTTTTTCAAAGTAATTTATTTTTATAATGGGGTTTAGCTGCTTTTCACTGCTGTGTTTATGCCGCTTTTTACCCACTTGACCCACTAACAGAGAGATATCAATACATAGGTTTTAAGATTATTACTAGTCAGATATATTCTTGTGCGGTGAATAGGGCGTGTTGAGTCCAGTTCTCTGAGCAAGGAGTAGGTCTAGTCTATTACATATTGGTTTTATGGAACGGTATCTGAGCTAATTTGAAACCCTTGTTTTATGTATCACCCGACCGCACCTTTCCCGTTAAGCAGCCATAGTGTGTTTTCTGCATGTGTGACTCTGTTCTGTTTTGTAATTCAGTTCAAGTGTAACGGTTTTTACATTCCCTCTATCAGTGATACCTTATGAGAAGTGTCCTTTTCTGTGTGACTTATTTCACTTAGAATCGTCGTACCTAAATCCACTCATCATGCTGCTACTAGCCTTATGACATTGATTTCATGGCTGAATGATATTCCATTGTACATAAGGACCACAACTTCTTTATCCATTTTTCTCTTTCCTGGGATATTGAAGGTGGAATGAAGTGGAGGTCCTTGTCAACAGAGCAGCCCTAAACTTTGGGGTGCTTGTGTCTTGCTGATTTTTCATTTTCCCAATTTATACCCCCATGAGTGGAAGTGCCCTATGCTCTCTAAGCTTTGCTTTTTAGACCTTTCAGGACTCACCGTACACTTCTCCAGAGTGGCTGTTGACAATTTACATCCTGCCCATCAGTGTAGCAAGGCTCCCATTTTTCCATGGCCTGTCCTGCATTTCTGGTTTTGACACTTTTTTCAGCATGGCCCTTTTGACCGATGGGAAGCGAGACATCTTTGTAGCGCTGATTTGCCTTTCCAGGTTGCTTGGTTGGCCAAAAAGGGCGTATGCGTTTTTTCCTGAATATATTCAGGAAAAAACGCATACGCCCTTTTTGGCCAAGGGCATCATTGTCAACGTTTTGCCGCTTTTCATGTGCTTTAAAGGCGATTCGAATCTACCTCCTGAAATCTGTTTCCTGCAATTCTGCCTTGATTTCAAATCCTCTTCTTTGCCTTCCCTCAATATATTTGTGGACGAGAGTTATCATTTATAACTCTGCAGGTTTGTGAATTGCAGTGCCCTGAACCTCCATTTTACAACTCGCGTTTTTGGGAGATGGCCGCAAAAGCGCAGGATGGCTTCAGGCCCTGTTCTTGTTCCGGGGGGCAGGCTGAGCCTGTGGTTAATTCTTCTTCCTGATGGGAAAATAGAGTGACCTGTGCCTGTCCCAACAGCAAGAGATAGTCTCTCATTGGTTTCACGTCTTCCCGTTCATCCTCAGGACAAATTGCAACCTGTACGGAACAGGAGGTTAAAGGTGATGATGCTCCAAGGAGGGAGATTGCTAGTAAAGTGGCTGGAATGGCGAACCCGAGCACAAGGAGATGAGAAATGAATTGCGTTTTAGAAACCTTTCCCCATCACACGGTGTACCATCTTCTGGGTTTCTCATGCATGTTTCTGATGTAGGAAGATGCCCTTGAACCTGGAGATTTGGGACCCATGCGATGGGTACCACGCAATATTACTTTAAAGGGGCTGCGTTTGCTCACCCAACCTCACCAAACCTCTCAGCCGCAACAGTGTCCACCCTTATGTCTCATCCAGCTGTGGGTCTAGATATGGTCAATCCAGGTTGCATCACAGCCCCTGAACGCATTGTGTAAGAATTTCGCTCTCTTTCACTGTCTTTGTTTCATGGGTTTTTCAAAGTAATTTATTTTTATAATGGGGTTTAGCTGCTTTTCACTGCTGTGTTTATGCCGCTTTACACCCACTTGACACACTAACAGAGAGATATCAATACATAGGTTTTAAGATTATTACTAGTCAGATATATTCTTGTGCGGTGAATAGGGCGTGTTGAGTCCAGTTCTCTGAGCAAGGAGTAGGTCTTGTCTATTACATATTGGGTTTATGGAACGGTATCTGAGCTAATTTGAAACCCTTGTTTTATGTATCACCCCACCTCACCTTTCCCGTTAAGCAGCCATAGTGTGTTTTCTGCATGTGTGACTCTGTTCTGTTTTGTAATACAGTTCAAGTGTAACGGTTTTTACATTCCCTCTATAAGTGATACCTTATGAGAAGTGTCCTTTTCTGTGTGACTTATTTCACTTAGAATCGTCGTACCTAAATCCACTCATCATGCTGCTACTAGCCTTATGACATTGATTTCATGGCTGAGTGATATTCCATTGTACATAAGGACCACAACTTCTTTATCCATTTTTCTCTTTCCTGGGATATTGAAGGTGGAATGAAGTGGAGGTCCTTGTCAACAGAGCAGCCCTAAACTTTGGGGTGCTTGTGTCTTGCTGATTTTTAATTTTCCCAATTTATACCCCCATGAGTGGAAGTGCCCTATGCTCTCTAAGCTTTGCTTTTTAGACGTTTCAGGACTCACCGTACGCTTCTCCAGAGTGGCTGTTGGCAATTTACATCCCGCCCATCAGTGTAGCAAGGCTCTCATTTCTCCATGGCCTGTCCTGCATTTCTGGTTTTGACACTTTTTTCAGCATGGCCCTTTTAACCGATGGGAAGCGAGACTTCTTTGTAGCGCTGATTTGCCTTTCCAGGTTGCTTGGTTGGCCAAAAAGGGCGTATGCGTTTTTTCCTGAATATATTCAGGAAAAAACGCATACGCCCTTTTTGGCCAAGGGCATCATTGTCAACGTTTTGCCGCTTTTCATGTGCTTTAAAGGTGATTCGAATCTACCTCCTGAAATCTGTTTCCTGCAATTCTGCCTTGATTTCAAATCCTCTTCTTTGCCTTCCCTCAATATATTTGTGGACGAGAGTTATCATTTATAAGTCTGCAGGTTTGTGAATTGCAGTGCCCTGAACCTCCATTTTACAACTCGCTTTTTAGGGAGCTGGCCGCAATAGCGCAGGATGGCTTCAGGCCCTGTTCTCGTTCCGGGTGGCAGGCTGAGCCTGTGGTTAATTCTTCTTCCTGATGGGAAAATAGAGTGACCTGTGCCTGTCCCAACACCAAGAGCTAGTCTCTCATTGGTTCCACGTCTTCCCGTTCACCCTCAGGACAAATTGCAACCTGTACGGAACAGGAGGTTAAAGGTGCTGATGCTCCAAGTAGGGAGATTGCTAGTAAAGCGGCTGGAATACCGAACCCGGGCACAAGGAGATGAGAAATGAGGTGCGTTTTAGAAACCTTTCCCCATCACACGGTGTACCATCTTCTGGGTTTCTCATGCATGTTTTCGATGTAGGAAGATGCCCTTGAACCTGGAGATTTGGGACCCATGCGATGGGTACCACGCAGTATTACTTTAAAGGGTCTGCATTTGCTCACCCAACCTCACCAAAACTCTCAGCCGCAACAGTGTCCACCCTTATGTCTCATCCAGCTGTGGGTCTAGATATGGTCAATCCAGGTTGCATCACAGCCCCTGAACGCATTGTGTAAGAATTTCTCTCTCTTTCACTGTCTTTGTTTCATGGGTTTTTCAAAGTAATTTATTTTTATAATGGGGTTTAGCTGCTTTTCACTGCTGTGTTTATGCCGCTTTTTACCCACTTGACACACAAACAGAGAGATATCAATACATAGGTTTTAAGATTATTACTAGTCAGATATATTCTTGTGCGGTGAATAGGGCGTGTTGAGTCCAGTTCTCTGAGCAAGGAGTAGGTCTTGTCTATTACATATTGGGTTTATGGAACGGAATCTGAGCTAATTTGAAACCCTTGTTTTATGTATCACCCCACCGCACCTTTCCCGTTAAGCAATCCTAGTGTGTTTTCTGCATGTGTGACTCTGTTCTGTTTTGTAATTCAGTTCAAGTGTAACGGTTTTTACATTCCCTCTATAAGTGATACCTTATGAGAAGTGTCCTTTTCTGTGTGACTTATTTCACTTAGAGTCGTCGTACCTAAATCCACTCATCATGCTGCTACTAGCCTTATGACATTGATTTCACGGCTGAGTGATATTCCATTGTACATAAGGACCACAACTTCTTTATCCATTTTTCTCTTTCCTGGGATATTGAAGGTGGAATGAAGTGGAGGTCCTTGTCAACAGAGCAGCCCTAAACTTTGGGGTGCTTGTGTCTTGCTGATTTTTCATTTTCCCAATTTATACCCCCATGAGTGGAAGTGCCCTATGCTCTCTAAGCTTTGCTTTTTAGACGTTTCAGGACTCACCGTACACTTCTCCAGAGTGGCTGTTGACAATTTACATCCTGCCCATCAGTGTAGCAAGGCTCCCATTTTTCCATGGCCTGTCCTGCATTTCTGGTTTTGACACTTTTTTCAGCATGGCCCTTTTGACCGATGGGAAGCGAGACATCTTTGTAGCGCTGATTTGCCTTTCCAGGTTGCTTGGTTGGCCAAAAAGGGCGTATGCGTTTTTTCCTGAATATATTCAGGAAAAAACGCATACGCCCTTTTTGGCCAAGGGCATCATTGTCAACGTTTTGCCGCTTTTCATGTGCTTTAAAGGCGATTCGAATCTACCTCCTGAAATCTGTTTCCTGCAATTCTGCCTTGATTTCAAATCCTCTTCTTTGCCTTCCCTCAATATATTTGTGGATGAGAGTTACCATTTATAAGTCTGCAGGTTTGTGAATTGCAGTGCCCTGAACCTCCATTTTACAACTCGCTTTTTAGGGAGCTGGCCGCAAAAGCGCAGGATGGCTTCAGGCCCTGTTCTGGTTCCGGGGGGCAGGCTGAGCCTGTGGTTAATTCTTCTTCCTGATGGGAAAATAGAGTGACCTGTGCCTGTCCCAACACCAAGAGCTAGTCTTTCATTGGTTCCACGTCTTCCCGTTCATCCTCAGTACAAATTGCAACCTGTACGGAACAGGAGGTTAAAGGTGCTGATGCTCCAAGGAGGGAGATTGCTAGTAAAGTGGCTGGAATGGCGAACCCGGGCACAAGCAGATGAGAAATGAGGTGCGTTTTAGAAACCTTTCCCCATCACACGGTGTACCATCTTCTGGGTATCTCATGCATGTTTTCGATGTAGGAAGATGCCCTTGAACCTGGAGATTTGGGACCCATGCGATGGGTACCACGCAGTATTATTTAAAGGGTCTGCGTTTGCTCACCCAACCTCACCAAACCTCTCAGCCGCAACAGTGTCCACCCTTAGGTCTCATCCAGCTGTGGGTCTAGATATGGTCAATCCAGGTTGCATCACAGCCCCTGAACGCATTGTGTAAGAATTTCTCTCTCTTTCACTGTCTTTGTTTCATGGGTTTTTCAAAGTAATTTATTTTTATAATGGGGTTTAGCTGCTTTTCACTGCTGTGTTTATGCCGCTTTTTACCCACTTGACCCACTAACAGAGAGATATCAATACATAGGTTTTAAGATTATTACTAGTCAGATATATTCTTGTGCGGTGAATAGGGCGTGTTGAGTCCAGTTCTCTGAGCAAGGAGTAGGTCTAGTCTATTACATATTGGTTTTATGGAACGGTATCTGAGCTAATTTGAAACCCTTGTTTTATGTATCACCCGACCGCACCTTTCCCGTTAAGCAGCCATAGTGTGTTTTCTGCATGTGTGACTCTGTTCTGTTTTGTAATTCAGTTCAAGTGTAACGGTTTTTACATTCCCTCTATCAGTGATACCTTATGAGAAGTGTCCTTTTCTGTGTGACTTATTTCACTTAGAATCGTCGTACCTAAATCCACTCATCATGCTGCTACTAGCCTTATGACATTGATTTCATGGCTGAATGATATTCCATTGTACATAAGGACCACAACTTCTTTATCCATTTTTCTCTTTCCTGGGATATTGAAGGTGGAATGAAGTGGAGGTCCTTGTCAACAGAGCAGCCCTAAACTTTGGGGTGCTTGTGTCTTGCTGATTTTTCATTTTCCCAATTTATACCCCCATGAGTGGAAGTGCCCTATGCTCTCTAAGCTTTGCTTTTTAGACCTTTCAGGACTCACCGTACACTTCTCCAGAGTGGCTGTTGACAATTTACATCCTGCCCATCAGTGTAGCAAGGCTCCCATTTTTCCATGGCCTGTCCTGCATTTCTGGTTTTGACACTTTTTTCAGCATGGCCCTTTTGACCGATGGGAAGCGAGACATCTTTGTAGCGCTGATTTGCCTTTCCAGGTTGCTTGGTTGGCCAAAAAGGGCGTATGCGTTTTTTCCTGAATATATTCAGGAAAAAACGCATACGCCCTTTTTGGCCAAGGGCATCATTGTCAACGTTTTGCCGCTTTTCATGTGCTTTAAAGGCGATTCGAATCTACCTCCTGAAATCTGTTTCCTGCAATTCTGCCTTGATTTCAAATCCTCTTCTTTGCCTTCCCTCAATATATTTGTGGACGAGAGTTATCATTTATAACTCTGCAGGTTTGTGAATTGCAGTGCCCTGAACCTCCATTTTACAACTCGCGTTTTTGGGAGATGGCCGCAAAAGCGCAGGATGGCTTCAGGCCCTGTTCTTGTTCCGGGGGGCAGGCTGAGCCTGTGGTTAATTCTTCTTCCTGATGGGAAAATAGAGTGACCTGTGCCTGTCCCAACAGCAAGAGATAGTCTCTCATTGGTTTCACGTCTTCCCGTTCATCCTCAGGACAAATTGCAACCTGTACGGAACAGGAGGTTAAAGGTGATGATGCTCCAAGGAGGGAGATTGCTAGTAAAGTGGCTGGAATGGCGAACCCGAGCACAAGGAGATGAGAAATGAATTGCGTTTTAGAAACCTTTCCCCATCACACGGTGTACCATCTTCTGGGTTTCTCATGCATGTTTCTGATGTAGGAAGATGCCCTTGAACCTGGAGATTTGGGACCCATGCGATGGGTACCACGCAATATTACTTTAAAGGGGCTGCGTTTGCTCACCCAACCTCACCAAACCTCTCAGCCGCAACAGTGTCCACCCTTATGTCTCATCCAGCTGTGGGTCTAGATATGGTCAATCCAGGTTGCATCACAGCCCCTGAACGCATTGTGTAAGAATTTCGCTCTCTTTCACTGTCTTTGTTTCATGGGTTTTTCAAAGTAATTTATTTTTATAATGGGGTTTAGCTGCTTTTCACTGCTGTGTTTATGCCGCTTTACACCCACTTGACACACTAACAGAGAGATATCAATACATAGGTTTTAAGATTATTACTAGTCAGATATATTCTTGTGCGGTGAATAGGGCGTGTTGAGTCCAGTTCTCTGAGCAAGGAGTAGGTCTTGTCTATTACATATTGGGTTTATGGAACGGTATCTGAGCTAATTTGAAACCCTTGTTTTATGTATCACCCCACCTCACCTTTCCCGTTAAGCAGCCATAGTGTGTTTTCTGCATGTGTGACTCTGTTCTGTTTTGTAATACAGTTCAAGTGTAACGGTTTTTACATTCCCTCTATAAGTGATACCTTATGAGAAGTGTCCTTTTCTGTGTGACTTATTTCACTTAGAATCGTCGTACCTAAATCCACTCATCATGCTGCTACTAGCCTTATGACATTGATTTCATGGCTGAGTGATATTCCATTGTACATAAGGACCACAACTTCTTTATCCATTTTTCTCTTTCCTGGGATATTGAAGGTGGAATGAAGTGGAGGTCCTTGTCAACAGAGCAGCCCTAAACTTTGGGGTGCTTGTGTCTTGCTGATTTTTAATTTTCCCAATTTATACCCCCATGAGTGGAAGTGCCCTATGCTCTCTAAGCTTTGCTTTTTAGACGTTTCAGGACTCACCGTACGCTTCTCCAGAGTGGCTGTTGACAATTTACATCCCGCCCATCAGTGTAGCAAGGCTCCCATTTCTCCATGGCCTGTCCTGCATTTCTGGTTTTGAGACTTTTTTCAGCATGGCCCTTTTGACCAATGGGAAGCGAGACATCTTTGTAGCGCTGATTTGCCTTTCCAGGTTGCTTGGTTGGCCAAAAAGGGCGTATGCGTTTTTTCCTGAATATATTCAGGAAAAAACGCATACGCCCTTTTTGGCCAAGGGCATCATTGTCAACCTTTTTCCGCTTTTCATGTGCTTTAAAGGCGATTCGAATCTACGTCCTGAAATCTGTTTCCTGCAATTCTGCCTTGATTTCAAATCCTCTTCTTTGCCTTCCCTCAATATATTTGTGGACGAGAGTTATCATTTATAAGTCTGCAGGTTTGTGAATTGCAGTGCCCTGAACCTCCATTTTACAACTCGCTTTTTAGGGAGCTGGCCGCAAAAGCGCAGGATGGCTTCAGGCCCTGTTCTGGTTCCGGGGGGCAGGCTGAGCCTGTGGTTAATTCTTCTTCCTGATGGGAAAATAGAGTGACCTGTGCCTGTGCCAACACCAAGAGCTAGTCTCTCATTGGTTCCACGTCTTCGCGTTCACCCTCAGGACAAATTGCAACCTGTACGGAACAGGAGGTTAAAGGTGCTGATGCTCCAAGGAGGGAGATTGCTAGTAAAGCGGCTGGAATACCGAACCCGGGCGCAAGGAGATGAGAAATGAGGTGCGTTTTAGAAACCTTTCCCCATCACACGGTGTACCATCTTCTGCGTTTCTCATGCATGTTTTCGATGTAGGAAGATGCCCTTGAACCTGGAGATTTGGGACCCATGCGATGGGTACCACGCAGTATTAGTTGAAAGGGTCTGCGTTTGCTCACCCAACCTCACCAAACCTCTCAGCCCCAAGAGTGTCCACCCTTATGTCTCATCCAGCTGTGGGTCTAGATATGGTCAATCCAGGTTGGATCACAGCCCCTGAACGCATTGTGTAAGAATTTCGCTCTATTTCACTGACTTTGTTTCATGGGTTTTTCAAAGAAATTTATTTTTATAATGGGGTTTAAGCTGCTTTTCACTGCTGTGTTTATGCCGCTTTACACCCACTTGACACACTAACAGAGAGATATCAATACATAGGTTTTAAGATTATTACTAGTCAGATATATTCTTGTGCGGTGAATAGGGCGTGTTGAGTCCAGTTCTCTGAGCAAGGAGTAGGTCTTGTCTATTACATATTGGGTTTATGGAACGGTATCTGAGCTAATTTGAAACCCTTGTTTTATGTATCACCCCACCTCACCTTTCCCGTTAAGCAGCCATAGTGTGTTTTCTGCATGTGTGACTCTGTTCTGTTTTGTAATTCAGTTCAAGTGTAACGGTTTTTACATTCCCTCTATAAGTGATACCTTATGAGAAGTGTCCTTTTCTGTGTGACTTATTTCACTTAGAATTGTCGTACCTAAATCCACTTATCATGCTGCTACTAGCCTTAAGACATTGATTTCATGGCTGAGTGATATTCCATTGTACATAAGGACCACAACTTCTTTATCCATTTTTCTCTTTCCTGGGATATTGAAGGTGGAATGAAGTGGAGGTCCTTGTCAACAGAGCAGCCCTAAACTTTGGGGTGCTTGTGTCTTGCTGATTTTTCATTTTCCCAATTTATACCCCCATGAGTGGAAGTGCCCTATGCTCTCTAAGCTTTGCTTTTTAGACGTTTCAGGACTCACCGTACACTTCTCCAGAGTGGCTGTTGACAATTTACATCCCGCCCATCAGTGTAGCAAGGCTCCCATTTCTCCATGGCCTGTCCTGCATTTCTGGTTTTGCCACTTTTTTCAGCATGGCCCTTTTGACCGATGGGAAGTGAGACTTCTTTGTAGCGCTGATTTGCCTTTCCAGGTTGCTTGGTTGGCCAAAAAGGGCGTATGCGTTTTTTCCTGAATATATTCAGGAAAAAACGCATACGCCCTTTTTGGCCAAGGGCATCATTGTCAACGTTTTGCCGCTTTTCATGTGCTTTAAAGGCGATTCGAATCTACCTCCTGAAATCTGTTTCCTGCAATTCTGCCTTGATTTCAAATCCTCTTCTTTGCCTTCCCTCAATATATTTGTGGACGAGAGGTATCATTTATAACTCTGCAGGTTTGTGAATTGCAGTGCCCTGAACCTCCATTTTACAACTCGCGTTTTTGGGAGATGGCCGCAAAAGCTCAGGATGGCTTCAGGCCCTGTTCTGGTTCCGGGGGGCAGGCTGAGCCTGTGGTTAATTCTTCTTCCTGATGGGAAAATAGAGTGACCTGTGCCTGTGCCAACACCAAGAGCTAGTCTCTCATTGGTTCCACGTCTTCCCGTTCACCCTCAGGACAAATTGCAACCTGTACGGAACAGGAGGTTAAAGGTGCTGATGCTCCAAGGAGGGAGATTGCTAGTAAAGCGGCTGGAATACCGAACCCGGGCGCAAGGAGATGAGAAATGAGGTGCGTTTTAGAAACCTTTCCCCATCACACGGTGTACCATCTTCTGCGTTTCTCATGCATGTTTTCGATGTAGGAAGATGCCCTTGAACCTGGAGATTTGGGACCCATGCGATGGGTACCACGCAGTATTAGTTGAAAGGGTCTGCGTTTGCTCACCCAACCTCACCAAACCTCTCAGCCCCAAGAGTGTCCACCCTTATGTCTCATCCAGCTGTGGGTCTAGATATGGTCAATCCAGGTTGGATCACAGCCCCTGAACGCATTGTGTAAGAATTTCGCTCTATTTCACTGACTTTGTTTCATGGGTTTTTCAAAGAAATTTATTTTTATAATGGGGTTTAAGCTGCTTTTCACTGCTGTGTTTATGCCGCTTTACACCCACTTGACACACTAACAGAGAGATATCAATACATAGGTTTTAAGATTATTACTAGTCAGATATATTCTTGTGCGGTGAATAGGGCGTGTTGAGTCCAGTTCTCTGAGCAAGGAGTAGGTCTTGTCTATTACATATTGGGTTTATGGAACGGTATCTGAGCTAATTTGAAACCCTTGTTTTATGTATCACCCCACCTCACCTTTCCCGTTAAGCAGCCATAGTGTGTTTTCTGCATGTGTGACTCTGTTCTGTTTTGTAATTCAGTTCAAGTGTAACGGTTTTTACATTCCCTCTATAAGTGATACCTTATGAGAAGTGTCCTTTTCTGTGTGACTTATTTCACTTAGAATCGTCGTACCTAAATCCACTTATCATGCTGCTACTAGCCTTAAGACATTGATTTCATGGCTGAGTGATATTCCATTGTACATAAGGACCACAACTTCTTTATCCATTTTTCTCTTTCCTGGGATATTGAAGGTGGAATGAAGTGGAGGTCCTTGTCAACAGAGCAGCCCTAAACTTTGGGGTGCTTGTGTCTTGCTGATTTTTCATTTTCCCAATTTATACCCCCATGAGTGGAAGTGCCCTATGCTCTCTAAGCTTTGCTTTTTAGACGTTTCAGGACTCACCGTACACTTCTCCAGAGTGGCTGTTGACAATTTACATCCCGCCCATCAGTGTAGCAAGGCTCCCATTTCTCCATGGCCTGTGCTGCATTTCTGGTTTTGCCACTTTTTTCAGCATGGCCCTTTTGACCGATGGGAAGCGAGACTTCTTTGTAGCGCTGATTTGCCTTTCCAGGTTGCTTGGTTGGCCAAAAAGGGCGTATGCGTTTTTTCCTGAATATATTCAGGAAAAAACGCATACGCCCTTTTTGGCCAAGGGCATCATTGTCAACGTTTTGCCGCTTTTCATGTGCTTTAAAGGCGATTCGAATCTACCTCCTGAAATCTGTTTCCTGCAATTCTGCCTTGATTTCAAATCCTCTTCTTTGCCTTCCCTCAATATATTTGTGGACGAGAGGTATCATTTATAACTCTGCAGGTTTGTGAATTGCAGTGCCCTGAACCTCCATTTTACAACTCGCGTTTTTGGGAGATGGCCGCAAAAGCTCAGGATGGCTTCAGGCCCTGTTCTGGTTCCGGGGGGCAGGCTGAGCCTGTGGTTAATTCTTCTTCCTGATGGGAAAATAGAGTGACCTGTGCCTGTCCCAACACCAAGAGCTAGTCTCTCATTGGTTCCACGTCTTCCCGTTCATCCTCAGGACAAATTGCAACCTGTACGGAACAGGAGGTTAAAGGTGCTGATGCTCCAAGGAGGGAGATTGCTAGTAAAGTGGCTGGAATGGCGAACCCGAGCACAAGGAGATGAGAAATGAGGTGCGTTTTAGAAACCTTTCCCCATCACACGGTGTACCATCTTCTGGGTTTCTCATGCATGTTTTCGATGTAGGAAGATGCCCTTGAACCTGGAGATTTGGGACCCATGCGATGGGTACCACGCAGTATTACTTGAAAGGGTCTGCGTTTGCTCACCCAACCTCACCAAACCTCTCAGCCTCAAGAGTGTCCACCCTTATGTCTCATCCAGCTGTGGGTCTAGATATGGTCAATCCAGGTTGGATCATAGCCCCTGAACGCATTGTGTAAGAATTTCGCTCTCTTTCACTGTCTTTGTTTCATGGGTTTGAAAAAGTAATTTATTCTTATAATGGGGTTTAGCTGCTTTTCACTGCTGTGTTTATGCCGCTTTACACCCACTTGACACACTAACAGAGAGATATGAATACATAGGTTTTAAGATTATTTCTAGTCAGATATATTCTTGTGCGGTGAATAGGGCGTGTTGAGTCCAGTTCTCTGAGCAAGGAGTAGGTCTTGTCTATTACATATTGGGTTTATGGAACGGTATCTGAGCTAATTTGAAACCCTTGTTTTATGTATCACCCCACCTCACCTTTCCCGTGAAGCAGCCATAGTGTGTTTTCTGCATGTGTGACTCTGTTCTGTTTTGTAATTCAGTTCAAGTGTAACGGTTTTTACATTCCCTCTATCAGTGATACCTTATGAGAAGTGTCCTTTTCTGTGTGACTTATTTCACTTAGAATCGTCGTACCTAAATCCACTTATCATGCTGCTACTAGCCTTAAGACATTGATTTCATGGCTGAGTGATATTCCATTGTACATAAGGACCACAACTTCTTTATCCATTTTTCTCTTTCCTGGGATATTGAAGGTGGAATGAAGTGGAGGTCCTTGTCAACAGAGCAGCCCTAAACTTTGGGGTGCTTGTGTCTTGCTGATTTTTCATTTTCCCAATTTATACCCCCATGAGTGGAAGTGCCCTATGCTCTCTAAGCTTTGCTTTTTAGACGTTTCAGGACTCACCGTACACTTCTCCAGAGTGGCTGTTGACAATTTACATCCCGCCCATCAGTGTAGCAAGGCTCCCATTTCTCCATGGCCTGTCCTGCATTTCTGGTTTTGCCACTTTTTTCAGCATGGCCCTTTTGACCGATGGGAAGCGAGACTTCTTTGTAGCGCTGACTTGCCTTTCCAGGTTGCTTGGTTGGCCAAAAAGGGCGTATGCGTTTTTTCCTGAATATATTCAGGAAAAAACGCATACGCCCTTTTTGGCCAAGGGCATCATTGTCAACGTTTTGCCGCTTTTCATGTGCTTTAAAGGCGATTCGAATCTACCTCCTGAAATCTGTTTCCTGCAATTCTGCCTTGATTTCAAATCCTCTTCTTTGCCTTCCCTCAATATATTTGTGGACGAGAGGTATCATTTATAACTCTGCAGGTTTGTGAATTGCAGTGCCCTGAACCTCCATTTTACAACTCGCGTTTTTGGGAGATGGCCGCAAAAGCTCAGGATGGCTTCAGGCCCTGTTCTGGTTCCGGGGGGCAGGCTGAGCCTGTGGTTAATTCTTCTTCCTGATGGGAAAATAGAGTGACCTGTGCCTGTCCCAACACCAAGAGCTAGTCTCTCATTGGTTCCACGTCTTCCCGTTCATCCTCAGGACAAATTGCAACCTGTACGGAACAGGAGGTTAAAGGTGCTGATGCTCCAAGGAGGGAGATTGCTAGTAAAGTGGCTGGAATGGCGAACCCGAGCACAAGGAGATGAGAAATGAGGTGCGTTTTAGAAACCTTTCCCCATCACACGGTGTACCATCTTCTGGGTTTCTCATGCATGTTTTCGATGTAGGAAGATGCCCTTGAACCTGGAGATTTGGGACCCATGCGATGGGTACCACGCAGTATTACTTTAAAGGGTCTGCGTTTGCTCACCCAACCTCACCAAACCTCTCAGCCTCAAGAGTGTCCACCCTTATGTCTCATCCAGCTGTGGGTCTAGATATGGTCAATCCAGGTTGGATCATAGCCCCTGAACGCATTGTGTAAGAATTTCACTCTCTTTCACTGTCTTTGTTTCATGGGTTTGAAAAAGTAATTTATTCTTATAATGGGGTTTAGCTGCTTTTCACTGCTGTGTTTATGCCGCTTTACACCCACTTGACACACTAACAGAGAGATATGAATACATAGGTTTTAAGATTATTTCTAGTCAGATATATTCTTGTGCGGTGAATAGGGCGTGTTGAGTCCAGTTCTCTGAGCAAGGAGTAGGTCTTGTCTATTACATATTGGGTTTATGGAACGGTATCTGAGCTAATTTGAAACCCTTGTTTTATGTATCACCCCACCTCACCTTTCCCGTTAAGCAGCCATAGTGTGTTTTCTGCATGTGTGACTCCGTTCTGTTTTGTAATTCAGTTCAAGTGTAACGGTTTTTACATTCCCTCTATCACTGATACCTTATGAGAAGTGTCCTTTTCTGTGTAACTTACTTCACTTAGAATCGTCGTACCTAAATCCACTCATCATGCTGCTACTAGCCTTATGACATTGATTTCATGGCTGAGTGATATTCCTTTGTACATAAGGACCACAACTCTTTTATCCATTTTTCTCTTTCCTGGCATATTTAAGGTAGAATGAAGTGGAGGTCCTTGTCAACAGAGCAACCATAAACTTTGGGGTGCTTGTGTCTTGCTGATTTTTCATTTTCCCAATTTATACCCCCATGAGTGGAAGTGCCCTATGCTCTCTAAGCTGTGTTTTTTAGATGTTTCAGGACACACCGTACTCTTCTCCAGAGTGGCTGTTGGCAATTTACATCCCGCCCATCAGTGTAGCAAGGCTCCCATTTCTCCATGGCCTGTCCTGCATTTCTGGTTTTGACACTTTTTTCAGCATGGCCCTTTTAACCGATGGGAAGCGAGACTTCTTTGTAGCGCTGATTTGCCTTTCCAGGTTGCTTGGTTGGCCAAAAAGGGCGTATGCGTTTTTTCCTGAATATATTCAGGAAAAAACGCATACGCCCTTTTTGGCCAAGGGCATCATTGTCAAAGTTTTTCCGCTTTTCATGTGCTTTAAAGGCGATTCGAATCTACCTCCTGAAATATGTTTCCTGCAATTCTGCCTTGATTTCAAATCCTCTTCTTTGCCTTCCCTCAATATATTTGTGGACGAGAGTTATCATTTATAAGTCTGCAGGTTTGTGAAATGCAGTGCCCTGAACCTCCATTTTACAACTCGCTTTTTAGGGAGCTGGCCGCAATAGCGCAGGATGGCTTCAGGCCCTGTTCTTGTTCCGGGTGGCAGGCTGAGCCTGTGGTTAATTCTTCTTCCTGATGGGAAAATAGAGTGACCTGTGCCTGTCCCAACACCAAGAGCTAGTCTCTCATTGGTTCCACGTCTTCCCGTTCACACTCAGGACAAATTGCAACCTGTACGGAACAGGAGGTTAAAGGTGCTGATGCTCCAAGGAGGGAGATTGCTAGTAAAGCGGCTGGAATACCGAACCCGGGCACAAGGAGATGAGAAATGAGGTGCGTTTTAGAAACCTTTCCCCATCACACGGTGTACCATCTTCTGGGTTTCTCATGCATGTTTTCGATGTAGGAAGATGCCCTTGAACCTGGAGATTTGGGACCCATGCGATGGGTACCACGCAGTATTACTTTAAAGGGTCTGCGTTTGCTCACCCAACCTCACCAAACCTCTCAGCCCCAAGAGTGTCCACCCTTATGTCTCATCCAGCTGTGGGTCTAGATATGGTCAATCCAGGTTGCATCACAGCCCCTGAACGCATTGTGTAAGAATTTCTCTCTCTTTCACTGTCTTTGTTTCATGGGTTTTTCAAAGTAATTTATTTTTATAATGGGGTTTAGCTGCTTTTCACTGCTGTGTTTATGCCGCTTTACACCCACTTGACACACAAAAAGAGAGATATGAATACATAGGTTTTAAGATTATTACTAGTCAGATATATTCTTGTGCGGTGAATAGGGCGTGTTGAGTCCAGTTCTCTGAGCAAGGAGTAGGTCTTGTCTATTACATATTGGGTTTATGGAACGGTATCTGAGCTAATTTGAAACCCTTGTTTTATGTATCACCCCACCTCACCTTTCCCGTTAAGCAGCCATAGTGTGTTTTCTGCATGTGTGACTCCGTTCTGTTTTGTAATTCAGTTCAAGTGTAACGGTTTTTACATTCCCTCTATCACTGATACCTTATGAGAAGTGTCCTTTTCTGTGTAACTTACTTCACTTAGAATCGTCGTACCTAAATCCACTCATCATGCTGCTACTAGCCTTATGACATTGATTTCATGGCTGAGTGATATTCCTTTGTACATAAGGACCACAACTCTTTTATCCATTTTTCTCTTTCCTGGCATATTTAAGGTGGAATGAAGTGGAGGTCCTTGTCAACAGAGCAACCCTAAACTTTGGGGTGCTTGTGTCTTGCTGATTTTTCATTTTCCCAATTTATACCCCCATGAGTGGAAGTGCCCTATGCTCTCTAAGCTGTGTTTTTTAGATGTTTCAGGACACACCGTACTCTTCTCCAGTGTGGCTGTTGGCAATTTACATCCCGCCCATCAGTGTAGCAAGGCTCCCATTTCTCCATGGCCTGTCCTGCATTTCTGGTTTTGACACTTTTTTCAGCATGGCCCTTTTAACCGATGGGAAGCGAGACTTCTTTGTAGCGCTGATTTGCCTTTCCAGGTTGCTTGGTTGGCCAAAAAGGGCGTATGCGTTTTTTCCTGAATATATTCAGGAAAAAACGCATACGCCCTTTTTGGCCAAGGGCATCATTGTCAACGTTTTGCCGCTTTTCATGTGCTTTAAGGCGATTCGAATCTACCTCCTGAAATCTGTTTCCTGCAATTCTGCCTTGATTTCAAATCCTCTTCTTTGCCTTCCCTCAATATATTTGAGGACGAGAGTTATCATTTATAACTCTGCAGGTTTGTGAATTGCAGTGCCGTGAACCTCCATTTTACAACTCGCTTTTTTGGGAGCTGGCCGCAAAAGCGCAGGATGGCTTCAGGCCCTGTTCTGGTTCCAGGGGGCAGGCTGATCATGTGGTTAATTCTTCTTCCTGATGGGAAAATAGAGTGACCTCTGCCTGTCCCAACACCAAGAGCTAGTCTCTCATTCGTTCCCCATCTTCCCGTTCATCCTCAGGACAAATTGCAACCTGTACGAAACAAGAGGTTAAAGGTGCTGATGCTCCAAGTAGGGAGATTTCTAGTAGAGCGGTTGGAATGGCGAACCCGGGTACAAGGAGTTGAGAAATGAGGTGCGTTTTAGAAACCTTTCCCCATCACACGGTGTACCATCTTCTGGGTTTCTCATGCATGTTTTCGATGTAGGAAGATGCCCTTGAACCTGGAGATTTGGGACCCATGGGATGGGTACCACGCAGTATTACTTTAAAGGGTCTGCGTTTGCTCACCCAACCTCACCAAACCTCTCAGCCCCAAGAGTGTCCACCCTTATGTCTCATCCAGCTGTGGGTCTAGATATGGTCAATCCAGGTTGCATCACAGCCCCTGAACGAATTGTGTAAGAATTTCTCTCTCTTTCACTGTCTTTGTTTCATGGGTTTTTCAAAGTAATTTATTTTTATAATGGGGTTTAGCTGCTTTTCACTGCTGTGTTTATGCTGCTTTACACCCACTTGACACACTAACAGAGAGATATCAATACATAGGTTTTAAGATTATTACTGGTCATATATATTCTTGTGCGGTGAATACGGCGTGTTGAGTCCAGTTCTCTGAGCAAGGAGTAGGTCTTGTCTATTACACATTGGGTTTATGGAATGGTATCTGAGCTAATTTGAAACCCTTGTTTTATGTATCACCCCACCTCCCCTTTCCCGTTAAGCAGCCATAGTGTGTTTTCTGCATGTGTGACTCGTTCTGTTTTGTAATTCAGTTCAAGTGTAACGGTTTTTACATTCCCTCTATCAGTGATACCTTATGAGAAGTGTCCTTTTCTGTGTGATTTATTTCACTTAGAATTGTCGTACCTAAATCCACTCATCATGCTGCTACTAGCCTTATGACATTGATTTCATGGCTGAGTGATATTCCATTGTACATAAGGACCACAACTCCTTCATCCATTTTTCTCTTTCCTGGCATATTTAAGGTGGAATGAAGTGGAGGTCCTTGTCAACAGAGCAACCCTAAACTTTGGGGTGCTTGTGTCTTGCTGATTTTTCATTTTCCCAATTTATACCCCCATGAGTGGAAGTGCCCTATGCTCTCTAAGCTGTGTTTTTTAGATGTTTCAGGACACACCGTACTCTTCTCCAGAGTGGCTGTTGGCAATTTACATCCCGCCCATCAGTGTAGCAAGGCTCCCATTTCTCCATGGCCTGTCCTGCATTTCTGGTTTTGACACTTTTTTCAGCATGGCCCTTTTAACCGATGGGAAGCGAGACTTCTTTGTAGCGCTGATTTGCTTTTCCAGGTTGCTTGGTTGGCCAAAAAGAGCGTATGCGTTTTTTCCTGAATATATTCAGGAAAAAACGCATACGCCCTTTTTGGCCAAGGGCATCATTGTCAAAGTTTTTCCGCTTTTCATGTGCTTTAAAGGCGATTCGAATCTACCTCCTGAAATCTGTTTCCTGCAATTCTGCCTTGATTTCAAATCCTCTTCTTTGCCTTCCCTCAATATATTTGTGGACGAGAGTTATCATTTATAAGTCTGCAGGTTTGTGAATTGCAGTGCCCTGAACCTCCATTTTACAACTCGCTTTTTAGGGAGCTGGCCGCAATAGCGCAGGATGGCTTCAGGCCCTGTTCTCGTTCCGGATGGCAGGCTGAGCCTGTGGTTAATTCTTCTTCCTGATGGGAAAATAGAGTGACCTGTGCCTGTCCCAACACCAAGAGCTAGTCTCTCATTGGTTCCACGTCTTCCCGTTCACCCTCAGGACAAATTGCAACCTGTACGGAACAGGAGGTTAAAGGTGCTGATGCTCCAAGTAGGGAGATTGCTAGTAAAGCGGCTGGAATACCGAACCCGGGCACAAGGAGATGAGAAATGAGGTGCGTTTTAGAAACCTTTCCCCATCACACGGTGTACCATCTTCTGGGTTTCTCATGCATGTTTTCGATGTAGGAAGATGCCCTTGAACCTGGAGATTTGGGACCCATGCGATGGGTACCACGCAGTATTACTTTAAAGGGTCTGCATTTGCTCACCCAACCTCACCAAAACTCTCAGCCCCAAGAGTGTCCACCCTTATGTCTCATCCAGCTGTGGGTCTAGATATGGTCAATCCAGGTTGCATCACAGCCCCTGAACGCATTGTGTAAGAATTTCTCTCTCTTTCACTGTCTTTGTTTCATGGGTTTTTCAAAGTAATTTATTTTTATAATGGGGTTTAGCTGCTTTTCACTGCTGTGTTTATGCCGCTTTTTACCCACTTGACACACTAACAGAGAGATATCAATACATAGGTTTTAAGATTATTACTAGTCAGATATATTCTTGTGCGGTGAATAGGGCGTGTTGAGTCCAGTTCTCTGAGCAAGGAGTAGGTCTTGTCTATTACATATTGGGTTTATGGAACGGAATCTGAGCTAATTTGAAACCCTTGTTTTATGTATCACCCCACCGCACCTTTCCCGTTAAGCAACCCTAGTGTGTTTTCTGCATGTGTGACTCTGTTCTGTTTTGTAATTCAGTTCAAGTGTAACGGTTTTTACATTCCCTCTATAAGTGATACCTTATGAGAAGTGTCCTTTTCTGTGTGACTTATTTCACTTAGAGTCGTCGTACCTAAATCCACTCATCATGCTGCTACTAGCCTTATGACATTGATTTCACGGCTGAGTGATATTCCATTGTACATAAGGACCACAACTTCTTTATCCATTTTTCTCTTTCCTGGGATATTGAAGGTGGAATGAAGTGGAGGTCCTTGTCAACAGAGCAGCCCTAAACTTTGGGGTGCTTGTGTCTTGCTGATTTTTAATTTTCCCAATTTATACCCCCATGAGTGGAAGTGCCCTATGCTCTCTAAGCTTTGCTTTTTAGACGTTTCAGGACTCACCGTACACTTCTCCAGAGTGGCTGTTGACAATTTACATCCTGCCCATCAGTGTAGCAAGGCTCCCATTTTTCCATGGCCTGTCCTGCATTTCTGGTTTTGACACTTTTTTCAGCAT
Organism: Balaenoptera borealis; assembly: GCF_965194805.1. NCBI lineage: Eukaryota > Metazoa > Chordata > Mammalia > Artiodactyla > Balaenopteridae > Balaenoptera > Balaenoptera borealis. Next base: position 204,805 of record NW_028123954.1, on the reverse strand, counting down.
GGCCCTTTTGACCGATGGGAAGCGAGACATCTTTGTAGCGCTGATTTGCCTTTCCAGGTTGCTTGGTTGGCCAAAAAGGGCGTATGCGTTTTTTCCTGAATATATTCAGGAAAAAACGCATACGCCCTTTTTGGCCAAGGGCATCATTGTCAACGTTTTGCCGCTTTTCATGTGCTTTAAAGGCGATTCGAATCTACCTCCTGAAATCTGTTTCCTGCAATTCTGCCTTGATTTCAAATCCTCTTCTTTGCCTTCCCTCAATATATTTGTGGATGAGAGTTACCATTTATAAGTCTGCAGGTTTGTGAATTGCAGTGCCCTGAACCTCCATTTTACAACTCGCTTTTTAGGGAGCTGGCCGCAAAAGCGCAGGATGGCTTCAGGCCCTGTTCTGGTTCCGGGGGGCAGGCTGAGCCTGTGGTTAATTCTTCTTCCTGATGGGAAAATAGAGTGACCTGTGCCTGTCCCAACACCAAGAGCTAGTCTTTCATTGGTTCCACGTCTTCCCGTTCATCCTCAGTACAAATTGCAACCTGTACGGAACAGGAGGTTAAAGGTGCTGATGCTCCAAGGAGGGAGATTGCTAGTAAAGTGGCTGGAATGGCGAACCCGGGCACAAGCAGATGAGAAATGAGGTGCGTTTTAGAAACCTTTCCCCATCACACGGTGTACCATCTTCTGGGTATCTCATGCATGTTTTCGATGTAGGAAGATGCCCTTGAACCTGGAGATTTGGGACCCATGCGATGGGTACCACGCAGTATTATTTAAAGGGTCTGCGTTTGCTCACCCAACCTCACCAAACCTCTCAGCCGCAACAGTGTCCACCCTTAGGTCTCATCCAGCTGTGGGTCTAGATATGGTCAATCCAGGTTGCATCACAGCCCCTGAACGCATTGTGTAAGAATTTCTCTCTCTTTCACTGTCTTTGTTTCATGGGTTTTTCAAAGTAATTTATTTTTATAATGGGGTTTAGCTGCTTTTCACTGCTGTGTTTATGCCGCTTTTTACCCACTTGACCCACTAACAGAGAGATATCAATACATAGGTTTTAAGATTATTACTAGTCAGATATATTCTTGTGCGGTGAATAGGGCGTGTTGAGTCCAGTTCTCTGAGCAAGGAGTAGGTCTAGTCTATTACATATTGGTTTTATGGAACGGTATCTGAGCTAATTTGAAACCCTTGTTTTATGTATCACCCGACCGCACCTTTCCCGTTAAGCAGCCATAGTGTGTTTTCTGCATGTGTGACTCTGTTCTGTTTTGTAATTCAGTTCAAGTGTAACGGTTTTTACATTCCCTCTATCAGTGATACCTTATGAGAAGTGTCCTTTTCTGTGTGACTTATTTCACTTAGAATCGTCGTACCTAAATCCACTCATCATGCTGCTACTAGCCTTATGACATTGATTTCATGGCTGAATGATATTATATTGTACATAAGGACCACAACTTCTTTATCCATTTTTCTCTTTCCTGGGATATTGAAGGTGGAATGAAGTGGAGGTACTTGTCAACAGAGCAGCCCTAAACTTTGGGGTGCTTGTGTCTTGCTGATTTTTCATTTTCCCAATTTATACCCCCATGAGTGGAAGTGCCCTATGCTCTCTAAGCTTTGCTTTTTAGACGTTTCAGGACTCACCGTACACTTCTCCAGAGTGGCTGTTGACAATTTACATCCTGCCCATCAGTGTAGCAAGGCTCCCATTTTTCCATGGCCTGTCCTGCATTTCTGGTTTTGACACTTTTTTCAGCATGGCCCTTTTGACCGATGGGAAGCGAGACATCTTTGTAGCGCTGATTTGCCTTTCCAGGTTGCTTGGTTGGCCAAAAAGGGCGTATGCGTTTTTTCCTGAATATATTCAGGAAAAAACGCATACGCCCTTTTTGGCCAAGGGCATCATTGTCAACGTTTTGCCGCTTTTCATGTGCTTTAAAGGCGATTCGAATCTACCTCCTGAAATCTGTTTCCTGCAATTCTGCCTTGATTTCAAATCCTCTTCTTTGCCTTCCCTCAATATATTTGTGGATGAGAGTTATCATTTATAAGTCTGCAGGTTTGTGAATTGCAGTGCCCTGAACCTCCATTTTACAACTCGCTTTTTAGGGAGCTGGCAGCAAAAGCGCAGGATGGCTTCAGGCCCTGTTCTGGTTCCGGGGGGCAGGCTGAGCCTGTGGTTAATTCTTCTTCCTGATGGGAAAATAGAGTGACCTGTGCCTGTCCCAACACCAAGAGCTAGTCTCTCATTGGTTCCACGTCTTCCCGTTCATCCTCAGTACAAATTGCAACCTGTACAGAACAGGAGGTTAAAGGTGATGATGCTCCAAGGAGGGAGATTGCTAGTAAAGTGGCTGGAATGGCGAATCCGGGCACAAGCAGATGAGAAATGAGGTGCGTTTTAGAAACCTTTCGCCATCACACGGTGTACCATCTTCTGGGTATCTCATGCATGTTTTCGATGTAGGAAGATGACCTTGAACCTGGAGATTTGGGACCCATGCGATGGGTACCACGCAGTATTACTTTAAAGGGTCTGCGTTTGCTCACCCAACCTCACCAAACCTCTCAGCCGCAACAGTGTCCACCCTTATGTCTCATCCAGCTGTGGGTCTAGATATGGTCAATCCAGGTTGCATCACAGCCCCTGAACGCATTGTGTAAGAATTTCTCTCTCTTTCACTGTCTTTGTTTCATGGGTTTTTCAAAGTAATTTATTTTTATAATGGGGTTTAGCTGCTTTTCACTGCTGTGTTTATGCCGCTTTTTACCCAATTGACACACTAACAGAGAGATATCAATACATAAGTTTTAAGATTATTACTAGTCAGATATATTCTTGTGTGGTGAATAGGGCGTGTTGAGTCCAGTTCTCTGAGCAAGGAGTAGGTCTTGTCTATTACATATTGGGTTTATGGAACGGTATCTGAGCTAATTTGATACCCTTGTTTTATGTATCACCCCACCTCACCTTTCCCGTTAAGCAGCCATAGTGTGTTTTCTGCATGTGTGACTCTGTTCTGTTTTGTAATTCAGTTCAAGTGTAACGGTTTTTACATTCCCTCTATAAGTGATACCTTATGAGAAGTGTCCTTTTCTGTGTGACTTATTTCACTTAGAGTCGTCGTACCTAAATCCACTCATCATGCTGCTACTAGCCTTATGACATTGATTTCACGGCTGAGTGATATTCCATTGTACATAAGGACCACAACTTCTTTATCCATTTTTCTCTTTCCTGGGATATTGAAGGTGGAATGAAGTGGAGGTCCTTGTCAACAGAGCAGCCGTAAACTTTGGGGTGCTTGTGTCTTGCTGATTTTTAATTTTCCCAATTTATACCCCCATGAGTGGAAGTGCCCTATGCTCTCTAAGCTTTGCTTTTTAGACGTTTCAGGACTCACCGTACACTTCTCCAGAGTGGCTGTTGACAATTTACATCCCACCCATCAGTGTAGCAAGGCTCCCATTTCTCCATGGCCTGTCCTGCATTTCTGGTGTTGACACTTTTTTCAGCATGGCCCTTTTGACCGATGGGAAGCGAGACATCTTTGTAGCGCTGATTTGCCTTTCCAGGTTGCTTGGTTGGCCAAAAAGGGCGTATGCGTTTTTTCCTGAATATATTCAGGAAAAAACGCATACGCCCTTTTTGGCCAAGGGCATCATTGTCAACGTTTTGCCGGTTTTCATGTGCTTTAAAGGCGATTCGAATCTACCTCCTGAAATCTGTTTCCTGCAATTCTGCCTTGATTTCAAATCCTCTTCTTTGCCTTCCCTCAATATATTTGTGGATGAGAGTTATCATTTATAACTCTGCAGGTTTGTGAATTGCAGTGCCCTGAACCTCCATTTTACAGCTCGCTTTTTAGGGAGCTGGCAGCAAAAGCGCAGGATGGCTTCAGGCCCTGTTCTGGTTCCGGGGGGCAGGCTGAGCCTGTGGTTAATTCTTCTTCCTGATGGGAAAATAGAGTGACCTGTGCCTGTCCCAACACCAAGAGCTAGTCTCTCATTGGTTCCACGTCTTCCCGTTCATCCTCAGTACAAATTGCAACCTGTACGGAACAGGAGGTTAAAGGTGATGATGCTCCAAGGAGGGAGATTGCTAGTAAAGTGGCTGGAATGGCGAATCCGGGCACAAGCAGATGAGAAATGAGGTGCGTTTTAGAAACCTTTCGCCATCACACGGTGTACCATCTTCTGGGTATCTCATGCATGTTTTCGATGTAGGAAGATGACCTTGAACCTGGAGATTTGGGACCCATGCGATGGGTACCACGCAGTATTACTTTAAAGGGTCTGCGTCTGCTCACCCAACCTCACCAAACCTCTCAGCCGCAACAGTGTCCACCCTTATGTCTCATCCAGCTGTGGGTCTAGATATGGTCAATCCAGGTTGCATCACAGCCCCTGAACGCATTGTGTAAGAATTTCTCTCTCTTTCACTGTCTTTGTTTCATGGGTTTTTCAAAGTAATTTATTTTTATAATGGGGTTTAGCTGCTTTTCACTGCTGTGTTTATGCCGCTTTTTACCCACTTGACCCACTAACAGAGAGATATCAATACATTGGTTTTAAGATTATTACTAGTCAGATATATTCTTGTGCGGTGAATAGGGCGTGTTGAGTCCAGTTCTCTGAGCAAGGAGTAGGTCTTGTCTATTACATATTGGGTTTATGGAACGGTATCTGAGCTAATTTGAAACCCTTGTTTTATGTATCACCCCACCTCACCTTTCCCGTTAAGCAGCCATAGTGTGTTTTCTGCATGTGTGACTCTGTTCTGTTTTGTAATTCAGTTCAAGTGTAACGGTTTTTACATTCCCTCTATAAGTGATACCTTATGAGAAGTGTCCTTTTCTGTGTGACTTATTTCACTTAGAGTCGTCGTACCTAAATCCACTCATCATGCTGCTACTAGCCTTATGACATTGATTTCACGGCTGAGTGATATTCCATTGTACATAAGGACCACAACTTCTTTATCCATTTTTCTCTTTCCTGCGATATTGAAGGTGGAATGAAGTGGAGGTTCTTGTCAACAGAGCAGCCCTAAACTTTGGGGTGCTTGTGTCTTGCTGATTTTTAATTTTCCCAATTTATACCCCCATGAGTGGAAGTGCCCTATGCTCTCTAAGCTTTGCTTTTTAGACGTTTCAGGACTCACCGTACACTTCTCCAGAGTGGCTGTTGACAATTTACATCCCGACCATCAGTGTAGCAAGGCTCCCATTTCTCCATGGCCTGTCCTGCATTTCTGGTTTTGACACTTTTTTCAGCATGGCCCTTTTGACCGATGGGAAGCGAGACATCTTTGTAGCGCTGATTTGCCTTTCCAGGTTGCTTGGTTGGCCAAAAAGTGCGTATGCGTTTTTTCCTGAATATATTTAGGAAAAAACGCATACGCCCTTTTTGGCCAAGGGCATCATTGTCAACGTTTTGCCGCTTTTCATGTGCTTTAAAAGCGATTCGAATCTACCTCCTGAAATCTGTTTCCTGCAATTCTGCCTTGATTTCAAATCCTCTTCTTTGCCTTCCCTCAATATATTTGTGGATGAGAGTTATCATTTATAAGTCTGCAGGTTTGTGAATTGCAGTGCCCTGAACGTCCATTTTACAACTCGCTTTTTAGGGAGCTGGCCGCAAAAGCGCAGGATGGCTTCAGGCCCTGTTCTGGTTCCGGGGGGCAGGCTGAGCCTGTGGTTAATTCTTCTTCCTGATGGGAAAATAGAGTGACCTGTGCCTGTCCCAACACCAAGAGCTAGTCTTTCATTGGTTCCACGTCTTCCCGTTCATCCTCAGTACAAATTGCAACCTGTACGGAACAGGAGGTTAAAGGTGCTGATGCTCCAAGGAGGGAGATTGCTAGTAAAGTGGCTGGAATGGCGAACCCGGGCACAAGCAGATGAGAAATGAGGTGCGTTTTAGAAACCTTTCCCCATCACACGGTGTACCATCTTCTGGGTATCTCATGCATGTTTTCGATGTAGGAAGATGCCCTTGAACCTGGAGATTTGGGACCCATGCGATGGGTACCACGCAGTATTATTTAAAGGGTCTGCGTTTGCTCACCCAACCTCACCAAACCTCTCAGCCGCAACAGTGTCCACCCTTAGGTCTCATCCAGCTGTGGGTCTAGATATGGTCAATCCAGGTTGCATCACAGCCCCTGAACGCATTGTGTAAGAATTTCTCTCTCTTTCACTGTCTTTGTTTCATGGGTTTTTCAAAGTAATTTATTTTTATAATGGGGTTTAGCTGCTTTTCACTGCTGTGTTTATGCCGCTTTTCACCCACTTGACCCACTAACAGAGAGATATCAATACATAGGTTTTAAGATTATTACTAGTCAGATATATTCTTGTGCGGTGAATAGGGCGTGTTGAGTCCAGTTCTCTGAGCAAGGAGTAGGTCTAGTCTATTACATATTGGTTTTATGGAACGGTATCTGAGCTAATTTGAAACCCTTGTTTTATGTATCACCCCACCGCACCTTTCCCGTTAAGCAGCCATAGTGTGTTTTCTGCATGTGTGACTCTGTTCTGTTTTGTAATTCAGTTCAAGTGTAACGGTTTCTACATTCCCTCTATCAGTGATACCTTATGAGAAGTGTCCTTTTCTGTGTGACTTATTTCACTTAGAGTCGTCGTACCTAAATCCACTCATCATGCTGCTACTAGCCTTATGACATTGATTTCACGGCTGAGTGATATTCCATTGTACATAAGGACCACAACTTCTTTATCCATTTTTCTCTTTCCTGGGATATTGAAGGTGGAATGAAGTGGAGGTCCTTGTCAACAGAGCAGCCCTAAACTTTGGGGTGCTTGTGTCTTGCTGATTTTTCATTTTCCCAATTTATACCCCCATGAGTGGAAGTGCCCTATGCTCTCTAAGCTTTGCTTTTTAGACGTTTCAGGACTCACCGTACACTTCTCCAGAGTGGCTGTTGACAATTTACATCCTGCCCATCAGTGTAGCAAGGCTCCCATTTTTCCATGGCCTGTCCTGCATTTCTGGTTTTGACACTTTTTTCAGCATGGCCCTTTTGACCGATGGGAAGCGAGACATCTTTGTAGCGCTGATTTGCCTTTCCAGGTTGCTTGGTTGGCCAAAAAGGGCGTATGCGTTTTTTCCTGAATATATTCAGGAAAAAACGCATACGCCCTTTTTGGCCAAGGGCATCATTGTCAACGTTTTGCCGCTTTTCATGTGCTTTAAAGGCGATTCGAATCTACCTCCTGAAATCTGTTTCCTGCAATTCTGCCTTGATTTCAAATCCTCTTCTTTGCCTTCTCTCAATATATTTGTGGATGAGAGTTATCATTTATAAGTCTGCAGGTTTGTGAATTGCAGTGCCCTGAACCTCCATTTTACAACTCGCTTTTTAGGGAGCTGGCAGCAAAAGCGCAGGATGGCTTCAGGCCCTGTTCTGGTTCCGGGGGGCAGGCTGAGCCTGTGGTTAATTCTTCTTCCTGATGGGAAAATAGAGTGACCTGTGCCTGTCCCAACACCAAGAGCTAGTCTCTCATTGGTTCCACGTCTTCCCGTTCATCCTCAGTACAAATTGCAACCTGTACAGAACAGGAGGTTAAAGGTGATGATGCTCCAAGGAGGGAGATTGCTAGTAAAGTGGCTGGAATGGCGAATCCGGGCACAAGCAGATGAGAAATGAGGTGCGTTTTAGAAACCTTTCGCCATCACACGGTGTACCATCTTCTGGGTATCTCATGCATGTTTTCGATGTAGGAAGATGACCTTGAACCTGGAGATTTGGGACCCATGCGATGGGTACCACGCAGTATTACTTTAAAGGGTCTGCGTTTGCTCACCCAACCTCACCAAACCTCTCAGCCGCAACAGTGTCCACCCTTATGTCTCATCCAGCTGTGGGTCTAGATATGGTCAATCCAGGTTGCATCACAGCCCCTGAACGCATTGTGTAAGAATTTCTCTCTCTTTCACTGTCTTTGTTTCATGGGTTTTTCAAAGTAATTTATTTTTATAATGGGGTTTAGCTGCTTTTCACTGCTGTGTTTATGCCGCTTTTTACCCAATTGACACACTAACAGAGAGATATCAATACATAAGTTTTAAGATTATTACTAGTCAGATATATTCTTGTGTGGTGAATAGGGCGTGTTGAGTCCAGTTCTCTGAGCAAGGAGTAGGTCTTGTCTATTACATATTGGGTTTATGGAACGGTATCTGAGCTAATTTGATACCCTTGTTTTATGTATCACCCCACCTCACCTTTCCCGTTAAGCAGCCATAGTGTGTTTTCTGCATGTGTGACTCTGTTCTGTTTTGTAATTCAGTTCAAGTGTAACGGTTTTTACATTCCCTCTATAAGTGATACCTTATGAGAAGTGTCCTTTTCTGTGTGACTTATTTCACTTAGAGTCGTCGTACCTAAATCCACTCATCATGCTGCTACTAGCCTTATGACATTGATTTCACGGCTGAGTGATATTCCATTGTACATAAGGACCACAACTTCTTTATCCATTTTTCTCTTTCCTGGGATATTGAAGGTGGAATGAAGTGGAGGTCCTTGTCAACAGAGCAGCCGTAAACTTTGGGGTGCTTGTGTCTTGCTGATTTTTAATTTTCCCAATTTATACCCCCATGAGTGGAAGTGCCCTATGCTCTCTAAGCTTTGCTTTTTAGACGTTTCAGGACTCACCGTACACTTCTCCAGAGTGGCTGTTGACAATTTACATCCCACCCATCAGTGTAGCAAGGCTCCCATTTCTCCATGGCCTGTCCTGCATTTCTGGTGTTGACACTTTTTTCAGCATGGCCCTTTTGACCGATGGGAAGCGAGACATCTTTGTAGCGCTGATTTGCCTTTCCAGGTTGCTTGGTTGGCCAAAAAGGGCGTATGCGTTTTTTCCTGAATATATTCAGGAAAAAACGCATACGCCCTTTTTGGCCAAGGGCATCATTGTCAACGTTTTGCCGGTTTTCATGTGCTTTAAAGGCGATTCGAATCTACCTCCTGAAATCTGTTTCCTGCAATTCTGCCTTGATTTCAAATCCTCTTCTTTGCCTTCCCTCAATATATTTGTGGATGAGAGTTATCATTTATAACTCTGCAGGTTTGTGAATTGCAGTGCCCTGAACCTCCATTTTACAGCTCGCTTTTTAGGGAGCTGGCAGCAAAAGCGCAGGATGGCTTCAGGCCCTGTTCTGGTTCCGGGGGGCAGGCTGAGCCTGTGGTTAATTCTTCTTCCTGATGGGAAAATAGAGTGACCTGTGCCTGTCCCAACACCAAGAGCTAGTCTCTCATTGGTTCCACGTCTTCCCGTTCATCCTCAGTACAAATTGCAACCTGTACGGAACAGGAGGTTAAAGGTGATGATGCTCCAAGGAGGGAGATTGCTAGTAAAGTGGCTGGAATGGCGAATCCGGGCACAAGCAGATGAGAAATGAGGTGCGTTTTAGAAACCTTTCGCCATCACACGGTGTACCATCTTCTGGGTATCTCATGCATGTTTTCGATGTAGGAAGATGACCTTGAACCTGGAGATTTGGGACCCATGCGATGGGTACCACGCAGTATTACTTTAAAGGGTCTGCGTCTGCTCACCCAACCTCACCAAACCTCTCAGCCGCAACAGTGTCCACCCTTATGTCTCATCCAGCTGTGGGTCTAGATATGGTCAATCCAGGTTGCATCACAGCCCCTGAACGCATTGTGTAAGAATTTCTCTCTCTTTCACTGTCTTTGTTTCATGGGTTTTTCAAAGTAATTTATTTTTATAATGGGGTTTAGCTGCTTTTCACTGCTGTGTTTATGCCGCTTTTTACCCACTTGACCCACTAACAGAGAGATATCAATACATTGGTTTTAAGATTATTACTAGTCAGATATATTCTTGTGCGGTGAATAGGGCGTGTTGAGTCCAGTTCTCTGAGCAAGGAGTAGGTCTTGTCTATTACATATTGGGTTTATGGAACGGTATCTGAGCTAATTTGAAACCCTTGTTTTATGTATCACCCCACCTCACCTTTCCCGTTAAGCAGCCATAGTGTGTTTTCTGCATGTGTGACTCTGTTCTGTTTTGTAATTCAGTTCAAGTGTAACGGTTTTTACATTCCCTCTATAAGTGATACCTTATGAGAAGTGTCCTTTTCTGTGTGACTTATTTCACTTAGAGTCGTCGTACCTAAATCCACTCATCATGCTGCTACTAGCCTTATGACATTGATTTCACGGCTGAGTGATATTCCATTGTACATAAGGACCACAACTTCTTTATCCATTTTTCTCTTTCCTGCGATATTGAAGGTGGAATGAAGTGGAGGTTCTTGTCAACAGAGCAGCCCTAAACTTTGGGGTGCTTGTGTCTTGCTGATTTTTAATTTTCCCAATTTATACCCCCATGAGTGGAAGTGCCCTATGCTCTCTAAGCTTTGCTTTTTAGACGTTTCAGGACTCACCGTACACTTCTCCAGAGTGGCTGTTGACAATTTACATCCCGACCATCAGTGTAGCAAGGCTCCCATTTCTCCATGGCCTGTCCTGCATTTCTGGTTTTGACACTTTTTTCAGCATGGCCCTTTTGACCGATGGGAAGCGAGACATCTTTGTAGCGCTGATTTGCCTTTCCAGGTTGCTTGGTTGGCCAAAAAGTGCGTATGCGTTTTTTCCTGAATATATTTAGGAAAAAACGCATACGCCCTTTTTGGCCAAGGGCATCATTGTCAACGTTTTGCCGCTTTTCATGTGCTTTAAAAGCGATTCGAATCTACCTCCTGAAATCTGTTTCCTGCAATTCTGCCTTGATTTCAAATCCTCTTCTTTGCCTTCCCTCAATATATTTGTGGATGAGAGTTATCATTTATAAGTCTGCAGGTTTGTGAATTGCAGTGCCCTGAACGTCCATTTTACAACTCGCTTTTTAGGGAGCTGGCCGCAAAAGCGCAGGATGGCTTCAGGCCCTGTTCTGGTTCCGGGGGGCAGGCTGAGCCTGTGGTTAATTCTTCTTCCTGATGGGAAAATAGAGTGACCTGTGCCTGTCCCAACACCAAGAGCTAGTCTTTCATTGGTTCCACGTCTTCCCGTTCATCCTCAGTACAAATTGCAACCTGTACGGAACAGGAGGTTAAAGGTGCTGATGCTCCAAGGAGGGAGATTGCTAGTAAAGTGGCTGGAATGGCGAACCCGGGCACAAGCAGATGAGAAATGAGGTGCGTTTTAGAAACCTTTCCCCATCACACGGTGTACCATCTTCTGGGTATCTCATGCATGTTTTCGATGTAGGAAGATGCCCTTGAACCTGGAGATTTGGGACCCATGCGATGGGTACCACGCAGTATTATTTAAAGGGTCTGCGTTTGCTCACCCAACCTCACCAAACCTCTCAGCCGCAACAGTGTCCACCCTTAGGTCTCATCCAGCTGTGGGTCTAGATATGGTCAATCCAGGTTGCATCACAGCCCCTGAACGCATTGTGTAAGAATTTCGCTCTCTTTCACTGTCTTTGTTTCATGGGTTTTTCAAAGTAATTTATTTTTATAATGGGGTTTAGCTGCTTTTCACTGCTGTGTTTATGCCGCTTTTTACCCACTTGACCCACTAACAGAGAGATATCAATACATAGGTTTTAAGATTATTACTAGTCAGATATATTCTTGTGCGGTGAATAGGGCGTGTTGAGTCCAGTTCTCTGAGCAAGGAGTAGGTCTAGTCTATTACATATTGGTTTTATGGAACGGTATCTGAGCTAATTTGAAACCCTTGTTTTATGTATCACCCCACCGCACCTTTCCCGTTAAGCAGCCATAGTGTGTTTTCTGCATGTGTGACTCTGTTCTGTTTTGTAATTCAGTTCAAGTGTAACGGTTTCTACATTCCCTCTATCAGTGATACCTTATGAGAAGTGTCCTTTTCTGTGTGACTTATTTCACTTAGAGTCGTCGTACCTAAATCCACTCATCATGCTGCTACTAGCCTTATGACATTGATTTCACGGCTGAGTGATATTCCATTGTACATAAGGACCACAACTTCTTTATCCATTTTTCTCTTTCCTGCGATATTGAAGGTGGAATGAAGTGGAGGTCCTTGTCAACAGAGCAGCCCTAAACTTTGGGGTGCTTGTGTCTTGCTGATTTTTCATTTTCCCAATTTATACCCCCATGAGTGGAAGTGCCCTATGCTCTCTAAGCTTTGCTTTTTAGACGTTTCAGGACTCACCGTACACTTCTCCAGAGTGGCTGTTGACAATTTACATCCTGCCCATCAGTGTAGCAAGGCTCCCATTTTTCCATGGCCTGTCCTGCATTTCTGGTTTTGACACTTTTTTCAGCATGGCCCTTTTGACCGATGGGAAGCGAGACATCTTTGTAGCGCTGATTTGCCTTTCCAGGTTGCTTGGTTGGCCAAAAAGGGCGTATGCGTTTTTTCCTGAATATATTCAGGAAAAAACGCATACGCCCTTTTTGGCCAAGGGCATCATTGTCAACGTTTTGCCGCTTTTCATGTGCTTTAAAGGCGATTCGAATCTACCTCCTGAAATCTGTTTCCTGCAATTCTGCCTTGATTTCAAATCCTCTTCTTTGCCTTCCCTCAATATATTTGTGGATGAGAGTTATCATTTATAAGTCTGCAGGTTTGTGAATTGCAGTGCCCTGAACCTCCATTTTACAACTCGCTTTTTAGGGAGCTGGCAGCAAAAGCGCAGGATGGCTTCAGGCCCTGTTCTGGTTCCGGGGGGCAGGCTGAGCCTGTGGTTAATTCTTCTTCCTGATGGGAAAATAGAGTGACCTGTGCCTGTCCCAACACCAAGAGCTAGTCTCTCATTGGTTCCACGTCTTCCCGTTCATCCTCAGTACAAATTGCAACCTGTACGGAACAGGAGGTTAAAGGTGATTATGCTCCAAGGAGGGAGATTGCTAGTAAAGTGGCTGGAATGGCGAATCCGGGCACAAGCAGATGAGAAATGAGGTGCGTTTTAGAAACCTTTCGCCATCACACGGTGTACCATCTTCTGGGTATCTCATGCATGTTTTCGATGTAGGAAGATGACCTTGAACCTGGAGATTTGGGACCCATGCGATGGGTACCACGCAGTATTACTTTAAAGGGTCTGCGTTTGCTCACCCAACCTCACCAAACCTCTCAGCCGCAACAGTGTCCACCCTTATGTCTCATCCAGCTGTGGGTCTAGATATGGTCAATCCAGGTTGCATCACAGCCCCTGAACGCATTGTGTAAGAATTTCTCTCTCTTTCACTGTCTTTGTTTCATGGGTTTTTCAAAGTAATTTATTTTTATAATGGGGTTTAGCTGCTTTTCACTGCTGTGTTTATGCCGCTTTTTACCCAATTGACACACTAACAGAGAGATATCAATACATAAGTTTTAAGATTATTACTAGTCAGATATATTCTTGTGCGGTGAATAGGGCGTGTTGAGTCCAGTTCTCTGAGCAAGGAGTAGGTCTTGTCTATTACATATTGGGTTTATGGAACGGTATCTGAGCTAATTTGAAACCCTTGTTTTATGTATCACCCCACCTCACCTTTCCCGTTAAGCAGCCATAGTGTGTTTTCTGCATGTGTGACTCTGTTCTGTTTTGTAATTCAGTTCAAGTGTAACGGTTTTTACATTCCCTCTATAAGTGATACCTTATGAGAAGTGTCCTTTTCTGTGTGACTTATTTCACTTAGAGTCGTCGTACCTAAATCCACTCATCATGCTGCTACTAGCCTTATGACATTGATTTCACGGCTGAGTGATATTCCATTGTACATAAGGACCACAACTTCTTTATCCATTTTTCTCTTTCCTGCGATATTGAAGGTGGAATGAAGTGGAGGTCCTTGTCAACAGAGCAGCCCTAAACTTTGGGGTGCTTGTGTCTTGCTGATTTTTAATTTTCCCAATTTATACCCCCATGAGTGGAAGTGCCCTATGCTCTCTAAGCTTTGCTTTTTAGACGTTTCAGGACTCACCGTACACTTCTCCAGAGTGGCTGTTGACAATTTACATCCCGACCATCAGTGTAGCAAGGCTCCCATTTCTCCATGGCCTGTCCTGCATTTCTGGTTTTGACACTTTTTTCAGCATGGCCCTTTTGACCGATGGGAAGCGAGACATCTTTGTAGCGCTGATTTGCCTTTCCAGGTTGCTTGGTTGGCCAAAAAGGGCGTATGCGTTTTTTCCTGAATATATTCAGGAAAAAACGCATACGCCCTTTTTGGCCAAGGGCATCATTGTCAACGTTTTGCCGGTTTTCATGTGCTTTAAAGGCGATTCGAATCTACCTCCTGAAATCTGTTTCCTGCAATTCTGCCTTGATTTCAAATCCTCTTCTTTGCCTTCCCTCAATATATTTGTGGATGAGAGTTATCATTTATAACCCTGCAGGTTTGTGAATTGCAGTGCCCTGAACCTCCATTTTACAACTCGCTTTTTAGGGAGCTGGCAGCAAAAGCGCAGGATGGCTTCAGGCCCTGTTCTGGTTCCGGGGGGCAGGCTGAGCCTGTGGTTAATTCTTCTTCCTGATGGGAAAATAGAGTGACCTGTGCCTGTCCCAACACCAAGAGCTAGTCTCTCATTGGTTCCACGTCTTCCCGTTCATCCTCAGTACAAATTGCAACCTGTACGGAACAGGAGGTTAAAGGTGATGATGCTCCAAGGAGGGAGATTGCTAGTAAAGTGGCTGGAATGGCGAATCCGGGCACAAGCAGATGAGAAATGAGGTGCGTTTTAGAAACCTTTCGCCATCACACGGTGTACCATCTTCTGGGTATCTCATGCATGTTTTCGATGTAGGAAGATGACCTTGAACCTGGAGATTTGGGACCCATGCGATGGGTACCACGCAGTATTACTTTAAAGGGTCTGCGTTTGCTCACCCAACCTCACCAAACCTCTCAGCCGCCACAGTGTCCACCCTTATGTCTCATCCAGCTGTGGGTCTAGATATGGTCAATCCAGGTTGCATCACAGCCCCTGAACGCATTGTGTAAGAATTTCTCTCTCTTTCACTGTCTTTGTTTCATGGGTTTTTCAAAGTAATTTATTTTTATAATGGGGTTTAGCTGCTTTTCACTGCTGTGTTTATGCCGCTTTACACCCACTTGACACACTAACAGAGAGATATTAATACGTAAGTTTTAAGATTATTACTAGTCAGATATATTTTTGTGCGGTGAATAGGGCGTGTTGAGTCCAGTTCTCTGAGCAAGGCGTAGGTCTTGTCTATTACATATTGGGTTTATGGAACGGTATCTGAGCTAATTTGAAACCCTTGTTTTATGTATCACCCCACCTCACCTTTCCCGTTAAGCAGCCATAGTGTGTTTTCTGCATGTGTGACTCTGTTCTGTTTTGTAATTCAGTTCAAGTGTAACGGTTTTTACATTCCCTCTATAAGTGATACCTTATGAGAAGTGTCCTTTTCTGTGTGACTTATTTCACTTAGAGTCGTCGTACCTAAATCCACTCATCATGCTGCTACTAGCCTTATGACATTGATTTCACGGCTGAGTGATATTCCATTGTACATAAGGACCACAACTTCTTTATCCATTTTTCTCTTTCCTGCGATATTGAAGGTGGAATGAAGTGGAGGTCCTTGTCAACAGAGCAGCCCTAAACTTTGGGGTGCTTGTGTCTTGCTGATTTTTCATTTTCCCAATTTATACCCCCATGAGTGGAAGTGCCCTATGCTCTCTAAGCTTTGCTTTTTAGACGTTTCAGGACTCACCGTACACTTCTCCAGAGTGGCTGTTGACAATTTACATCCCACCCATCAGTGTAGCAAGGCTCCCATTTCTCCATGGCCTGTCCTGCATTTCTGGTTTTGACACTTTTTTCAGCATGGCCCTTTTGACCGATGGGAAGCGAGACATCTTTGTAGCGCTGATTTGCCTTTCCAGGTTGCTTGGTTGGCCAAAAAGGGCGTATGCGTTTTTTCCTGAATATATTCAGGAAAAAACGCATACGCCCTTTTTGGCCAAGGGCATCATTGTCAACGTTTTGCCGGTTTTCATGTGCTTTAAAGGCGATTCGAATCTACCTCCTGAAATCTGTTTCCTGCAATTCTGCCTTGATTTCAAATCCTCTTCTTTGCCTTCCCTCAATATATTTGTGGATGAGAGTTATCATTTATAACTCTGCAGGTTTGTGAATTGCAGTGCCCTGAACCTCCATTTTACAACTCGCTTTTTAGGGAGCTGGCAGCAAAAGCGCAGGATGGCTTCAGGCCCTGTTCTGGTTCCGGGGGGCAGGCTGAGCCTGTGGTTAATTCTTCTTCCTGATGGGAAAATAGAGTGACCTGTGCCTTTCCCAACACCAAGAGCTAGTCTCTCATTGGTTCCACGTCTTCCCGTTCATCCTCAGTACAAATTGCAACCTGTACGGAACAGGAGGTTAAAGGTGATGATGCTCCAAGGAGGGAGATTGCTAGTAAAGTGGCTGGAATGGCGAATCCGGGCACAAGCAGATGAGAAATGAGGTGCGTTTTAGAAACCTTTCGCCATCACACGGTGTACCATCTTCTGGGTATCTCATGCATGTTTTCGATGTAGGAAGATGACCTTGAACCTGGAGATTTGGGACCCATGCGATGGGTACCACGCAGTATTACTTTAAAGGGTCTGCGTTTGCTCACCCAACCTCACCAAACCTCTCAGCCGCAACAGTGTCCACCCTTATGTCTCATCCAGCTGTGGGTCTAGATATGGTCAATCCAGGTTGCATCACAGCCCCTGAACGCATTGTGTAAGAATTTCTCTCTCTTTCACTGTCTTTGTTTCATGGGTTTTTCAAAGTAATTTATTTTTATAATGGGGTTTAGCTGCTTTTCACTGCTGTGTTTATGCCGCTTTACACCCACTTGACACACTAACAGAGAGATATCAATACATAAGTTTTAAGATTATTACTAGTCAGATATATTCTTGTGCGGTGAATAGGGCGTGTTGAGTCCAGTTCTCTGAGCAAGGAGTAGGTCTTGTCTATTACATATTGGGTTTATGGAACGGTATCTGAGCTAATTTGAAACCCTTGTTTTATGTATCACCCCACCTCACCTTTCCCGTTAAGCAGCCATAGTGTGTTTTCTGCATGTGTGACTCTGTTCTGTTTTGTAATTCAGTTCAAGTGTAACGGTTTTTACATTCCCTCTATAAGTGATACCTTATGAGAAGTGTCCTTTTCTGTGTGACTTATTTCACTTAGAGTCGTCGTACCTAAATCCACTCATCATGCTGCTACTAGCCTTATGACATTGATTTCACGGCTGAGTGATATTCCATTGTACATAAGGACCACAACTTCTTTATCCATTTTTCTCTTTCCTGCGATATTGAAGGTGGAATGAAGTGGAGGTCCTTGTCAACAGAGCAGCCCTAAACTTTGGGGTGCTTGTGTCTTGCTGATTTTTCATTTTCCCAATTTATACCCCCATGAGTGGAAGTGCCCTATGCTCTCTAAGCTTTGCTTTTTAGACGTTTCAGGACTCACCGTACACTTCTCCAGAGTGGCTGTTGACAATTTACATCCCACCCATCAGTGTAGCAAGGCTCCCATTTCTCCATGGCCTGTCCTGCATTTCTGGTTTTGACACTTTTTTCAGCATGGCCCTTTTGACCGATGGGAAGCGAGACATCTTTGTAGCGCTGATTTGCCTTTCCAGGTTGCTTGGTTGGCCAGAATGGGCGTATGCGTTTTTTCCTGAATATATTCAGGGAAAAACGCATATGCCCGTTTTGGCCAAAGGCATCATTGTCAACGTTTTGAAGGTTTTCATGTGCTTTAAAGGCGATTCGAATCTACCTCCTGAAATCTGTTTCCTGCAATTCTGCCTTGATTTCAAATCCTCTTCTTTGCCTTCCCTCAATATATTTGTGGATGAGAGTTATCATTTATAACTCTGCAGGTTTGTGAATTGCAGTGCCCTGAACCTCCATTTTACAACTCGCTTTTTAGGGAGCTGACCGCAAAAGCGCAGGATGGCTTCCGGCCCTGTTCTGGTTCCGGGGGGCAGGCTGAGCCTGTGGTTAATTCTTCTTCCTGATGGGAAAATAGAGTGACCTGTGCCTGTCCCAACACCAAGAGCTAGTGTTTCATTGGTTCCACGTCTTCCCGTTCATCCTCAGTACAAATTGCAACCTGTACGGAACAGGAGGTTAAAGGTGCTGATGCTCCAAGGAGGGAGATTGCTAGTAAAGTGGCTGGAATGGCGAACCCGGGCACAAGCAGATGAGAAATGAGGTGCGTTTTAGAAACCTTTCCCCATCACACGGTGTACCATCTTCTGGGTATCTCATGCATGTTTTCGATGTAGGAAGATGACCTTGAACCTGGAGATTTGGGACCCATGCGATGGGTACCACGCAGTATTACTTTAAAGGGTCTGCGTTTGCTCACCCAACCTCACCAAACCTCTCAGCCGCAACAGTGTCCACCATTATGTCTCATCCAGCTGTGGGTCTAGATATGGTCAATCCAGGTTGCATCACAGCCCCTGAACGCATTCTGTAAGAATTTCTCTCTCTTTCACTGTCTTTGTTTCATGGGTTTTTCAAAGTAATTTATTTTTATAATGGGGTTTAGCTGCTTTTCACTGCTGTGTTTATGCCGCTTTTTACCCACTTGACCCACTAACAGAGAGATATCAATACGTAGGTTTTAAGATTATTACTAGTCAGATATATTCTTGTGCGGTGAATAGGGCGTGTTGAGTCCAGTTCTCTGAGCAAGGAGTAGGTCTTGTCTATTACATATTGGGTTTATGGAACGGTATCTGAGCTAATTTGAAACCCTTGTTTTATGTATCACCCCACCTCACCTTTCCCGTTAAGCAGCCATAGTGTGTTTTCTGCATGTGTGACTCTGTTCTGTTTTGTAATTCAGTTCAAGTGTAACGGTTTTTACATTCCCTCTATAAGTGATACCTTATGAGAAGTGTCCTTTTCTGTGTGACTTATTTCACTTAGAGTCGTCGTACCTAAATCCACTCATCATGCTGCTACTAGCCTTATGACATTGATTTCACGGCTGAGTGATATTCCATTGTACATAAGGACCACAACTTCTTTATCCATTTTTCTCTTTCCTGCGATATTGAAGGTGGAATGAAGTGGAGGTCCTTGTCAACAGAGCAGCCCTAAACTTTGGGGTGCTTGTGTCTTGCTGATTTTTAATTTTCCCAATTTATACCCCCATGAGTGGAAGTGCCCTATGCTCTCTAAGCTTTGCTTTTTAGACGTTTCAGGACTCACCGTACACTTCTCCAGAGTGGCTGTTGACAATTTACATCTCGCCCATCAGTGTAGCAAGGCTCCCATTTCTCCATGGCCTGTCCTGCATTTCTGGTTTTGACACTTTTTTCAGCATGGCCCTTTTGACCGATGGGAAGCGAGACATCTTTGTAGCGCTGATTTGCCTTTCCAGGTTGCTTGGTTGGCCAAAAAGTGCGTATGCGTTTTTTCCTGAATATATTTAGGAAAAAACGCATACGCCCTTTTTGGCCAAGGGCATCATTGTCAACGTTTTGCCACTTTTCATGTGCTTTAAAGGCAATTCGAATCTACCTCCTGAAATCTGTTTCCTGCAATTCTGCCTTGATTTCAAATCCTCTTCTTTGCCTTCCCTCAATATATTTGTGGATGAGAGTTATCATTTATAAGTCTGCAGGTTTGTGAATTGCAGTGCCCTGAACCTCCATTTTACAACTCGCTTTTTAGGGAGCTGGCCGCAAAAGCGCAGGATGGCTTCAGGCCCTGTTCTGGTTCCGGGAGGCAGGCTGAGCCTGTGGTTAATTCTTCTTCCTGATGGGAAAATAGAGTGACCTGTGCCTGTCCCAACACCAAGAGCTAGTCTTTCATTGGTTCCACGTCTTCCCGTTCATCCTCAGTACAAATTGCAACCTGTACGGAACAGGAGGTTAAAGGTGCTGATGCTCCAAGGAGGGAGATTGCTAGTAAAGTGGCTGGAATGGTGAACCCGGGCACAAGCAGATGAGAAATGAGGTGCGTTTTAGAAACCTTTCCCCATCACACGGTGTACCATCTTCTGGGTATCTCATGCATGTTTTCGATGTAGGAAGATGCCCTTGAACCTGGAGATTTGGGACCCATGCGATGGGTACCACGCAGTATTATTTAAAGGGTCTGCGTTTGCTCACCCAACCTCACCAAACCTCTCAGCCACAACAGTGTCCACCCTTATGTCTCATCCAGCTGTGGGTCTAGATATGGTCAATCCAGGTTGCATCACAGCCCCTGAACGCATTGTGTAAGAATTTCGCTCTCTTTCACTGTCTTTGTTTCATGGGTTTTTCAAAGTAATTTATTTTTATAATGGGGTTTAGCTGCTTTTCACTGCTGTGTTTATGCCGCTTTTTACCCACTTGACCCACTAACAGAGAGATATCAATACATAGGTTTTAAGATTATTACTAGTCAGATATATTCTTGTGCGGTGAATAGGGCGTGTTGAGTCCAGTTCTCTGAGCAAGGAGTAGGTCTTGTCTATTTCATATTGGGTTTATGGAACGGTATCTGAGCTAATTTGAAACCCTTGTTTTATGTATCACCCCACCTCACCTTTCCCGTTAAGCAGCCATAGTGTGTTTTCTGCATGTGTGACTCTGTTCTGTTTTGTAATTCAGTTCAAGTGTAACGGTTTTTACATTCCCTCTATAAGTGATACCTTATGAGAAGTGTCCTTTTCTGTGTGACTTATTTCACTTAGAGTTGTCGTACCTAAATCCACTCATCATGCTGCTACTAGCCTTATGACATTGATTTCACGGCTGAGTGATATTCCATTGTACATAAGGACCACAACTTCTTTTTCCATTTTTCTCTTTCCTGGGATATTGAAGGTGGAATGAAGTGGAGGTCCTTGTCAACAGAGCAGCCCTAAACTTTGGGGTGCTTGTGTCTTGCTGATTTTTAATTTTCCCAATTTATAACCCCATGAGTGGAAGTGCCCTATGCTCTCTAAGCTTTGCTTTTTAGACGTTTCAGGACTCACCGTACACTTCTCCAGAGTGGCTGTTGGCAATTTACATCCCGCCCATCAGTGTAGCAAGGCTCCCATTTCTCCATGGCCTGTCCTGCATTTCTGGTTTTGACACTTTTTTCAGCATGGCCCTTTTGACCGATGGGAAGCGAGACATCTTTGTAGCGCTGATTTGCCTTTCCAGGTTGCTTGGTTGGCCAAAAAGGGCGTATGCGTTTTTTCCTGAATATATTCAGGAAAAAACGCATACGCCCTTTTTGGCCAAGGGCATCATTGTCAACGTTTTGCCGCTTTTCATGTGCTTTAAAGGCGATTCGAATCTACCTCCTGAAATCTGTTTCCTGCAATTCTGCCTTGATTTCAAATCCTCTTCTTTGCCTTCCCTCAATATATTTGTGGACGAGAGTTATCATTTATAACTCTGCAGGTTTGTGAATTGCAGTGCCCTGAACCTCCATTTTACAACTCGCGTTTTTGGGAGCTGGCCGCAAAAGCGCAGGATGGCTTCAGGCCCTGTTCTTGTTCCGGGGGGCAGGCTGAGCCTGTGGTTAATTCTTCTTCCTGATGGGAAAATAGAGTGACCTGTGCCTGTCCCAACACCAAGAGCTAGTCTCTCATTGGTTCCACGTCTTCCCGTTCATCCTCAGGACAAATATCAACCTGTACGGAACAGGAGGTTAAACGTGATGATGCTCCAAGGAGGGAGATTGCTAGTAAAGTGGCTGGAATGGCGAACCCGAGCACAAGGAGATGAGAAATGAGGTGCGTTTTAGAAACCTTTCCCCATCACACGGTGTACCGTCTTCTGGGTTTCTCATGCATGTTTTCGATGTAGGAAGATGCCCTTGAACCTGGAGATTTGGGACCCATGCGATGGGTACCACGCAGTATTACTTTAAAGGGTTTGCGTTTGCTCACCCAACCTCACCAAACCTCTCAGCCCCAAGAGTGTCCACCCTTATGTCTCATCCAGCTGTGGGTCTAGATATGGTCAATCCAGGTTGCATCACAGCCCGTGAACGCATTGTGTAAGAATTTCTATCTCTTTCACTGTCTTTGTTTCATGGGTTTTTCAAAGTAATTTATTTTTATAAATGGGTTTAGCTGCTTTTCACTGCTGTGTTTATGCCGCTTTTCACCCACTTGACACACTAACAGAGAGATATCAATACATAAGTTTTAAGATTATTACTAGTCAGATATATTCTTGTGTGGTGAATAGGGCGTGTTGAGTCCAGTTCTCTGAGCAAGGAGTAGGTCTTGTCTATTACATATTGGGTTTATGGAACGGTATCTGAGCTAATTTGATACCCTTGTTTTATGTATCACCCCACCTCACCTTTCCCGTTAAGCAGCCATAGTGTGTTTTCTGCATGTGTGACTCTGTTCTGTTTTGTAATTCAGTTCAAGTGTAACGGTTTTTACATTCCCTCTATAAGTGATACCTTATGAGAAGTGTCCTTTTCTGTGTGACTTATTTCACTTAGAGTCGTCGTACCTAAATCCACTCATCATGCTGCTACTAGCCTTATGACATTGATTTCACGGCTGAGTGATATTCCATTGTACATAAGGACCACAACTTCTTTATCCATTTTTCTCTTTCCTGGGATATTGAAGGTGGAATGAAGTGGAGGTCCTTGTCAACAGAGCAGCCGTAAACTTTGGGGTGCTTGTGTCTTGCTGATTTTTAATTTTCCCAATTTATACCCCCATGAGTGGAAGTGCCCTATGCTCTCTAAGCTTTGCTTTTTAGACGTTTCAGGACTCACCGTACACTTCTCCAGAGTGGCTGTTGACAATTTACATCCCACCCATCAGTGTAGCAAGGCTCCCATTTCTCCATGGCCTGTCCTGCATTTCTGGTGTTGACACTTTTTTCAGCATGGCCCTTTTGACCGATGGGAAGCGAGACATCTTTGTAGCGCTGATTTGCCTTTCCAGGTTGCTTGGTTGGCCAAAAAGGGCGTATGCGTTTTTTCCTGAATATATTCAGGAAAAAACGCATACGCCCTTTTTGGCCAAGGGCATCATTGTCAACGTTTTGCCGGTTTTCATGTGCTTTAAAGGCGATTCGAATCTACCTCCTGAAATCTGTTTCCTGCAATTCTGCCTTGATTTCAAATCCTCTTCTTTGCCTTCCCTCAATATATTTGTGGATGAGAGTTATCATTTATAACTCTGCAGGTTTGTGAATTGCAGTGCCCTGAACCTCCATTTTACAGCTCGCTTTTTAGGGAGCTGGCAGCAAAAGCGCAGGATGGCTTCAGGCCCTGTTCTGGTTCCGGGGGGCAGGCTGAGCCTGTGGTTAATTCTTCTTCCTGATGGGAAAATAGAGTGACCTGTGCCTGTCCCAACACCAAGAGCTAGTCTCTCATTGGTTCCACGTCTTCCCGTTCATCCTCAGTACAAATTGCAACCTGTACGGAACAGGAGGTTAAAGGTGATGATGCTCCAAGGAGGGAGATTGCTAGTAAAGTGGCTGGAATGGCGAATCCGGGCACAAGCAGATGAGAAATGAGGTGCGTTTTAGAAACCTTTCGCCATCACACGGTGTACCATCTTCTGGGTATCTCATGCATGTTTTCGATGTAGGAAGATGACCTTGAACCTGGAGATTTGGGACCCATGCGATGGGTACCACGCAGTATTACTTTAAAGGGTCTGCGTCTGCTCACCCAACCTCACCAAACCTCTCAGCCGCAACAGTGTCCACCCTTATGTCTCATCCAGCTGTGGGTCTAGATATGGTCAATCCAGGTTGCATCACAGCCCCTGAACGCATTGTGTAAGAATTTCTCTCTCTTTCACTGTCTTTGTTTCATGGGTTTTTCAAAGTAATTTATTTTTATAATGGGGTTTAGCTGCTTTTCACTGCTGTGTTTATGCCGCTTTTTACCCACTTGACCCACTAACAGAGAGATATCAATACATTGGTTTTAAGATTATTACTAGTCAGATATATTCTTGTGCGGTGAATAGGGCGTGTTGAGTCCAGTTCTCTGAGCAAGGAGTAGGTCTTGTCTATTACATATTGGGTTTATGGAACGGTATCTGAGCTAATTTGAAACCCTTGTTTTATGTATCACCCCACCTCACCTTTCCCGTTAAGCAGCCATAGTGTGTTTTCTGCATGTGTGACTCTGTTCTGTTTTGTAATTCAGTTCAAGTGTAACGGTTTTTACATTCCCTCTATAAGTGATACCTTATGAGAAGTGTCCTTTTCTGTGTGACTTATTTCACTTAGAGTCGTCGTACCTAAATCCACTCATCATGCTGCTACTAGCCTTATGACATTGATTTCACGGCTGAGTGATATTCCATTGTACATAAGGACCACAACTTCTTTATCCATTTTTCTCTTTCCTGCGATATTGAAGGTGGAATGAAGTGGAGGTTCTTGTCAACAGAGCAGCCCTAAACTTTGGGGTGCTTGTGTCTTGCTGATTTTTAATTTTCCCAATTTATACCCCCATGAGTGGAAGTGCCCTATGCTCTCTAAGCTTTGCTTTTTAGACGTTTCAGGACTCACCGTACACTTCTCCAGAGTGGCTGTTGACAATTTACATCCCGACCATCAGTGTAGCAAGGCTCCCATTTCTCCATGGCCTGTCCTGCATTTCTGGTTTTGACACTTTTTTCAGCATGGCCCTTTTGACCGATGGGAAGCGAGACATCTTTGTAGCGCTGATTTGCCTTTCCAGGTTGCTTGGTTGGCCAAAAAGTGCGTATGCGTTTTTTCCTGAATATATTTAGGAAAAAACGCATACGCCCTTTTTGGCCAAGGGCATCATTGTCAACGTTTTGCCGCTTTTCATGTGCTTTAAAAGCGATTCGAATCTACCTCCTGAAATCTGTTTCCTGCAATTCTGCCTTGATTTCAAATCCTCTTCTTTGCCTTCCCTCAATATATTTGTGGATGAGAGTTATCATTTATAAGTCTGCAGGTTTGTGAATTGCAGTGCCCTGAACGTCCATTTTACAACTCGCTTTTTAGGGAGCTGGCCGCAAAAGCGCAGGATGGCTTCAGGCCCTGTTCTGGTTCCGGGGGGCAGGCTGAGCCTGTGGTTAATTCTTCTTCCTGATGGGAAAATAGAGTGACCTGTGCCTGTCCCAACACCAAGAGCTAGTCTTTCATTGGTTCCACGTCTTCCCGTTCATCCTCAGTACAAATTGCAACCTGTACGGAACAGGAGGTTAAAGGTGCTGATGCTCCAAGGAGGGAGATTGCTAGTAAAGTGGCTGGAATGGCGAACCCGGGCACAAGCAGATGAGAAATGAGGTGCGTTTTAGAAACCTTTCCCCATCACACGGTGTACCATCTTCTGGGTATCTCATGCATGTTTTCGATGTAGGAAGATGCCCTTGAACCTGGAGATTTGGGACCCATGCGATGGGTACCACGCAGTATTATTTAAAGGGTCTGCGTTTGCTCACCCAACCTCACCAAACCTCTCAGCCGCAACAGTGTCCACCCTTAGGTCTCATCCAGCTGTGGGTCTAGATATGGTCAATCCAGGTTGCATCACAGCCCCTGAACGCATTGTGTAAGAATTTCGCTCTCTTTCACTGTCTTTGTTTCATGGGTTTTTCAAAGTAATTTATTTTTATAATGGGGTTTAGCTGCTTTTCACTGCTGTGTTTATGCCGCTTTTTACCCACTTGACCCACTAACAGAGAGATATCAATACATAGGTTTTAAGATTATTACTAGTCAGATATATTCTTGTGCGGTGAATAGGGCGTGTTGAGTCCAGTTCTCTGAGCAAGGAGTAGGTCTAGTCTATTACATATTGGTTTTATGGAACGGTATCTGAGCTAATTTGAAACCCTTGTTTTATGTATCACCCCACCGCACCTTTCCCGTTAAGCAGCCATAGTGTGTTTTCTGCATGTGTGACTCTGTTCTGTTTTGTAATTCAGTTCAAGTGTAACGGTTTCTACATTCCCTCTATCAGTGATACCTTATGAGAAGTGTCCTTTTCTGTGTGACTTATTTCACTTAGAGTCGTCGTACCTAAATCCACTCATCATGCTGCTACTAGCCTTATGACATTGATTTCACGGCTGAGTGATATTCCATTGTACATAAGGACCACAACTTCTTTATCCATTTTTCTCTTTCCTGCGATATTGAAGGTGGAATGAAGTGGAGGTCCTTGTCAACAGAGCAGCCCTAAACTTTGGGGTGCTTGTGTCTTGCTGATTTTTCATTTTCCCAATTTATACCCCCATGAGTGGAAGTGCCCTATGCTCTCTAAGCTTTGCTTTTTAGACGTTTCAGGACTCACCGTACACTTCTCCAGAGTGGCTGTTGACAATTTACATCCTGCCCATCAGTGTAGCAAGGCTCCCATTTTTCCATGGCCTGTCCTGCATTTCTGGTTTTGACACTTTTTTCAGCATGGCCCTTTTGACCGATGGGAAGCGAGACATCTTTGTAGCGCTGATTTGCCTTTCCAGGTTGCTTGGTTGGCCAAAAAGGGCGTATGCGTTTTTTCCTGAATATATTCAGGAAAAAACGCATACGCCCTTTTTGGCCAAGGGCATCATTGTCAACGTTTTGCCGCTTTTCATGTGCTTTAAAGGCGATTCGAATCTACCTCCTGAAATCTGTTTCCTGCAATTCTGCCTTGATTTCAAATCCTCTTCTTTGCCTTCCCTCAATATATTTGTGGATGAGAGTTATCATTTATAAGTCTGCAGGTTTGTGAATTGCAGTGCCCTGAACCTCCATTTTACAACTCGCTTTTTAGGGAGCTGGCAGCAAAAGCGCAGGATGGCTTCAGGCCCTGTTCTGGTTCCGGGGGGCAGGCTGAGCCTGTGGTTAATTCTTCTTCCTGATGGGAAAATAGAGTGACCTGTGCCTGTCCCAACACCAAGAGCTAGTCTCTCATTGGTTCCACGTCTTCCCGTTCATCCTCAGTACAAATTGCAACCTGTACGGAACAGGAGGTTAAAGGTGATGATGCTCCAAGGAGGGAGATTGCTAGTAAAGTGGCTGGAATGGCGAATCCGGGCACAAGCAGATGAGAAATGAGGTGCGTTTTAGAAACCTTTCGCCATCACACGGTGTACCATCTTCTGGGTATCTCATGCATGTTTTCGATGTAGGAAGATGACCTTGAACCTGGAGATTTGGGACCCATGCGATGGGTACCACGCAGTATTACTTTAAAGGGTCTGCGTTTGCTCACCCAACCTCACCAAACCTCTCAGCCGCAACAGTGTCCACCCTTATGTCTCATCCAGCTGTGGGTCTAGATATGGTCAATCCAGGTTGCATCACAGCCCCTGAACGCATTGTGTAAGAATTTCTCTCTCTTTCACTGTCTTTGTTTCATGGGTTTTTCAAAGTAATTTATTTTTATAATGGGGTTTAGCTGCTTTTCACTGCTGTGTTTATGCCGCTTTTTACCCAATTGACACACTAACAGAGAGATATCAATACATAAGTTTTAAGATTATTACTAGTCAGATATATTCTTGTGCGGTGAATAGGGCGTGTTGAGTCCAGTTCTCTGAGCAAGGAGTAGGTCTTGTCTATTACATATTGGGTTTATGGAACGGTATCTGAGCTAATTTGAAACCCTTGTTTTATGTATCACCCCACCTCACCTTTCCCGTTAAGCAGCCATAGTGTGTTTTCTGCATGTGTGACTCTGTTCTGTTTTGTAATTCAGTTCAAGTGTAACGGTTTTTACATTCCCTCTATAAGTGATACCTTATGAGAAGTGTCCTTTTCTGTGTGACTTATTTCACTTAGAGTCGTCGTACCTAAATCCACTCATCATGCTGCTACTAGCCTTATGACATTGATTTCACGGCTGAGTGATATTCCATTGTACATAAGGACCACAACTTCTTTATCCATTTTTCTCTTTCCTGCGATATTGAAGGTGGAATGAAGTGGAGGTCCTTGTCAACAGAGCAGCCCTAAACTTTGGGGTGCTTGTGTCTTGCTGATTTTTAATTTTCCCAATTTATACCCCCATGAGTGGAAGTGCCCTATGCTCTCTAAGCTTTGCTTTTTAGACGTTTCAGGACTCACCGTACACTTCTCCAGAGTGGCTGTTGACAATTTACATCCCACCCATCAGTGTAGCAAGGCTCCCATTTCTCCATGGCCTGTCCTGCATTTCTGGTGTTGACACTTTTTTCAGCATGGCCCTTTTGACCGATGGGAAGCGAGACATCTTTGTAGCGCTGATTTGCCTTTCCAGGTTGCTTGGTTGGCCAAAAAGGGCGTATGCGTTTTTTCCTGAATATATTCAGGAAAAAACGCATACGCCCTTTTTGGCCAAGGGCATCATTGTCAACGTTTTGCCGGTTTTCATGTGCTTTAAAGGCGATTCGAATCTACCTCCTGAAATCTGTTTCCTGCAATTCTGCCTTGATTTCAAATCCTCTTCTTTGCCTTCCCTCAATATATTTGTGGATGAGAGTTATCATTTATAACCCTGCAGGTTTGTGAATTGCAGTGCCCTGAACCTCCATTTTACAACTCGCTTTTTAGGGAGCTGGCAGCAAAAGCGCAGGATGGCTTCAGGCCCTGTTCTGGTTCCGGGGGGCAGGCTGAGCCTGTGGTTAATTCTTCTTCCTGATGGGAAAATAGAGTGACCTGTGCCTGTCCCAACACCAAGAGCTAGTCTCTCATTGGTTCCACGTCTTCCCGTTCATCCTCAGTACAAATTGCAACCTGTACGGAACAGGAGGTTAAAGGTGATGATGCTCCAAGGAGGGAGATTGCTAGTAAAGTGGCTGGAATGGCGAATCCGGGCACAAGCAGATGAGAAATGAGGTGCGTTTTAGAAACCTTTCGCCATCACACGGTGTACCATCTTCTGGGTATCTCATGCATGTTTTCGATGTAGGAAGATGACCTTGAACCTGGAGATTTGGGACCCATGCGATGGGTACCACGCAGTATTACTTTAAAGGGTCTGCGTTTGCTCACCCAACCTCACCAAACCTCTCAGCCGCCACAGTGTCCACCCTTATGTCTCATCCAGCTGTGGGTCTAGATATGGTCAATCCAGGTTGCATCACAGCCCCTGAACGCATTGTGTAAGAATTTCTCTCTCTTTCACTGTCTTTGTTTCATGGGTTTTTCAAAGTAATTTATTTTTATAATGGGGTTTAGCTGCTTTTCACTGCTGTGTTTATGCCGCTTTACACCCACTTGACACACTAACAGAGAGATATTAATACGTAAGTTTTAAGATTATTACTAGTCAGATATATTTTTGTGCGGTGAATAGGGCGTGTTGAGTCCAGTTCTCTGAGCAAGGCGTAGGTCTTGTCTATTACATATTGGGTTTATGGAACGGTATCTGAGCTAATTTGAAACCCTTGTTTTATGTATCACCCCACCTCACCTTTCCCGTTAAGCAGCCATAGTGTGTTTTCTGCATGTGTGACTCTGTTCTGTTTTGTAATTCAGTTCAAGTGTAACGGTTTTTACATTCCCTCTATAAGTGATACCTTATGAGAAGTGTCCTTTTCTGTGTGACTTATTTCACTTAGAGTCGTCGTACCTAAATCCACTCATCATGCTGCTACTAGCCTTATGACATTGATTTCACGGCTGAGTGATATTCCATTGTACATAAGGACCACAACTTCTTTATCCATTTTTCTCTTTCCTGCGATATTGAAGGTGGAATGAAGTGGAGGTCCTTGTCAACAGAGCAGCCCTAAACTTTGGGGTGCTTGTGTCTTGCTGATTTTTCATTTTCCCAATTTATACCCCCATGAGTGGAAGTGCCCTATGCTCTCTAAGCTTTGCTTTTTAGACGTTTCAGGACTCACCGTACACTTCTCCAGAGTGGCTGTTGACAATTTACATCCCACCCATCAGTGTAGCAAGGCTCCCATTTCTCCATGGCCTGTCCTGCATTTCTGGTTTTGACACTTTTTTCAGCATGGCCCTTTTGACCGATGGGAAGCGAGACATCTTTGTAGCGCTGATTTGCCTTTCCAGGTTGCTTGGTTGGCCAAAAAGGGCGTATGCGTTTTTTCCTGAATATATTCAGGAAAAAACGCATACGCCCTTTTTGGCCAAGGGCATCATTGTCAACGTTTTGCCGGTTTTCATGTGCTTTAAAGGCGATTCGAATCTACCTCCTGAAATCTGTTTCCTGCAATTCTGCCTTGATTTCAAATCCTCTTCTTTGCCTTCCCTCAATATATTTGTGGATGAGAGTTATCATTTATAACTCTGCAGGTTTGTGAATTGCAGTGCCCTGAACCTCCATTTTACAACTCGCTTTTTAGGGAGCTGGCAGCAAAAGCGCAGGATGGCTTCAGGCCCTGTTCTGGTTCCGGGGGGCAGGCTGAGCCTGTGGTTAATTCTTCTTCCTGATGGGAAAATAGAGTGACCTGTGCCTGTCCCAACACCAAGAGCTAGTCTCTCATTGGTTCCACGTCTTCCCGTTCATCCTCAGTACAAATTGCAACCTGTACGGAACAGGAGGTTAAAGGTGATGATGCTCCAAGGAGGGAGATTGCTAGTAAAGTGGCTGGAATGGCGAATCCGGGCACAAGCAGATGAGAAATGAGGTGCGTTTTAGAAACCTTTCGCCATCACACGGTGTACCATCTTCTGGGTATCTCATGCATGTTTTCGATGTAGGAAGATGACCTTGAACCTGGAGATTTGGGACCCATGCGATGGGTACCACGCAGTATTACTTTAAAGGGTCTGCGTTTGCTCACCCAACCTCACCAAACCTCTCAGCCGCAACAGTGTCCACCCTTATGTCTCATCCAGCTGTGGGTCTAGATATGGTCAATCCAGGTTGCATCACAGCCCCTGAACGCATTGTGTAAGAATTTCTCTCTCTTTCACTGTCTTTGTTTCATGGGTTTTTCAAAGTAATTTATTTTTATAATGGGGTTTAGCTGCTTTTCACTGCTGTGTTTATGCCGCTTTACACCCACTTGACACACTAACAGAGAGATATCAATACATAAGTTTTAAGATTATTACTAGTCAGATATATTCTTGTGCGGTGAATAGGGCGTGTTGAGTCCAGTTCTCTGAGCAAGGAGTAGGTCTTGTCTATTACATATTGGGTTTATGGAACGGTATCTGAGCTAATTTGAAACCCTTGTTTTATGTATCACCCCACCTCACCTTTCCCGTTAAGCAGCCATAGTGTGTTTTCTGCATGTGTGACTCTGTTCTGTTTTGTAATTCAGTTCAAGTGTAACGGTTTTTACATTCCCTCTATAAGTGATACCTTATGAGAAGTGTCCTTTTCTGTGTGACTTATTTCACTTAGAGTCGTCGTACCTAAATCCACTCATCATGCTGCTACTAGCCTTATGACATTGATTTCACGGCTGAGTGATATTCCATTGTACATAAGGACCACAACTTCTTTATCCATTTTTCTCTTTCCTGCGATATTGAAGGTGGAATGAAGTGGAGGTCCTTGTCAACAGAGCAGCCCTAAACTTTGGGGTGCTTGTGTCTTGCTGATTTTTCATTTTCCCAATTTATACCCCCATGAGTGGAAGTGCCCTATGCTCTCTAAGCTTTGCTTTTTAGACGTTTCAGGACTCACCGTACACTTCTCCAGAGTGGCTGTTGACAATTTACATCCCACCCATCAGTGTAGCAAGGCTCCCATTTCTCCATGGCCTGTCCTGCATTTCTGGTTTTGACACTTTTTTCAGCATGGCCCTTTTGACCGATGGGAAGCGAGACATCTTTGTAGCGCTGATTTGCCTTTCCAGGTTGCTTGGTTGGCCAGAATGGGCGTATGCGTTTTTTCCTGAATATATTCAGGGAAAAACGCATATGCCCGTTTTGGCCAAAGGCATCATTGTCAACGTTTTGAAGGTTTTCATGTGCTTTAAAGGCGATTCGAATCTACCTCCTGAAATCTGTTTCCTGCAATTCTGCCTTGATTTCAAATCCTCTTCTTTGCCTTCCCTCAATATATTTGTGGATGAGAGTTATCATTTATAACTCTGCAGGTTTGTGAATTGCAGTGCCCTGAACCTCCATTTTACAACTCGCTTTTTAGGGAGCTGACCGCAAAAGCGCAGGATGGCTTCCGGCCCTGTTCTGGTTCCGGGGGGCAGGCTGAGCCTGTGGTTAATTCTTCTTCCTGATGGGAAAATAGAGTGACCTGTGCCTGTCCCAACACCAAGAGCTAGTCTTTCATTGGTTCCACGTCTTCCCGTTCATCCTCAGTACAAATTGCAACCTGTACGGAACAGGAGGTTAAAGGTGCTGATGCTCCAAGGAGGGAGATTGCTAGTAAAGTGGCTGGAATGGCGAACCCGGGCACAAGCAGAGGAGAAATGAGGTGCGTTTTAGAAACCTTTCCCCATCACACGGTGTACCATCTTCTGGGTATCTCATGCATGTTTTCGATGTAGGAAGATGACCTTGAACCTGGAGATTTGGGACCCATGCGATGGGTACCACGCAGTATTACTTTAAAGGGTCTGCGTTTGCTCACCCAACCTCACCAAACCTCTCAGCCGCAACAGTGTCCACCATTATGTCTCATCCAGCTGTGGGTCTAGATATGGTCAATCCAGGTTGCATCACAGCCCCTGAACGCATTCTGTAAGAATTTCTCTCTCTTTCACTGTCTTTGTTTCATGGGTTTTTCAAAGTAATTTATTTTTATAATGGGGTTTAGCTGCTTTTCACTGCTGTGTTTATGCCGCTTTTCACCCACTTGACACACTAACAGAGAGATATCAATACATAAGTTTTAAGATTATTACTAGTCAGATATATTCTTGTGTGGTGAATAGGGCGTGTTGAGTCCAGTTCTCTGAGCAAGGAGTAGGTCTTGTCTATTACATATTGGGTTTATGGAACGGTATCTGAGCTAATTTGATACCCTTGTTTTATGTATCACCCCACCTCACCTTTCCCGTTAAGCAGCCATAGTGTGTTTTCTGCATGTGTGACTCTGTTCTGTTTTGTAATTCAGTTCAAGTGTAACGGTTTTTACATTCCCTCTATAAGTGATACCTTATGAGAAGTGTCCTTTTCTGTGTGACTTATTTCACTTAGAGTCGTCGTACCTAAATCCACTCATCATGCTGCTACTAGCCTTATGACATTGATTTCACGGCTGAGTGATATTCCATTGTACATAAGGACCACAACTTCTTTATCCATTTTTCTCTTTCCTGGGATATTGAAGGTGGAATGAAGTGGAGGTCCTTGTCAACAGAGCAGCCGTAAACTTTGGGGTGCTTGTGTCTTGCTGATTTTTAATTTTCCCAATTTATACCCCCATGAGTGGAAGTGCCCTATGCTCTCTAAGCTTTGCTTTTTAGACGTTTCAGGACTCACCGTACACTTCTCCAGAGTGGCTGTTGACAATTTACATCCCACCCATCAGTGTAGCAAGGCTCCCATTTCTCCATGGCCTGTCCTGCATTTCTGGTGTTGACACTTTTTTCAGCATGGCCCTTTTGACCGATGGGAAGCGAGACATCTTTGTAGCGCTGATTTGCCTTTCCAGGTTGCTTGGTTGGCCAAAAAGGGCGTATGCGTTTTTTCCTGAATATATTCAGGAAAAAACGCATACGCCCTTTTTGGCCAAGGGCATCATTGTCAACGTTTTGCCGGTTTTCATGTGCTTTAAAGGCGATTCGAATCTACCTCCTGAAATCTGTTTCCTGCAATTCTGCCTTGATTTCAAATCCT
Organism: Balaenoptera borealis; assembly: GCF_965194805.1. Taxonomy (NCBI): domain Eukaryota; kingdom Metazoa; phylum Chordata; class Mammalia; order Artiodactyla; family Balaenopteridae; genus Balaenoptera; species Balaenoptera borealis. The sequence goes on along the minus strand of NW_028123954.1, from coordinate 171,128 downwards.
CTTCTTTGCCTTCCCTCAATATATTTGTGGATGAGAGTTATCATTTATAACTCTGCAGGTTTGTGAATTGCAGTGCCCTGAACCTCCATTTTACAGCTCGCTTTTTAGGGAGCTGGCAGCAAAAGCGCAGGATGGCTTCAGGCCCTGTTCTGGTTCCGGGGGGCAGGCTGAGCCTGTGGTTAATTCTTCTTCCTGATGGGAAAATAGAGTGACCTGTGCCTGTCCCAACACCAAGAGCTAGTCTCTCATTGGTTCCACGTCTTCCCGTTCATCCTCAGTACAAATTGCAACCTGTACGGAACAGGAGGTTAAAGGTGATGATGCTCCAAGGAGGGAGATTGCTAGTAAAGTGGCTGGAATGGCGAATCCGGGCACAAGCAGATGAGAAATGAGGTGCGTTTTAGAAACCTTTCGCCATCACACGGTGTACCATCTTCTGGGTATCTCATGCATGTTTTCGATGTAGGAAGATGACCTTGAACCTGGAGATTTGGGACCCATGCGATGGGTACCACGCAGTATTACTTTAAAGGGTCTGCGTCTGCTCACCCAACCTCACCAAACCTCTCAGCCGCAACAGTGTCCACCCTTATGTCTCATCCAGCTGTGGGTCTAGATATGGTCAATCCAGGTTGCATCACAGCCCCTGAACGCATTGTGTAAGAATTTCTCTCTCTTTCACTGTCTTTGTTTCATGGGTTTTTCAAAGTAATTTATTTTTATAATGGGGTTTAGCTGCTTTTCACTGCTGTGTTTATGCCGCTTTTTACCCACTTGACCCACTAACAGAGAGATATCAATACATTGGTTTTAAGATTATTACTAGTCAGATATATTCTTGTGCGGTGAATAGGGCGTGTTGAGTCCAGTTCTCTGAGCAAGGAGTAGGTCTTGTCTATTACATATTGGGTTTATGGAACGGTATCTGAGCTAATTTGAAACCCTTGTTTTATGTATCACCCCACCTCACCTTTCCCGTTAAGCAGCCATAGTGTGTTTTCTGCATGTGTGACTCTGTTCTGTTTTGTAATTCAGTTCAAGTGTAACGGTTTTTACATTCCCTCTATAAGTGATACCTTATGAGAAGTGTCCTTTTCTGTGTGACTTATTTCACTTAGAGTCGTCGTACCTAAATCCACTCATCATGCTGCTACTAGCCTTATGACATTGATTTCACGGCTGAGTGATATTCCATTGTACATAAGGACCACAACTTCTTTATCCATTTTTCTCTTTCCTGCGATATTGAAGGTGGAATGAAGTGGAGGTTCTTGTCAACAGAGCAGCCCTAAACTTTGGGGTGCTTGTGTCTTGCTGATTTTTAATTTTCCCAATTTATACCCCCATGAGTGGAAGTGCCCTATGCTCTCTAAGCTTTGCTTTTTAGACGTTTCAGGACTCACCGTACACTTCTCCAGAGTGGCTGTTGACAATTTACATCCCGACCATCAGTGTAGCAAGGCTCCCATTTCTCCATGGCCTGTCCTGCATTTCTGGTTTTGACACTTTTTTCAGCATGGCCCTTTTGACCGATGGGAAGCGAGACATCTTTGTAGCGCTGATTTGCCTTTCCAGGTTGCTTGGTTGGCCAAAAAGTGCGTATGCGTTTTTTCCTGAATATATTTAGGAAAAAACGCATACGCCCTTTTTGGCCAAGGGCATCATTGTCAACGTTTTGCCGCTTTTCATGTGCTTTAAAAGCGATTCGAATCTACCTCCTGAAATCTGTTTCCTGCAATTCTGCCTTGATTTCAAATCCTCTTCTTTGCCTTCCCTCAATATATTTGTGGATGAGAGTTATCATTTATAAGTCTGCAGGTTTGTGAATTGCAGTGCCCTGAACGTCCATTTTACAACTCGCTTTTTAGGGAGCTGGCCGCAAAAGCGCAGGATGGCTTCAGGCCCTGTTCTGGTTCCGGGGGGCAGGCTGAGCCTGTGGTTAATTCTTCTTCCTGATGGGAAAATAGAGTGACCTGTGCCTGTCCCAACACCAAGAGCTAGTCTTTCATTGGTTCCACGTCTTCCCGTTCATCCTCAGTACAAATTGCAACCTGTACGGAACAGGAGGTTAAAGGTGCTGATGCTCCAAGGAGGGAGATTGCTAGTAAAGTGGCTGGAATGGCGAACCCGGGCACAAGCAGATGAGAAATGAGGTGCGTTTTAGAAACCTTTCCCCATCACACGGTGTACCATCTTCTGGGTATCTCATGCATGTTTTCGATGTAGGAAGATGCCCTTGAACCTGGAGATTTGGGACCCATGCGATGGGTACCACGCAGTATTATTTAAAGGGTCTGCGTTTGCTCACCCAACCTCACCAAACCTCTCAGCCGCAACAGTGTCCACCCTTAGGTCTCATCCAGCTGTGGGTCTAGATATGGTCAATCCAGGTTGCATCACAGCCCCTGAACGCATTGTGTAAGAATTTCGCTCTCTTTCACTGTCTTTGTTTCATGGGTTTTTCAAAGTAATTTATTTTTATAATGGGGTTTAGCTGCTTTTCACTGCTGTGTTTATGCCGCTTTTTACCCACTTGACCCACTAACAGAGAGATATCAATACATAGGTTTTAAGATTATTACTAGTCAGATATATTCTTGTGCGGTGAATAGGGCGTGTTGAGTCCAGTTCTCTGAGCAAGGAGTAGGTCTAGTCTATTACATATTGGTTTTATGGAACGGTATCTGAGCTAATTTGAAACCCTTGTTTTATGTATCACCCCACCGCACCTTTCCCGTTAAGCAGCCATAGTGTGTTTTCTGCATGTGTGACTCTGTTCTGTTTTGTTATTCAGTTCAAGTGTAACGGTTTCTACATTCCCTCTATCAGTGATACCTTATGAGAAGTGTCCTTTTCTGTGTGACTTATTTCACTTAGAGTCGTCGTACCTAAATCCACTCATCATGCTGCTACTAGCCTTATGACATTGATTTCACGGCTGAGTGATATTCCATTGTACATAAGGACCACAACTTCTTTATCCATTTTTCTCTTTCCTGCGATATTGAAGGTGGAATGAAGTGGAGGTCCTTGTCAACAGAGCAGCCCTAAACTTTGGGGTGCTTGTGTCTTGCTGATTTTTCATTTTCCCAATTTATACCCCCATGAGTGGAAGTGCCCTATGCTCTCTAAGCTTTGCTTTTTAGACGTTTCAGGACTCACCGTACACTTCTCCAGAGTGGCTGTTGACAATTTACATCCTGCCCATCAGTGTAGCAAGGCTCCCATTTTTCCATGGCCTGTCCTGCATTTCTGGTTTTGACACTTTTTTCAGCATGGCCCTTTTGACCGATGGGAAGCGAGACATCTTTGTAGCGCTGATTTGCCTTTCCAGGTTGCTTGGTTGGCCAAAAAGGGCGTATGCGTTTTTTCCTGAATATATTCAGGAAAAAACGCATACGCCCTTTTTGGCCAAGGGCATCATTGTCAACGTTTTGCCGCTTTTCATGTGCTTTAAAGGCGATTCGAATCTACCTCCTGAAATCTGTTTCCTGCAATTCTGCCTTGATTTCAAATCCTCTTCTTTGCCTTCCCTCAATATATTTGTGGATGAGAGTTATCATTTATAAGTCTGCAGGTTTGTGAATTGCAGTGCCCTGAACCTCCATTTTACAACTCGGTTTTTAGGGAGCTGGCAGCAAAAGCGCAGGATGGCTTCAGGCCCTGTTCTGGTTCCGGGGGGCAGGCTGAGCCTGTGGTTAATTCTTCTTCCTGATGGGAAAATAGAGTGACCTGTGCCTGTCCCAACACCAAGAGCTAGTCTCTCATTGGTTCCACGTCTTCCCGTTCATCCTCAGTACAAATTGCAACCTGTACGGAACAGGAGGTTAAAGGTGATGATGCTCCAAGGAGGGAGATTGCTAGTAAAGTGGCTGGAATGGCGAATCCGGGCACAAGCAGATGAGAAATGAGGTGCGTTTTAGAAACCTTTCGCCATCACACGGTGTACCATCTTCTGGGTATCTCATGCATGTTTTCGATGTAGGAAGATGACCTTGAACCTGGAGATTTGGGACCCATGCGATGGGTACCACGCAGTATTACTTTAAAGGGTCTGCGTTTGCTCACCCAACCTCACCAAACCTCTCAGCCGCAACAGTGTCCACCCTTATGTCTCATCCAGCTGTGGGTCTAGATATGGTCAATCCAGGTTGCATCACAGCCCCTGAACGCATTGTGTAAGAATTTCTCTCTCTTTCACTGTCTTTGTTTCATGGGTTTTTCAAAGTAATTTATTTTTATAATGGGGTTTAGCTGCTTTTCACTGCTGTGTTTATGCCGCTTTTTACCCAATTGACACACTAACAGAGAGATATCAATACATAAGTTTTAAGATTATTACTAGTCAGATATATTCTTGTGCGGTGAATAGGGCGTGTTGAGTCCAGTTCTCTGAGCAAGGAGTAGGTCTTGTCTATTACATATTGGGTTTATGGAACGGTATCTGAGCTAATTTGAAACCCTTGTTTTATGTATCACCCCACCTCACCTTTCCCGTTAAGCAGCCATAGTGTGTTTTCTGCATGTGTGACTCTGTTCTGTTTTGTAATTCAGTTCAAGTGTAACGGTTTTTACATTCCCTCTATAAGTGATACCTTATGAGAAGTGTCCTTTTCTGTGTGACTTATTTCACTTAGAGTCGTCGTACCTAAATCCACTCATCATGCTGCTACTAGCCTTATGACATTGATTTCACGGCTGAGTGATATTCCATTGTACATAAGGACCACAACTTCTTTATCCATTTTTCTCTTTCCTGCGATATTGAAGGTGGAATGAAGTGGAGGTCCTTGTCAACAGAGCAGCCCTAAACTTTGGGGTGCTTGTGTCTTGCTGATTTTTAATTTTCCCAATTTATACCCCCATGAGTGGAAGTGCCCTATGCTCTCTAAGCTTTGCTTTTTAGACGTTTCAGGACTCACCGTACACTTCTCCAGAGTGGCTGTTGACAATTTACATCCCACCCATCAGTGTAGCAAGGCTCCCATTTCTCCATGGCCTGTCCTGCATTTCTGGTGTTGACACTTTTTTCAGCATGGCCCTTTTGACCGATGGGAAGCGAGACATCTTTGTAGCGCTGATTTGCCTTTCCAGGTTGCTTGGTTGGCCAAAAAGGGCGTATGCGTTTTTTCCTGAATATATTCAGGAAAAAACGCATACGCCCTTTTTGGCCAAGGGCATCATTGTCAACGTTTTGCCGGTTTTCATGTGCTTTAAAGGCGATTCGAATCTACCTCCTGAAATCTGTTTCCTGCAATTCTGCCTTGATTTCAAATCCTCTTCTTTGCCTTCCCTCAATATATTTGTGGATGAGAGTTATCATTTATAACCCTGCAGGTTTGTGAATTGCAGTGCCCTGAACCTCCATTTTACAACTCGCTTTTTAGGGAGCTGGCAGCAAAAGCGCAGGATGGCTTCAGGCCCTGTTCTGGTTCCGGGGGGCAGGCTGAGCCTGTGGTTAATTCTTCTTCCTGATGGGAAAATAGAGTGACCTGTGCCTGTCCCAACACCAAGAGCTAGTCTCTCATTGGTTCCACGTCTTCCCGTTCATCCTCAGTACAAATTGCAACCTGTACGGAACAGGAGGTTAAAGGTGATGATGCTCCAAGGAGGGAGATTGCTAGTAAAGTGGCTGGAATGGCGAATCCGGGCACAAGCAGATGAGAAATGAGGTGCGTTTTAGAAACCTTTCGCCATCACACGGTGTACCATCTTCTGGGTATCTCATGCATGTTTTCGATGTAGGAAGATGACCTTGAACCTGGAGATTTGGGACCCATGCGATGGGTACCACGCAGTATTACTTTAAAGGGTCTGCGTTTGCTCACCCAACCTCACCAAACCTCTCAGCCGCCACAGTGTCCACCCTTATGTCTCATCCAGCTGTGGGTCTAGATATGGTCAATCCAGGTTGCATCACAGCCCCTGAACGCATTGTGTAAGAATTTCTCTCTCTTTCACTGTCTTTGTTTCATGGGTTTTTCAAAGTAATTTATTTTTATAATGGGGTTTAGCTGCTTTTCACTGCTGTGTTTATGCCGCTTTACACCCACTTGACACACTAACAGAGAGATATTAATACGTAAGTTTTAAGATTATTACTAGTCAGATATATTTTTGTGCGGTGAATAGGGCGTGTTGAGTCCAGTTCTCTGAGCAAGGCGTAGGTCTTGTCTATTACATATTGGGTTTATGGAACGGTATCTGAGCTAATTTGAAACCCTTGTTTTATGTATCACCCCACCTCACCTTTCCCGTTAAGCAGCCATAGTGTGTTTTCTGCATGTGTGACTCTGTTCTGTTTTGTAATTCAGTTCAAGTGTAACGGTTTTTACATTCCCTCTATAAGTGATACCTTATGAGAAGTGTCCTTTTCTGTGTGACTTATTTCACTTAGAGTCGTCGTACCTAAATCCACTCATCATGCTGCTACTAGCCTTATGACATTGATTTCACGGCTGAGTGATATTCCATTGTACATAAGGACCACAACTTCTTTATCCATTTTTCTCTTTCCTGCGATATTGAAGGTGGAATGAAGTGGAGGTCCTTGTCAACAGAGCAGCCCTAAACTTTGGGGTGCTTGTGTCTTGCTGATTTTTCATTTTCCCAATTTATACCCCCATGAGTGGAAGTGCCCTATGCTCTCTAAGCTTTGCTTTTTAGACGTTTCAGGACTCACCGTACACTTCTCCAGAGTGGCTGTTGACAATTTACATCCCACCCATCAGTGTAGCAAGGCTCCCATTTCTCCATGGCCTGTCCTGCATTTCTGGTTTTGACACTTTTTTCAGCATGGCCCTTTTGACCGATGGGAAGCGAGACATCTTTGTAGCGCTGATTTGCCTTTCCAGGTTGCTTGGTTGGCCAAAAAGGGCGTATGCGTTTTTTCCTGAATATATTCAGGAAAAAACGCATACGCCCTTTTTGGCCAAGGGCATCATTGTCAACGTTTTGCCGGTTTTCATGTGCTTTAAAGGCGATTCGAATCTACCTCCTGAAATCTGTTTCCTGCAATTCTGCCTTGATTTCAAATCCTCTTCTTTGCCTTCCCTCAATATATTTGTGGATGAGAGTTATCATTTATAACTCTGCAGGTTTGTGAATTGCAGTGCCCTGAACCTCCATTTTACAACTCGCTTTTTAGGGAGCTGGCAGCAAAAGCGCAGGATGGCTTCAGGCCCTGTTCTGGTTCCGGGGGGCAGGCTGAGCCTGTGGTTAATTCTTCTTCCTGATGGGAAAATAGAGTGACCTGTGCCTGTCCCAACACCAAGAGCTAGTCTCTCATTGGTTCCACGTCTTCCCGTTCATCCTCAGTACAAATTGCAACCTGTACGGAACAGGAGGTTAAAGGTGATGATGCTCCAAGGAGGGAGATTGCTAGTAAAGTGGCTGGAATGGCGAATCCGGGCACAAGCAGATGAGAAATGAGGTGCGTTTTAGAAACCTTTCGCCATCACACGGTGTACCATCTTCTGGGTATCTCATGCATGTTTTCGATGTAGGAAGATGACCTTGAACCTGGAGATTTGGGACCCATGCGATGGGTACCACGCAGTATTACTTTAAAGGGTCTGCGTTTGCTCACCCAACCTCACCAAACCTCTCAGCCGCAACAGTGTCCACCCTTATGTCTCATCCAGCTGTGGGTCTAGATATGGTCAATCCAGGTTGCATCACAGCCCCTGAACGCATTGTGTAAGAATTTCTCTCTCTTTCACTGTCTTTGTTTCATGGGTTTTTCAAAGTAATTTATTTTTATAATGGGGTTTAGCTGCTTTTCACTGCTGTGTTTATGCCGCTTTACACCCACTTGACACACTAACAGAGAGATATCAATACATAAGTTTTAAGATTATTACTAGTCAGATATATTCTTGTGCGGTGAATAGGGCGTGTTGAGTCCAGTTCTCTGAGCAAGGAGTAGGTCTTGTCTATTACATATTGGGTTTATGGAACGGTATCTGAGCTAATTTGAAACCCTTGTTTTATGTATCACCCCACCTCACCTTTCCCGTTAAGCAGCCATAGTGTGTTTTCTGCATGTGTGACTCTGTTCTGTTTTGTAATTCAGTTCAAGTGTAACGGTTTTTACATTCCCTCTATAAGTGATACCTTATGAGAAGTGTCCTTTTCTGTGTGACTTATTTCACTTAGAGTCGTCGTACCTAAATCCACTCATCATGCTGCTACTAGCCTTATGACATTGATTTCACGGCTGAGTGATATTCCATTGTACATAAGGACCACAACTTCTTTATCCATTTTTCTCTTTCCTGCGATATTGAAGGTGGAATGAAGTGGAGGTCCTTGTCAACAGAGCAGCCCTAAACTTTGGGGTGCTTGTGTCTTGCTGATTTTTCATTTTCCCAATTTATACCCCCATGAGTGGAAGTGCCCTATGCTCTCTAAGCTTTGCTTTTTAGACGTTTCAGGACTCACCGTACACTTCTCCAGAGTGGCTGTTGACAATTTACATCCCACCCATCAGTGTAGCAAGGCTCCCATTTCTCCATGGCCTGTCCTGCATTTCTGGTTTTGACACTTTTTTCAGCATGGCCCTTTTGACCGATGGGAAGCGAGACATCTTTGTAGCGCTGATTTGCCTTTCCAGGTTGCTTGGTTGGCCAGAATGGGCGTATGCGTTTTTTCCTGAATATATTCAGGGAAAAACGCATATGCCCGTTTTGGCCAAAGGCATCATTGTCAACGTTTTGAAGGTTTTCATGTGCTTTAAAGGCGATTCGAATCTACCTCCTGAAATCTGTTTCCTGCAATTCTGCCTTGATTTCAAATCCTCTTCTTTGCCTTCCCTCAATATATTTGTGGATGAGAGTTATCATTTATAACTCTGCAGGTTTGTGAATTGCAGTGCCCTGAACCTCCATTTTACAACTCGCTTTTTAGGGAGCTGACCGCAAAAGCGCAGGATGGCTTCCGGCCCTGTTCTGGTTCCGGGGGGCAGGCTGAGCCTGTGGTTAATTCTTCTTCCTGATGGGAAAATAGAGTGACCTGTGCCTGTCCCAACACCAAGAGCTAGTCTTTCATTGGTTCCACGTCTTCCCGTTCATCCTCAGTACAAATTGCAACCTGTACGGAACAGGAGGTTAAAGGTGCTGATGCTCCAAGGAGGGAGATTGCTAGTAAAGTGGCTGGAATGGCGAACCCGGGCACAAGCAGATGAGAAATGAGGTGCGTTTTAGAAACCTTTCCCCATCACACGGTGTACCATCTTCTGGGTATCTCATGCATGTTTTCGATGTAGGAAGATGACCTTGAACCTGGAGATTTGGGACCCATGCGATGGGTACCACGCAGTATTACTTTAAAGGGTCTGCGTTTGCTCACCCAACCTCACCAAACCTCTCAGCCGCAACAGTGTCCACCATTATGTCTCATCCAGCTGTGGGTCTAGATATGGTCAATCCAGGTTGCATCACAGCCCCTGAACGCATTCTGTAAGAATTTCTCTCTCTTTCACTGTCTTTGTTTCATGGGTTTTTCAAAGTAATTTATTTTTATAATGGGGTTTAGCTGCTTTTCACTGCTGTGTTTATGCCGCTTTTTACCCACTTGACCCACTAACAGAGAGATATCAATACGTAGGTTTTAAGATTATTACTAGTCAGATATATTCTTGTGCGGTGAATAGGGCGTGTTGAGTCCAGTTCTCTGAGCAAGGAGTAGGTCTTGTCTATTACATATTGGGTTTATGGAACGGTATCTGAGCTAATTTGAAACCCTTGTTTTATGTATCACCCCACCTCACCTTTCCCGTTAAGCAGCCATAGTGTGTTTTCTGCATGTGTGACTCTGTTCTGTTTTGTAATTCAGTTCAAGTGTAACGGTTTTTACATTCCCTCTATAAGTGATACCTTATGAGAAGTGTCCTTTTCTGTGTGACTTATTTCACTTAGAGTCGTCGTACCTAAATCCACTCATCATGCTGCTACTAGCCTTATGACATTGATTTCACGGCTGAGTGATATTCCATTGTACATAAGGACCACAACTTCTTTATCCATTTTTCTCTTTCCTGCGATATTGAAGGTGGAATGAAGTGGAGGTCCTTGTCAACAGAGCAGCCCTAAACTTTGGGGTGCTTGTGTCTTGCTGATTTTTAATTTTCCCAATTTATACCCCCATGAGTGGAAGTGCCCTATGCTCTCTAAGCTTTGCTTTTTAGACGTTTCAGGACTCACCGTACACTTCTCCAGAGTGGCTGTTGACAATTTACATCTCGCCCATCAGTGTAGCAAGGCTCCCATTTCTCCATGGCCTGTCCTGCATTTCTGGTTTTGACACTTTTTTCAGCATGGCCCTTTTGACCGATGGGAAGCGAGACATCTTTGTAGCGCTGATTTGCCTTTCCAGGTTGCTTGGTTGGCCAAAAAGTGCGTATGCGTTTTTTCCTGAATATATTTAGGAAAAAACGCATACGCCCTTTTTGGCCAAGGGCATCATTGTCAACGTTTTGCCACTTTTCATGTGCTTTAAAGGCAATTCGAATCTACCTCCTGAAATCTGTTTCCTGCAATTCTGCCTTGATTTCAAATCCTCTTCTTTGCCTTCCCTCAATATATTTGTGGATGAGAGTTATCATTTATAAGTCTGCAGGTTTGTGAATTGCAGTGCCCTGAACCTCCATTTTACAACTCGCTTTTTAGGGAGCTGGCCGCAAAAGCGCAGGATGGCTTCAGGCCCTGTTCTGGTTCCGGGAGGCAGGCTGAGCCTGTGGTTAATTCTTCTTCCTGATGGGAAAATAGAGTGACCTGTGCCTGTCCCAACACCAAGAGCTAGTCTTTCATTGGTTCCACGTCTTCCCGTTCATCCTCAGTACAAATTGCAACCTGTACGGAACAGGAGGTTAAAGGTGCTGATGCTCCAAGGAGGGAGATTGCTAGTAAAGTGGCTGGAATGGTGAACCCGGGCACAAGCAGATGAGAAATGAGGTGCGTTTTAGAAACCTTTCCCCATCACACGGTGTACCATCTTCTGGGTATCTCATGCATGTTTTCGATGTAGGAAGATGCCCTTGAACCTGGAGATTTGGGACCCATGCGATGGGTACCACGCAGTATTATTTAAAGGGTCTGCGTTTGCTCACCCAACCTCACCAAACCTCTCAGCCACAACAGTGTCCACCCTTATGTCTCATCCAGCTGTGGGTCTAGATATGGTCAATCCAGGTTGCATCACAGCCCCTGAACGCATTGTGTAAGAATTTCGCTCTCTTTCACTGTCTTTGTTTCATGGGTTTTTCAAAGTAATTTATTTTTATAATGGGGTTTAGCTGCTTTTCACTGCTGTGTTTATGCCGCTTTTTACCCACTTGACCCACTAACAGAGAGATATCAATACATAGGTTTTAAGATTATTACTAGTCAGATATATTCTTGTGCGGTGAATAGGGCGTGTTGAGTCCAGTTCTCTGAGCAAGGAGTAGGTCTTGTCTATTTCATATTGGGTTTATGGAACGGTATCTGAGCTAATTTGAAACCCTTGTTTTATGTATCACCCCACCTCACCTTTCCCGTTAAGCAGCCATAGTGTGTTTTCTGCATGTGTGACTCTGTTCTGTTTTGTAATTCAGTTCAAGTGTAACGGTTTTTACATTCCCTCTATAAGTGATACCTTATGAGAAGTGTCCTTTTCTGTGTGACTTATTTCACTTAGAGTTGTCGTACCTAAATCCACTCATCATGCTGCTACTAGCCTTATGACATTGATTTCACGGCTGAGTGATATTCCATTGTACATAAGGACCACAACTTCTTTTTCCATTTTTCTCTTTCCTGCGATATTGAAGGTGGAATGAAGTGGAGGTCCTTGTCAACAGAGCAGCCCTAAACTTTGGGGTGCTTGTGTCTTGCTGATTTTTAATTTTCCCAATTTATAACCCCATGAGTGGAAGTGCCCTATGCTCTCTAAGCTTTGCTTTTTAGACGTTTCAGGACTCACCGTACACTTCTCCAGAGTGGCTGTTGGCAATTTACATCCCGCCCATCAGTGTAGCAAGGCTCCCATTTCTCCATGGCCTGTCCTGCATTTCTGGTTTTGACACTTTTTTCAGCATGGCCCTTTTGACCGATGGGAAGCGAGACATCTTTGTAGCGCTGATTTGCCTTTCCAGGTTGCTTGGTTGGCCAAAAAGGGCGTATGCGTTTTTTCCTGAATATATTCAGGAAAAAACGCATACGCCCTTTTTGGCCAAGGGCATCATTGTCAACGTTTTGCCGCTTTTCATGTGCTTTAAAGGCGATTCGAATCTACCTCCTGAAATCTGTTTCCTGCAATTCTGCCTTGATTTCAAATCCTCTTCTTTGCCTTCCCTCAATATATTTGTGGACGAGAGTTATCATTTATAACTCTGCAGGTTTGTGAATTGCAGTGCCCTGAACCTCCATTTTACAACTCGCGTTTTTGGGAGCTGGCCGCAAAAGCGCAGGATGGCTTCAGGCCCTGTTCTTGTTCCGGGGGGCAGGCTGAGCCTGTGGTTAATTCTTCTTCCTGATGGGAAAATAGAGTGACCTGTGCCTGTCCCAACACCAAGAGCTAGTCTCTCATTGGTTCCACGTCTTCCCGTTCATCCTCAGGACAAATATCAACCTGTACGGAACAGGAGGTTAAACGTGATGATGCTCCAAGGAGGGAGATTGCTAGTAAAGTGGCTGGAATGGCGAACCCGAGCACAAGGAGATGAGAAATGAGGTGCGTTTTAGAAACCTTTCCCCATCACACGGTGTACCGTCTTCTGGGTTTCTCATGCATGTTTTCGATGTAGGAAGATGCCCTTGAACCTGGAGATTTGGGACCCATGCGATGGGTACCACGCAGTATTACTTTAAAGGGTTTGCGTTTGCTCACCCAACCTCACCAAACCTCTCAGCCCCAAGAGTGTCCACCCTTATGTCTCATCCAGCTGTGGGTCTAGATATGGTCAATCCAGGTTGCATCACAGCCCGTGAACGCATTGTGTAAGAATTTCTATCTCTTTCACTGTCTTTGTTTCATGGGTTTTTCAAAGTAATTTATTTTTATAAATGGGTTTAGCTGCTTTTCACTGCTGTGTTTATGCCGCTTTTCACCCACTTGACACACTAACAGAGAGATATCAATACATAGGTTTTAAGATTATTACTAGTCATATATATTCTTGTGCGGTAAATAGGGCGTGTTGAGTCCAGTTCTCTGAGCAAGGAGTAGGTGTTGTCTATTACATATTGGTTTTATGGAACGGTATCTGAGCTAATTTGAAACCCTTGTTTTATGTATCACCCCACCTCACCTTTCCCGTTAAGCAGCCATAGTGTGTTTTCTGCATGTGTGACTCTGTTCTGTTTTGTAATTCAGTTCAAGTGTAACGGTTTTTACATTCCCTCTATCAGTGATACCTTATGAGAAGTGTCCTTTTCTGTGTGACTTATTTCACTTAGAGTCGTCATACCTAAATCCACTCATCATGCTGCTACTAGCCTTATGACATTGATTTCATGGCTGAGTGATATTCCATTGTACATAAGGACCACAACTTCTTTATCCATTTTTCTCTTTCCTGGGATATTGAAGGTGGAATGAAGTGGAGGTCCTTGTCAACAGAGCAGTCCTCAACTTTGGGGTGCTTGTGTCTTGCTGATTTTTAATTTTCCCAATTTATACCCCCATGAGTGGAAGTGCCCTATGCTCTCTAAGCTGTGTTTTTTAGATGTTTCAGGACACACCGTAATCTTCTCCAGAGTGGCTGTTGGCAATTTACATCCCGCCCATCAGTGTACCAAGGCTCCCATTTCTCCATGGCCTGTCCTTCATTTCTGGTTTTGACACTTTTTTCAGCATGGCCTTTTTAACCGATGGGAAGCGAGACTTCTTTGTAGCGCTGATTTGCCTTTCCAGGTTGCTTGGTTGGCCAAAAAGGGCGTATGCGTTTTTTCCTGAATATATTCAGGAAAAAACGCATACGCCCTTTTTGGCCAAGGGCATCATTGTCAACGTTTTGGCGCTTTTCATGTGCTTTAAAGGCAATTCGAATCTACCACCTGAAATCTGTTTCCTGCAATTCTGCCTTGATTTCAAATCCTCTTCTTTGCCTTCCCTCAATATATTTGTGGACGAGAGTTATCATTTATAACTCTGCAGGTTTGTGAATTGCAGTGCCCTGAACCTCCATTTTACAACACGCGTTTTTGGGAGATGGCCGCAAAAGCGCAGGATGGCTTCAGGCCCTGTTCTGGTTCCGGGGTGCAGGCTGAGCCTGTGGTTAATTCTTCTTCCTGATGGGAAAATAGAGTGACCTGTGCCTGTCCCAACACCAAGAGCTAGTCTTTCATTGGTTCCACGTCTTCCCGTTCATCCTCAGTACAAATTGCAACCTGTACGGAACAGGAGGTTAAAGGTGCTGATTCTCCAAGGAGGGAGATTGCTAGTAAAGTGGCTGGAATGGCGAACCCGGGCACAAGCAGATGAGAAATGAGGTGCGTTTTAGAAACCTTTCCACATCACACGGTGTACCATCTTCTGGGTATCTCATGCATGTTTTCGATGTAGGAAGATGCCCTTGAACCTGGAGATTTGGGACCCATGCGATGGGTACCACGCAGTATAACTTTAAAGGGTCTGCGTTTGCTCACCCAACCTCACCAAACCTCTCAGCCGCAACAGTGTCCACCCTTATGTCTCATCCAGCTGTGGGTCTAGATATGGTCAATCCAGGTTGCATCACAGCCCCTGAACGCATTGTGTAAGAATTTCTCTCTCTGTTTCACTGTCTTTCTTTCATGGGTTTTTCAAAGTAATTTATTTTTATAATGGGGTTTAGCTGCTTTTCACTGCTGTGTTTATGCCACTTTTTACCCACTTGACACACTAACAGAGAGATATCAATACATAGGTTTTAAGATTATGACTAGTCAGATATATTCTTGTGCGGTGAATAGGGCGTGTTGAGTCCAGTTCTCTGAGCAAGGAGTAGGTCTTGTCTATTACATATTGGGTTTATGGAACGGTATCTGAGCTAATTTGAAACCCTTGTTTTATGTATCACCCCACCTCACCTTTCCCGTTAAGCAGCCATAGTGTGTTTTCTGCATGTGTGACTCTGTTCTGTTTTGTAATTCAGTTCAAGTGTAACGGTTTTTACATTCCCTCTATAAGTGATACCTTATGAGAAGTGTCCTTTTCTGTGTGACTTATTTCACTTAGATTCGTCGTACCTAAATCCACTCATCATGCTGCTACTAGCCTTATGACATTGATTTCACGGCTGAGTGATATTCCATTGTACATAAGGACCACAACTTCTTTATCCATTTTTCTCTTTCCTGGGATATTGAAGGTGGAATGAAGTGGAGGTCCTTGTCAACAGAGCAGCCCTAAACTTTGGGGTGCTTGTGTCTTGCTGATTTTTAATTTTCCCAATTTATACCCCCATGAGTGGAAGTGCCCTATGCTCTCTAAGCTTTGTTTTTTAGATGTTTCACGACTCACCGTACGCTTCTCCAGAGTGGCTGTTGGCAATTTACATCCCGCCCATCAGTGTAGCAAGGCTCCCATTTCTCCATGGCCTATCCTGCATTTCTGGTTTTGACACTTTTTTCAGCATGGCCTTTTTAACCGATGGGAAGCGAGACATCTTTGTAGCGCTGATTTGCCTTTCCAGGTTGCTTGGTTGGCCAAAAAGGGCGTATGCGTTTTTTCCTGAATATATTCAGGAAAAAACTCATACGCCCTTTTTGGCCAAGGGCATCATTGTCAACGTTTTGCCGCTTTTCATGTGCTTTAAAGGCGATTCGAATCTACCTCCTGAAATCTGTTTCCTGCAATTCTGCCTTGATTTCAAATCCTCTTCTTTGCCTTCCCTCAATATATTTGTGGATGAGAGTTATCATTTATAACTCTGCAGGTTTGTGAATTGCAGTGCCCTGAACCTCCATTTTACAACTCGCGTTTTTGGGAGCTGGCCGCAAAAGCGCAGGATGGCTTCAGGCCCTGTTCTTGTTCCGGGGGGCAGGCTGAGCCTGTGGTTAATTCTTCTTCCTGATGGGAAAATAGAGTGACCTGTGCCTGTCCCAACACCAAGAGCTAGTCTCTCATTGGTTCCACGTCTTCCCGTTCATCCTCAGGACAAATATCAACCTGTACGGAACAGGAGGTTAAACGTGATGATGCTCCAAGGAGGGAGATTGCTAGTAAAGTGGCTGGAATGGCGAACCCGAGCACAAGGAGATGAGAAATGAGGTGCGTTTTAGAAACCTTTCCCCATCACACTTTGTACCATCTTCTGGGTTTCTCATGCATGTTTTCGATGTAGGAAGATGCCCTTGAACCTGGAGATTTGGGACCCATGCGATGGGTACCACGCAGTATTACTTTAAAGGGTTTGCGTTTGCTCACCCAACCTCACCAAAACTCTCAGCCCCAAGAGTGTCCACCCTTATGTCTCATCCAGCTGTGGGTCTAGATATGGTCAATCCAGGTTGCATCACAGCCCGTGAACGCATTGTGTAAGAATTTCTATCTCTTTCACTGTCTTTGTTTCATGGGTTTTTCAAAGTAATTTATTTTTATAAATGGGTTTAGCTGCTTTTCACTGCTGTGTTTATGCCGCTTTTCACCCACTTGACACACTAACAGAGAGATATCAATACATAGGTTTTAAGATTATTACTAGTCAGATATATTCTTGTGCGGTGAATAGGGCATGTTGAGTCCAGTTCTCTGAGCAAGGAGTAGGTGTTGTCTATTACATATTGGTTTTATGGAACGGTATCTGAGCTAATTTGAAACCCTTGTTTTATGTATCACCCCACCTCACCTTTCCCGTTAAGCAGCCATAGTGTGTTTTCTGCATGTGTGACTCTGTTCTGTTTTGTAATTCAGTTCAAGTGTAACGGTTTTTACATTCCCTCTATCAGTGATACCTTATGAGAAGTGTCCTTTTCTGTGTGCCTTATTTCACTTAGAATCGTCGTACCTAAATCCACTCATCATGCTGCTACTAGCCTTATGACATTGATTTCACGGCTGAGTGATATTCCATTGTACATAAGGACCACAACTTCTTTATCCATTTTTCTCTTTCCTGGGATATTGAAGGTGGAATGAAGTGGAGGTCCTTGTCAACAGAGCAGCCCTAAACTTTGGGGTGCTTGTGTCTTGCTGATTTTTAATTTTCCCAATTTATACCCCCATGAGTGGAAGTGCCCTATGCTCTCTAAGCTGTATTTTTTAGACGTTTCAGGACTCACCGTACTCTTCTCCAGAGTGGCTGTTGGCAATTTACATCCCGCCCATCAGTGTAGCAAGGCTCCCATTTCTCCATGGCCTGTCCTGCATTTCTGGTTTTGACACTTTTTTCAGCATGGCCTTTTTAACCGATGGGAAGCGAGACATCTTTGTAGCGCTGATTTGCCTTTCCAGGTTGCTTGGTTGGCCAAAAAGGGCGTATGCGTTTTTTCCTGAATATATTCAGGAAAAAACGCATACGCCCTTTTTGGCCAAGGGCATCATTGTCAACGTTTTGCCGCTTTTCATGTGCTTTAAAGGCGATTCGAATCTACCTCCTGAAATCTGTTTCCTGCAATTCTGCCTTGATTTCAAATCCTCTTCTTTGCCTTCCCTCAATATATTTGTGGACGAGAGTTATCATTTATAACTCTGCAGGTTTGTGAATTGCAGTGCCCTGAACCTCCATTTTACAACACGCGTTTTTGGGAGATGGCCGCAAAAGCGCAGGATGGCTTCAGGCCCTGTTCTTGTTCCGGGGGGCAGGCTGAGCCTGTGGTTAATTCTTCTTCCTGATGGGAAAATAGAGTGACCTGTGCCTGTCCCAACACCAAGAGCTATTCTGTCATTGGTTCCACGTCTTCCCGTTCATCCTCAGGACAAATATCAACCTGTACGGAACAGGAGGTTAAAGGTGCTGATGCTCCAAGTAGGGAAATTGCTAGTAAAGCGGCTGGAATGGCGAACCCGGGCACAAGGAGATGAGAAATGAGGTGCGTTTTAGAAACCTTTCCACATCACACGGTGTACCATCTTCTGGGTTTCTCATGCATGTTTTCGATGTAGGAAGATGCCCTTGAACCTGGCGATTTGGGACCCATGCAATGGTTACCATGCAGTATTACTTTAAAGGGTCTGCGTTTGCTCACCCAACCTCACCAAACCTCTCAGCCCCAAGAGTGTCCACCCTTATGTCTCATCCAGCTGTGGGTCTAGATATGGTCAATCCAGGTTGCATCACAGCCCGTGAACGCATTGTGTAGGAATTTCTATCTCTTTCACTGTCTTTGTTTCATGGGTTTTTCAAAGTAATTTATTTTTATAATGGGGTTTAGCTGCTTTTCACTGCTGTGTTTATGCCGCTTTACACCCACTTGACACACTAACAGAGAGATATCAATACATAGGTTTTAAGATTATTACTAGTCAGATATATTCTTGTGCGGTGAATAGGGCGTGTTGAGTCCAGTTCTCTGAGCAAGGAGTAGGTGTTGTCTAATACATATTGGTTTTATGGAACGGTATCTGAGCTAATTTGAAACCCTTGTTTTATGTATCACCCCACCTCACCTTTCCCGTTAAGCAGCCATAGTGTGTTTTCTGCATGTGTGACTCTGTTCTGTTTTGTAATTCAGTTCAAGTGTAACGGTTTTTACATTCCCTCTATCAGTGATACCTTATGAGAAGTGTCCTTTTCTGTGTGACTTATTTCACTTAGAGTCGTCGTACCTAAATCCACTCATCATGCTGCTACTAGCCTTATGACATTGATTTCATGGCTGAGTGATATTCCATTGTACATAAGGACCACAACTTCTTTATCCATTTTTCTCTTTCCTGGGATATTGAAGGTGGAATGAAGTGGAGGTCCTTGTCAACAGAGCAGTCCTAAACTTTGGGGTGCTTGTGTCTTGCCGATTTTTAATTTTCCCAATTTATACCCCCATGAGTGGAAGTGCCCTATGCTCTCTAAGCTGTGTTTTTTAGATGTTTCAGGACACACCGTAATCTTCTCCAGAGTGGCTGTTGGCAATTTACATCCCGCCCATCAGTGTAGCAAGGCTCCCATTTCTCCATGGCCTGTCCTGCATTTCTGGTGTTGACACATTTTTCAGCATGGCCTTTTTAACCGATGGGAAGCGAGACTTCTTTGTAGCGCTGATTTGCCTTTCCAGGTTGCTTGGTTGGCCAAAAAGGGCGTATGCGTTTTTTCCTGAATATATTCAGGAAAAAACGCATACGCCCTTTTTGGCCAAGGGCATCATTGTCAACGTTTTGCCGCTTTTCATGTGCTTTAAAGGCGATTCGAATCTACCTCCTGAAATCTGTTTCCTGCAATTCTGCCTTGATTTCAAATCCTCTTCTTTGCCTTCCCTCAATATATTTGTGGACGAGAGTTATCATTTATAACTCTGCAGGTTTGTGAATTGCAGTGCCCTGAACCTCCATTTTACAACTCGCTTTTTAGGGAGCTGGCCGCAAAAGTGCAGGATGGCTTCAGGCCCTGTTCTTGTTCCGGGGGGCAGGCTGAGCCTGTGGTTAATTCTTCTTCCTGATGGGAAAATAGAGTGACCTGTGCCTGTCCCAACACCAAGAGCTAGTCTTTCATTGGTTCCACGTCTTCCCGTTCATCCTCAGGACAAATATCAACCTGTACGGAACAGGAGGTTAAACGTGATGATGCTCCAAGGACGGAGATTGCTAGTAAAGTGGCTGGAATGGCGAACCCGAGCACAAGCAGATGAGAAATGAGGTGCGTTTTAGAAACCTTTCCCCATCACACGGTGTACCATCTTCTGGGTATCTCATGCATGTTTTCGATGTAGGAAGATGCCCTTGAACCTGGAGATTTGGGACCCATGCGATGGGTACCACGCAGTATTACTTTAAAGGGTTTGCGTTTGCTCACCCAACCTCACCAAACCTCTCAGCCCCAAGAGTGTCCACCCTTATGTCTCATCCAGCTGTGGGTCTAGATATGGTCAATCCAGGTTGCATCACAGCCCCTGAACGCATTGTGTAAGAATTTCTATCTCTTTCACTGTCTTTGTTTCATGGGTTTTTCAAAGTAATTTATTTTTATAAATGGGTTTAGCTGCTTTTCACTGCTGTTTTTATGCCGCTTTTCACCCACTTGACACACTAACAGAGAGATATCAATACATAGGTTTTAAGATTATTACTAGTCAGATATATTCTTGTGCGGTGAATAGGGCGTGTTGAGTCCAGTTCTCTGAGCAAGGAGTAGGTGTTGTCTATTACATATTGGTTTTATGGAACGGTATCTGAGCTAATTTGAAACCCTTGTTTTATGTATCACCCCACCTCACCTTTCCCGTTAAGCAGCCATAGTGTGTTTTCTGCATGTGTGACTCTGTTCTGTTTTGTAATTCAGTTCAAGTGTAACGGTTTTTACATTCCCTCTATCAGTGATACCTTATGAGAAGTGTCCTTTTCTGTGTGACTTATTTCACTTAGAGTAGTCGTACCTAAATCCACTCATCATGCTGCTACTAGCCTTATGACATTGATTTCATGGCTGAGTGATATTCCATTGTACATAAGGACCACAACTTCTTTATCCATTTTTCTCTTTCCTGGGATATTGAAGGTGGAATGAAGTGGAGGTCCTTGTCAACAGAGCAGTCCTAAACTTTGGGGTGCTTGTGTCTTGCCGATTTTTAATTTTCCCAATTTATACCCCCATGAGTGGAAGTGCCCTATGCTCTCTAAGCTGTGTTTTTTAGATGTTTCAGGACACACCGTAATCTTCTCCAGAGTGGCTGTTGGCAATTTACATCCCGCCCATCAGTGTAGCAAGGCTCCCATTTCTCCATGGCCTGTCCTGCATTTCTGGTTTTGACACTTTTTTCAGCATGGCCTTTTTAACCGATGGGAAGCGAGACTTCTTTGTAGCGCTGATTTGCCTTTCCAGGTTGCTTGGTTGGCCAAAAAGGGCGTATGCGTTTTTTCCTGAATATATTCAGGAAAAAACGCATACGCCCTTTTTGGCCAAGGGCATCATTGTCAACATTTTGCCGCATTTCATGTGCTTTAAAGGCAATTCGAATCTACCTCCTGAAATCTGTTTCCTGCAATTCTGCCTTGATTTCAAATCCTCTTCTTTGCCTTCCCTCAATATATTTGTGGACGAGAGTTATCATTTATAACTCTGCAGGTTTGTGAATTGCAGTGCCCTGAACCTCCATTTTACAACTCGCGTTTTTGGGAGATGGCCGCAAAAGCGCAGGATGGCTTCAGGCCCTGTTCTTGTTCCGGGGGGCAGGCTGAGCCTGTGGTTAATTCTTCTTCCTGATGGGAAAATAGAGTGACCTGTGCCTGTCCCAACACCAAGAGCTAGTCTTTCATTGGTTCCACGTCTTCCCGTTCATCCTCAGTACAAATTGCAACCTGTACGGAACAGGAGGTTAAAGGTGCTGATGCTCCAAGTAGGGAGATTGCTAGTAAAGTGGCTGGAATAGCGCACCCGGGCACAAGGAGATGAGAAATGAGGTGCGTTTTAGAAACCTTTCCCCATCACACGGTGTACCATCTTCTGGGTTTCTCATGCATGTTTTCGATGTAGGAAGATGCCCTTGAACCTGGAGATTTGGGACCCATGCGATGGGTACCACGCAGTATTACTTTAAAGGGTCTGCGTTTGCTCACCCAACCTCACCAAACCTCTCAGCCGCAACAGTGTCCACCCTTATGTCTCATCCAGCTGTGGGTCCTAGATATGGTCAATCCAGGTTGCATCACAGCCCCTGAACGCATTGTGTAAGAATTTCTCTCTCTTTCACTGTCTTTGTTTCATGTGTTTTTCAAAGTAATTTATTTTTATAATGGGGTTTAGCTGCTTTTCACTGCTGTGTTTATGCCGCTTTTTACCCACTTGACCCACTAACAGAGAGATATCAATACATAGGTTTTAAGATTATTACTAGTCAGATATATTCTTGTGCGGTGAATAGGGCGTGTTGAGTCCAGTTCTCTGAGCAAGGAGTAGGTCTAGTCTATTACATATTGGGTTTATGGAACGGTATCTGAGCTAATTTGAAACCCTTGTTTTATGTATCACCCCACCTCACCTTTCCCGTTAAGTAGCCATAGTGTGTTTTCTGCATGTGTGACTCTGTTCTGTTTTGTAATTCAGTTCAAGTGTAACGGTTTTTACATTCCCTTTATCAGTGATACCTTATGAGAAGTGTCCTTTTCTGTGTGACTTATTTCACTTAGAATCGTCGTACCTAAATCCACTCATCATGCTGCTACTAGCCTTATGACATTGATTTCATGGCTGAGTGATATTCCATTGTACATAAGGACCACAACTTCTTTATCCATTTTTCTCTTTCCTGGGATATTGAAGGTGGAATGAAGTGGAGGTCCTTGTCAACAGAGCAGCCCTAAACTTTGGGGTGCTTGTGTCTTGCTGATTTTTCATTTTCCCAATTTATACCCCCATGAGTGGAAGTGCCCTATGCTCTCTAAGCTTTGCTTTTTAGACGTTTCAGGACTCACCGTACACTTCTCCAGAGTGGCTGTTGACAATTTACATCCTGCCCATCAGTGTAGCAAGGCTGCCATTTCTCCATGGCCTGTCCTGCATTTCTGGTTTTGACACTTTTTTCAGCATGGCCCTTTTGACCGATGGGAAGCGAGACATCTTTGTAGCGCTGATTTGCCTTTCCAGGTTGCTTGGTTGGCCAAAAAGGGCGTATGCGTTTTTTCCTGAATATATTCAGGAAAAAACGCATACGCCCTTTTTGTCCAAGGGCATCATTGTCAACGTTTTGCCGCTTTTCATGTGCTTTAAAGGCGATTCGAATCTACCTCCTGAAATCTGTTTCCTGCAATTCTGCCTTGATTTCAAATCCTCTTCTTTGCCTTCCCTCAATATATTTGTGGACGAGAGTTATCATTTATAACTCTGCAGGTTTGTGAATTGCAGTGCCCTGAACGTCCATTTTACAACTCGCTTTTTAGGGAGCTGGCCGCAAAAGCGCAGGATGGCTTCAGGCCCTGTTCTGGTTCCGGGGGGCAGGCTGAGCCTGTGGTTAATTCTTCTTCCTGATGGGAAAATAGAGTGACCTGTGCCTGTCCCAACACCAAGAGCTAGTCTTTCATTGGTTCCACGTCTTCCCGTTCATCCTCAGTACAAATTGCAACCTGTACGGAACAGGAGGTTAAAGGTGCTGATGCTCCAAGGAGGGAGATTGCTAGTAAAGTGGCTGGAATGGCGAACCCGGGCACAAGCAGATGAGAAATGAGGTGCGTTTTAGAAACCTTTCCCCATCACACGGTGTACCATCTTCTGGGTATCTCATGCATGTTTTCGATGTAGGAAGATGCCCTTGAACCTGGAGATTTGGGACCCATGCGATGGGTACCACGCAGTATTATTTAAAGGGTCTGCGTTTGCTCACCCAACCTCACCAAACCTCTCAGCCGCAACAGTGTCCACCCTTAGGTCTCATCCAGCTGTGGGTCTAGATATGGTCAATCCAGGTTGCATCACAGCCCCTGAACGCATTGTGTAAGAATTTCTCTCTCTTTCACTGTCTTTGTTTCATGGGTTTTTCAAAGTAATTTATTTTTATAATGGGGTTTAGCTGCTTTTCACTGCTGTGTTTATGCCGCTTTTTACCCACTTGACCCACTAACAGAGAGATATCAATACATAGGTTTTAAGATTATTACTAGTCAGATATATTCTTGTGCGGTGAATAGGGCGTGTTGAGTCCAGTTCTCTGAGCAAGGAGTAGGTCTAGTCTATTACATATTGGTTTTATGGAACGGTATCTGAGCTAATTTGAAACCCTTGTTTTATGTATCACCCCACCGCACCTTTCCCGTTAAGCAGCCATAGTGTGTTTTCTGCATGTGTGACTCTGTTCTGTTTTGTAATTCAGTTCAAGTGTAACGGTTTCTACATTCCCTCTATCAGTGATACCTTATGAGAAGTGTCCTTTTCTGTGTGACTTATTTCACTTAGAGTCGTCGTACCTAAATCCACTCATCATGCTGCTACTAGCCTTATGACATTGATTTCACGGCTGAGTGATATTCCATTGTACATAAGGACCACAACTTCTTTATCCATTTTTCTCTTTCCTGGGATATTGAAGGTGGAATGAAGTGGAGGTCCTTGTCAACAGAGCAGCCCTAAACTTTGGGGTGCTTGTGTCTTGCTGATTTTTAATTTTCCCAATTTATACCCCCATGAGTGGAAGTGCCCTATGCTCTCTAAGCTTTGCTTTTTAGACGTTTCAGGACTCACCGTACACTTCTCCAGAGTGGCTGTTGACAATTTACATCCCGCCCATCAGTGTAGCAAGGCTCCCATTTCTCCATGGCCTGTCCTGCATTTCTGGTGTTGACACTTTTTTCAGCATGGCCCTTTTGACCGATGGGAAGCGAGACATCTTTGTAGCGCTGATTTGCCTTTCCAGGTTGCTTGGTTGGCCAAAAAGGGCGTATGCGTTTTTTCCTGAATATATTCAGGAAAAAACGCATACGCCCTTTTTGGCCAAGGGCATCATTGTCAACGTTTTGCCGCTTTTCATGTGCTTTAAAGGCGATTCGAATCTACCTCCTGAAATCTGTTTCCTGCAATTCTGCCTTGATTTCAAATCCTCTTCTTTGCCTTCCCTCAATATATTTGTGGATGAGAGTTATCATTTATAACTCTGCAGGTTTGTGAATTGCAGTGCCCTGAACCTCCATTTTACAACTCGCTTTTTAGGGAGCTGGCCGCAAAAGTGCAGGATGGCTTCAGGCCCTGTTCTGGTTCCGGGGGGCAGGCTGAGCCTGTGGTTAATTCTTCTTCCTGATGGGAAAATAGTGTGACCTGTGCCTGTCCCAACACCAAGAGCTAGTCTCTCATTGGTTCCACGTCTTCCCGTTCATCCTCAGGACAAATATCAACCTGTACGGAACAGGAGGTTAAACGTGATGATGCTCCAAGGACGGAGATTGCTAGTAAGGTGGCTGGAATGGCGAACCCGAGCACAAGGAGATGAGAAATGAGGTGCGTTTTAGAAACCTTTCCCCATCACACGGTGTACCATCTTCTGGGTTTCTCATGCATGTTTTCGATGTAGGAAGATGCCCTTGAACCTGGAGATTTGGGACCCATGCGATGGGTACCACGCAGTATTACTTTAAAGGGTTTGCGTTTGCTCACCCAACCTCACCAAACCTCTCAGCCCCAAGAGTGTCCACCCTTATGTCTCATCCAGCTGTGGGTCTAGATATGGTCAATCCAGGTTGCATCACAGCCCGTGAACGCATTGTGTAAGAATTTCTATCTCTTTCACTGTCTTTGTTTCATGGGTTTTTCAAAGTAATTTATTTTTATAAATGGGTTTAGCTGCTTTTCACTGCTGTGTTTATGCCGCTTTTCACCCACTTGACACACTAACAGAGAGATATCAATACATAGGTTTTAAGATTATTACTAGTCAGATATATTCTTGTGCGGTGAATAGGGCGTGTTGAGTCCAGTTCTCTGAGCAAGGAGTAGGTGTTGTCTATTACATATTGGTTTTATGGAACGGTATCTGAGCTAATTTGAAACCCTTGTTTTATGTATCACCCCACCTCACCTTTCCCGTTAAGCAGCCATAGTGTGTTTTCTGCATGTGTGACTCTGTTCTGTTTTGTAATTCAGTTCAAGTGTAACGGTTTTTACATTCCCTCTATCAGTGATACCTTATGAGAAGTGTCCTTTTCTGTGTGACTTATTTCACTTAGAGTCGTCGTACCTAAATCCACTCATCATGCTGCTACTAGCCTTATGACATTGATTTCATGGCTGAGTGATATTCCATTGTACATAAGGACCACAACTTCTTTATCCATTTTTCTCTTTCCTGGGATATTGAAGGTGGAATGAAGTGGAGGTCCTTGTCAACAGAGCAGTCCTAAACTTTGGGGTGCTTGTGTCTTGCCGATTTTTAATTTTCCCAATTTATACCCCCATGAGTGGAAGTGCCCTATGCTCTCTAAGCTGTGTTTTTTAGATGTTTCAGGACACACCGTAATCTTCTCCAGAGTGGCTGTTGGCAATTTACATCCCGCCCATCAGTGTAGCAAGGCTCCCATTTCTCCATGGCCTGTCCTGCATTTCTGGTTTTGACACATTTTTCAGCATGGCCTTTTTAACCGATGGGAAGCGAGACTTCTTTGTAGCGCTGATTTGCCTTTCCAGGTTGCTTGGTTGGCCAAAAAGGGCGTATGCGTTTTTTCCTGAATATATTCAGGAAAAAACGCATACGCCCTTTTTGGCCAAGGGCATCATTGTCAACGTTTTGCCGCTTTTCATGTGCTTTAAAGGCAATTCGAATCTACCTCCTGAAATCTGTTTCCTGCAATTCTGCCTTGATTTCAAATCCTCTTCTTTGCCTTCCCTCAATATATTTGTGGACGAGAGTTATCATTTATAACTCTGCAGGTTTGTGAATTGCAGTGCCCTGAACCTCCATTTTACAACTCGCGTTTTTGGGAGATGGCCGCAAAAGTGCAGGATGGCTTCAGGCCCTGTTCTTGTTCCGGGGGGCAGGCTGAGCCTGTGGTTAATTCTTCTTCCTGATGGGAAAATAGAGTGACCTGTGCCTGTCCCAACACCAAGAGCTAGTCTTTCATTGGTTCCACGTCTTCCCGTTCATCCTCAGTACAAATTGCAACCTGTACGGAACAGGAGGTTAAAGGTGCTGATGCTCCAAGTAGGGAGATTGCTAGTAAAGCGGCTGGAATAGCGCACCCGGGCACAAGGAGATGAGAAATGAGGTGCGTTTTAGAAACCTTTCCACATCACACGGTGTACCATCTTCTGGGTTTCTCATGCATGTTTTCGATGTAGGAAGATGCCCTTGAACCTGGAGATTTGGGACCCATGCGATGGGTACCACGCAGTATTACTTTAAAGGGTCTGCGTTTGCTCACCCAACCTCACCAAACCTCTCAGCCGCAACAGTGTCCACCCTTATGTCTCATCCAGCTGTGGGTCTAGATATGGTCAATCCAGGTTGCATCACAGCCCCTGAACGCATTGTGTAAGAATTTCTCTCTCTTTCACTGTCTTTGTTTCATGGGTTTTTCAAAGTAATTTATTTTTATAATGGGGTTTAGCTGCTTTTCACTGCTGTGTTTATGCCGCTTTTTACCCACTTGACCCACTAACAGAGAGATATCAATACATAGGTTTTAAGATTATTACTAGTCAGATATATTCTTGTGCGGTGAATAGGGCGTGTTGAGTCCAGTTCTCTGAGCAAGGAGTAGGTCTAGTCTATTACATATTGGGTTTATGGAACGGTATCTGAGCTAATTTGAAACCCTTGTTTTATGTATCACCCCACCTCACCTTTCCCGTTAAGTAGCCATAGTGTGTTTTCTGCATGTGTGACTCTGTTCTGTTTTGTAATTCAGTTCAAGTGTAACGGTTTTTACATTCCCTTTATCAGTGATACCTTATGAGAAGTGTCCTTTTCTGTGTGACTTATTTCACTTAGAATCGTCGTACCTAAATCCACTCATCATGCTGCTACTAGCCTTATGACATTGATTTCATGGCTGAGTGATATTCCATTGTACATAAGGACCACAACTTCTTTATCCATTTTTCTCTTTCCTGGGATATTGAAGGTGGAATGAAGTGGAGGTCCTTGTCAACAGAGCAGCCCTAAACTTTGGGGTGCTTGTGTCTTGCTGATTTTTCATTTTCCCAATTTATACCCCCATGAGTGGAAGTGCCCTATGCTCTCTAAGCTTTGCTTTTTAGACGTTTCAGGACTCACCGTACACTTCTCCAGAGTGGCTGTTGACAATTTACATCCCGCCCATCAGTGTAGCAAGGCTGCCATTTTTCCATGGCCTGTCCTGCATTTCTGGTTTTGACACTTTTTTCAGCATGGCCCTTTTGACCGATGGGAAGCGAGACATCTTTGTAGCGCTGATTTGCCTTTCCAGGTTGCTTGGTTGGCCAAAAAGGGCGTATGCGTTTTTTCCTGAATATATTCAGGAAAAAACGCATACGCCCTTTTTGGCCAAGGGCATCATTGTCAACGTTTTGCCGCTTTTCATGTGCTTTAAAGGGGATTCGAATCTACCTCCTGAAATCTGTTTCCTGCAATTCTGCCTTGATTTCAAATCCTCTTCTTTGCCTTCCCTCAATATATTTGTGGATGAGAGTTATCATTTATAACTCTGCAGGTTTGTGAATTGCAGTGCCCTGAACCTCCAATTTACAACTCGCTTTTTAGGGAGCTGGCCGCAAAAGCGCAGGATGGCTTCAGGCCCTGTTCTGGTTCCGGGGGGCAGGCTGAGCCTGTGGTTAATTCTTCTTCCTGATGGGAAAATAGAGTGACCTGTGCCTGTCCCAACACCAAGAGCTAGTCTTTCATTGGTTCCACGTCTTCCCGTTCATCCTCAGTACAAATTGCAACCTGTACGGAACAGGAGGTTAAAGGTGCTGATGCTCCAAGGAGGGAGATTGCTAGTAAAGTGGCTGGAATGGCGAACCCGGGCACAAGCAGATGAGAAATGAGGTGCGTTTTAGAAACCTTTCCCCATCACACGGTGTACCATCTTCTGGGTATCTCATGCATGTTTTCGATGTAGGAAGATGCCCTTGAACCTGGAGATTTGGGACCCATGCGATCGGTACCACGCAGTATTACTTTAAAGGGTCTGCGTTTGCTCACCCAACCTCACCAAACCTCTCAGCCCCAAGAGTGTCCACCCTTATGTCTCATCCAGCTGTGGGTCTAGATATGGTCAATCCAGGTTGCATCACAGCCCCTGAACGCATTGTGTAAGAATTTCGCTCTCTTTCACTGTCTTTGTTTCACGGGTTTTTCAAAATAATTTATTTTTATAATGGGGTTTAGCTGCTTTTCACTGCTGTGTTTATGCCGCTTTACACCCACTTGACACACTAACAGAGAGATATCAATACATAGGTTTTAAGATTATTACTAGTCAGATATATTCTTGTGCGGTGAATAGGGCGTGTTGAGTCCAGTTCTCTGAGCAAGGAGTAGGTCTTGTCTATTACATATTGGTTTTATGGAACGGTATCTGAGCTAATTTGAAACCCTTGTTTTATGTATCACCCCACCTCACCTTTCCCGTTAAGCAGCCATAGTGTGTTTTCTGCATGTGTGACTCTGTTCTGTTTTGTAATTCAGTTCAAGTGTAACGGTTTTTACATTCCCTCTATCAGTGATACCTTATGAGAAGTGTCCTTTTCTGTGTGACTTATTTCACTTAGAATCGTCGTACCTAAATCCACTCATCATGCTGCTACTAGCCTTATGACATTGATTTCATGGCTGAGTGATATTCCATTGTACATAAGGACCACAACTTCTTTATCCATTTTTCTCTTTCCTGGGATATTGAAGGTGGAATGAAGTGGAGGTCCTTGTCAACAGAGCAGCCCTAAACTTTGGGGTGCTTGTGTCTTGCTGATTTTTAATTTTCCCAATTTATACCCCCATGAGTGGAAGTGCCCTATGCTCCCTAAGCTTTGCTTTTTAGACGTTTCAGGACTCACCGTACACTTCTCCAGAGTGGCTGTTGACAGTTTACATCCCGCCCATCAGTGTAGCAAGGCTCCCATTTCTCCATGGCCTGTCCTGCATTTCTGGTTTTGACACTTTTTTCAGCATGGCCCTTTTGACCGATGGGAAGCGAGACATCTTTGTAGCGCTGATTTGCCTTTCCAGGTTGCTTGGTTGGCCAAAAAGGGCGTATGCGTTTTTTCCTGAATATATTCAGGAAAAAACGCATACGCCCTTTTTGGCCAAGGGCATCATTGTCAACGTTTTGCCGCTTTTCATGTGCTTTAAAGGCGATTCGAATCTACCTCCTGAAATCTGTTTCCTGCAATTCTGCCTTGATTTCAAATCCTCTTCTTTGCCTTCCCTCAATATATTTGTGGATGAGAGTTATCATTTATAACTCTGCAGGTTTGTGAATTGCAGTGCCCTGAACCTCCATTTTACAACTCGCTTTTTAGGGAGCTGGCCGCAAAAGCGCAGGATGGCTTCAGGCCCTGTTCTGGTTCCGGGGGGCAGGCTGAGCCTGTGGTTAATTCTTCTTCCTGATGGGAAAATAGAGTGACCTGTGCCTGTCCCAACACCAAGAGCTAGTCTTTCATTGGTTCCACGTCTTCCCGTTCATCCTCAGTACAAATTGCAACCTGTACGGAACAGGAGGTTAAAGGTGCTGATGCTCCAAGGAGGGAGATTGCTAGTTAAGTGGCTGGAATGGCGAACCCGGGCACAAGCAGATGAGAAATGAGGTGCGTTTTAGAAACCTTTCCCCATCACACGGTGTACCATCTTCTGGGTATCTCATGCATGTTTTCGATGTAGGAAGATGCCCTGGAACCTGGAGATTTGGGACCCATGCGATGGGTACCACGCAGTATTACTTTAAAGGGTCTGCGTTTGCTCACCCAACCTCACCAAACCTCTCAGCCGCAACAGTGTCCACCCTTATGTCTCATCCAGCTGTGGGTCTAGATATGGTCAATCCAGGTTGCATCACAGCCCCTGAACGCATTGTGTAAGAATTTCTCTCTCTTTCACTGTCTTTGTTTCATGGGTTTTTCAAAGTAATTTATTTTTATAATGGGGTTTAGCTGCTTTTCACTGCTGTGTTTATGCCGCTTTTTACCCACTTGACACACTAACAGAGAGATATCAGTACATAGGTTTTAAGATTATTACTAGTCAGATATATTCTTGTGCGGTGAATAGGGCGTGTTGAGTCCAGTTCTCTGAGCAAGGAGTAGGTCTTGTCTATTACATATTGGGTTTATGGAATGGTATCTGAGCTAATTTGAAACCCTTGTTTTATGTATCACCCCACCTCACCTTTCCCGTTAAGCAGCCATAGTGTGTTTTCTGCATGTGTGACTCTGTTCTGTTTTGTAATTCAGTTCAAGTGTAACGGTTTTTACATTCCCTCTATAAGTGATACCTTATGAGAAGTGTCCTTTTCTGTGTGACTTATTTCACTTAGAGTCGTCGTACCTAAATCCACTCATCATGCTGCTACTAGCCTTATGACATTGATTTCATGGCTGAGTGATATTCCATTGTACATAAGGACCACAACTTCTTTATCCATTTTTCTCTTTCCTGGGATATTGAAGGTGGAATGAAGTGGAGGTCCTTGTCAACAGAGCAGCCCTAAACTTTGGGGTGCTTGTGTCTTGCTGATTTTTAATTTTCCCAATTTATAACCCCATGAGTGGAAGTGCCCTATGCTCTCTAAGCTTTGTTTTTTACATGTTTCAGGACTCACCGTACACTTCTCCAGAGTGGCTGTTGACAATTTACATCCCGCCCATCAGTGTAGCAAGGCTCCCATTTCTCCATGGCCTGTCCTGCATTTCTGGTTTTGACACTTTTTTCAGCATGGCCCTTTTGACCAATGGGAAGCGAGACATCTTTGTAGCGCTGATTTGCCTTTCCAGGTTGCTTGGTTGGCCAAAAAGGGCGTATGCGTTTTTTCCTGAATATATTCAGGAAAAAACGCATACGCCCTTTTTGGCCAAGGGCATCATTGCCAACGTTTTGCCGCATTTCATGTGCTTTAAAGGCGATTCGAATCTACCTCCTGAAATCTGTTTCCTGCAATTCTGCCTTGATTTCAAATCCTCTTCTTTGCCTTCCCTCAATATATTTGTGGATGAGAGTTATCATTTATAACTCTGCAGGTTTGTGAATTGCAGTGCCCTGAACCTCCAATTTACAACTCGCTTTTTAGGGAGCTGGCCGCAAAAGCGCAGGATGGCTTCAGGCCCTGTTCTGGTTCCGGGGGGCAGGCTGAGCCTGTGGTTAATTCTTCTTCCTGATGGGAAAATAGAGTGACCTGTGCCTGTCCCAACACCAAGAGCTAGTCTTTCATTGGTTCCACGTCTTCCCGTTCATCCTCAGTACAAATTGCAACCTGTACGGAACAGGAGGTTAAAGGTGCTGATGCTCCAAGGAGGGAGATTGCTAGTAAAGTGGCTGGAATGGCGAACCCGGGCACAAGCAGATGAGAAATGAGGTGCGTTTTAGAAACCTTTCCCCATCACACGGTGTACCATCTTCTGGGTATCTCATGCATGTTTTCGATGTAGGAAGATGCCCTTGAACCTGGAGATTTGGGACCCATGCGATCGGTACCACGCAGTATTACTTTAAAGGGTCTGCGTTTGCTCACCCAACCTCACCAAACCTCTCAGCCCCAAGAGTGTCCACCCTTATGTCTCATCCAGCTGTGGGTCCTAGATATGGTCAATCCAGGTTGCATCACAGCCCCTGAACGCATTGTGTAAGAATTTCGCTCTCTTTCACTGTCTTTGTTTCACGGGTTTTTCAAAGTAATTTATTTTTATAATGGGGTTTAGCTGCTTTTCACTGCTGTGTTTATGCCGCTTTACACCCACTTGACACACTAACAGAGAGATATCAATACATAGGTTTTAAGATTATTACTAGTCAGATATATTCTTGTGCGGTGAATAGGGCGTGTTGAGTCCAGTTCTCTGAGCAAGGAGTAGGTCTTGTCTATTACATATTGGTTTTATGGAACGGTATCTGAGCTAATTTGAAACCCTTGTTTTATGTATCACCCCACCTCACCTTTCCCGTTAAGCAGCCATAGTGTGTTTTCTGCATGTGTGACTCTGTTCTGTTTTGTAATTCAGTTCAAGTGTAACGGTTTTTACATTCCCTCTATCAGTGATACCTTATGAGAAGTGTCCTTTTCTGTGTGACTTATTTCACTTAGAATCGTCGTACCTAAATCCACTCATCATGCTGCTACTAGCCTTATGACATTGATTTCATGGCTGAGTGATATTCCATTGTACATAAGGACCACAACTTCTTTATCCATTTTTCTCTTTCCTGGGATATTGAAGGTGGAATGAAGTGGAGGTCCTTGTCAACAGAGCAGCCCTAAACTTTGGGGTGCTTGTGTCTTGCTGATTTTTAATTTTCCCAATTTATACCCCCATGAGTGGAAGTGCCCTATGCTCCCTAAGCTTTGCTTTTTAGACGTTTCAGGACTCACCGTACACTTCTCCAGAGTGGCTGTTGACAATTTACATCCCGCCCATCAGTGTAGCAAGGCTCCCATTTCTCCATGGCCTGTCCTGCATTTCTGGTTTTGACACTTTTTTCAGCATGGCCCTTTTGACCGATGGGAAGCGAGACATCTTTGTAGCGCTGATTTGCCTTTCCAGGTTGCTTGGTTGGCCAAAAAGGGCGTATGCGTTTTTTCCTGAATATATTCAGGAAAAAACGCATACGCCCTTTTTGGCCAAGGGCATCATTGTCAACGTTTTGCCGCTTTTCATGTGCTTTAAAGGCGATTCGAATCTACCTCCTGAAATCTGTTTCCTGCAATTCTGCCTTGATTTCAAATCCTCTTCTTTGCCTTCC
Organism: Balaenoptera borealis; assembly: GCF_965194805.1. Classification (NCBI taxonomy): domain Eukaryota; kingdom Metazoa; phylum Chordata; class Mammalia; order Artiodactyla; family Balaenopteridae; genus Balaenoptera; species Balaenoptera borealis. Next base: position 137,673 of record NW_028123954.1, on the reverse strand, counting down.
CTCAATATATTTGTGGATGAGAGTTATCATTTATAACTCTGCAGGTTTGTGAATTGCAGTGCCCTGAACCTCCATTTTACAACTCGCTTTTTAGGGAGCTGGCCGCAAAAGCGCAGGATGGCTTCAGGCCCTGTTCTGGTTCCGGGGGGCAGGCTGAGCCTGTGGTTAATTCTTCTTCCTGATGGGAAAATAGAGTGACCTGTGCCTGTCCCAACACCAAGAGCTAGTCTTTCATTGGTTCCACGTCTTCCCGTTCATCCTCAGTACAAATTGCAACCTGTACGGAACAGGAGGTTAAAGGTGCTGATGCTCCAAGGAGGGAGATTGCTAGTTAAGTGGCTGGAATGGCGAACCCGGGCACAAGCAGATGAGAAATGAGGTGCGTTTTAGAAACCTTTCCCCATCACACGGTGTACCATCTTCTGGGTATCTCATGCATGTTTTCGATGTAGGAAGATGCCCTGGAACCTGGAGATTTGGGACCCATGCGATGGGTACCACGCAGTATTACTTTAAAGGGTCTGCGTTTGCTCACCCAACCTCACCAAACCTCTCAGCCGCAACAGTGTCCACCCTTATGTCTCATCCAGCTGTGGGTCTAGATATGGTCAATCCAGGTTGCATCACAGCCCCTGAACGCATTGTGTAAGAATTTCTCTCTCTTTCACTGTCTTTGTTTCATGGGTTTTTCAAAGTAATTTATTTTTATAATGGGGTTTAGCTGCTTTTCACTGCTGTGTTTATGCCGCTTTTTACCCACTTGACACACTAACAGAGAGATATCAGTACATAGGTTTTAAGATTATTACTAGTCAGATATATTCTTGTGCGGTGAATAGGGCGTGTTGAGTCCAGTTCTCTGAGCAAGGAGTAGGTCTTGTCTATTACATATTGGGTTTATGGAATGGTATCTGAGCTAATTTGAAACCCTTGTTTTATGTATCACCCCACCTCACCTTTCCCGTTAAGCAGCCATAGTGTGTTTTCTGCATGTGTGACTCTGTTCTGTTTTGTAATTCAGTTCAAGTGTAACGGTTTTTACATTCCCTCTATAAGTGATACCTTATGAGAAGTGTCCTTTTCTGTGTGACTTATTTCACTTAGAGTCGTCGTACCTAAATCCACTCATCATGCTGCTACTAGCCTTATGACATTGATTTCATGGCTGAGTGATATTCCATTGTACATAAGGACCACAACTTCTTTATCCATTTTTCTCTTTCCTGGGATATTGAAGGTGGAATGAAGTGGAGGTCCTTGTCAACAGAGCAGCCCTAAACTTTGGGGTGCTTGTGTCTTGCTGATTTTTAATTTTCCCAATTTATAACCCCATGAGTGGAAGTGCCCTATGCTCTCTAAGCTTTGTTTTTTACATGTTTCAGGACTCACCGTACACTTCTCCAGAGTGGCTGTTGACAATTTACATCCCGCCCATCAGTGTAGCAAGGCTCCCATTTCTCCATGGCCTGTCCTGCATTTCTGGTTTTGACACTTTTTTCAGCATGGCCCTTTTGACCAATGGGAAGCGAGACATCTTTGTAGCGCTGATTTGCCTTTCCAGGTTGCTTGGTTGGCCAAAAAGGGCGTATGCGTTTTTTCCTGAATATATTCAGGAAAAAACGCATACGCCCTTTTTGGCCAAGGGCATCATTGCCAACGTTTTGCCGCATTTCATGTGCTTTAAAGGCGATTCGAATCTACCTCCTGAAATCTGTTTCCTGCAATTCTGCCTTGATTTCAAATCCTCTTCTTTGCCTTCCCTCAATATATTTGTGGATGAGAGTTATCATTTATAACTCTGCAGGTTTGTGAATTGCAGTGCCCTGAACCTCCAATTTACAACTCGCTTTTTAGGGAGCTGGCCGCAAAAGCGCAGGATGGCTTCAGGCCCTGTTCTGGTTCCGGGGGGCAGGCTGAGCCTGTGGTTAATTCTTCTTCCTGATGGGAAAATAGAGTGACCTGTGCCTGTCCCAACACCAAGAGCTAGTCTTTCATTGGTTCCACGTCTTCCCGTTCATCCTCAGTACAAATTGCAACCTGTACGGAACAGGAGGTTAAAGGTGCTGATGCTCCAAGGAGGGAGATTGCTAGTAAAGTGGCTGGAATGGCGAACCCGGGCACAAGCAGATGAGAAATGAGGTGCGTTTTAGAAACCTTTCCCCATCACACGGTGTACCATCTTCTGGGTATCTCATGCATGTTTTCGATGTAGGAAGATGCCCTTGAACCTGGAGATTTGGGACCCATGCGATCGGTACCACGCAGTATTACTTTAAAGGGTCTGCGTTTGCTCACCCAACCTCACCAAACCTCTCAGCCCCAAGAGTGTCCACCCTTATGTCTCATCCAGCTGTGGGTCCTAGATATGGTCAATCCAGGTTGCATCACAGCCCCTGAACGCATTGTGTAAGAATTTCGCTCTCTTTCACTGTCTTTGTTTCACGGGTTTTTCAAAGTAATTTATTTTTATAATGGGGTTTAGCTGCTTTTCACTGCTGTGTTTATGCCGCTTTACACCCACTTGACACACTAACAGAGAGATATCAATACATAGGTTTTAAGATTATTACTAGTCAGATATATTCTTGTGCGGTGAATAGGGCGTGTTGAGTCCAGTTCTCTGAGCAAGGAGTAGGTCTTGTCTATTACATATTGGTTTTATGGAACGGTATCTGAGCTAATTTGAAACCCTTGTTTTATGTATCACCCCACCTCACCTTTCCCGTTAAGCAGCCATAGTGTGTTTTCTGCATGTGTGACTCTGTTCTGTTTTGTAATTCAGTTCAAGTGTAACGGTTTTTACATTCCCTCTATCAGTGATACCTTATGAGAAGTGTCCTTTTCTGTGTGACTTATTTCACTTAGAATCGTCGTACCTAAATCCACTCATCATGCTGCTACTAGCCTTATGACATTGATTTCATGGCTGAGTGATATTCCATTGTACATAAGGACCACAACTTCTTTATCCATTTTTCTCTTTCCTGGGATATTGAAGGTGGAATGAAGTGGAGGTCCTTGTCAACAGAGCAGCCCTAAACTTTGGGGTGCTTGTGTCTTGCTGATTTTTAATTTTCCCAATTTATACCCCCATGAGTGGAAGTGCCCTATGCTCCCTAAGCTTTGCTTTTTAGACGTTTCAGGACTCACCGTACACTTCTCCAGAGTGGCTGTTGACAATTTACATCCCGCCCATCAGTGTAGCAAGGCTCCCATTTCTCCATGGCCTGTCCTGCATTTCTGGTTTTGACACTTTTTTCAGCATGGCCCTTTTGACCGATGGGAAGCGAGACATCTTTGTAGCGCTGATTTGCCTTTCCAGGTTGCTTGGTTGGCCAAAAAGGGCGTATGCGTTTTTTCCTGAATATATTCAGGAAAAAACGCATACGCCCTTTTTGGCCAAGGGCATCATTGTCAACGTTTTGCCGCTTTTCATGTGCTTTAAAGGCGATTCGAATCTACCTCCTGAAATCTGTTTCCTGCAATTCTGCCTTGATTTCAAATCCTCTTCTTTGCCTTCCCTCAATATATTTGTGGATGAGAGTTATCATTTATAACTCTGCAGGTTTGTGAATTGCAGTGCCCTGAACCTCCATTTTACAACTCGCTTTTTAGGGAGCTGGCCGCAAAAGCGCAGGATGGCTTCAGGCCCTGTTCTGGTTCCGGGGGGCAGGCTGAGCCTGTGGTTAATTCTTCTTCCTGATGGGAAAATAGAGTGACCTGTGCCTGTCCCAACACCAAGAGCTAGTCTTTCATTGGTTCCACGTCTTCCCGTTCATCCTCAGTACAAATTGCAACCTGTACGGAACAGGAGGTTAAAGGTGCTGATGCTCCAAGGAGGGAGATTGCTAGTTAAGTGGCTGGAATGGCGAACCCGGGCACAAGCAGATGAGAAATGAGGTGCGTTTTAGAAACCTTTCCCCATCACACGGTGTACCATCTTCTGGGTATCTCATGCATGTTTTCGATGTAGGAAGATGCCCTGGAACCTGGAGATTTGGGACCCATGCGATGGGTACCACGCAGTATTACTTTAAAGGGTCTGCGTTTGCTCACCCAACCTCACCAAACCTCTCAGCCGCAACAGTGTCCACCCTTATGTCTCATCCAGCTGTGGGTCTAGATATGGTCAATCCAGGTTGCATCACAGCCCCTGAACGCATTGTGTAAGAATTTCTCTCTCTTTCACTGTCTTTGTTTCATGGGTTTTTCAAAGTAATTTATTTTTATAATGGGGTTTAGCTGCTTTTCACTGCTGTGTTTATGCCGCTTTTTACCCACTTGACACACTAACAGAGAGATATCAGTACATAGGTTTTAAGATTATTACTAGTCAGATATATTCTTGTGCGGTGAATAGGGCGTGTTGAGTCCAGTTCTCTGAGCAAGGAGTAGGTCTTGTCTATTACATATTGGGTTTATGGAATGGTATCTGAGCTAATTTGAAACCCTTGTTTTATGTATCACCCCACCTCACCTTTCCCGTTAAGCAGCCATAGTGTGTTTTCTGCATGTGTGACTCTGTTCTGTTTTGTAATTCAGTTCAAGTGTAACGGTTTTTACATTCCCTCTATAAGTGATACCTTATGAGAAGTGTCCTTTTCTGTGTGACTTATTTCACTTAGAGTCGTCGTACCTAAATCCACTCATCATGCTGCTACTAGCCTTATGACATTGATTTCATGGCTGAGTGATATTCCATTGTACATAAGGACCACAACTTCTTTATCCATTTTTCTCTTTCCTGGGATATTGAAGGTGGAATGAAGTGGAGGTCCTTGTCAACAGAGCAGCCCTAAACTTTGGGGTGCTTGTGTCTTGCTGATTTTTAATTTTCCCAATTTATAACCCCATGAGTGGAAGTGCCCTATGCTCTCTAAGCTTTGTTTTTTAGATGTTTCAGGACTCACCGTACACTTCTCCAGAGTGGCTGTTGACAATTTACATCCCGCCCATCAGTGTAGCAAGGCTCCCATTTCTCCATGGCCTGTCCTGCATTTCTGGTTTTGACACTTTTTTCAGCATGGCCCTTTTGACCAATGGGAAGCGAGACATCTTTGTAGCGCTGATTTGCCTTTCCAGGTTGCTTGGTTGGCCAAAAAGGGCGTATGCGTTTTTTCCTGAATATATTCAGGAAAAAACGCATACGCCCTTTTTGGCCAAGGGCATCATTGCCAACGTTTTGCCGCATTTCATGTGCTTTAAAGGCGATTCGAATCTACCTCCTGAAATCTGTTTCCTGCAATTCTGCCTTGATTTCAAATCCTCTTCTTTGCCTTCCCTCAATATATTTGTGGATGAGAGTTATCATTTATAACTCTGCAGGTTTGTGAATTGCAGTGCCCTGAACCTCCAATTTACAACTCGCTTTTTAGGGAGCTGGCCGCAAAAGCGCAGGATGGCTTCAGGCCCTGTTCTGGTTCCGGGGGGCAGGCTGAGCCTGTGGTTAATTCTTCTTCCTGATGGGAAAATAGAGTGACCTGTGCCTGTCCCAACACCAAGAGCTAGTCTTTCATTGGTTCCACGTCTTCCCGTTCATCCTCAGTACAAATTGCAACCTGTACGGAACAGGAGGTTAAAGGTGCTGATGCTCCAAGGAGGGAGATTGCTAGTAAAGTGGCTGGAATGGCGAACCCGGGCACAAGCAGATGAGAAATGAGGTGCGTTTTAGAAACCTTTCCCCATCACACGGTGTACCATCTTCTGGGTATCTCATGCATGTTTTCGATGTAGGAAGATGCCCTTGAACCTGGAGATTTGGGACCCATGCGATCGGTACCACGCAGTATTACTTTAAAGGGTCTGCGTTTGCTCACCCAACCTCACCAAACCTCTCAGCCCCAAGAGTGTCCACCCTTATGTCTCATCCAGCTGTGGGTCCTAGATATGGTCAATCCAGGTTGCATCACAGCCCCTGAACGCATTGTGTAAGAATTTCGCTCTCTTTCACTGTCTTTGTTTCACGGGTTTTTCAAAGTAATTTATTTTTATAATGGGGTTTAGCTGCTTTTCACTGCTGTGTTTATGCCGCTTTACACCCACTTGACACACTAACAGAGAGATATCAATACATAGGTTTTAAGATTATTACTAGTCAGATATATTCTTGTGCGGTGAATAGGGCGTGTTGAGTCCAGTTCTCTGAGCAAGGAGTAGGTCTTGTCTATTACATATTGGTTTTATGGAACGGTATCTGAGCTAATTTGAAACCCTTGTTTTATGTATCACCCCACCTCACCTTTCCCGTTAAGCAGCCATAGTGTGTTTTCTGCATGTGTGACTCTGTTCTGTTTTGTAATTCAGTTCAAGTGTAACGGTTTTTACATTCCCTCTATCAGTGATACCTTATGAGAAGTGTCCTTTTCTGTGTGACTTATTTCACTTAGAATCGTCGTACCTAAATCCACTCATCATGCTGCTACTAGCCTTATGACATTGATTTCATGGCTGAGTGATATTCCATTGTACATAAGGACCACAACTTCTTTATCCATTTTTCTCTTTCCTGGGATATTGAAGGTGGAATGAAGTGGAGGTCCTTGTCAACAGAGCAGCCCTAAACTTTGGGGTGCTTGTGTCTTGCTGATTTTTCATTTTCCCAATTTATACCCCCATGAGTGGAAGTGCCCTATGCTCCCTAAGCTTTGCTTTTTAGACGTTTCAGGACTCACCGTACACTTCTCCAGAGTGGCTGTTGACAATTTACATCCCGCCCATCAGTGTAGCAAGGCTCCCATTTCTCCATGGCCTGTCCTGCATTTCTGGTTTTGACACTTTTTTCAGCATGGCCCTTTTGACCGATGGGAAGCGAGACATCTTTGTAGCGCTGATTTGCCTTTCCAGGTTGCTTGGTTGGCCAAAAAGGGCGTATGCGTTTTTTCCTGAATATATTCAGGAAAAAACGCATACGCCCTTTTTGGCCAAGGGCATCATTGTCAACGTTTTGCCGCTTTTCATGTGCTTTAAAGGGGATTCGAATCTACCTCCTGAAATCTGTTTCCTGCAATTCTGCCTTGATTTCAAATCCTCTTCTTTGCCTTCCCTCAATATATTTGTGGATGAGAGTTATCATTTATAACTCTGCAGGTTTGTGAATTGCAGTGCCCTGAACCTCCAATTTACAACTCGCTTTTTAGGGAGCTGGCCGCAAAAGCGCAGGATGGCTTCAGGCCCTGTTCTGGTTCCGGGGGGCAGGCTGAGCCTGTGGTTAATTCTTCTTCCTGATGGGAAAATAGAGTGACCTGTGCCTGTCCCAACACCAAGAGCTAGTCTTTCATTGGTTCCACGTCTTCCCGTTCATCCTCAGTACAAATTGCAACCTGTACGGAACAGGAGGTTAAAGGTGCTGATGCTCCAAGGAGGGAGATTGCTAGTAAAGTGGCTGGAATGGCGAACCCGGGCACAAGCAGATGAGAAATGAGGTGCGTTTTAGAAACCTTTCCCCATCACACGGTGTACCATCTTCTGGGTATCTCATGCATGTTTTCGATGTAGGAAGATGCCCTTGAACCTGGAGATTTGGGACCCATGCGATCGGTACCACGCAGTATTACTTTAAAGGGTCTGCGTTTGCTCACCCAACCTCACCAAACCTCTCAGCCCCAAGAGTGTCCACCCTTATGTCTCATCCAGCTGTGGGTCTAGATATGGTCAATCCAGGTTGCATCACAGCCCCTGAACGCATTGTGTAAGAATTTCGCTCTCTTTCACTGTCTTTGTTTCACGGGTTTTTCAAAATAATTTATTTTTATAATGGGGTTTAGCTGCTTTTCACTGCTGTGTTTATGCCGCTTTACACCCACTTGACACACTAACAGAGAGATATCAATACATAGGTTTTAAGATTATTACTAGTCAGATATATTCTTGTGCGGTGAATAGGGCGTGTTGAGTCCAGTTCTCTGAGCAAGGAGTAGGTCTTGTCTATTACATATTGGTTTTATGGAACGGTATCTGAGCTAATTTGAAACCCTTGTTTTATGTATCACCCCACCTCACCTTTCCCGTTAAGCAGCCATAGTGTGTTTTCTGCATGTGTGACTCTGTTCTGTTTTGTAATTCAGTTCAAGTGTAACGGTTTTTACATTCCCTCTATCAGTGATACCTTATGAGAAGTGTCCTTTTCTGTGTGACTTATTTCACTTAGAATCGTCGTACCTAAATCCACTCATCATGCTGCTACTAGCCTTATGACATTGATTTCATGGCTGAGTGATATTCCATTGTACATAAGGACCACAACTTCTTTATCCATTTTTCTCTTTCCTGGGATATTGAAGGTGGAATGAAGTGGAGGTCCTTGTCAACAGAGCAGCCCTAAACTTTGGGGTGCTTGTGTCTTGCTGATTTTTCATTTTCCCAATTTATACCCCCATGAGTGGAAGTGCCCTATGCTCCCTAAGCTTTGCTTTTTAGACGTTTCAGGACTCACCGTACACTTCTCCAGAGTGGCTGTTGACAGTTTACATCCCGCCCATCAGTGTAGCAAGGCTCCCATTTCTCCATGGCCTGTCCTGCATTTCTGGTTTTGACACTTTTTTCAGCATGGCCCTTTTGACCGATGGGAAGCGAGACATCTTTGTAGCGCTGATTTGCCTTTCCAGGTTGCTTGGTTGGCCAAAAAGGGCGTATGCGTTTTTTCCTGAATATATTCAGGAAAAAACGCATACGCCCTTTTTGGCCAAGGGCATCATTGTCAACGTTTTGCCGCTTTTCATGTGCTTTAAAGGCGATTCGAATCTACCTCCTGAAATCTGTTTCCTGCAATTCTGCCTTGATTTCAAATCCTCTTCTTTGCCTTCCCTCAATATATTTGTGGATGAGAGTTATCATTTATAACTCTGCAGGTTTGTGAATTGCAGTGCCCTGAACCTCCATTTTACAACTCGCTTTTTAGGGAGCTGGCCGCAAAAGCGCAGGATGGCTTCAGGCCCTGTTCTGGTTCCGGGGGGCAGGCTGAGCCTGTGGTTAATTCTTCTTCCTGATGGGAAAATAGAGTGACCTGTGCCTGTCCCAACACCAAGAGCTAGTCTTTCATTGGTTCCACGTCTTCCCGTTCATCCTCAGTACAAATTGCAACCTGTACGGAACAGGAGGTTAAAGGTGCTGATGCTCCAAGGAGGGAGATTGCTAGTTAAGTGGCTGGAATGGCGAACCCGGGCACAAGCAGATGAGAAATGAGGTGCGTTTTAGAAACCTTTCCCCATCACACGGTGTACCATCTTCTGGGTATCTCATGCATGTTTTCGATGTAGGAAGATGCCCTGGAACCTGGAGATTTGGGACCCATGCGATGGGTACCACGCAGTATTACTTTAAAGGGTCTGCGTTTGCTCACCCAACCTCACCAAACCTCTCAGCCGCAACAGTGTCCACCCTTATGTCTCATCCAGCTGTGGGTCTAGATATGGTCAATCCAGGTTGCATCACAGCCCCTGAACGCATTGTGTAAGAATTTCTCTCTCTTTCACTGTCTTTGTTTCATGGGTTTTTCAAAGTAATTTATTTTTATAATGGGGTTTAGCTGCTTTTCACTGCTGTGTTTATGCCGCTTTTTACCCACTTGACACACTAACAGAGAGATATCAGTACATAGGTTTTAAGATTATTACTAGTCAGATATATTCTTGTGCGGTGAATAGGGCGTGTTGAGTCCAGTTCTCTGAGCAAGGAGTAGGTCTTGTCTATTACATATTGGGTTTATGGAATGGTATCTGAGCTAATTTGAAACCCTTGTTTTATGTATCACCCCACCTCACCTTTCCCGTTAAGCAGCCATAGTGTGTTTTCTGCATGTGTGACTCTGTTCTGTTTTGTAATTCAGTTCAAGTGTAACGGTTTTTACATTCCCTCTATAAGTGATACCTTATGAGAAGTGTCCTTTTCTGTGTGACTTATTTCACTTAGAGTCGTCGTACCTAAATCCACTCATCATGCTGCTACTAGCCTTATGACATTGATTTCATGGCTGAGTGATATTCCATTGTACATAAGGACCACAACTTCTTTATCCATTTTTCTCTTTCCTGGGATATTGAAGGTGGAATGAAGTGGAGGTCCTTGTCAACAGAGCAGCCCTAAACTTTGGGGTGCTTGTGTCTTGCTGATTTTTAATTTTCCCAATTTATAACCCCATGAGTGGAAGTGCCCTATGCTCTCTAAGCTTTGTTTTTTACATGTTTCAGGACTCACCGTACACTTCTCCAGAGTGGCTGTTGACAATTTACATCCCGCCCATCAGTGTAGCAAGGCTCCCATTTCTCCATGGCCTGTCCTGCATTTCTGGTTTTGACACTTTTTTCAGCATGGCCCTTTTGACCAATGGGAAGCGAGACATCTTTGTAGCGCTGATTTGCCTTTCCAGGTTGCTTGGTTGGCCAAAAAGGGCGTATGCGTTTTTTCCTGAATATATTCAGGAAAAAACGCATACGCCCTTTTTGGCCAAGGGCATCATTGCCAACGTTTTGCCGCATTTCATGTGCTTTAAAGGCGATTCGAATCTACCTCCTGAAATCTGTTTCCTGCAATTCTGCCTTGATTTCAAATCCTCTTCTTTGCCTTCCCTCAATATATTTGTGGATGAGAGTTATCATTTATAACTCTGCAGGTTTGTGAATTGCAGTGCCCTGAACCTCCAATTTACAACTCGCTTTTTAGGGAGCTGGCCGCAAAAGCGCAGGATGGCTTCAGGCCCTGTTCTGGTTCCGGGGGGCAGGCTGAGCCTGTGGTTAATTCTTCTTCCTGATGGGAAAATAGAGTGACCTGTGCCTGTCCCAACACCAAGAGCTAGTCTTTCATTGGTTCCACGTCTTCCCGTTCATCCTCAGTACAAATTGCAACCTGTACGGAACAGGAGGTTAAAGGTGCTGATGCTCCAAGGAGGGAGATTGCTAGTAAAGTGGCTGGAATGGCGAACCCGGGCACAAGCAGATGAGAAATGAGGTGCGTTTTAGAAACCTTTCCCCATCACACGGTGTACCATCTTCTGGGTATCTCATGCATGTTTTCGATGTAGGAAGATGCCCTTGAACCTGGAGATTTGGGACCCATGCGATCGGTACCACGCAGTATTACTTTAAAGGGTCTGCGTTTGCTCACCCAACCTCACCAAACCTCTCAGCCCCAAGAGTGTCCACCCTTATGTCTCATCCAGCTGTGGGTCCTAGATATGGTCAATCCAGGTTGCATCACAGCCCCTGAACGCATTGTGTAAGAATTTCGCTCTCTTTCACTGTCTTTGTTTCACGGGTTTTTCAAAGTAATTTATTTTTATAATGGGGTTTAGCTGCTTTTCACTGCTGTGTTTATGCCGCTTTACACCCACTTGACACACTAACAGAGAGATATCAATACATAGGTTTTAAGATTATTACTAGTCAGATATATTCTTGTGCGGTGAATAGGGCGTGTTGAGTCCAGTTCTCTGAGCAAGGAGTAGGTCTTGTCTATTACATATTGGTTTTATGGAACGGTATCTGAGCTAATTTGAAACCCTTGTTTTATGTATCACCCCACCTCACCTTTCCCGTTAAGCAGCCATAGTGTGTTTTCTGCATGTGTGACTCTGTTCTGTTTTGTAATTCAGTTCAAGTGTAACGGTTTTTACATTCCCTCTATCAGTGATACCTTATGAGAAGTGTCCTTTTCTGTGTGACTTATTTCACTTAGAATCGTCGTACCTAAATCCACTCATCATGCTGCTACTAGCCTTATGACATTGATTTCATGGCTGAGTGATATTCCATTGTACATAAGGACCACAACTTCTTTATCCATTTTTCTCTTTCCTGGGATATTGAAGGTGGAATGAAGTGGAGGTCCTTGTCAACAGAGCAGCCCTAAACTTTGGGGTGCTTGTGTCTTGCTGATTTTTAATTTTCCCAATTTATACCCCCATGAGTGGAAGTGCCCTATGCTCCCTAAGCTTTGCTTTTTAGACGTTTCAGGACTCACCGTACACTTCTCCAGAGTGGCTGTTGACAATTTACATCCCGCCCATCAGTGTAGCAAGGCTCCCATTTCTCCATGGCCTGTCCTGCATTTCTGGTTTTGACACTTTTTTCAGCATGGCCCTTTTGACCGATGGGAAGCGAGACATCTTTGTAGCGCTGATTTGCCTTTCCAGGTTGCTTGGTTGGCCAAAAAGGGCGTATGCGTTTTTTCCTGAATATATTCAGGAAAAAACGCATACGCCCTTTTTGGCCAAGGGCATCATTGCCAACGTTTTGCCGCATTTCATGTGCTTTAAAGGCGATTCGAATCTACCTCCTGAAATCTGTTTCCTGCAATTCTGCCTTGATTTCAAATACTCTTCTTTGCCTTCCCTCAATATATTTGTGGACGAGAGTTATCATTTATAAGTCTGCAGGTTTGTGAATTGCAGTGCCCTGAACCTCCATTTTACAACTCGCTTTTTAGGGAGCTGGCCGCAATAGCACCGGCTGGCTTCAGGCCCTGTTCTGGTTCCGAGTGGCAGGCTGAGCCTGTGGTTAATTCTTCTTCCTGATGGGAAAATAGAGTGACCTGTGCCTGTCCCAACACCAAGAGCTAGTCTCTCATTGGTTCCACGTCTTCCAGTTCATCCTCAGGACAAATTGCAACCTGTACGGAAGAGGAGGTTAAAGGTGCTGATGCTCCAAGGAGGGAGATTGCTAGTAAAGTGGCTGGAATGGCGAACCCGGGCACAAGCAGATGAGAAATGAGGTGCGTTTTAGAAACCTTTCCCCATCACACGGTGTACCATCTTCTGGGTATCTCATGCATGTTTTCGATGTAGGAAGATGCCCTTGAACCTGGAGATTTGGGACCCATGCGATGGGTACCACGCAGTATTACTTTAAAGGGTCTGCGTTTGCTCACCCAACCTCACCAAACCTCTCAGCCGCAACAGTGTCCACCCTTATGTCTCATCCAGCTGTGGGTCTAGATATGGTCAATCCAGGTTGCATCACAGCCCCTGAACGCATTGTGTAAGAATTTCTCTCTCTTTCACTGTCTTTGTTTCATGGGTTTTTCAAAGTAATTTATTTTTATAATGGGGTTTAGCTGCTTTTCACTGCTGTGTTTATGCCGCTTTTTACCCACTTGACACACTAACAGAGAGATATCAGTACATAGGTTTTAAGATTATTACTAGTCAGATGTATTCTTGTGCGGTGAATAGGGCATGTTGAGTCCAGTTCTCTGAGCAAGGAGTAGGTCTTGTCTATTACATATTGGGTTTATGGAAGGGTATCTGAGCTAATTTGAAACCCTTGTTTTATGTATCACCCCACCTCACCTTTCCCGTTAAGCAGCCATAGTGTGTTTTCTGCATGTGTGACTCTGTTCTGTTTTGTAATTCAGTTCAAGTGTAACGGTTTTTACATTCCCTCTATCAGTGATACCTTATGAGAAGTGTCCTTTTCTGTGTGACTTATTTCACTTAGAGTCGTCGTACCTAAATCCACTCATCATGCTGCTACTAGCCTTATGACATTGATTTCACGGCTGAGTGATATTCCATTGTACATAAGGACCACAACTTCTTTATCCATTTTTCTCTTTCCTGGGATATTGAAGGTGGAATGAAGTGGAGGTCCTTGTCAACAGAGCAGCCCTAAACTTTGGGGTGCTTGTGTCTTGCTGATTTTTAATTTTCCCAATTTATAACCCCATGAGTGGAAGTGCCCTATGCTCTCTAAGCTTTGTTTTTTAGATGTTTCAGGACTCACCGTACGCTTCTCCAGAGTGGCTGTTGGCAATTTACATCCCGCCCATCAGTGTAGCAAGGCTCCCATTTCTCCATGGCCTGTCCTGCATTTCTGGTTTTGACACTTTTTTCAGCATGGCCTTTTTAACCGATGGGAAGCGAGACATCTTTGTAGCGCTGATTTGCCTTTCCAGGTTGCTTGGTTGGCCAAAAAGGGCGTATGCGTTTTTTCCTGAATATATTCAGGAAAAAACGCATACGCCCTTTTTGGCCAAGGGCATCATTGTCAACGTTTTGCCGCTTTTCATGTGCTTTAAAGGCGATTCGAATCTACCTCCTGAAATCTGTTTCCTGCAATTCTGCCTTGATTTCAAATCCTCTTCTTTGCCTTCCCTCAATATATTTGTGGATGAGAGTTATCATTTATAACTCTGCAGGTTTGTGAATTGCAGTGCCCTGAACCTCCAATTTACAACTCGCTTTTTAGGGAGCTGGCCGCAAAAGCGCAGGATGGCTTCAGGCCCTGTTCTGGTTCCGGGGGGCAGGCTGAGCCTGTGGTTAATTCTTCTTCCTGATGGGAAAATAGAGTGACCTGTGCCTGTCCCAACACCAAGAGCTAGTCTTTCATTGGTTCCACGTCTTCCCGTTCATCCTCAGTACAAATTGCAACCTGTACGGAACAGGAGGTTAAAGGTGCTGATGCTCCAAGGAGGGAGATTGCTAGTAAAGTGGCTGGAATGGCGAACCCGGGCACAAGCAGATGAGAAATGAGGTGCGTTTTAGAAACCTTTCCCCATCACACGGTGTACCATCTTCTGGGTATCTCATGCATGTTTTCGATGTAGGAAGATGCCCTTGAACCTGGAGATTTGGGACCCATGCGATCGGTACCACGCAGTATTACTTTAAAGGGTCTGCATTTGCTCACCCAACCTCACCAAACCTCTCAGCCCCAAGAGTGTCCACCCTTATGTCTCATCCAGCTGTGGGTCTAGATATGGTCAATCCAGGTTGCATCACAGCCCCTGAACGCATTGTGTAAGAATTTCGCTCTCTTTCACTGTCTTTGTTTCACGGGTTTTTCAAAGTAATTTATTTTTATAATGGGGTTTAGCTGCTTTTCACTGCTGTGTTTATGCCGCTTTACACCCACTTGACACACTAACAGAGAGATATCAATACATAGGTTTTAAGATTATTACTAGTCAGATATATTCTTGTGCGGTGAATAGGGCGTGTTGAGTCCAGTTCTCTGAGCAAGGAGTAGGTCTTGTCTATTACATATTGGTTTTATGGAACGGTATCTGAGCTAATTTGAAACCCTTGTTTTATGTATCACCCCACCTCACCTTTCCCGTTAAGCAGCCATAGTGTGTTTTCTGCATGTGTGACTCTGTTCTGTTTTGTAATTCAGTTCAAGTGTAACGGTTTTTACATTCCCTCTATCAGTGATACCTTATGAGAAGTGTCCTTTTCTGTGTGACTTATTTCACTTAGAATCGTCGTACCTAAATCCACTCATCATGCTGCTACTAGCCTTATGACATTGATTTCATGGCTGAGTGATATTCCATTGTACATAAGGACCACAACTTCTTTATCCATTTTTCTCTTTCCTGGGATATTGAAGGTGGAATGAAGTGGAGGTCCTTGTCAACAGAGCAGCCCTAAACTTTGGGGTGCTTGTGTCTTGCTGATTTTTCATTTTCCCAATTTATACCCCCATGAGTGGAAGTGCCCTATGCTCCCTAAGCTTTGCTTTTTAGACGTTTCAGGACTCACCGTACACTTCTCCAGAGTGGCTGTTGACAATTTACATCCCGCCCATCAGTGTAGCAAGGCTCCCATTTCTCCATGGCCTGTCCTGCATTTCTGGTTTTGACACTTTTTTCAGCATGGCCCTTTTGACCGATGGGAAGCGAGACATCTTTGTAGCGCTGATTTGCCTTTCCAGGTTGCTTGGTTGGCCAAAAAGGGCGTATGCGTTTTTTCCTGAATATATTCAGGAAAAAACGCATACGCCCTTTTTGGCCAAGGGCATCATTGTCAACGTTTTGCCGCTTTTCATGTGCTTTAAAGGCGATTCGAATCTACCTCCTGAAATCTGTTTCCTGCAATTCTGCCTTGATTTCAAATCCTCTTCTTTGCCTTCCCTCAATATATTTGTGGATGAGAGTTATCATTTATAACTCTGCAGGTTTGTGAATTGCAGTGCCCTGAACCTCCATTTTACAACTCGCTTTTTAGGGAGCTGGCCGCAAAAGCGCAGGATGGCTTCAGGCCCTGTTCTGGTTCCGGGGGGCAGGCTGAGCCTGTGGTTAATTCTTCTTCCTGATGGGAAAATAGAGTGACCTGTGCCTGTCCCAACACCAAGAGCTAGTCTTTCATTGGTTCCACGTCTTCCCGTTCATCCTCAGTACAAATTGCAACCTGTACGGAACAGGAGGTTAAAGGTGCTGATGCTCCAAGGAGGGAGATTGCTAGTTAAGTGGCTGGAATGGCGAACCCGGGCACAAGCAGATGAGAAATGAGGTGCGTTTTAGAAACCTTTCCCCATCACACGGTGTACCATCTTCTGGGTATCTCATGCATGTTTTCGATGTAGGAAGATGCCCTGGAACCTGGAGATTTGGGACCCATGCGATGGGTACCACGCAGTATTATTTAAAGGGTCTGCGTTTGCTCACCCAACCTCACCAAACCTCTCAGCCGCAACAGTGTCCACCCTTATGTCTCATCCAGCTGTGGGTCTAGATATGGTCAATCCAGGTTGCATCACAGCCCCTGAACGCATTGTGTAAGAATTTCTCTCTCTTTCACTGTCTTTGTTTCATGGGTTTTTCAAAGTAATTTATTTTTATAATGGGGTTTAGCTGCTTTTCACTGCTGTGTTTATGCCGCTTTTTACCCACTTGACACACTAACAGAGAGATATCAGTACATAGGTTTTAAGATTATTACTAGTCAGATGTATTCTTGTGCGGTGAATAGGGCGTGTTGAGTCCAGTTCTCTGAGCAAGGAGTAGGTCTTGTCTATTACATATTGGGTTTATGGAAGGGTATCTGAGCTAATTTGAAACCCTTGTTTTATGTATCACCCCACCTCACCTTTCCCGTTAAGCAGCCATAGTGTGTTTTCTGCATGTGTGACTCTGTTCTGTTTTGTAATTCAGTTCAAGTGTAACGGTTTTTACATTCCCTCTATCAGTGATACCTTATGAGAAGTGTCCTTTTCTGTGTGACTTATTTCACTTAGAGTCGTCGTACCTAAATCCACTCATCATGCTGCTACTAGCCTTATGACATTGATTTCACGGCTGAGTGATATTCCATTGTACATAAGGACCACAACTTCTTTATCCATTTTTCTCTTTCCTGGGATATTGAAGGTGGAATGAAGTGGAGGTCCTTGTCAACAGAGCAGCCCTAAACTTTGGGGTGCTTGTGTCTTGCTGATTTTTAATTTTCCCAATTTATAACCCCATGAGTGGAAGTGCCCTATGCTCTCTAAGCTTTGTTTTTTAGATGTTTCAGGACTCACCGTACACTTCTCCAGAGTGGCTGTTGGCAATTTACATCCCGCCCATCAGTGTAGCAAGGCTCCCATTTCTCCATGGCCTGTCCTGCATTTCTGGTTTTGACACTTTTTTCAGCATGGCCTTTTTAACCGATGGGAAGCGAGACATCTTTGTAGCGCTGATTTGCCTTTCCAGGTTGCTTGGTTGGCCAAAAAGGGCGTATGCGTTTTTTCCTGAATATATTCAGGAAAAAACGCATACGCCCTTTTTGGCCAAGGGCATCATTGTCAACGTTTTGCCGCTTTTCATGTGCTTTAAAGGCGATTCGAATCTACCTCCTGAAATCTGTTTCCTGCAATTCTGCCTTGATTTCAAATCCTCTTCTTTGCCTTCCCTCAATATATTTGTGGACGAGAGTTATCATTTATAACTCTGCAGGTTTGTGAATTGCAGTGCCCTGAACCTCCATTTTACAACTCGCGTTTTTGGGAGATGGCCGCAAAAGCGCAGGATGGCTTCAGGCCCTGTTCTTGTTCCGGGGGGCAGGCTGAGCCTGTGGTTAATTCTTCTTCCTGATGGGAAAATAGAGTGACCTGTGCCTGTGCCAACACCAAGAGCTAGTCTCTCATTGGTTCCACGTCTTCCCGTTCATCCTCAGGACAAATTGCAACCTGTACGGAACAGGAGGTTAAAGGTGATGATGCTCCAAGGAGGGAGATTGCTAGTAAAGTGGCTGGAATGGTGAACCCGAGCACAAGGAGATGAGAAATGAGGTGCGTTTTAGAAACCTTTCCCCATCACACGGTGTACCATCTTCTGGGTTTCTCATGCATGTTTTCGATGTAGGAAGATGCCCTTGAACCTGGAGATTTGGGACCCATGCGATCGGTACCACGCAGTATTACTTTAAAGGGGCTGCGTTTGCTCACCCAACCTCACCAAACCTCTCAGCCGCAACAGTGTCCACCCTTATGTCTCATCCAGCTGTGGGTCTAGATATGGTCAATTCAGGTTGCATCACAGCCCCTGAACGCATTGTGTAAGAATTTCGCTCTCTTTCACTGTCTTTGTTTCATGGGTTTTTCAAAGTAATTTATTTTTATAATGGGGTTTAGCTTCTTTTCACTGCTGTGTTTATGCCGCTTTACACCCACTTGACACACTAACAGAGAGATATCAATACATAAGTTTTAAGATTATTACTAGTCAGATATATTCTTGTGCGGTGAATAGGGCGTGTTGAGTCCAGTTCTCTGAGCAAGGAGTAGGTCTTGTCTATTACATATTGGGTTTATGGAACGGTATCTGAGCTAATTTGAAACCCTTGTTTTATGTATCACCCCACCTCACCTTTCCCGTTAAGCAGCCATAGTGTGTTTTCTGCATGTGTGACTCTGTTCTGTTTTGTAATTCAGTTCAAGTGTAACGGTTTTTACATTCCCTCTATAAGTGATACCTTATGAGAAGTGCCCTTTTCTGTGTGACTTATTTCACTTAGAGTCGTCGTACCTAAATTCACTCATCATGCTGGTACTAGCCTTATGACATTGATTTCACGGCTGAGTGATATTCCATTGTACATAAGGACCACAACTTCTTTATCCATTTTTCTCTTTCCTGGGATATTGAAGGTGGAATGAAGTGGAGGTCCTTGTCAACAGAGCAGTCCTAAACTTTGGGGTGCTTGTGTCTTGCTGAATTTTAATTTTCCCAATTTATACCCACATGAGTGGAAGTGCCCTATGCTCTCTAAGCTTTGCTTTTCAGACGTTTCAGGACTCACCGTACACTTCTTCAGAGTGGCTGTTGACAATTTACATCCCGCCCATCAGTGTAGCAAGGCTCCCATTTCTCCATGGCCTGTCCTGCATTTCTGGTTTTGACACTTTTTTCAGCATGGCCCTTTTGACCGATGGGAAGCGAGACATCTTTGTAGCGCTGATTTGCCTTTCCAGGTTGCTTGGTTGGCCAAAAAGGGCGTATGCGTTTTTTCCTGAATATATTCAGGAAAAAACGCATACGCCCTTTTTGGCCAAGGGCATCATTGTCAACGTTTTGCCGCTTTTCATGTGCTTTAAAGGCGATTCGAATCTACCTCCTGAAATCTGTTTCCTGCAATTCTGCCTTGATTTCAAATCCTCTTCTTTGCCTTCCCTCAATATATTTGTGGACGAGAGTTATCATTTATAACTCTGCAGGTTTGTGAATTGCAGTGCCCTGAACCTCCATTTTGCAACTCGCTTTTTAGGGAGCTGGCCGCAAAAGCGCAGGATGCCTTCAGGCCCTGTTCTGGTTCCGGGGGCAGGCTGAGCCTGTGGTTAATTCTTCTTCCTGATGGGAAAATAGAGTGACCTGTGCCTGTGCCAACACCAAGAGCTAGTCTCTCATTGGTTCCACGTCTTCCCGTTCATCCTCAGGACAAATTGCAACCTGTACGGAACAGGAGGTTAAAGGTGATGATGCTCCAAGGAGGGAGATTGCTAGTAAAGTGGCTGGAATGGCGAACCCGAGCACAAGGAGATGAGAAATGAGGTGCGTTTTAGAAACCTTTCCCCATCACACGGTGTACCATCTTCTGGGTTTCTCATGCATGTTTTCGATGTAGGAAGATGCCCTTGAACCTGGAGATTTGGGACCCATGCGATGGGTACCACGCAGTATTACTTTAAAGGGTCTGCGTTTGCTCACCCAACCTCACCAAACCTCTCAGCCCCAAGAGTGTCCACCCTTATGTCTCATCCAGCTGTGGGTCTAGATATGGTCAATCCAGGTTGCATCACAGCCCCTGAACGCATTGTGTAAGAATTTCGCTCTCTTTCACTGTCTTTGTTTCATGGGTTTTTCAAAGTAATTTATTTTTATAATGGGGTTTAGCTGCTTTTCACTGCTGTGTTTATGCCGCTTTTTACCCACTTGACACACTAACAGAGAGATATCAGTACATAGGTTTTAAGATTATTACTAGTCAGATATATTCTTGTGCGGTGAATAGGGCGTGTTGAGTCCAGTTCTCTGAGCAAGGAGTAGGTCTTGTCTATTACATATTGGGTTTATGGAACGGTATCTGAGCTAATTTGAAACCCTTGTTTTATGTATCACCCCGCCTCACCTTTCCCGTTAAGCAGCCATAGTGTGTTTTCTGCATGTGTGACTCTGTTCTGTTTTGTAATTCAGTTCAAGTGTAACGGTTTTTACATTCCCTCTATAAGTGATACCTTATGAGAAGTGTCCTTTTCTGTGTGACTTATTTCACTTAGAGTCGTCGTACCTAAATCCACTCATCATGCTGCTACTAGCCTTATGACATTGATTTCACGGCTGAGTGATATTCCATTGTACATAAGGACCACAACTTCTTTATCCATTTTTCTCTTTCCTGGGATATTGAAGGTGGAATGAAGTGGAGGTCCTTGTCAACAGAGCAGCCCTAAACTTTGGGGTGCTTGCGTCTTGCTGATTTTTAATTTTCCAATTTATAACCCCATGAGTGGAAGTGCCCTATGCTCTCTAAGCTTTGTTTTTTAGATGTTTCAGGACTCACCGTACGCTTCTCCAGAGTGGCTGTTGGCAATTTACATCCCGCCCATCAGTGTAGCAAGGCTCCCATTTCTCCATGGCCTGTCCTGCATTTCTGGTTTTGACACTTTTTTCAGCATGGCCTTTTTAACCGATGGGAAGCAAGACATCTTTGTAGCGCTGATTTGCCTTTCCAGGTTGCTTGGTTGGCCAAAAAGGGCGTATGCGTTTTTTCCTGAATATATTCAGGAAAAAACGCATACGCCCTTTTTGGCCAAGGGCATCATTGTCAACGTTTTGCCGCTTTTCATGTGCTTTAAAGGCGATTCGAATCTACCTCCTGAAATCTGTTTCCTGCAATTCTGCCTTGATTTCAAATCCTCTTCTTTGCCTTCCCTCAATATATTTGTGGACGAGAGTTATCATTTATAACTCTGCAGGTTTGTGAATTGCAGTGCCCTGAACCTCCATTTTACAACTCGCTTTTTAGGGAGCTGGCCGCAAAAGCGCAGGATGGCTTCAGGCCCTGTTCTGGTTCCGGGGGGCAGGCTGAGCCTGTGGTTAATTCTTCTTCCTGATGGGAAAATAGAGTGACCTGTGCCTGTGCCAACACCAAGAGCTAGTCTCTCATTGGTTCCACGTCTTCCCGTTCATCCTCAGGACAAATTGCAACCTGTACGGAACAGGAGGTTAAAGGTGATGATGCTCCAAGGAGGGAGATTGCTAGTAAAGTGGCTGGAATGGCGAACCCGAGCACAAGGAGATGAGAAATGAGGTGCGTTTTAGAAACCTTTCCCCATCACACGGTGTACCATCTTCTGGGTTTCTCATGCATGTTTTCGATGTAGGAAGATGCCCTTGAACCTGGAGATTTGGGACCCATGCGATGGGTACCACACAGTATTACTTTAAAGGGTCTGCGTTTGCTCACCCAACCTCACCAAACCTCTCAGCCGCAACAGTGTCCACCCTTATGTCTCATCCAGCTGTGGGTCTAGATATGGTCAATCCAGGTTGCATCACAGCCCCTGAACGCATTGTGTAAGAATTTCTCTCTCTTTCACTGTCTTTGTTTCATGGGTTTTTCAAAGTAATTTATTTTTATAATGGGGTTTAGCTGCTTTTCACTGCTGTGTTTATGCCGCTTTACACCCACTTGACACACTAACAGAGAGATATCAATACATAGGTTTTAAGATTATTACTAGTCAGATATATTCTTGTGCGGTGAATAGGGCGTGTTGAGTCCAGTTCTCTGAGCAAGGAGTAGGTCTTGTCTATTACATATTGGGTTTATGGAACGGTATCTGAGCTAATTTGAAACCCTTGTTTTATGTATCACCCCACCTCACCTTTCCCGTTAAGCAGCCATAGTGTGTTTTCTGCATGTGTGACTCTGTTCTGTTTTGTAATTCAGTTCAAGTGTAACGGTTTTTACATTCCCTCTATAAGTGATACCTTATGAGAAGTGTCCTTTTCTGTGTGACTTATTTCACTTAGAGTCGTTGTACCTAAATCCACTCATCATGCTGCTACTAGCCTTATGACATTGATTTCACGGCTGAGTGATATTCCATTGTACATAAGGACCACAACTTCTTTATCCATTTTTCTATTTCCTGGGATATTGAAGGTGGAATGAAGTGGAGGTCCTTGTCAACAGAGCAGTCCTAAACTTTGGGGTGCTTGTGTCTTGCTGAATTTTAATTTTCCCAATTTATAACCCCATGAGTGGAAGTGCCCTATGCTCTCTAAGCTTTGCTTTTCAGACGTTTCAGGACTCACCGTACACTTCTCCAGAGTGGCTGTTGACAATTTACATCCCGCCCATCAGTGTAGCAAGGCTCCCATTTCTCCATGGCCTGTCCTGCATTTCTGGTTTTGACACTTTTTTCAGCATGGCCCTTTTGACCGATGGGAAGCGAGACATCTTTGTAGCGCTGATTTGCCTTTCCAGGTTGCTTGGTTGGCCAAAAAGGGCGTATGCGTTTTTTCCTGAATATATTCAGGAAAAAACGCATACGCCCTTTTTGGCCAAGGGCATCATTGTCAACGTTTTGCCGCTTTTCATGTGCTTTAAAGGCGATTCGAATCTACCTCCTGAAATCTGTTTCCTGCAATTCTGCCTTGATTTCAAATCCTCTTCTTTGCCTTCCCTCAATATATTTGTGGACGAGAGTTATCATTTATAACTCTGCAGGTTTGTGAATTGCAGTGCCCTGAACCTCCATTTTGCAATTCGCTTTTTAGGGAGCTGGCCGCAAAAGCGCAGGATGCCTTCAGGCCCTGTTCTGGTTCCGGGGGCAGGCTGAGCCTGTGGTTAATTCTTCTTCCTGATGGGAAAATAGAGTGACCTGTGCCTGTCCCAACACCAAGAGCTAGTCTCTCATTGGTTCCACGTCTTCCCGTTCACCCTCAGGACAAATTGCAACCTGTACGGAGAAGGAGGTTAAAGGTGCTGATTCTCCAAGTAGGGAGATTGTTAGTAAAGCGGCTGGAATAGCGAACCCGGGCACAAGGAGATGAGAAATGAGGTGCGTTTTAGAAACCTTTCCCCATCACACGGTGTACCATCTTCTGGGTTTCTCATGCATGTTTTCGATGTAGGAAGATGCCCTTGAACCTGGAGATTTGGGACCCATGCGATGGGTACCACGCAGTATTACTTTAAAGGGGCTGCGTTTGCTCACCCAACCTCACCAAACCTCTCAGCCGCAACAGTGTCCACCCTTATGTCTCATCCAGCTGTGGGTCTAGATATGGTCAATCCAGGTTGCATCACAGCCCCTGAACGCATTGTGTAAGAATTTCGCTCTCTTTCACTGTCTTTGTTTCATGGGTTTTTCAAAGTAATTTATTTTTATAATGGGGTTTAGCTGCTTTTCACTGCTGTGTTTATGCCGCTTTACACCCACTTGACACACTAACAGAGAGATATCAATACATAACTTTTAAGATTATTACTAGTCAGATATATTCTTGTGCGGTGAATAGGGCGTGTTGAGTCCAGTTCTCTGAGCAAGGAGTAGGTCTTGTCTATTACATATTGGTTTTATGGAACGGTATCTGAGCTAATTTGAAACCCTTGTTTTATGTATCACCCCACCTCACCTTTCCCGTTAAGCAGCCATAGTGTGTTTTCTGCATGTGTGACTCTGTTCTGTTTTGTAATTCAGTTCAAGTGTAACGGTTTTTACATTCCCTCTATAAGTGATACCTTATGAGAAGTGTCCTTTTCTGTGTGACTTATTTCACTTAGAATCGTCGTACATAAATCCACTCATCATGCTGCTACTAGCCTTATGACATTGATTTCACGGCTGAGTGATATTCCATTGTACATATGGACCACAACTTCTTTATCCATTTTTCTCTTTCCTGGGATATTGAAGGTGGAATGAAGTGGAGGTCCTTGTCAACAGAGCAGCCCTAAACTTTGGGGTGCTTGTGTCTTGCTGATTTTTCATTTTCCCAATTTATACCCCCATGAGTGGAAGTGCCCTATGCTCTCTAAGCTGTGTTTTTTAGATGTTTCAGGACACACCGTACGCTTCTCCAGAGTGGCTGTTGGCAATTTACATCCCGCCCATCAGTGTAGCAAGGCTCCCATTTCTCCATGGCATGTCCTGCATTTCTGGTTTTGACACTTTTTTCAGCATGGCCCTTTTGACCGATGGGAAGCGAGACTTCTTTGTAGCACTGATTTACCTTTCCAGGTTGCTTGGTTGGCCAAAAAGGGCGTATGCGTTTTTTCCTGAATATATTCAGGAAAAAACGCATACGCCCTTTTTGGCCAAGGGCATCATTGCCAACGTTTTGCCGCATTTCATGTGCTTTAAAGGCGATTCGAATCTACCTCCTGAAATCTGTTTCCTGCAATTCTGCCTTGATTTCAAATCCTCTTCTTTGCCTTCCCTCAATATATTTGTGGATGAGAGTTATCATTTATAACTCTGCAGGTTTGTGAATTGCAGTGCCCTGAACCTCCAATTTACAACTCGCTTTTTAGGGAGCTGGCCGCAAAAGCGCAGGATGGCTTCAGGCCCTGTTCTGGTTCCGGGGGGCAGGCTGAGCCTGTGGTTAATTCTTCTTCCTGATGGGAAAATAGAGTGACCTGTGCCTGTCCCAACACCAAGAGCTAGTCTTTCATTGGTTCCACGTCTTCCCGTTCATCCTCAGTACAAATTGCAACCTGTACGGAACAGGAGGTTAAAGGTGCTGATGCTCCAAGGAGGGAGATTGCTAGTAAAGTGGCTGGAATGGCGAACCCGGGCACAAGCAGATGAGAAATGAGGTGCGTTTTAGAAACCTTTCCCCATCACACGGTGTACCATCTTCTGGGTATCTCATGCATGTTTTCGATGTAGGAAGATGCCCTTGAACCTGGAGATTTGGGACCCATGCGATCGGTACCACGCAGTATTACTTTAAAGGGTCTGCGTTTGCTCACCCAACCTCACCAAACCTCTCAGCCCCAAGAGTGTCCACCCTTATGTCTCATCCAGCTGTGGGTCCTAGATATGGTCAATCCAGGTTGCATCACAGCCCCTGAACGCATTGTGTAAGAATTTCGCTCTCTTTCACTGTCTTTGTTTCACGGGTTTTTCAAAGTAATTTATTTTTATAATGGGGTTTAGCTGCTTTTCACTGCTGTGTTTATGCCGCTTTACACCCACTTGACACACTAACAGAGAGATATCAATACATAGGTTTTAAGATTATTACTAGTCAGATATATTCTTGTGCGGTGAATAGGGCGTGTTGAGTCCAGTTCTCTGAGCAAGGAGTAGGTCTTGTCTATTACATATTGGTTTTATGGAACGGTATCTGAGCTAATTTGAAACCCTTGTTTTATGTATCACCCCACCTCACCTTTCCCGTTAAGCAGCCATAGTGTGTTTTCTGCATGTGTGACTCTGTTCTGTTTTGTAATTCAGTTCAAGTGTAACGGTTTTTACATTCCCTCTATCAGTGATACCTTATGAGAAGTGTCCTTTTCTGTGTGACTTATTTCACTTAGAATCGTCGTACCTAAATCCACTCATCATGCTGCTACTAGCCTTATGACATTGATTTCATGGCTGAGTGATATTCCATTGTACATAAGGACCACAACTTCTTTATCCATTTTTCTCTTTCCTGGGATATTGAAGGTGGAATGAAGTGGAGGTCCTTGTCAACAGAGCAGCCCTAAACTTTGGGGTGCTTGTGTCTTGCTGATTTTTAATTTTCCCAATTTATACCCCCATGAGTGGAAGTGCCCTATGCTCCCTAAGCTTTGCTTTTTAGACGTTTCAGGACTCACCGTACACTTCTCCAGAGTGGCTGTTGACAATTTACA
This sequence comes from Balaenoptera borealis, assembly GCF_965194805.1. Taxonomy (NCBI): domain Eukaryota; kingdom Metazoa; phylum Chordata; class Mammalia; order Artiodactyla; family Balaenopteridae; genus Balaenoptera; species Balaenoptera borealis. Next base: position 111,608 of record NW_028123954.1, on the reverse strand, counting down.
TCCCGCCCATCAGTGTAGCAAGGCTCCCATTTCTCCATGGCCTGTCCTGCATTTCTGGTTTTGACACTTTTTTCAGCATGGCCCTTTTGACCGATGGGAAGCGAGACATCTTTGTAGCGCTGATTTGCCTTTCCAGGTTGCTTGGTTGGCCAAAAAGGGCGTATGCGTTTTTTCCTGAATATATTCAGGAAAAAACGCATACGCCCTTTTTGGCCAAGGGCATCATTGTCAACGTTTTGCCGCTTTTCATGTGCTTTAAAGGCGATTCGAATCTACCTCCTGAAATCTGTTTCCTGCAATTCTGCCTTGATTTCAAATCCTCTTCTTTGCCTTCCCTCAATATATTTGTGGATGAGAGTTATCATTTATAACTCTGCAGGTTTGTGAATTGCAGTGCCCTGAACCTCCATTTTACAACTCGCTTTTTAGGGAGCTGGCCGCAAAAGCGCAGGATGGCTTCAGGCCCTGTTCTGGTTCCGGGGGGCAGGCTGAGCCTGTGGTTAATTCTTCTTCCTGATGGGAAAATAGAGTGACCTGTGCCTGTCCCAACACCAAGAGCTAGTCTTTCATTGGTTCCACGTCTTCCCGTTCATCCTCAGTACAAATTGCAACCTGTACGGAACAGGAGGTTAAAGGTGCTGATGCTCCAAGGAGGGAGATTGCTAGTTAAGTGGCTGGAATGGCGAACCCGGGCACAAGCAGATGAGAAATGAGGTGCGTTTTAGAAACCTTTCCCCATCACACGGTGTACCATCTTCTGGGTATCTCATGCATGTTTTCGATGTAGGAAGATGCCCTGGAACCTGGAGATTTGGGACCCATGCGATGGGTACCACGCAGTATTACTTTAAAGGGTCTGCGTTTGCTCACCCAACCTCACCAAACCTCTCAGCCGCAACAGTGTCCACCCTTATGTCTCATCCAGCTGTGGGTCTAGATATGGTCAATCCAGGTTGCATCACAGCCCCTGAACGCATTGTGTAAGAATTTCTCTCTCTTTCACTGTCTTTGTTTCATGGGTTTTTCAAAGTAATTTATTTTTATAATGGGGTTTAGCTGCTTTTCACTTTTGTGTTTATGCCGCTTTTTACCCACTTGACACACTAACAGAGAGATATCAGTACATAGGTTTTAAGATTATTACTAGTCAGATATATTCTTGTGCGGTGAATAGGGCGTGTTGAGTCCAGTTCTCTGAGCAAGGAGTAGGTCTTGTCTATTACATATTGGGTTTATGGAATGGTATCTGAGCTAATTTGAAACCCTTGTTTTATGTATCACCCCACCTCACCTTTCCCGTTAAGCAGCCATAGTGTGTTTTCTGCATGTGTGACTCTGTTCTGTTTTGTAATTCAGTTCAAGTGTAACGGTTTTTACATTCCCTCTATAAGTGATACCTTATGAGAAGTGTCCTTTTCTGTGTGACTTATTTCACTTAGAGTCGTCGTACCTAAATCCACTCATCATGCTGCTACTAGCCTTATGACATTGATTTCACGGCTGAGTGATATTCCATTGTACATAAGGACCACAACTTCTTTATCCATTTTTCTCTTTCCTGGGATATTGAAGGTGGAATGAAGTGGAGGTCCTTGTCAACAGAGCAGCCCTAAACTTTGGGGTGCTTGTGTCTTGCTGATTTTTCATTTTCCCAATTTATAACCCCATGAGTGGAAGTGCCCTATGCTCTCTAAGCTTTGTTTTTTAGATGTTTCAGGACTCACCGTACACTTCTCCAGAGTGGCTGTTGACAATTTACATCCCGCCCATCAGTGTAGCAAGGCTCCCATTTCTCCATGGCCTGTCCTGCATTTCTGGTTTTGACACTTTTTTCAGCATGGCCCTTTTGACCGATGGGAAGCGAGACATCTTTGTAGCGCTGATTTGCCTTTCCAGGTTGCTTGGTTGGCCAAAAAGGGCGTATGCGTTTTTTCCTGAATATATTCAGGAAAAAACGCATACGCCCTTTTTGGCCAAGGGCATCATTGCCAACGTTTTGCCGCATTTCATGTGCTTTAAAGGCGATTCGAATCTACCTCCTGAAATCTGTTTCCTGCAATTCTGCCTTGATTTCAAATACTCTTCTTTGCCTTCCCTCAATATATTTGTGGACGAGAGTTATCATTTATAAGTCTGCAGGTTTGTGAATTGCAGTGCCCTGAACCTCCATTTTACAACTCGCTTTTTAGGGAGCTGGCCGCAATAGCACCGGCTGGCTTCAGGCCCTGTTCTGGTTCCGAGTGGCAGGCTGAGCCTGTGGTTAATTCTTCTTCCTGATGGGAAAATAGAGTGACCTGTGCCTGTCCCAACACCAAGAGCTAGTCTCTCATTGGTTCCACGTCTTCCAGTTCATCCTCAGGACAAATTGCAACCTGTACGGAAGAGGAGGTTAAAGGTGCTGATGCTCCAAGGAGGGAGATTGCTAGTAAAGTGGCTGGAATGGCGAACCCGGGCACAAGCAGATGAGAAATGAGGTGCGTTTTAGAAACCTTTCCCCATCACACGGTGTACCATCTTCTGGGTATCTCATGCATGTTTTCGATGTAGGAAGATGCCCTTGAACCTGGAGATTTGGGACCCATGCGATGGGTACCACGCAGTATTACTTTAAAGGGTCTGCGTTTGCTCACCCAACCTCACCAAACCTCTCAGCCGCAACAGTGGCCACCCTTATGTCTCATCCAGCTGTGGGTCTAGATATGGTCAATCCAGGTTGCATCACAGCCCCTGAACGCATTGTGTAAGAATTTCTCTCTCTTTCACTGTCTTTGTTTCATGGGTTTTTCAAAGTAATTTATTTTTATAATGGGGTTTAGCTGCTTTTCACTGCTGTGTTTATGCCGCTTTTTACCCACTTGACACACTAACAGAGAGATATCAGTACATAGGTTTTAAGATTATTACTAGTCAGATGTATTCTTGTGCGGTGAATAGGGCATGTTGAGTCCAGTTCTCTGAGCAAGGAGTAGGTCTTGTCTATTACATATTGGGTTTATGGAAGGGTATCTGAGCTAATTTGAAACCCTTGTTTTATGTATCACCCCACCTCACCTTTCCCGTTAAGCAGCCATAGTGTGTTTTCTGCATGTGTGACTCTGTTCTGTTTTGTAATTCAGTTCAAGTGTAACGGTTTTTACATTCCCTCTATCAGTGATACCTTATGAGAAGTGTCCTTTTCTGTGTGACTTATTTCACTTAGAGTCGTCGTACCTAAATCCACTCATCATGCTGCTACTAGCCTTATGACATTGATTTCACGGCTGAGTGATATTCCATTGTACATAAGGACCACAACTTCTTTATCCATTTTTCTCTTTCCTGGGATATTGAAGGTGGAATGAAGTGGAGGTCCTTGTCAACAGAGCAGCCCTAAACTTTGGGGTGCTTGTGTCTTGCTGATTTTTAATTTTCCCAATTTATAACCCCATGAGTGGAAGTGCCCTATGCTCTCTAAGCTTTGTTTTTTAGATGTTTCAGGACTCACCGTACGCTTCTCCAGAGTGGCTGTTGGCAATTTACATCCCGCCCATCAGTGTAGCAAGGCTCCCATTTCTCCATGGCCTGTCCTGCATTTCTGGTTTTGACACTTTTTTCAGCATGGCCTTTTTAACCGATGGGAAGCGAGACATCTTTGTAGCGCTGATTTGCCTTTCCAGGTTGCTTGGTTGGCCAAAAAGGGCGTATGCGTTTTTTCCTGAATATATTCAGGAAAAAACGCATACGCCCTTTTTGGCCAAGGGCATCATTGTCAACGTTTTGCCGCTTTTCATGTGCTTTAAAGGCGATTCGAATCTACCTCCTGAAATCTGTTTCCTGCAATTCTGCCTTGATTTCAAATCCTCTTCTTTGCCTTCCCTCAATATATTTGTCGATGAGAGTTATCATTTATAACTCTGCAGGTTTGTGAATTGCAGTGCCCTGAACCTCCAATTTACAACTCGCTTTTTAGGGAGCTGGCCGCAAAAGCGCAGGATGGCTTCAGGCCCTGTTCTGGTTCCGGGGGGCAGGCTGAGCCTGTGGTTAATTCTTCTTCCTGATGGGAAAATAGAGTGACCTGTGCCTGTCCCAACACCAAGAGCTAGTCTTTCATTGGTTCCACGTCTTCCCGTTCATCCTCAGTACAAATTGCAACCTGTACGGAACAGGAGGTTAAAGGTGCTGATGCTCCAAGGAGGGAGATTGCTAGTAAAGTGGCTGGAATGGCGAACCCGGGCACAAGCAGATGAGAAATGAGGTGCGTTTTAGAAACCTTTCCCCATCACACGGTGTACCATCTTCTGGGTATCTCATGCATGTTTTCGATGTAGGAAGATGCCCTTGAACCTGGAGATTTGGGACCCATGCGATCGGTACCACGCAGTATTACTTTAAAGGGTCTGCATTTGCTCACCCAACCTCACCAAACCTCTCAGCCCCAAGAGTGTCCACCCTTATGTCTCATCCAGCTGTGGGTCTAGATATGGTCAATCCAGGTTGCATCACAGCCCCTGAACGCATTGTGTAAGAATTTCGCTCTCTTTCACTGTCTTTGTTTCACGGGTTTTTCAAAGTAATTTATTTTTATAATGGGGTTTAGCTGCTTTTCACTGCTGTGTTTATGCCGCTTTACACCCACTTGACACACTAACAGAGAGATATCAATACATAGGTTTTAAGATTATTACTAGTCAGATATATTCTTGTGCGGTGAATAGGGCGTGTTGAGTCCAGTTCTCTGAGCAAGGAGTAGGTCTTGTCTATTACATATTGGTTTTATGGAACGGTATCTGAGCTAATTTGAAACCCTTGTTTTATGTATCACCCCACCTCACCTTTCCCGTTAAGCAGCCATAGTGTGTTTTCTGCATGTGTGACTCTGTTCTGTTTTGTAATTCAGTTCAAGTGTAACGGTTTTTACATTCCCTCTATCAGTGATACCTTATGAGAAGTGTCCTTTTCTGTGTGACTTATTTCACTTAGAATCGTCGTACCTAAATCCACTCATCATGCTGCTACTAGCCTTATGACATTGATTTCATGGCTGAGTGATATTCCATTGTACATAAGGACCACAACTTCTTTATCCATTTTTCTCTTTCCTGGGATATTGAAGGTGGAATGAAGTGGAGGTCCTTGTCAACAGAGCAGCCCTAAACTTTGGGGTGCTTGTGTCTTGCTGATTTTTCATTTTCCCAATTTATACCCCCATGAGTGGAAGTGCCCTATGCTCCCTAAGCTTTGCTTTTTAGACGTTTCAGGACTCACCGTACACTTCTCCAGAGTGGCTGTTGACAATTTACATCCCGCCCATCAGTGTAGCAAGGCTCCCATTTCTCCATGGCCTGTCCTGCATTTCTGGTTTTGACACTTTTTTCAGCATGGCCCTTTTGACCGATGGGAAGCGAGACATCTTTGTAGCGCTGATTTGCCTTTCCAGGTTGCTTGGTTGGCCAAAAAGGGCGTATGCGTTTTTTCCTGAATATATTCAGGAAAAAACGCATACGCCCTTTTTGGCCAAGGGCATCATTGTCAACGTTTTGCCGCTTTTCATGTGCTTTAAAGGCGATTCGAATCTACCTCCTGAAATCTGTTTCCTGCAATTCTGCCTTGATTTCAAATCCTCTTCTTTGCCTTCCCTCAATATATTTGTGGATGAGAGTTATCATTTATAACTCTGCAGGTTTGTGAATTGCAGTGCCCTGAACCTCCATTTTACAACTCGCTTTTTAGGGAGCTGGCCGCAAAAGCGCAGGATGGCTTCAGGCCCTGTTCTGGTTCCGGGGGGCAGGCTGAGCCTGTGGTTAATTCTTCTTCCTGATGGGAAAATAGAGTGACCTGTGCCTGTCCCAACACCAAGAGCTAGTCTTTCATTGGTTCCACGTCTTCCCGTTCATCCTCAGTACAAATTGCAACCTGTACGGAACAGGAGGTTAAAGGTGCTGATGCTCCAAGGAGGGAGATTGCTAGTTAAGTGGCTGGAATGGCGAACCCGGGCACAAGCAGATGAGAAATGAGGTGCGTTTTAGAAACCTTTCCCCATCACACGGTGTACCATCTTCTGGGTATCTCATGCATGTTTTCGATGTAGGAAGATGCCCTGGAACCTGGAGATTTGGGACCCATGCGATGGGTACCACGCAGTATTATTTAAAGGGTCTGCGTTTGCTCACCCAACCTCACCAAACCTCTCAGCCGCAACAGTGTCCACCCTTATGTCTCATCCAGCTGTGGGTCTAGATATGGTCAATCCAGGTTGCATCACAGCCCCTGAACGCATTGTGTAAGAATTTCTCTCTCTTTCACTGTCTTTGTTTCATGGGTTTTTCAAAGTAATTTATTTTTATAATGGGGTTTAGCTGCTTTTCACTGCTGTGTTTATGCCGCTTTTTACCCACTTGACACACTAACAGAGAGATATCAGTACATAGGTTTTAAGATTATTACTAGTCAGATGTATTCTTGTGCGGTGAATAGGGCGTGTTGAGTCCAGTTCTCTGAGCAAGGAGTAGGTCTTGTCTATTACATATTGGGTTTATGGAAGGGTATCTGAGCTAATTTGAAACCCTTGTTTTATGTATCACCCCACCTCACCTTTCCCGTTAAGCAGCCATAGTGTGTTTTCTGCATGTGTGACTCTGTTCTGTTTTGTAATTCAGTTCAAGTGTAACGGTTTTTACATTCCCTCTATCAGTGATACCTTATGAGAAGTGTCCTTTTCTGTGTGACTTATTTCACTTAGAGTCGTCGTACCTAAATCCACTCATCATGCTGCTACTAGCCTTATGACATTGATTTCACGGCTGAGTGATATTCCATTGTACATAAGGACCACAACTTCTTTATCCATTTTTCTCTTTCCTGGGATATTGAAGGTGGAATGAAGTGGAGGTCCTTGTCAACAGAGCAGCCCTAAACTTTGGGGTGCTTGTGTCTTGCTGATTTTTAATTTTCCCAATTTATAACCCCATGAGTGGAAGTGCCCTATGCTCTCTAAGCTTTGTTTTTTAGATGTTTCAGGACTCACCGTACACTTCTCCAGAGTGGCTGTTGGCAATTTACATCCCGCCCATCAGTGTAGCAAGGCTCCCATTTCTCCATGGCCTGTCCTGCATTTCTGGTTTTGACACTTTTTTCAGCATGGCCTTTTTAACCGATGGGAAGCGAGACATCTTTGTAGCGCTGATTTGCCTTTCCAGGTTGCTTGGTTGGCCAAAAAGGGCGTATGCGTTTTTTCCTGAATATATTCAGGAAAAAACGCATACGCCCTTTTTGGCCAAGGGCATCATTGTCAACGTTTTGCCGCTTTTCATGTGCTTTAAAGGCGATTCGAATCTACCTCCTGAAATCTGTTTCCTGCAATTCTGCCTTGATTTCAAATCCTCTTCTTTGCCTTCCCTCAATATATTTGTGGACGAGAGTTATCATTTATAACTCTGCAGGTTTGTGAATTGCAGTGCCCTGAACCTCCATTTTACAACTCGCGTTTTTGGGAGATGGCCGCAAAAGCGCAGGATGGCTTCAGGCCCTGTTCTTGTTCCGGGGGGCAGGCTGAGCCTGTGGTTAATTCTTCTTCCTGATGGGAAAATAGAGTGACCTGTGCCTGTGCCAACACCAAGAGCTAGTCTCTCATTGGTTCCACGTCTTCCCGTTCATCCTCAGGACAAATTGCAACCTGTACGGAACAGGAGGTTAAAGGTGATGATGCTCCAAGGAGGGAGATTGCTAGTAAAGTGGCTGGAATGGTGAACCCGAGCACAAGGAGATGAGAAATGAGGTGCGTTTTAGAAACCTTTCCCCATCACACGGTGTACCATCTTCTGGGTTTCTCATGCATGTTTTCGATGTAGGAAGATGCCCTTGAACCTGGAGATTTGGGACCCATGCGATCGGTACCACGCAGTATTACTTTAAAGGGGCTGCGTTTGCTCACCCAACCTCACCAAACCTCTCAGCCGCAACAGTGTCCACCCTTATGTCTCATCCAGCTGTGGGTCTAGATATGGTCAATTCAGGTTGCATCACAGCCCCTGAACGCATTGTGTAAGAATTTCGCTCTCTTTCACTGTCTTTGTTTCATGGGTTTTTCAAAGTAATTTATTTTTATAATGGGGTTTAGCTTCTTTTCACTGCTGTGTTTATGCCGCTTTACACCCACTTGACACACTAACAGAGAGATATCAATACATAAGTTTTAAGATTATTACTAGTCAGATATATTCTTGTGCGGTGAATAGGGCGTGTTGAGTCCAGTTCTCTGAGCAAGGAGTAGGTCTTGTCTATTACATATTGGGTTTATGGAACGGTATCTGAGCTAATTTGAAACCCTTGTTTTATGTATCACCCCACCTCACCTTTCCCGTTAAGCAGCCATAGTGTGTTTTCTGCATGTGTGACTCTGTTCTGTTTTGTAATTCAGTTCAAGTGTAACGGTTTTTACATTCCCTCTATAAGTGATACCTTATGAGAAGTGCCCTTTTCTGTGTGACTTATTTCACTTAGAGTCGTCGTACCTAAATTCACTCATCATGCTGGTACTAGCCTTATGACATTGATTTCACGGCTGAGTGATATTCCATTGTACATAAGGACCACAACTTCTTTATCCATTTTTCTCTTTCCTGGGATATTGAAGGTGGAATGAAGTGGAGGTCCTTGTCAACAGAGCAGCCCTAAACTTTGGGGTGCTTGTGTCTTGCTGAATTTTAATTTTCCCAATTTATACCCACATGAGTGGAAGTGCCCTATGCTCTCTAAGCTTTGCTTTTCAGACGTTTCAGGACTCACCGTACACTTCTTCAGAGTGGCTGTTGACAATTTACATCCCGCCCATCAGTGTAGCAAGGCTCCCATTTCTCCATGGCCTGTCCTGCATTTCTGGTTTTGACACTTTTTTCAGCATGGCCCTTTTGACCGATGGGAAGCGAGACATCTTTGTAGCGCTGATTTGCCTTTCCAGGTTGCTTGGTTGGCCAAAAAGGGCGTATGCGTTTTTTCCTGAATATATTCAGGAAAAAACGCATACGCCCTTTTTGGCCAAGGGCATCATTGTCAACGTTTTGCCGCTTTTCATGTGCTTTAAAGGCGATTCGAATCTACCTCCTGAAATCTGTTTCCTGCAATTCTGCCTTGATTTCAAATCCTCTTCTTTGCCTTCCCTCAATATATTTGTGGACGAGAGTTATCATTTATAACTCTGCAGGTTTGTGAATTGCAGTGCCCTGAACCTCCATTTTGCAACTCGCTTTTTAGGGAGCTGGCCGCAAAAGCGCAGGATGCCTTCAGGCCCTGTTCTGGTTCCGGGGGCAGGCTGAGCCTGTGGTTAATTCTTCTTCCTGATGGGAAAATAGAGTGACCTGTGCCTGTGCCAACACCAAGAGCTAGTCTCTCATTGGTTCCACGTCTTCCCGTTCATCCTCAGGACAAATTGCAACCTGTACGGAACAGGAGGTTAAAGGTGATGATGCTCCAAGGAGGGAGATTGCTAGTAAAGTGGCTGGAATGGCGAACCCGAGCACAAGGAGATGAGAAATGAGGTGCGTTTTAGAAACCTTTCCCCATCACACGGTGTACCATCTTCTGGGTTTCTCATGCATGTTTTCGATGTAGGAAGATGCCCTTGAACCTGGAGATTTGGGACCCATGCGATGGGTACCACGCAGTATTACTTTAAAGGGTCTGCGTTTGCTCACCCAACCTCACCAAACCTCTCAGCCCCAAGAGTGTCCACCCTTATGTCTCATCCAGCTGTGGGTCTAGATATGGTCAATCCAGGTTGCATCACAGCCCCTGAACGCATTGTGTAAGAATTTCGCTCTCTTTCACTGTCTTTGTTTCATGGGTTTTTCAAAGTAATTTATTTTTATAATGGGGTTTAGCTGCTTTTCACTGCTGTGTTTATGCCGCTTTTTACCCACTTGACACACTAACAGAGAGATATCAGTACATAGGTTTTAAGATTATTACTAGTCAGATATATTCTTGTGCGGTGAATAGGGCGTGTTGAGTCCAGTTCTCTGAGCAAGGAGTAGGTCTTGTCTATTACATATTGGGTTTATGGAACGGTATCTGAGCTAATTTGAAACCCTTGTTTTATGTATCACCCCGCCTCACCTTTCCCGTTAAGCAGCCATAGTGTGTTTTCTGCATGTGTGACTCTGTTCTGTTTTGTAATTCAGTTCAAGTGTAACGGTTTTTACATTCCCTCTATAAGTGATACCTTATGAGAAGTGTCCTTTTCTGTGTGACTTATTTCACTTAGAGTCGTCGTACCTAAATCCACTCATCATGCTGCTACTAGCCTTATGACATTGATTTCACGGCTGAGTGATATTCCATTGTACATAAGGACCACAACTTCTTTATCCATTTTTCTCTTTCCTGGGATATTGAAGGTGGAATGAAGTGGAGGTCCTTGTCAACAGAGCAGCCCTAAACTTTGGGGTGCTTGCGTCTTGCTGATTTTTAATTTTCCAATTTATAACCCCATGAGTGGAAGTGCCCTATGCTCTCTAAGCTTTGTTTTTTAGATGTTTCAGGACTCACCGTACGCTTCTCCAGAGTGGCTGTTGGCAATTTACATCCCGCCCATCAGTGTAGCAAGGCTCCCATTTCTCCATGGCCTGTCCTGCATTTCTGGTTTTGACACTTTTTTCAGCATGGCCTTTTTAACCGATGGGAAGCAAGACATCTTTGTAGCGCTGATTTGCCTTTCCAGGTTGCTTGGTTGGCCAAAAAGGGCGTATGCGTTTTTTCCTGAATATATTCAGGAAAAAACGCATACGCCCTTTTTGGCCAAGGGCATCATTGTCAACGTTTTGCCGCTTTTCATGTGCTTTAAAGGCGATTCGAATCTACCTCCTGAAATCTGTTTCCTGCAATTCTGCCTTGATTTCAAATCCTCTTCTTTGCCTTCCCTCAATATATTTGTGGACGAGAGTTATCATTTATAACTCTGCAGGTTTGTGAATTGCAGTGCCCTGAACCTCCATTTTACAACTCGCTTTTTAGGGAGCTGGCCGCAAAAGCGCAGGATGGCTTCAGGCCCTGTTCTGGTTCCGGGGGGCAGGCTGAGCCTGTGGTTAATTCTTCTTCCTGATGGGAAAATAGAGTGACCTGTGCCTGTGCCAACACCAAGAGCTAGTCTCTCATTGGTTCCACGTCTTCCCGTTCATCCTCAGGACAAATTGCAACCTGTACGGAACAGGAGGTTAAAGGTGATGATGCTCCAAGGAGGGAGATTGCTAGTAAAGTGGCTGGAATGGCGAACCCGAGCACAAGGAGATGAGAAATGAGGTGCGTTTTAGAAACCTTTCCCCATCACACGGTGTACCATCTTCTGGGTTTCTCATGCATGTTTTCGATGTAGGAAGATGCCCTTGAACCTGGAGATTTGGGACCCATGCGATGGGTACCACACAGTATTACTTTAAAGGGTCTGCGTTTGCTCACCCAACCTCACCAAACCTCTCAGCCGCAACAGTGTCCACCCTTATGTCTCATCCAGCTGTGGGTCTAGATATGGTCAATCCAGGTTGCATCACAGCCCCTGAACGCATTGTGTAAGAATTTCTCTCTCTTTCACTGTCTTTGTTTCATGGGTTTTTCAAAGTAATTTATTTTTATAATGGGGTTTAGCTGCTTTTCACTGCTGTGTTTATGCCGCTTTACACCCACTTGACACACTAACAGAGAGATATCAATACATAGGTTTTAAGATTATTACTAGTCAGATATATTCTTGTGCGGTGAATAGGGCGTGTTGAGTCCAGTTCTCTGAGCAAGGAGTAGGTCTTGTCTATTACATATTGGGTTTATGGAACGGTATCTGAGCTAATTTGAAACCCTTGTTTTATGTATCACCCCACCTCACCTTTCCCGTTAAGCAGCCATAGTGTGTTTTCTGCATGTGTGACTCTGTTCTGTTTTGTAATTCAGTTCAAGTGTAACGGTTTTTACATTCCCTCTATAAGTGATACCTTATGAGAAGTGTCCTTTTCTGTGTGACTTATTTCACTTAGAGTCGTTGTACCTAAATCCACTCATCATGCTGCTACTAGCCTTATGACATTGATTTCACGGCTGAGTGATATTCCATTGTACATAAGGACCACAACTTCTTTATCCATTTTTCTATTTCCTGGGATATTGAAGGTGGAATGAAGTGGAGGTCCTTGTCAACAGAGCAGTCCTAAACTTTGGGGTGCTTGTGTCTTGCTGAATTTTAATTTTCCCAATTTATAACCCCATGAGTGGAAGTGCCCTATGCTCTCTAAGCTTTGCTTTTCAGACGTTTCAGGACTCACCGTACACTTCTCCAGAGTGGCTGTTGACAATTTACATCCCGCCCATCAGTGTAGCAAGGCTCCCATTTCTCCATGGCCTGTCCTGCATTTCTGGTTTTGACACTTTTTTCAGCATGGCCCTTTTGACCGATGGGAAGCGAGACATCTTTGTAGCGCTGATTTGCCTTTCCAGGTTGCTTGGTTGGCCAAAAAGGGCGTATGCGTTTTTTCCTGAATATATTCAGGAAAAAACGCATACGCCCTTTTTGGCCAAGGGCATCATTGTCAACGTTTTGCCGCTTTTCATGTGCTTTAAAGGCGATTCGAATCTACCTCCTGAAATCTGTTTCCTGCAATTCTGCCTTGATTTCAAATCCTCTTCTTTGCCTTCCCTCAATATATTTGTGGACGAGAGTTATCATTTATAACTCTGCAGGTTTGTGAATTGCAGTGCCCTGAACCTCCATTTTGCAATTCGCTTTTTAGGGAGCTGGCCGCAAAAGCGCAGGATGCCTTCAGGCCCTGTTCTGGTTCCGGGGGCAGGCTGAGCCTGTGGTTAATTCTTCTTCCTGATGGGAAAATAGAGTGACCTGTGCCTGTCCCAACACCAAGAGCTAGTCTCTCATTGGTTCCACGTCTTCCCGTTCACCCTCAGGACAAATTGCAACCTGTACGGAGAAGGAGGTTAAAGGTGCTGATTCTCCAAGTAGGGAGATTGTTAGTAAAGCGGCTGGAATAGCGAACCCGGGCACAAGGAGATGAGAAATGAGGTGCGTTTTAGAAACCTTTCCCCATCACACGGTGTACCATCTTCTGGGTTTCTCATGCATGTTTTCGATGTAGGAAGATGCCCTTGAACCTGGAGATTTGGGACCCATGCGATGGGTACCACGCAGTATTACTTTAAAGGGGCTGCGTTTGCTCACCCAACCTCACCAAACCTCTCAGCCGCAACAGTGTCCACCCTTATGTCTCATCCAGCTGTGGGTCTAGATATGGTCAATCCAGGTTGCATCACAGCCCCTGAACGCATTGTGTAAGAATTTCGCTCTCTTTCACTGTCTTTGTTTCATGGGTTATTCAAAGTAATTTATTTTTATAATGGGGTTTAGCTGCTTTTCACTTCTGTGTTTATGCCGCTTTACACCCACTTGACACACTAACAGAGAGATATCAATACATAACTTTTAAGATTATTACTAGTCAGATATATTCTTGTGCGGTGAATAGGGCGTGTTGAGTCCAGTTCTCTGAGCAAGGAGTAGGTCTTGTCTATTACATATTGGTTTTATGGAACGGTATCTGAGCTAATTTGAAACCCTTGTTTTATGTATCACCCCACCTCACCTTTCCCGTTAAGCAGCCATAGTGTGTTTTCTGCATGTGTGACTCTGTTCTGTTTTGTAATTCAGTTCAAGTGTAACGGTTTTTACATTCCCTCTATAAGTGATACCTTATGAGAAGTGTCCTTTTCTGTGTGACTTATTTCACTTAGAATCGTCGTACATAAATCCACTCATCATGCTGCTACTAGCCTTATGACATTGATTTCACGGCTGAGTGATATTCCATTGTACATATGGACCACAACTTCTTTATCCATTTTTCTCTTTCCTGGGATATTGAAGGTGGAATGAAGTGGAGGTCCTTGTCAACAGAGCAGCCCTAAACTTTGGGGTGCTTGTGTCTTGCTGATTTTTCATTTTCCCAATTTATACCCCCATGAGTGGAAGTGCCCTATGCTCTCTAAGCTGTGTTTTTTAGATGTTTCAGGACACACCGTACGCTTCTCCAGAGTGGCTGTTGGCAATTTACATCCCGCCCATCAGTGTAGCAAGGCTCCCATTTCTCCATGGCATGTCCTGCATTTCTGGTTTTGACACTTTTTTCAGCATGGCCCTTTTGACCGATGGGAAGCGAGACTTCTTTGTAGCACTGATTTACCTTTCCAGGTTGCTTGGTTGGCCAAAAAGGGCGTATGCGTTTTTTCCTGAATATATTCAGGAAAAAACGCATACGCCCTTTTTGGCCAAGGGCATCATTGCCAACGTTTTGCCGCATTTCATGTGCTTTAAAGGCGATTCGAATCTACCTCCTGAAATCTGTTTCCTGCAATTCTGCCTTGATTTCAAATCCTCTTCTTTGCCTTCCCTCAATATATTTGTGGATGAGAGTTATCATTTATAACTCTGCAGGTTTGTGAATTGCAGTGCCCTGAACCTCCAATTTACAACTCGCTTTTTAGGGAGCTGGCCGCAAAAGCGCAGGATGGCTTCAGGCCCTGTTCTGGTTCCGGGGGGCAGGCTGAGCCTGTGGTTAATTCTTCTTCCTGATGGGAAAATAGAGTGACCTGTGCCTGTCCCAACACCAAGAGCTAGTCTTTCATTGGTTCCACGTCTTCCCGTTCATCCTCAGTACAAATTGCAACCTGTACGGAACAGGAGGTTAAAGGTGCTGATGCTCCAAGGAGGGAGATTGCTAGTAAAGTGGCTGGAATGGCGAACCCGGGCACAAGCAGATGAGAAATGAGGTGCGTTTTAGAAACCTTTCCCCATCACACGGTGTACCATCTTCTGGGTATCTCATGCATGTTTTCGATGTAGGAAGATGCCCTTGAACCTGGAGATTTGGGACCCATGCGATCGGTACCACGCAGTATTACTTTAAAGGGTCTGCGTTTGCTCACCCAACCTCACCAAACCTCTCAGCCCCAAGAGTGTCCACCCTTATGTCTCATCCAGCTGTGGGTCCTAGATATGGTCAATCCAGGTTGCATCACAGCCCCTGAACGCATTGTGTAAGAATTTCGCTCTCTTTCACTGTCTTTGTTTCACGGGTTTTTCAAAGTAATTTATTTTTATAATGGGGTTTAGCTGCTTTTCACTGCTGTGTTTATGCCGCTTTACACCCACTTGACACACTAACAGAGAGATATCAATACATAGGTTTTAAGATTATTACTAGTCAGATATATTCTTGTGCGGTGAATAGGGCGTGTTGAGTCCAGTTCTCTGAGCAAGGAGTAGGTCTTGTCTATTACATATTGGTTTTATGGAACGGTATCTGAGCTAATTTGAAACCCTTGTTTTATGTATCACCCCACCTCACCTTTCCCGTTAAGCAGCCATAGTGTGTTTTCTGCATGTGTGACTCTGTTCTGTTTTGTAATTCAGTTCAAGTGTAACGGTTTTTACATTCCCTCTATCAGTGATACCTTATGAGAAGTGTCCTTTTCTGTGTGACTTATTTCACTTAGAATCGTCGTACCTAAATCCACTCATCATGCTGCTACTAGCCTTATGACATTGATTTCATGGCTGAGTGATATTCCATTGTACATAAGGACCACAACTTCTTTATCCATTTTTCTCTTTCCTGGGATATTGAAGGTGGAATGAAGTGGAGGTCCTTGTCAACAGAGCAGCCCTAAACTTTGGGGTGCTTGTGTCTTGCTGATTTTTAATTTTCCCAATTTATACCCCCATGAGTGGAAGTGCCCTATGCTCCCTAAGCTTTGCTTTTTAGACGTTTCAGGACTCACCGTACACTTCTCCAGAGTGGCTGTTGACAATTTACATCCCGCCCATCAGTGTAGCAAGGCTCCCATTTCTCCATGGCCTGTCCTGCATTTCTGGTTTTGACACTTTTTTCAGCATGGCCCTTTTGACCGATGGGAAGCGAGACATCTTTGTAGCGCTGATTTGCCTTTCCAGGTTGCTTGGTTGGCCAAAAAGGGCGTATGCGTTTTTTCCTGAATATATTCAGGAAAAAACGCATACGCCCTTTTTGGCCAAGGGCATCATTGTCAACGTTTTGCCGCTTTTCATGTGCTTTAAAGGCGATTCGAATCTACCTCCTGAAATCTGTTTCCTGCAATTCTGCCTTGATTTCAAATCCTCTTCTTTGCCTTCCCTCAATATATTTGTGGATGAGAGTTATCATTTATAACTCTGCAGGTTTGTGAATTGCAGTGCCCTGAACCTCCATTTTACAACTCGCTTTTTAGGGAGCTGGCCGCAAAAGCGCAGGATGGCTTCAGGCCCTGTTCTGGTTCCGGGGGGCAGGCTGAGCCTGTGGTTAATTCTTCTTCCTGATGGGAAAATAGAGTGACCTGTGCCTGTCCCAACACCAAGAGCTAGTCTTTCATTGGTTCCACGTCTTCCCGTTCATCCTCAGTACAAATTGCAACCTGTACGGAACAGGAGGTTAAAGGTGCTGATGCTCCAAGGAGGGAGATTGCTAGTTAAGTGGCTGGAATGGCGAACCCGGGCACAAGCAGATGAGAAATGAGGTGCGTTTTAGAAACCTTTCCCCATCACACGGTGTACCATCTTCTGGGTATCTCATGCATGTTTTCGATGTAGGAAGATGCCCTGGAACCTGGAGATTTGGGACCCATGCGATGGGTACCACGCAGTATTACTTTAAAGGGTCTGCGTTTGCTCACCCAACCTCACCAAACCTCTCAGCCGCAACAGTGTCCACCCTTATGTCTCATCCAGCTGTGGGTCTAGATATGGTCAATCCAGGTTGCATCACAGCCCCTGAACGCATTGTGTAAGAATTTCTCTCTCTTTCACTGTCTTTGTTTCATGGGTTTTTCAAAGTAATTTATTTTTATAATGGGGTTTAGCTGCTTTTCACTTTTGTGTTTATGCCGCTTTTTACCCACTTGACACACTAACAGAGAGATATCAGTACATAGGTTTTAAGATTATTACTAGTCAGATATATTCTTGTGCGGTGAATAGGGCGTGTTGAGTCCAGTTCTCTGAGCAAGGAGTAGGTCTTGTCTATTACATATTGGGTTTATGGAATGGTATCTGAGCTAATTTGAAACCCTTGTTTTATGTATCACCCCACCTCACCTTTCCCGTTAAGCAGCCATAGTGTGTTTTCTGCATGTGTGACTCTGTTCTGTTTTGTAATTCAGTTCAAGTGTAACGGTTTTTACATTCCCTCTATAAGTGATACCTTATGAGAAGTGTCCTTTTCTGTGTGACTTATTTCACTTAGAGTCGTCGTACCTAAATCCACTCATCATGCTGCTACTAGCCTTATGACATTGATTTCACGGCTGAGTGATATTCCATTGTACATAAGGACCACAACTTCTTTATCCATTTTTCTCTTTCCTGGGATATTGAAGGTGGAATGAAGTGGAGGTCCTTGTCAACAGAGCAGCCCTAAACTTTGGGGTGCTTGTGTCTTGCTGATTTTTCATTTTCCCAATTTATAACCCCATGAGTGGAAGTGCCCTATGCTCTCTAAGCTTTGTTTTTTAGATGTTTCAGGACTCACCGTACACTTCTCCAGAGTGGCTGTTGACAATTTACATCCCGCCCATCAGTGTAGCAAGGCTCCCATTTCTCCATGGCCTGTCCTGCATTTCTGGTTTTGACACTTTTTTCAGCATGGCCCTTTTGACCGATGGGAAGCGAGACATCTTTGTAGCGCTGATTTGCCTTTCCAGGTTGCTTGGTTGGCCAAAAAGGGCGTATGCGTTTTTTCCTGAATATATTCAGGAAAAAACGCATACGCCCTTTTTGGCCAAGGGCATCATTGCCAACGTTTTGCCGCATTTCATGTGCTTTAAAGGCGATTCGAATCTACCTCCTGAAATCTGTTTCCTGCAATTCTGCCTTGATTTCAAATACTCTTCTTTGCCTTCCCTCAATATATTTGTGGACGAGAGTTATCATTTATAAGTCTGCAGGTTTGTGAATTGCAGTGCCCTGAACCTCCATTTTACAACTCGCTTTTTAGGGAGCTGGCCGCAATAGCACCGGCTGGCTTCAGGCCCTGTTCTGGTTCAGAGTGGCAGGCTGAGCCTGTGGTTAATTCTTCTTCCTGATGGGAAAATAGAGTGACCTGTGCCTGTCCCAACACCAAGAGCTAGTCTCTCATTGGTTCCACGTCTTCCAGTTCATCCTCAGGACAAATTGCAACCTGTACGGAAGAGGAGGTTAAAGGTGCTGATGCTCCAAGGAGGGAGATTGCTAGTAAAGTGGCTGGAATGGCGAACCCGGGCACAAGCAGATGAGAAATGAGGTGCGTTTTAGAAACCTTTCCCCATCACACGGTGTACCATCTTCTGGGTATCTCATGCATGTTTTCGATGTAGGAAGATGCCCTTGAACCTGGAGATTTGGGACCCATGCGATGGGTACCACGCAGTATTACTTTAAAGGGTCTGCGTTTGCTCACCCAACCTCACCAAACCTCTCAGCCGCAACAGTGTCCACCCTTATGTCTCATCCAGCTGTGGGTCTAGATATGGTCAATCCAGGTTGCATCACAGCCCCTGAACGCATTGTGTAAGAATTTCTCTCTCTTTCACTGTCTTTGTTTCATGGGTTTTTCAAAGTAATTTATTTTTATAATGGGGTTTAGCTGCTTTTCACTGCTGTGTTTATGCCGCTTTTTACCCACTTGACACACTAACAGAGAGATATCAGTACATAGGTTTTAAGATTATTACTAGTCAGATGTATTCTTGTGCGGTGAATAGGGCATGTTGAGTCCAGTTCTCTGAGCAAGGAGTAGGTCTTGTCTATTACATATTGGGTTTATGGAAGGGTATCTGAGCTAATTTGAAACCCTTGTTTTATGTATCACCCCACCTCACCTTTCCCGTTAAGCAGCCATAGTGTGTTTTCTGCATGTGTGACTCTGTTCTGTTTTGTAATTCAGTTCAAGTGTAACGGTTTTTACATTCCCTCTATCAGTGATACCTTATGAGAAGTGTCCTTTTCTGTGTGACTTATTTCACTTAGAGTCGTCGTACCTAAATCCACTCATCATGCTGCTACTAGCCTTATGACATTGATTTCACGGCTGAGTGATATTCCATTGTACATAAGGACCACAACTTCTTTATCCATTTTTCTCTTTCCTGGGATATTGAAGGTGGAATGAAGTGGAGGTCCTTGTCAACAGAGCAGCCCTAAACTTTGGGGTGCTTGTGTCTTGCTGATTTTTAATTTTCCCAATTTATAACCCCATGAGTGGAAGTGCCCTATGCTCTCTAAGCTTTGTTTTTTAGATGTTTCAGGACTCACCGTACGCTTCTCCAGAGTGGCTGTTGGCAATTTACATCCCGCCCATCAGTGTAGCAAGGCTCCCATTTCTCCATGGCCTGTCCTGCATTTCTGGTTTTGACACTTTTTTCAGCATGGCCTTTTTAACCGATGGGA
The DNA here is from genome assembly GCF_965194805.1 of Balaenoptera borealis. Classification (NCBI taxonomy): domain Eukaryota; kingdom Metazoa; phylum Chordata; class Mammalia; order Artiodactyla; family Balaenopteridae; genus Balaenoptera; species Balaenoptera borealis. Next base: position 92,152 of record NW_028123954.1, on the reverse strand, counting down.
AGCGAGACATCTTTGTAGCGCTGATTTGCCTTTCCAGGTTGCTTGGTTGGCCAAAAAGGGCGTATGCGTTTTTTCCTGAATATATTCAGGAAAAAACGCATACGCCCTTTTTGGCCAAGGGCATCATTGTCAACGTTTTGCCGCTTTTCATGTGCTTTAAAGGCGATTCGAATCTACCTCCTGAAATCTGTTTCCTGCAATTCTGCCTTGATTTCAAATCCTCTTCTTTGCCTTCCCTCAATATATTTGTGGATGAGAGTTATCATTTATAACTCTGCAGGTTTGTGAATTGCAGTGCCCTGAACCTCCAATTTACAACTCGCTTTTTAGGGAGCTGGCCGCAAAAGCGCAGGATGGCTTCAGGCCCTGTTCTGGTTCCGGGGGGCAGGCTGAGCCTGTGGTTAATTCTTCTTCCTGATGGGAAAATAGAGTGACCTGTGCCTGTCCCAACACCAAGAGCTAGTCTTTCATTGGTTCCACGTCTTCCCGTTCATCCTCAGTACAAATTGCAACCTGTACGGAACAGGAGGTTAAAGGTGCTGATGCTCCAAGGAGGGAGATTGCTAGTAAAGTGGCTGGAATGGCGAACCCGGGCACAAGCAGATGAGAAATGAGGTGCGTTTTAGAAACCTTTCCCCATCACACGGTGTACCATCTTCTGGGTATCTCATGCATGTTTTCGATGTAGGAAGATGCCCTTGAACCTGGAGATTTGGGACCCATGCGATCGGTACCACGCAGTATTACTTTAAAGGGTCTGCATTTGCTCACCCAACCTCACCAAACCTCTCAGCCCCAAGAGTGTCCACCCTTATGTCTCATCCAGCTGTGGGTCTAGATATGGTCAATCCAGGTTGCATCACAGCCCCTGAACGCATTGTGTAAGAATTTCGCTCTCTTTCACTGTCTTTGTTTCACGGGTTTTTCAAAGTAATTTATTTTTATAATGGGGTTTAGCTGCTTTTCACTGCTGTGTTTATGCCGCTTTACACCCACTTGACACACTAACAGAGAGATATCAATACATAGGTTTTAAGATTATTACTAGTCAGATATATTCTTGTGCGGTGAATAGGGCGTGTTGAGTCCAGTTCTCTGAGCAAGGAGTAGGTCTTGTCTATTACATATTGGTTTTATGGAACGGTATCTGAGCTAATTTGAAACCCTTGTTTTATGTATCACCCCACCTCACCTTTCCCGTTAAGCAGCCATAGTGTGTTTTCTGCATGTGTGACTCTGTTCTGTTTTGTAATTCAGTTCAAGTGTAACGGTTTTTACATTCCCTCTATCAGTGATACCTTATGAGAAGTGTCCTTTTCTGTGTGACTTATTTCACTTAGAATCGTCGTACCTAAATCCACTCATCATGCTGCTACTAGCCTTATGACATTGATTTCATGGCTGAGTGATATTCCATTGTACATAAGGACCACAACTTCTTTATCCATTTTTCTCTTTCCTGGGATATTGAAGGTGGAATGAAGTGGAGGTCCTTGTCAACAGAGCAGCCCTAAACTTTGGGGTGCTTGTGTCTTGCTGATTTTTCATTTTCCCAATTTATACCCCCATGAGTGGAAGTGCCCTATGCTCCCTAAGCTTTGCTTTTTAGACGTTTCAGGACTCACCGTACACTTCTCCAGAGTGGCTGTTGACAATTTACATCCCGCCCATCAGTGTAGCAAGGCTCCCATTTCTCCATGGCCTGTCCTGCATTTCTGGTTTTGACACTTTTTTCAGCATGGCCCTTTTGACCGATGGGAAGCGAGACATCTTTGTAGCGCTGATTTGCCTTTCCAGGTTGCTTGGTTGGCCAAAAAGGGCGTATGCGTTTTTTCCTGAATATATTCAGGAAAAAACGCATACGCCCTTTTTGGCCAAGGGCATCATTGTCAACGTTTTGCCGCTTTTCATGTGCTTTAAAGGCGATTCGAATCTACCTCCTGAAATCTGTTTCCTGCAATTCTGCCTTGATTTCAAATCCTCTTCTTTGCCTTCCCTCAATATATTTGTGGATGAGAGTTATCATTTATAACTCTGCAGGTTTGTGAATTGCAGTGCCCTGAACCTCCATTTTACAACTCGCTTTTTAGGGAGCTGGCCGCAAAAGCGCAGGATGGCTTCAGGCCCTGTTCTGGTTCCGGGGGGCAGGCTGAGCCTGTGGTTAATTCTTCTTCCTGATGGGAAAATAGAGTGACCTGTGCCTGTCCCAACACCAAGAGCTAGTCTTTCATTGGTTCCACGTCTTCCCGTTCATCCTCAGTACAAATTGCAACCTGTACGGAACAGGAGGTTAAAGGTGCTGATGCTCCAAGGAGGGAGATTGCTAGTTAAGTGGCTGGAATGGCGAACCCGGGCACAAGCAGATGAGAAATGAGGTGCGTTTTAGAAACCTTTCCCCATCACACGGTGTACCATCTTCTGGGTATCTCATGCATGTTTTCGATGTAGGAAGATGCCCTGGAACCTGGAGATTTGGGACCCATGCGATGGGTACCACGCAGTATTACTTTAAAGGGTCTGCGTTTGCTCACCCAACCTCACCAAACCTCTCAGCCGCAACAGTGTCCACCCTTATGTCTCATCCAGCTGTGGGTCTAGATATGGTCAATCCAGGTTGCATCACAGCCCCTGAACGCATTGTGTAAGAATTTCTCTCTCTTTCACTGTCTTTGTTTCATGGGTTTTTCAAAGTAATTTATTTTTATAATGGGGTTTAGCTGCTTTTCACTTTTGTGTTTATGCCGCTTTTTACCCACTTGACACACTAACAGAGAGATATCAGTACATAGGTTTTAAGATTATTACTAGTCAGATATATTCTTGTGCGGTGAATAGGGCGTGTTGAGTCCAGTTCTCTGAGCAAGGAGTAGGTCTTGTCTATTACATATTGGGTTTATGGAATGGTATCTGAGCTAATTTGAAACCCTTGTTTTATGTATCACCCCACCTCACCTTTCCCGTTAAGCAGCCATAGTGTGTTTTCTGCATGTGTGACTCTGTTCTGTTTTGTAATTCAGTTCAAGTGTAACGGTTTTTACATTCCCTCTATAAGTGATACCTTATGAGAAGTGTCCTTTTCTGTGTGACTTATTTCACTTAGAGTCGTCGTACCTAAATCCACTCATCATGCTGCTACTAGCCTTATGACATTGATTTCACGGCTGAGTGATATTCCATTGTACATAAGGACCACAACTTCTTTATCCATTTTTCTCTTTCCTGGGATATTGAAGGTGGAATGAAGTGGAGGTCCTTGTCAACAGAGCAGCCCTAAACTTTGGGGTGCTTGTGTCTTGCTGATTTTTCATTTTCCCAATTTATAACCCCATGAGTGGAAGTGCCCTATGCTCTCTAAGCTTTGTTTTTTAGATGTTTCAGGACTCACCGTACACTTCTCCAGAGTGGCTGTTGACAATTTACATCCCGCCCATCAGTGTAGCAAGGCTCCCATTTCTCCATGGCCTGTCCTGCATTTCTGGTTTTGACACTTTTTTCAGCATGGCCCTTTTGACCGATGGGAAGCGAGACATCTTTGTAGCGCTGATTTGCCTTTCCAGGTTGCTTGGTTGGCCAAAAAGGGCGTATGCGTTTTTTCCTGAATATATTCAGGAAAAAACGCATACGCCCTTTTTGGCCAAGGGCATCATTGCCAACGTTTTGCCGCATTTCATGTGCTTTAAAGGCGATTCGAATCTACCTCCTGAAATCTGTTTCCTGCAATTCTGCCTTGATTTCAAATACTCTTCTTTGCCTTCCCTCAATATATTTGTGGACGAGAGTTATCATTTATAAGTCTGCAGGTTTGTGAATTGCAGTGCCCTGAACCTCCATTTTACAACTCGCTTTTTAGGGAGCTGGCCGCAATAGCACCGGCTGGCTTCAGGCCCTGTTCTGGTTCAGAGTGGCAGGCTGAGCCTGTGGTTAATTCTTCTTCCTGATGGGAAAATAGAGTGACCTGTGCCTGTCCCAACACCAAGAGCTAGTCTCTCATTGGTTCCACGTCTTCCAGTTCATCCTCAGGACAAATTGCAACCTGTACGGAAGAGGAGGTTAAAGGTGCTGATGCTCCAAGGAGGGAGATTGCTAGTAAAGTGGCTGGAATGGCGAACCCGGGCACAAGCAGATGAGAAATGAGGTGCGTTTTAGAAACCTTTCCCCATCACACGGTGTACCATCTTCTGGGTATCTCATGCATGTTTTCGATGTAGGAAGATGCCCTTGAACCTGGAGATTTGGGACCCATGCGATGGGTACCACGCAGTATTACTTTAAAGGGTCTGCGTTTGCTCACCCAACCTCACCAAACCTCTCAGCCGCAACAGTGTCCACCCTTATGTCTCATCCAGCTGTGGGTCTAGATATGGTCAATCCAGGTTGCATCACAGCCCCTGAACGCATTGTGTAAGAATTTCTCTCTCTTTCACTGTCTTTGTTTCATGGGTTTTTCAAAGTAATTTATTTTTATAATGGGGTTTAGCTGCTTTTCACTGCTGTGTTTATGCCGCTTTTTACCCACTTGACACACTAACAGAGAGATATCAGTACATAGGTTTTAAGATTATTACTAGTCAGATGTATTCTTGTGCGGTGAATAGGGCATGTTGAGTCCAGTTCTCTGAGCAAGGAGTAGGTCTTGTCTATTACATATTGGGTTTATGGAAGGGTATCTGAGCTAATTTGAAACCCTTGTTTTATGTATCACCCCACCTCACCTTTCCCGTTAAGCAGCCATAGTGTGTTTTCTGCATGTGTGACTCTGTTCTGTTTTGTAATTCAGTTCAAGTGTAACGGTTTTTACATTCCCTCTATCAGTGATACCTTATGAGAAGTGTCCTTTTCTGTGTGACTTATTTCACTTAGAGTCGTCGTACCTAAATCCACTCATCATGCTGCTACTAGCCTTATGACATTGATTTCACGGCTGAGTGATATTCCATTGTACATAAGGACCACAACTTCTTTATCCATTTTTCTCTTTCCTGGGATATTGAAGGTGGAATGAAGTGGAGGTCCTTGTCAACAGAGCAGCCCTAAACTTTGGGGTGCTTGTGTCTTGCTGATTTTTAATTTTCCCAATTTATAACCCCATGAGTGGAAGTGCCCTATGCTCTCTAAGCTTTGTTTTTTAGATGTTTCAGGACTCACCGTACGCTTCTCCAGAGTGGCTGTTGGCAATTTACATCCCGCCCATCAGTGTAGCAAGGCTCCCATTTCTCCATGGCCTGTCCTGCATTTCTGGTTTTGACACTTTTTTCAGCATGGCCTTTTTAACCGATGGGAAGCGAGACATCTTTGTAGCGCTGATTTGCCTTTCCAGGTTGCTTGGTTGGCCAAAAAGGGCGTATGCGTTTTTTCCTGAATATATTCAGGAAAAAACGCATACGCCCTTTTTGGCCAAGGGCATCATTGTCAACGTTTTGCCGCTTTTCATGTGCTTTAAAGGCGATTCGAATCTACCTCCTGAAATCTGTTTCCTGCAATTCTGCCTTGATTTCAAATCCTCTTCTTTGCCTTCCCTCAATATATTTGTGGATGAGAGTTATCATTTATAACTCTGCAGGTTTGTGAATTGCAGTGCCCTGAACCTCCAATTTACAACTCGCTTTTTAGGGAGCTGGCCGCAAAAGCGCAGGATGGCTTCAGGCCCTGTTCTGGTTCCGGGGGGCAGGCTGAGCCTGTGGTTAATTCTTCTTCCTGATGGGAAAATAGAGTGACCTGTGCCTGTCCCAACACCAAGAGCTAGTCTTTCATTGGTTCCACGTCTTCCCGTTCATCCTCAGTACAAATTGCAACCTGTACGGAACAGGAGGTTAAAGGTGCTGATGCTCCAAGGAGGGAGATTGCTAGTAAAGTGGCTGGAATGGCGAACCCGGGCACAAGCAGATGAGAAATGAGGTGCGTTTTAGAAACCTTTCCCCATCACACGGTGTACCATCTTCTGGGTATCTCATGCATGTTTTCGATGTAGGAAGATGCCCTTGAACCTGGAGATTTGGGACCCATGCGATCGGTACCACGCAGTATTACTTTAAAGGGTCTGCATTTGCTCACCCAACCTCACCAAACCTCTCAGCCCCAAGAGTGTCCACCCTTATGTCTCATCCAGCTGTGGGTCTAGATATGGTCAATCCAGGTTGCATCACAGCCCCTGAACGCATTGTGTAAGAATTTCGCTCTCTTTCACTGTCTTTGTTTCACGGGTTTTTCAAAGTAATTTATTTTTATAATGGGGTTTAGCTGCTTTTCACTGCTGTGTTTATGCCGCTTTACACCCACTTGACACACTAACAGAGAGATATCAATACATAGGTTTTAAGATTATTACTAGTCAGATATATTCTTGTGCGGTGAATAGGGCGTGTTGAGTCCAGTTCTCTGAGCAAGGAGTAGGTCTTGTCTATTACATATTGGTTTTATGGAACGGTATCTGAGCTAATTTGAAACCCTTGTTTTATGTATCACCCCACCTCACCTTTCCCGTTAAGCAGCCATAGTGTGTTTTCTGCATGTGTGACTCTGTTCTGTTTTGTAATTCAGTTCAAGTGTAACGGTTTTTACATTCCCTCTATCAGTGATACCTTATGAGAAGTGTCCTTTTCTGTGTGACTTATTTCACTTAGAATCGTCGTACCTAAATCCACTCATCATGCTGCTACTAGCCTTATGACATTGATTTCATGGCTGAGTGATATTCCATTGTACATAAGGACCACAACTTCTTTATCCATTTTTCTCTTTCCTGGGATATTGAAGGTGGAATGAAGTGGAGGTCCTTGTCAACAGAGCAGCCCTAAACTTTGGGGTGCTTGTGTCTTGCTGATTTTTCATTTTCCCAATTTATACCCCCATGAGTGGAAGTGCCCTATGCTCCCTAAGCTTTGCTTTTTAGACGTTTCAGGACTCACCGTACACTTCTCCAGAGTGGCTGTTGACAATTTACATCCCGCCCATCAGTGTAGCAAGGCTCCCATTTCTCCATGGCCTGTCCTGCATTTCTGGTTTTGACACTTTTTTCAGCATGGCCCTTTTGACCGATGGGAAGCGAGACATCTTTGTAGCGCTGATTTGCCTTTCCAGGTTGCTTGGTTGGCCAAAAAGGGCGTATGCGTTTTTTCCTGAATATATTCAGGAAAAAACGCATACGCCCTTTTTGGCCAAGGGCATCATTGTCAACGTTTTGCCGCTTTTCATGTGCTTTAAAGGCGATTCGAATCTACCTCCTGAAATCTGTTTCCTGCAATTCTGCCTTGATTTCAAATCCTCTTCTTTGCCTTCCCTCAATATATTTGTGGATGAGAGTTATCATTTATAACTCTGCAGGTTTGTGAATTGCAGTGCCCTGAACCTCCATTTTACAACTCGCTTTTTAGGGAGCTGGCCGCAAAAGCGCAGGATGGCTTCAGGCCCTGTTCTGGTTCCGGGGGGCAGGCTGAGCCTGTGGTTAATTCTTCTTCCTGATGGGAAAATAGAGTGACCTGTGCCTGTCCCAACACCAAGAGCTAGTCTTTCATTGGTTCCACGTCTTCCCGTTCATCCTCAGTACAAATTGCAACCTGTACGGAACAGGAGGTTAAAGGTGCTGATGCTCCAAGGAGGGAGATTGCTAGTTAAGTGGCTGGAATGGCGAACCCGGGCACAAGCAGATGAGAAATGAGGTGCGTTTTAGAAACCTTTCCCCATCACACGGTGTACCATCTTCTGGGTATCTCATGCATGTTTTCGATGTAGGAAGATGCCCTGGAACCTGGAGATTTGGGACCCATGCGATGGGTACCACGCAGTATTATTTAAAGGGTCTGCGTTTGCTCACCCAACCTCACCAAACCTCTCAGCCGCAACAGTGTCCACCCTTATGTCTCATCCAGCTGTGGGTCTAGATATGGTCAATCCAGGTTGCATCACAGCCCCTGAACGCATTGTGTAAGAATTTCTCTCTCTTTCACTGTCTTTGTTTCATGGGTTTTTCAAAGTAATTTATTTTTATAATGGGGTTTAGCTGCTTTTCACTGCTGTGTTTATGCCGCTTTTTACCCACTTGACACACTAACAGAGAGATATCAGTACATAGGTTTTAAGATTATTACTAGTCAGATGTATTCTTGTGCGGTGAATAGGGCGTGTTGAGTCCAGTTCTCTGAGCAAGGAGTAGGTCTTGTCTATTACATATTGGGTTTATGGAAGGGTATCTGAGCTAATTTGAAACCCTTGTTTTATGTATCACCCCACCTCACCTTTCCCGTTAAGCAGCCATAGTGTGTTTTCTGCATGTGTGACTCTGTTCTGTTTTGTAATTCAGTTCAAGTGTAACGGTTTTTACATTCCCTCTATCAGTGATACCTTATGAGAAGTGTCCTTTTCTGTGTGACTTATTTCACTTAGAGTCGTCGTACCTAAATCCACTCATCATGCTGCTACTAGCCTTATGACATTGATTTCACGGCTGAGTGATATTCCATTGTACATAAGGACCACAACTTCTTTATCCATTTTTCTCTTTCCTGGGATATTGAAGGTGGAATGAAGTGGAGGTCCTTGTCAACAGAGCAGCCCTAAACTTTGGGGTGCTTGTGTCTTGCTGATTTTTAATTTTCCCAATTTATAACCCCATGAGTGGAAGTGCCCTATGCTCTCTAAGCTTTGTTTTTTAGATGTTTCAGGACTCACCGTACACTTCTCCAGAGTGGCTGTTGGCAATTTACATCCCGCCCATCAGTGTAGCAAGGCTCCCATTTCTCCATGGCCTGTCCTGCATTTCTGGTTTTGACACTTTTTTCAGCATGGCCTTTTTAACCGATGGGAAGCGAGACATCTTTGTAGCGCTGATTTGCCTTTCCAGGTTGCTTGGTTGGCCAAAAAGGGCGTATGCGTTTTTTCCTGAATATATTCAGGAAAAAACGCATACGCCCTTTTTGGCCAAGGGCATCATTGTCAACGTTTTGCCGCTTTTCATGTGCTTTAAAGGCGATTCGAATCTACCTCCTGAAATCTGTTTCCTGCAATTCTGCCTTGATTTCAAATCCTCTTCTTTGCCTTCCCTCAATATATTTGTGGACGAGAGTTATCATTTATAACTCTGCAGGTTTGTGAATTGCAGTGCCCTGAACCTCCATTTTACAACTCGCGTTTTTGGGAGATGGCCGCAAAAGCGCAGGATGGCTTCAGGCCCTGTTCTTGTTCCGGGGGGCAGGCTGAGCCTGTGGTTAATTCTTCTTCCTGATGGGAAAATAGAGTGACCTGTGCCTGTGCCAACACCAAGAGCTAGTCTCTCATTGGTTCCACGTCTTCCCGTTCATCCTCAGGACAAATTGCAACCTGTACGGAACAGGAGGTTAAAGGTGATGATGCTCCAAGGAGGGAGATTGCTAGTAAAGTGGCTGGAATGGTGAACCCGAGCACAAGGAGATGAGAAATGAGGTGCGTTTTAGAAACCTTTCCCCATCACACGGTGTACCATCTTCTGGGTTTCTCATGCATGTTTTCGATGTAGGAAGATGCCCTTGAACCTGGAGATTTGGGACCCATGCGATCGGTACCACGCAGTATTACTTTAAAGGGGCTGCGTTTGCTCACCCAACCTCACCAAACCTCTCAGCCGCAACAGTGTCCACCCTTATGTCTCATCCAGCTGTGGGTCTAGATATGGTCAATTCAGGTTGCATCACAGCCCCTGAACGCATTGTGTAAGAATTTCGCTCTCTTTCACTGTCTTTGTTTCATGGGTTTTTCAAAGTAATTTATTTTTATAATGGGGTTTAGCTTCTTTTCACTGCTGTGTTTATGCCGCTTTACACCCACTTGACACACTAACAGAGAGATATCAATACATAAGTTTTAAGATTATTACTAGTCAGATATATTCTTGTGCGGTGAATAGGGCGTGTTGAGTCCAGTTCTCTGAGCAAGGAGTAGGTCTTGTCTATTACATATTGGGTTTATGGAACGGTATCTGAGCTAATTTGAAACCCTTGTTTTATGTATCACCCCACCTCACCTTTCCCGTTAAGCAGCCATAGTGTGTTTTCTGCATGTGTGACTCTGTTCTGTTTTGTAATTCAGTTCAAGTGTAACGGTTTTTACATTCCCTCTATAAGTGATACCTTATGAGAAGTGCCCTTTTCTGTGTGACTTATTTCACTTAGAGTCGTCGTACCTAAATTCACTCATCATGCTGGTACTAGCCTTATGACATTGATTTCACGGCTGAGTGATATTCCATTGTACATAAGGACCACAACTTCTTTATCCATTTTTCTCTTTCCTGGGATATTGAAGGTGGAATGAAGTGGAGGTCCTTGTCAACAGAGCAGTCCTAAACTTTGGGGTGCTTGTGTCTTGCTGAATTTTAATTTTCCCAATTTATACCCACATGAGTGGAAGTGCCCTATGCTCTCTAAGCTTTGCTTTTCAGACGTTTCAGGACTCACCGTACACTTCTTCAGAGTGGCTGTTGACAATTTACATCCCGCCCATCAGTGTAGCAAGGCTCCCATTTCTCCATGGCCTGTCCTGCATTTCTGGTTTTGACACTTTTTTCAGCATGGCCCTTTTGACCGATGGGAAGCGAGACATCTTTGTAGCGCTGATTTGCCTTTCCAGGTTGCTTGGTTGGCCAAAAAGGGCGTATGCGTTTTTTCCTGAATATATTCAGGAAAAAACGCATACGCCCTTTTTGGCCAAGGGCATCATTGTCAACGTTTTGCCGCTTTTCATGTGCTTTAAAGGCGATTCGAATCTACCTCCTGAAATCTGTTTCCTGCAATTCTGCCTTGATTTCAAATCCTCTTCTTTGCCTTCCCTCAATATATTTGTGGACGAGAGTTATCATTTATAACTCTGCAGGTTTGTGAATTGCAGTGCCCTGAACCTCCATTTTGCAACTCGCTTTTTAGGGAGCTGGCCGCAAAAGCGCAGGATGCCTTCAGGCCCTGTTCTGGTTCCGGGGGCAGGCTGAGCCTGTGGTTAATTCTTCTTCCTGATGGGAAAATAGAGTGACCTGTGCCTGTGCCAACACCAAGAGCTAGTCTCTCATTGGTTCCACGTCTTCCCGTTCATCCTCAGGACAAATTGCAACCTGTACGGAACAGGAGGTTAAAGGTGATGATGCTCCAAGGAGGGAGATTGCTAGTAAAGTGGCTGGAATGGCGAACCCGAGCACAAGGAGATGAGAAATGAGGTGCGTTTTAGAAACCTTTCCCCATCACACGGTGTACCATCTTCTGGGTTTCTCATGCATGTTTTCGATGTAGGAAGATGCCCTTGAACCTGGAGATTTGGGACCCATGCGATGGGTACCACGCAGTATTACTTTAAAGGGTCTGCGTTTGCTCACCCAACCTCACCAAACCTCTCAGCCCCAAGAGTGTCCACCCTTATGTCTCATCCAGCTGTGGGTCTAGATATGGTCAATCCAGGTTGCATCACAGCCCCTGAACGCATTGTGTAAGAATTTCGCTCTCTTTCACTGTCTTTGTTTCATGGGTTTTTCAAAGTAATTTATTTTTATAATGGGGTTTAGCTGCTTTTCACTGCTGTGTTTATGCCGCTTTTTACCCACTTGACACACTAACAGAGAGATATCAGTACATAGGTTTTAAGATTATTACTAGTCAGATATATTCTTGTGCGGTGAATAGGGCGTGTTGAGTCCAGTTCTCTGAGCAAGGAGTAGGTCTTGTCTATTACATATTGGGTTTATGGAACGGTATCTGAGCTAATTTGAAACCCTTGTTTTATGTATCACCCCGCCTCACCTTTCCCGTTAAGCAGCCATAGTGTGTTTTCTGCATGTGTGACTCTGTTCTGTTTTGTAATTCAGTTCAAGTGTAACGGTTTTTACATTCCCTCTATAAGTGATACCTTATGAGAAGTGTCCTTTTCTGTGTGACTTATTTCACTTAGAGTCGTCGTACCTAAATCCACTCATCATGCTGCTACTAGCCTTATGACATTGATTTCACGGCTGAGTGATATTCCATTGTACATAAGGACCACAACTTCTTTATCCATTTTTCTCTTTCCTGGGATATTGAAGGTGGAATGAAGTGGAGGTCCTTGTCAACAGAGCAGCCCTAAACTTTGGGGTGCTTGCGTCTTGCTGATTTTTAATTTTCCAATTTATAACCCCATGAGTGGAAGTGCCCTATGCTCTCTAAGCTTTGTTTTTTAGATGTTTCAGGACTCACCGTACGCTTCTCCAGAGTGGCTGTTGGCAATTTACATCCCGCCCATCAGTGTAGCAAGGCTCCCATTTCTCCATGGCCTGTCCTGCATTTCTGGTTTTGACACTTTTTTCAGCATGGCCTTTTTAACCGATGGGAAGCAAGACATCTTTGTAGCGCTGATTTGCCTTTCCAGGTTGCTTGGTTGGCCAAAAAGGGCGTATGCGTTTTTTCCTGAATATATTCAGGAAAAAACGCATACGCCCTTTTTGGCCAAGGGCATCATTGTCAACGTTTTGCCGCTTTTCATGTGCTTTAAAGGCGATTCGAATCTACCTCCTGAAATCTGTTTCCTGCAATTCTGCCTTGATTTCAAATCCTCTTCTTTGCCTTCCCTCAATATATTTGTGGACGAGAGTTATCATTTATAACTCTGCAGGTTTGTGAATTGCAGTGCCCTGAACCTCCATTTTACAACTCGCTTTTTAGGGAGCTGGCCGCAAAAGCGCAGGATGGCTTCAGGCCCTGTTCTGGTTCCGGGGGGCAGGCTGAGCCTGTGGTTAATTCTTCTTCCTGATGGGAAAATAGAGTGACCTGTGCCTGTGCCAACACCAAGAGCTAGTCTCTCATTGGTTCCACGTCTTCCCGTTCATCCTCAGGACAAATTGCAACCTGTACGGAACAGGAGGTTAAAGGTGATGATGCTCCAAGGAGGGAGATTGCTAGTAAAGTGGCTGGAATGGCGAACCCGAGCACAAGGAGATGAGAAATGAGGTGCGTTTTAGAAACCTTTCCCCATCACACGGTGTACCATCTTCTGGGTTTCTCATGCATGTTTTCGATGTAGGAAGATGCCCTTGAACCTGGAGATTTGGGACCCATGCGATGGGTACCACACAGTATTACTTTAAAGGGTCTGCGTTTGCTCACCCAACCTCACCAAACCTCTCAGCCGCAACAGTGTCCACCCTTATGTCTCATCCAGCTGTGGGTCTAGATATGGTCAATCCAGGTTGCATCACAGCCCCTGAACGCATTGTGTAAGAATTTCTCTCTCTTTCACTGTCTTTGTTTCATGGGTTATTCAAAGTAATTTATTTTTATAATGGGGTTTAGCTGCTTTTCACTGCTGTGTTTATGCCGCTTTACACCCACTTGACACACTAACAGAGAGATATCAATACATAGGTTTTAAGATTATTACTAGTCAGATATATTCTTGTGCGGTGAATAGGGCGTGTTGAGTCCAGTTCTCTGAGCAAGGAGTAGGTCTTGTCTATTACATATTGGGTTTATGGAACGGTATCTGAGCTAATTTGAAACCCTTGTTTTATGTATCACCCCACCTCACCTTTCCCGTTAAGCAGCCATAGTGTGTTTTCTGCATGTGTGACTCTGTTCTGTTTTGTAATTCAGTTCAAGTGTAACGGTTTTTACATTCCCTCTATAAGTGATACCTTATGAGAAGTGTCCTTTTCTGTGTGACTTATTTCACTTAGAGTCGTTGTACCTAAATCCACTCATCATGCTGCTACTAGCCTTATGACATTGATTTCACGGCTGAGTGATATTCCATTGTACATAAGGACCACAACTTCTTTATCCATTTTTCTCTTTCCTGGGATATTGAAGGTGGAATGAAGTGGAGGTCCTTGTAAACAGAGCAGTCCTAAACTTTGGGGTGCTTGTGTCTTGCTGAATTTTAATTTTCCCAATTTATACCCCCATGAGTGGAAGTGCCCTATGCTCTCTAAGCTTTGCTTTTCAGACGTTTCAGGACTCACCGTACACTTCTCCAGAGTGGCTGTTGACAATTTACATCCCGCCCATCAGTGTAGCAAGGCTCCCATTTCTCCATGGCCTGTCCTGCATTTCTGGTTTTGACACTTTTTTCAGCATGGCCCTTTTGACCGATGGGAAGCGAGACATCTTTGTAGCGCTGATTTGCCTTTCCAGGTTGCTTGGTTGGCCAAAAAGGGCGTATGCGTTTTTTCCTGAATATATTCAGGAAAAAACGCATACGCCCTTTTTGGCCAAGGGCATCATTGTCAACGTTTTGCCGCTTTTCATGTGCTTTAAAGGCGATTCGAATCTACCTCCTGAAATCTGTTTCCTGCAATTCTGCCTTGATTTCAAATCCTCTTCTTTGCCTTCCCTCAATATATTTGTGGACGAGAGTTATCATTTATAACTCTGCAGGTTTGTGAATTGCAGTGCCCTGAACCTCCATTTTGCAATTCGCTTTTTAGGGAGCTGGCCGCAAAAGCGCAGGATGCCTTCAGGCCCTGTTCTGGTTCCGGGGGCAGGCTGAGCCTGTGGTTAATTCTTCTTCCTGATGGGAAAATAGAGTGACCTGTGCCTGTCCCAACACCAAGAGCTAGTCTCTCATTGGTTCCACGTCTTCCCGTTCACCCTCAGGACAAATTGCAACCTGTACGGAGAAGGAGGTTAAAGGTGCTGATTCTCCAAGTAGGGAGATTGTTAGTAAAGCGGCTGGAATAGCGAACCCGGGCACAAGGAGATGAGAAATGAGGTGCGTTTTAGAAACCTTTCCCCATCACACGGTGTACCATCTTCTGGGTTTCTCATGCATGTTTTCGATGTAGGAAGATGCCCTTGAACCTGGAGATTTGGGACCCATGCGATGGGTACCACGCAGTATTACTTTAAAGGGGCTGCGTTTGCTCACCCAACCTCACCAAACCTCTCAGCCGCAACAGTGTCCACCCTTATGTCTCATCCAGCTGTGGGTCTAGATATGGTCAATCCAGGTTGCATCACAGCCCCTGAACGCATTGTGTAAGAATTTCGCTCTCTTTCACTGTCTTTGTTTCATGGGTTTTTCAAAGTAATTTATTTTTATAATGGGGTTTAGCTGCTTTTCACTGCTGTGTTTATGCCGCTTTACACCCACTTGACACACAAACAGAGAGATATCAATACATAACTTTTAAGATTATTACTAGTCAGATATATTCTTGTGCGGTGAATAGGGCGTGTTGAGTCCAGTTCTCTGAGCAAGGAGTAGGTCTTGTCTATTACATATTGGTTTTATGGAACGGTATCTGAGCTAATTTGAAACCCTTGTTTTATGTATCACCCCACCTCACCTTTCCCGTTAAGCAGCCATAGTGTGTTTTCTGCATGTGTGACTCTGTTCTGTTTTGTAATTCAGTTCAAGTGTAACGGTTTTTACATTCCCTCTATAAGTGATACCTTATGAGAAGTGTCCTTTTCTGTGTGACTTATTTCACTTAGAATCGTCGTACATAAATCCACTCATCATGCTGCTACTAGCCTTATGACATTGATTTCACGGCTGAGTGATATTCCATTGTACATATGGACCACAACTTCTTTATCCATTTTTCTCTTTCCTGGGATATTGAAGGTGGAATGAAGTGGAGGTCCTTGTCAACAGAGCAGCCCTAAACTTTGGGGTGCTTGTGTCTTGCTGATTTTTCATTTTCCCAATTTATACCCCCATGAGTGGAAGTGCCCTATGCTCTCTAAGCTTTGCTTTTTAGATGTTTCAGGACACACCGTACGCTTCTCCAGAGTGGCTGTTGGCAATTTACATCCCGCCCATCAGTGTAGCAAGGCTCCCATTTCTCCATGGCATGTCCTGCATTTCTGGTTTTGACACTTTTTTCAGCATGGCCCTTTTGACCGATGGGAAGCGAGACATCTTTGTAGCACTGATTTACCTTTCCAGGTTGCTTGGTTGGCCAAAAAGGGCGTATGCGTTTTTTCCTGAATATATTCAGGAAAAAACGCATACGCCCTTTTTGGCCAAGGGCATCATTGTCAACGTTTTGCCGCTTTTCATGTGTTTTAAAGGAGCTTCGAATCTACCTCCTGAAATCTGTTTCCTGCAATTCTGCCTTGATTTCAAATCCTCTTCTTTGCCTTCCCTCAATATATTTGTGGACGAGAGTTATCATTTATAACTCTGCAGGTTTGTGAATTGCAGTGCCCTGAACCTCCATTTTACAACTCGCTTTTTAGGGAGCTGGCCGCAAAAGCGCAAGATGCCTTCAGGCCCTGTTCTGGTTCCGGGGGCAGGATGAGCCTGTGGTTAATTCTTCTTCCTGATGGGAAAATAGAGTGACCTGTGCCTGTCCCAACACCAAGAGATAGTCTCTCATTGGTTCCACGTCTTCCCGTTCATCCTCAGGACAAATTGCAACCTGTACGGAACAGGAGGTTAAAGGTGCTGATGCTCCAAGGAGGGAGATTGCTAGTTAAGTGGCTGGAATGGCGAACCCAGGCACAAGCAGATGAGAAATGAGGTGCGTTTTAGAAACCTTTCCCCATCACACGGTGTACCATCTTCTGGGTTTCTCATGCATGTTTTCGATGTAGGAAGATGCCCTGGAACCTGGAGATTTGGGACCCATGCGATGGGTACCACGCAGTATTACTTTAAAGGGTCTGCGTTTGCTCACCCAACCTCACCAAACCTCTCAGCCGCAACAGTGTCCACCCTTATGTCTCATCCAGCTGTGGGTCTAGATATGGTCAATCCAGGTTGCATCACAGCCCCTGAATGCATTGTGTAAGAATTTCTCTCTCTTTCACTGTCTTTGTTTCATGGGTTTTTCAAAGTAATTTATTTTTATAATGGGGTTTAGCTGCTTTTCACTGCTGTGTTTATGCCGCTTTTTACACACTTGACACACTAACAGAGAGATATCAATACATAGGTTTTAAGATTATTACTAGTCAGATATATTCTTGTGCGGTGAATAGGGCGTGTTGAGTCCAGTTCTCTGAGCAAGGAGTAGGTCTTGTCTATTACATATTGGGTTTATGGAACGGTATCTGAGCTAATTTGAAACCCTTGTTTTATGTATCACCCCACCTCACCTTTCCCGTTAAGCAGCCATAGTGTGTTTTCTGCATGTGTGACTCTGTTCTGTTTTGTAATTCAGTTCAAGTGTAACGGTTTTTACATTCCCTCTATAAGTGATACCTTCTGAGAAGTGTCCTTTTCTGTGTGACTTATTTCACTTAGAGTCGTCGTACCTAAATCCACTCATCATCCTGCTACTAGCCTTATGACATTGATTTCACGGCTGAGTGATATTCCATTGTACATAAGGACCACAACTTCTTTATCCATTTTTCTCTTTCCTGGGATATTGAAGGTGGAATGAAGTGGAGGTCCTTGTCAACAGAGCAGCCCTAAACTTTGGGGTGCTTGTGTCTTGCTGATTTTTCATTTTCCCAATTTATACCCCCATGAGTGGAAGTGCCCTATGCTCTCTAAGCTTTGCTTTTTAGACGTTTCAGGATTCACCGTACACTTCTCCAGAGTGGCTGTTGACAATTTACATCCCGCCCATCAGTGTAGCAAGGCTCCCATTTCTCCATGGCCTGTCCTGCGTTTCTGGTTTTGACACTTTTTTCAGCATGGCCCTTTTGACCGATGGGAAGCGAGACATCTTTGTAGCGCTGATTTGCCTTTCCAGGTTGCTTGGTTGGCCAAAAAGGGCGTATGCGTTTTTTCCTGAATATATTCAGGAAAAAACGCATACGCCCTTTTTGGCCAAGGGCATCATTGTCAACGTTTTGCCGCTTTTCATGTGCTTTAAAGGCGATTCGAATCTACCTCCTGAAATCTGTTTCCTGCAATTCTGCCTTGATTTCAAATCCTCTTCTTTGCCTTCCCTCAATATATTTGTGGATGAGAGTTATCATTTATAAGTCTGCAGGTTTGTGAATTGCAGTGCCCTGAACCTCCATTTTACAACTCGCTTTTTAGGGAGCTGGCCGCAAAAGCGCAGGATGGCTTCAGGCCCTGTTCTGGTTCCGGGGGGCAGGCTGAGCCTATGGTTAATTTTTCTTCCTGATGGGAAAATAGAGTGACCTGTGCCTGTCCCAACACCAAGAGCTAGTCTTTCATTGGTTCCACGTATTCCCGTTCATCCTCAGTACAAATTGCAACCTGTACGGAACAGGAGGTTAAAGGTGCTGATGCTCCAAGGAGGGAGATTGCTAGTAAAGTGGCTGGAATGGCGAACCCGGGCACAAGCAGATGAGAAATGAGGTGCGTTTTAGAAACCTTTCCCCATCACACGGTGTACCATCTTCTGGGTATCTCATGCATGTTTTCGATGTAGGAAGATGCCCTTGAACCTGGAGATTTGGGACCCATGCGATGGGTACCACGCAGTATTACTTTAAAGGGTCTGCGTTTGCTCACCCAACCTCACCAAACCTCTCAGCCGCAACAGTGTCCACCCTTATGTCTCATGCAGCTGTGGGTCTAGATATGGTCAATCCAGGTTGCATCACAGCCCCTGAACGCATTGTGTAAGAATTTCTCTCTCTTTCACTGTCTTTGTTTCATGGGTTATTCAAAGTAATTTATTTTTATAATGGGGTTTAGCTGCTTTTCACTGCTGTGTTTATGCCGCTTTTTACCCACTTGACACACTAACAGAGAGATATCAATACATAGGTTTTAAGATTATTACTAGTCAGATATATTCTTGTGCGGTGAATAGGGCGTGTTGAGTCCAGTTCTCTGAGCAAGGAGTAGGTCTTGTCTATTACATATTGGTTTTATGGAACGGTATCTGAGCTAATTTGAAACCCTTGTTTTATGTATCACCCCACCTCACCTTTCCCGTTAAGCAGCCATAGTGTGTTTTCTGCATGTGTGACTCTGTTCTGTTTTGTAATTCAGTTCAAGTGTAACGGTTTTTACATTCCCTCTATCAGTGATACCTTATGAGAAGTGTCCTTTTCTGTGTGACTTATTTCACTTAGAATCGTCGTACCTAAATCCACTCATCATGCTGCTACTAGCCTTATGACATTGATTTCATGGCTGAGTGATATTCCATTGTACATAAGGACCACAACTTCTTTATCCATTTTTCTCTTTCCTGGGATATTGAAGGTGGAATGAAGTGGAGGTCCTTGTCAACAGAGCAGCCCTAAACTTTGGGGTGCTTGTGTCTTGCTGATTTTTAATTTTCCCAATTTATACCCCCATGAGTGGAAGTGCCCTATGCTCTCTAAGCTTTGCTTTTTAGACGTTTCAGGACTCACCGTACGCTTCTCCAGAGTGGCTGTTGACAATTTACATCCCGCCCATCAGTGTAGCAAGGCTCCCATTTCTCCATGGCCTGTCCTGCATTTCTGGTTTTGACACTTTTTTCAGCATGGCCCTTTTGACCGATGGGAAGCGAGACATCTTTGTAGCGCTGATTTGCCTTTCCAGGTTGCTTGGTTGGCCAAAAAGGGCGTATGCGTTTTTTCCTGAATATATTCAGGAAAAAACGCATACGCCCTTTTTGGCCAAGGGCATCATTGTCAACGTTTTGCCGCTTTTCATGTGCTTTAAAGGCGATTCGAATCTACCTCCTGAAATCTGTTTCCTGCAATTCTGCCTTGATTTCAAATCCTCTTCTTTGCCTTCCCTCAATATATTTGTGGACGAGAGTTATCATTTATAACTCTGCAGGTTTGTGAATTGCAGTGCCCTGAACCTCCATTTTGCAACTCGCTTTTTAGGGAGCTGGCCGCAAAAGCGCAGGATGCCTTCAGGCCCTGTTCTGGTTCCGGGGGCAGGCTGAGCCTGTGGTTAATTCTTCTTCCTGATGGGAAAATAGAGTGACCTGTGCCTGTCCCAACACCAAGAGCTAGTCTCTCATTGGTTCCACGTCTTCCCGTTCACCCTCAGGACAAATTGCAACCTGTACGGAGAAGGAGGTTAAAGGTGCTGATTCTCCAAGTAGGGAGATTGTTAGTAAAGCGGCTGGAAGAGCGAACCCGGGCACAAGGAGATGAGAAATGAGGTGCGTTTTAGAAACCTTTCCACATCACACGGTGTACCATCTTCTGGGTTTCTCATGCATGTTTTCGATGTAGGAAGATGCCCTTGAACCTGGCGATTTGGGACCCATGCGATGGGTACCATGCAGTATTACTTGAAAGGGGCTGCGTTTGCTCACCCAACCTCACCAAACCTCTCAGCCCCAAGAGTGTCCACCCTTATGTCTCATCCAGCTGTGGGTCTAGATATGGTCAATCCAGGTTGCATCACAGCCCGTGAACGCATTGTGTAAGAATTTCTATCTCTTTCACTGTCTTTGTTTCATGGGTTTTTCAAAGTAATTTATTTTTATAATGGGGTTTAGCTGCTTTTCACTGCTGTGTTTATGCCGCTTTACACCCACTTGACACACTAACAGAGAGATATCAATACATAGGTTTTAAGATTATTACTAGTCAGATATATTCTTGTGCGGTGAATAGGGCGTGTTGAGTCCAGTTCTCTGAGCAAGGAGTAGGTCTTGTCTATTACATATTGGTTTTATGGAACGGTATCTGAGCTAATTTGAAACCCTTGTTTTATGTATCACCCCACCTCACCTTTCCCGTTAAGCAGCCATAGTGTGTTTTCTGCATGTGTGACTCTGTTCTGTTTTGTAATTCAGTTCAAGTGTAACGGTTTTTACATTCCCTCTATCAGTGATACCTTATGAGAAGTGTCCTTTTCTGTGTGACTTATTTCACTTAGAATCGTCGTACCTAAATCCACTCATCATGCTGCTACTAGCCTTATGACATTGATTTCATGGCTGAGTGATATTCCATTGTACATAAGGACCACAACTTCTTTATCCATTTTTCTCTTTCCTGGGATATTGAAGGTGGAATGAAGTGGAGGTCCTTGTCAACAGAGCAGCCCTAAACTTTGGGGTGCTTGTGTCTTGCTGATTTTTCATTTTCCCAATTTATACCCCCATGAGTGGAAGTGCCCTATGCTCTCTAAGCTTTGCTTTTTAGACGTTTCAGGACTCACCGTACACTTCTCCAGAGTGGCTGTTGGCAATTTACATCCCGCCCATCAGTGTAGCAAGGCTCCCATTTCTCCATGGCCTGTCCTGCATTTCTGGTTTTGACACTTTTTTCAGCATGGCCCTTTTGACCGATGGGAAGCGAGACTTCTCTGTAGCGCTGATTTGCCTTTCCAGGTTGCTTGGTTGGCCAAAAAGGGCGTATGCGTTTTTTCCTGAATATATTCAGGAAAAAACGCATACGCCCTTTTTGGCCAAGGGCATCATTGTCAACGTTTTGCCGCTTTTCATGTGCTTTAAAGGTGATTCGTATCTACCTCCTGAAATCTGTTTCGTGCAATTCTGCCTTGATTTCAAATCCTCTTCTTTGCCTTCCCTCAATATATTTGTGGACGAGAGTTATCATTTATAACTCTGCAGGTTTGTGAATTGCAGTGCCCTGAACCTCCATTTTACAACTCGCTTTTTTGGGAGCTGGCCGCAAAAGCGCAGGATGGCTTCAGGCCCTGTTCTGGTTCCGGGGGGCAGGCTGAGCCTGTGGTTAATTCTTCTTCCTGATGGGAAAATAGAGTGACCTGTGCCTGTCCCGACACCAAGAGCTAGTCTCTCGTTGGTTCCCCGTCTTCCCGTTCATCCTCAGGACAAATTGCAACCTGTACGGAACAGGAGGTTAAAGGTGCTGATGCTCCAAGTAGGGAGATTGCTAGTAAAGCGGCTGGAATGGCGAACCCGGGCACAAGGAGATGAGAAATGAGGTGCGTTTTAGAAACCTTTCCCCATCACACGGTGTACCATCTTCTGGGTTTCTCATGCATGTTTTCGATGTAGGAAGATGCCCTTGAACCTGGAGATTTGGGACCCATGCGATGGGTACCACGCAGTATTACTTTAAAGGGTCTGCGTTTGCTCACCCAACCTCACCAAACCTCTCAGCCCCAAGAGTGTCCACCCTTATGTCTCATCCAGCTGTGGGTCTAGATATGGTCAATCCAGGTTGCACCACAGCCCCTGAACGCATTGTGTAAGAATTTCTCTCTCTTTCACTGTCGTTGTTTCATGGGTTTTTCAAAGTAATTTATTTTCATAATGGGGTTTAGCTGCTTTTCACTGCTGTGTTTATGTCGCTTTACACCCACTTGACACACTAACAGAGAGATATCAATACATAGGTTTTAAGATTATTACTAGTCAGATATATTCTTGTGCGGTGAATAGGGCGTGTTGAGTCCAGTTCTCTGAGCAAGGAGTAGGTCTTGTCTACTACATATTGGGTTTATGGAACGGTATCTGAGCTAATTTGATACCCTTGTTTTATGTATCCCCCCACCTCACCTTTCCGGTTAAGCAGCCATAGTGTGTTTTCTGCATGTGTGACTCTGTTCTGTTTTGTAATTCAGTTCAAGTGTAACGGTTTTTACATTCCCTCTATCAGTGATACCTTATGAGAAGTGTCCTTTTCTGTGTGACTTATTTCACTTAGAATCGTCGTACCTAAATCCACTCATCATGCTGCTACTAACCTTATGACATTGATTTCATGGCTGAGTGATATTCCATTGTACATAAGGACCACAACTTCTTTATCCATTTTTCTCTTTCCTGGGATATTTAAGGTGGAATGAAGTGGAGGTCCTTGTCAACAGAGCAGCCCTAAACTTTGGGGTGCTTGTGTCTTGCTGATTTTTCATTTTCCCAATTTATACCCCCATGAGTGGAAGTGCCCTATGCTCTCTAAGCTGTGTTTTTCAGATGTTTCAGGACACACCGTACACTTCTCCAGAGTGGCTGTTGGCAATTTACATCCCGCCCATCAGTGTAGCAAGGCTCCCATTTCTCCATGGCCTGTCCTGCATTTCTGGTTTTGACACTTTTTTCAGCATGGCCCTTTTGACCGATGGGAAGCGAGACTTCTCTGTAGCGCTGATTTGCCTTTCCAGGTTGCTTGGTTGGCCAAAAAGGGCGTATGCGTTTTTTCCTGAATATATTCAGGAAAAACCGCATACGCCCTTTTTGGCCAAGGGCATCATTGTCAACGTTTTGCCGCTTTTCATGTGCTTTAAAGGCGATTCGTATCTACCTCCTGAAATCTGTTTCGTGCAATTCTGCCTTGATTTCAAATCCTCTTCTTTGCCTTCCCTCAATATATTTGTGGACGAGAGTTATCATTTATAACTCTGCAGGTTTGTGAATTGCAGTGCCCTGAACCTCCATTTTACAACTCGCTTTTTTGGGAGCTGGCCGCAAAAGCGCAGGATGGCTTCAGGCCCTGTTCTGGTTCCGGGGGGCAGGCTGAGCCTGTGGTTAATTCTTCTTCCTGATGGGAAAATAGAGTGACCTGTGCCTGTCCCGACACCAAGAGCTAGTCTCTCTTTGGTTCCCCGTCTTCCCGTTCATCCTCAGGATAAATTCCAACCTGTACGGAACAGGAGGTTAAAGGTGCTGATGCTCCAAGTAGGGAGATTGCTAGTAAAGCGGCTGGAATGGCGAACCCGGGCACAAGGAGATGAGAAATGAGGTGCGTTTTAGAAACCTTTCCCCATCACACGGTGTACCATCTTCTGGGTTTCTCATGCATGTTTTCGATGTAGGAAGATGCCCTTGAACCTGGAGATTTGGGACCCATGCGATGGGTACCACGCAGTATTACTTTAAAGGGTCTGCGTTTGCTCACCCAACCTCACCAAACCTCTCAGCCCCAAGAGTGTCCACCCTTATGTCTCATCCAGCTGTGGGTCTAGATA
Organism: Balaenoptera borealis; assembly: GCF_965194805.1. Lineage (NCBI taxonomy): Eukaryota > Metazoa > Chordata > Mammalia > Artiodactyla > Balaenopteridae > Balaenoptera > Balaenoptera borealis. The sequence continues at coordinate 68,437 of NW_028123954.1, read as the reverse complement.
TGGTCAATCCAGGTTGCATCACAGCCCCTGAACGCATTGTGTAAGAATTTCTATCTCTTTCACTGTCGTTGTTTCATGGGTTTTTCAAAGTAATTTATTTTCATAATGGGGTTTAGCTGCTTTTCACGGCTGTGTTTATGCCGCTTTACACCCACTTGACACACTAACAGAGAGATATCAATACATAGGTTTTAAGATAATTACTAGTCAGATATATTCTTGTGCGGTGAATAGGGCGTGTTGAGTCCAGTTCTCTGAGCAAGGAGTAGGTCTTGTCTACTACATATTGGGTTTATGGAACGGTATCTGAGCTAATTTGATACCCTTGTTTTATGTATCACCCCACCTCACCTTTCCCGTTAAGCAGCCATAGTCTGTTTTCTGCATGTGTGACTCTGTTCTGTTTTGTAATTCAGTTCAAGTGTAACGGTTTTTACATTCCCTCTAAAAGTGATACCTTATGAGAAGTGTCCTTTTCTGTGTGACTTATTTCACTTAGAATCGTCGTACCTAAATCCACTCATCATGCTGCTACTAACCTTATGACATTGATTTCATGGCTGAGTGATATTCCATTGTACATAAGGACCACAACTTCTTTATCCATTTTTCTCTTTCCTTGGATATTTAAGGTGGAATGAAGTGGAGGTCCTTGTCAACAGAGCAGCCCTCAACTTTGGGGTGCTTGTGTCTTGCTGATTTTTAATTTTCCCAATTTATACCCCCATGAGTGGAAGTGCCCTATGCTCTCTAAGCTGTGTTTTTCAGATGTTTCAGGACACACCGTACACTTCTCCAGAGTGGCTGTTGGCAATTTACATCCCGTCCATCAGTGTAGCAAGGCTCTCATTTCTCCATGGCCTGTCCTGCGTTTCTGGTTTTGACACATTTTTCAGCATGGCCCTTTTGACCGATGGGAAGTGAGACTTCTTTGTAGCGCTGATTTGCCTTTCCAGGTTGCTTGGTTGGCCAAAAAGGGCGTATGCGTTTTTTCCTGAATATATTCAGGAAAAAACGCATACGCCCTTTTTGGCCAAGGGCATCATTGTCAACATTTTGCTGCTTTTCATGTGCTTTAAAGGCGATTCGAATCTACCTTCTGAAATCTGTTTCCTGCAATTCTGCCTTGATTTCAAATCCTCTTCTTTGCCTTCCCTCAATATATTTGTGGACGAGAGTTATCATTTATAACTCTGCAGGTTTGTGAATTGCAGTGCTCTGAACCTCCATTTTACAACTCGCTTTTTTGGGAGCTGGCCGTAAAAGTGCAGGATGGCTTCAGGCCCTGTTCTGGTTCCGGGGGGCAGGCTGAGCCTGTGGTTAATTCTTCTTCCTGATGGGAAAATAGAGTGACCTGTGCCTGTCCCAACACCAAGAGCTAGTCTCTCGTTGGTTCCCCGTCTTCCCGTTCATCCTCAGGACAAATTGCAACCTGTACGGAACAGGAGGTTAAAGGTGCTGATGCTCCAAGTAGGGAGATTGCTAGTAAAGCGGCTGGAATGGCGAACCCGGGCACAAGGAGATGAGAAATGAGGTGCGTTTTAGAAACCTTTCCCCGTCACACGGTGTACTATCTTCTGCGTTTCTCAAGCATGTTTTCGATGTAGGAAGATGCCCTTGAAGCTGGAGATTTGGGACCCATGTGATGGGTACCACGCAGTATTACTTTAAAGGGTCTGCGTTTGCTCACCCAACCTCACCAAACCTCTCAGCCCCAAGAGTGTCCACCCTTATGTCTCATCCAGCTGTGGGTCTAGATATGGTCAATCCAGGTTGCATCACAGCCCCTGAACGCATTGTGTAAGAATTTCTCTCTCTTTCACTGTCGTTGTTTCATGGGTTTTTCAAAGTAATTTATTTTCATAATGGGGTTTAGCTGCTTTTCACTGCTGTGTTTATGCCGCTTTACACCCACTTGACACACTAACAGAGAGATATCAATACATAGGTTTTAAGATTATTACTAGTCAGATATATTCTTGTGAAGGAATAGGGCGTGTTGAGTCCAGTTCTCTGAGCAAGGAGTAGGTCTTGTCTACTACATATTGGGTTTATGGAACGGTATCTGAGCTAATTTGATACCCTTGTTTTATGTATCACCCCACCTCACCTTTCCCGTTAAGCAGCCATAGTGTGTTTTCTGCATGTGTGACTCTGTTCTGTTTTGTAATTCAGTTCAAGTGTAACGGTTTTTACATTCCCTCTAAAAGTGATACCTTATGAGAAGTGTCCTTTTCTGTGTGACTTATTTCAGTTAGAATCGTCGTACCTAAATCCACTCATCATGCTGCTACTAACCTTATGACATTGATTTCATGGCTGAGTGATATTCCATTGTACATAAGGACCACAACTTCTTTATCCATTTTTCTCTTTCCTTGGATATTTAAGGTGGAATGAAGTGGAGGTCCTTGTCAACAGAGCAGCCCTCAACTTTGGGGTGCTTGTGTCTTGCTGATTTTTCATTTTCCCAATTTATACCCCCATGAGTGGAAGTGCCCTATGCTCTCTAAGCTGTGTTTTTCAGATGTTTCAGGACACACCGTACACTTCTCCAGAGTGGCTGTTGGCAATTTACATCCCGCCCATCAGTGTAGCAAGGCTCCCATTTCTCCATGGCCTGTCCTGCATTTCTGGTTTTGACACTTTTTTCAGCATGGCCCTTTTGACCGATGGGAAGCGAGACTTCTCTGTAGCGCTGATTTGCCTTTCCAGGTTGCTTGGTTGGCCAAAAAGGGCGTATGCGTTTTTTCCTGAATATATTCAGGAAAAAACGCATACGCCCTTTTTGGCCAAGGGCATCATTGTCAACGTTTTGCCGCTTTTCATGTGCTTTAAAGGCGATTCGTATCTACCTCCTGAAATCTGTTTCGTGCAATTCTGCCTTGATTTCAAATCCTCTTCTTTGCCTTCCCTCAATATATTTGTGGACGAGAGTTATCATTTATAACTCTGCAGGTTTGTGAATTGCAGTGCCCTGAACCTCCATTTTACAACTCGCTTTTTAGGGAGCTGGCCGCAAAAGCGCAGGATGGCTTCAGGCCCTGTTCTGGTTCCGGGGGGCAGGCTGAGCCTGTGGTTAATTCTTCTTCCTGATGGGAAAATAGAGTGACCTGTGCCTGTCCCGACACCAAGAGCTAGTCTCTCGTTGGTTCCCCGTCTTCCCGTTCATCCTCAGGACAAATTGCAACCAGTACGGAAAAGGAGGTTAAAGGTGCTGATGCTCCAAGTAGGGAGATTGCTAGTAAAGTGGCTGGAATGGCGAACCCGGGCACAAGGAGATGAGAAATGAGGTGCGTTTTAGAAACCTTTCCCCATCACACGGTGTACCATCTTCTGGGTTTCTCATGCATGTTTTCGATGTAGGAAGATGCCCTTGAACCTGGAGATTTGGGACCCATGCGATGGGTACCACGCAGTATTACTTTAAAGGGTCTGCGTTTGCTCACCCAACCTCACCAAACCTCTCAGCCCCAAGAGTGTCCACCCTTATGTCTCATCCAGCTGTGGGTCTAGATATGGTCAATCCAGGTTGCATCACAGCCCCTGAACGCATTGTGTAAGAATTTCTCTCTCTTTCACTGTCGTTGTTTCATGGGTTTTTCAAAGTAATTTATTTTCATAATGGGGTTTAGCTGCTTTTCACTGCTGTGTTTATGTCGCTTTACACCCACTTGACACACTAACAGAGAGATATCAATACATAGGTTTTAAGATTATTACTAGTCAGATATATTCTTGTGCGGTGAATAGGGCGTGTTGAGTCCAGTTCTCTGAGCAAGGAGTAGGTCTTGTCTATTACATATTGGGTTTATGGAACGGTATCTGAGCTAATTTGATACCCTTGTTTTATGTATCACCCCACCTCACCTTTCCCGTTAAGCAGCCATAGTGTGTTTTCTGCATGTGTGACTCTGTTCTGTTTTGTAATTCAGTTCAAGTGTAACGGTTTTTACATTCCCTCTAAAAGTGATACCTTATGAGAAGTGTCCTTTTCTGTGTGACTTATTTCAGTTAGAATCGTCGTACCTAAATCCACTCATCATGCTGCTACTAACCTTATGACATTGATTTCATGGCTGAGTGATATTCCATTGTACATAAGGACCACAACTTCTTTATCCATTTTTCTCTTTCCTTGGATATTTAAGGTGGAATGAAGTGGAGGTCCTTGTCAACAGAGCAGCCCTCAACTTTGGGGTGCTTGTGTCTTGCTGATTTTTCATTTTCCCAATTTATACCCCCATGAGTGGAAGTGCCCTATGCTCTCTAAGCTGTGTTTTTCAGATGTTTCAGGACACACCGTACACTTCTCCAGAGTGGCTGTTGGCAATTTACATCCCGCCCATCAGTGTAGCAAGGCTCCCATTTCTCCATGGCCTGTCCTGCATTTCTGGTTTTGACACTTTTTTCAGCATGGCCCTTTTGACCGATGGGAAGCGAGACTTCTCTGTAGCGCTGATTTGCCTTTCCAGGTTGCTTGGTTGGCCAAAAAGGGCGTATGCGTTTTTTCCTGAATATTTTCAGGAAAAAACGCATACGCCCTTTTTGGCCAAGGGCATCATTGTCAACGTTTTGCCGCTTTTCATGTGCTTTAAAGGTGATTCGTATCTACCTCCTGAAATCTGTTTCCTGCAATTCTGCCTTGATTTCAAATCCTCTTCTTTGCCTTCCCTCAATATATTTGTGGACGAGAGTTATCATTTATAACTCTGCAGGTTTGTGAATTGCAGTGCCCTGAACCTCCATTTTACAACTCGCTTTTTTGGGAGCTGGTCGCAAAAGCGCAGGATGGCTTCAGGCCCTGTTCTGGTTCCGGGGGGCAGGCTGAGCCTGTGGTTAATTCTTCTTCCTGATGGGAAAATAGAGTGACCTGTGCCTGTCCCGACACCAAGAGCTAGTCTCTCGTTGGTTCCCCGTCTTCCCGTTCATCCTCAGGACAAATTGCAACCTGTACGGAACAGGAGGTTAAAGGTGCTGATGCTCCAAGTAGGGATATTGCTAGTAAAGCGGCTGGAATGGCGAACCCGGGCACAAGGAGATGAGAAATGAGGTGCGTTTTAGAAACCTTTCCCCATCACACGGTGTACCATCTTCTGGGTTTCTCATGCATGTTTTCGATGTAGGAAGATGCCCTTGAACCTGGAGATTTGGGACCCATGCGATGGGTACCACGCAGTATTACTGTAAAGGGTCTGCGTTTGCTCACCCAACCTCACCAAACCTCTCAGCCCCAAGAGTGTCCACCCTTATGTCTCATCCAGCTGTGTGTCTAGATATGGTCAATCCAGGTTGCATCACAGCCCCTGAACGCATTGTGTAAGAATTTCGCTCTCTTTCACTGTCTTTGTTTCATGGGTTATTCAAAGTAATTTATTTTTATAATGGGGTTTAGCTGCTTTTCACTGCTGTGTTTATGTCGCTTTACACCCACTTGACACACTAACAGAGAGATATCAATACATAGGTTTTAAGATTATTACTAGTCAGATATATTCTTGTGCGGTCAATAGGGCGTGTTGAGTCCAGTTCTCTGAGCAAGGAGTAGGTCTTGTCTATTACATATTGGGTTTATGGAACGGTATCTGAGCTAATTTGATACCCTTGTTTTATGTATCACCCCACCTCACCTTTCCCGTTAAGCAGCCATAGTGTGTTTTCTGCATGTGTGACTCTGTTCTGTTTTGTAATTCAGTTCAAGTGTAACGGTTTTTACATTCCCTCTATCAGTGATACCTTATGAGAAGTGTCCTTTTCTGTGTGACTTATTTCACTTAGAATCGTCGTACCTAAATCCACTCATCATGCTGCTACTAACCTTATGACATTGATTTCCTGGCTGAGTGATATTCCATTGTACATAAGGACCACAACTTCTTTATCCATTTTTCTCTTTCCTGGGATATTGAAGGTGGAATGAAGTGGAGGTCCTTGTCAACAGAGCAGCCCTCAACTTTGGGGTGCTTGTGTCTTGCTGATTTTTAATTTTCCCAATTTATAACCCCATGAGTGGAAGTGCCCTATGCTCTCTAAGCTGTGTTTTTCAGATGTTTCAGGACACACCGTACACTTCTCCAGAGTGGCTGTTGGCAATTTACATCCCGCCCATCAGTGTAGCAAGGCTCCCATTTCTCCATGGCCTGTCCTGCATTTCTGGTTTTGACACTTTTTTCAGCATGGCCCTTTTGACCGATGGGAAGCGAGACTTCTCTGTAGCGCTGATTTGCCTTTCCAGGTTGCTTGGTTGGCCAAAAAGGGCGTATGCGTTTTTTCCTGAATATATTCAGGAAAAAACGCATACGCCCTTTTTGGCCAAGGGCATCATTGTCAACGTTTTGCCGCTTTTCATGTGCTTTAAAGGCGATTCGTATCTACCTCCTGAAATCTGTTTCCTGCAATTCTGCCTTGATTTCAAATCCTCTTCTTTGCCTTCCCTCAATATATTTGTGGACGAGAGTTATCATTTATAACTCTGCAGGTTTGTGAATTGCAGTGCCCTGAACCTCCATTTTACAACTCGCTTTTTTGGGAGCTGGCCGCAAAAGCGCAGGATGGCTTCAGGCCCTGTTCTGGTTCCGGTGGGCAGGCTGAGCCTGTGGTTAATTCTTCTTCCTGATGGGAAAATAGAGTGACCTGTGCCTGTCCCGACACCAAGAGCTAGTCTCTCGTTGGTTCCCCGTCTTCCCGTTCATCCTCAGGACAAATTGCAACCTGTACGGAACAGGAGGTTAAAGGTGCTGATGCTCCAAGTAGGGAGATTGCTAGTAAAGCGGCTAGAATGGCGAACCCGGGCACAAGGAGATGAGAAATGAGGTGCGTTTTAGAAACCTTTCCCCATCACACGGTGTACCATCTTCTGGGTTTCTCATGCATGTTTTCGATGTAGGAAGATGCCCTTGAACCTGGAGATTTGGGACCCATGCGATGGGTACCACGCAGTATTACTTTAAAGGGTCTGCGTTTGCTCATCCAACCTCACCAAACCTCTCAGCCGCAACAGTGTTCACCCTTATGTCTCATCCAGCTGTGGGTCTAGATATGGTCAATCCAGGTTGCATCACAGCCCCTGAACGCATTGTGTAAGAATTTCGCTCTCTTTCACTGTCTTTGTTTCATGGGTTTTTCAAAGTAATTTATTTTCATAATGGGGTTTAGCTGCTTTTCACGGCTGTGTTTATGCCGCTTTACACCCACTTGACACACTAACAGAGAGATATCAATACATAGGTTTTAAGATTATTACTAGTCAGATATATTCTTGTGCGGTCAATAGGGCGTGTTGAGTCCAGTTCTCTGAGCAAGGAGTAGGTCTTGTCTACTACATATTGGGTTTATGGAACGGTATCTGAGCTAATTTGATACCCTTGTTTTATGTATCACCCCACCTCTCCTTTCCCGTTAAGCAGCCATAGTGTGTTTTCTGCATGTGTGACTCTGTTCTGTTTTGTAATTCAGTTCAAGTGTAACGGTTTTTACATTCCCTCTAAAAGTGATACCTTATGAGAAGTGTCCTTTTCTGTGTGACTTATTTCAGTTAGAATCGTCGTACCTAAATCCACTCATCATGCTGCTACTAACCTTATGACATTGATTTCATGGCTGAGTGATATTCCATTGTACATAAGGACCACAACTTCTTTATCCATTTTTCTCTTTCCTTGGATATTTAAGGTGGAATGAAGTGGAGGTCCTTGTCAACAGAGCAGCCCTCAACTTTGGGGTGCTTGTGTCTTGCTGATTTTTAATTTTCCCAATTTATACCCCCATGAGTGGAAGTGCCCTATGCTCTCTAAGCTGTGTTTTTCAGATGTTTCAGGACACACCGTACACTTCTCCAGAGTGGCTGTTGGCAATTTACATCCCGCCCATCAGTGTAGCAAGGCTCCCATTTCTCCATGGTCTGTCCTGCATTTCTGGTTTTGACACTTTTTTCAGCATGGCCCTTTTGACCGATGGGAAGCGAGACTTCTCTGTAGCGCTGATTTGCCTTTCCAGGTTGCTTGGTTGGCCAAAAAGGGCGTATGCGTTTTTTCCTGAATATATTCAGGAAAAAACGCATACGCCCTTTTTGGCCAAGGGCATCATTATCAACGTTTTGCCGCTTTTCATGTGCTTTAAAGGCGATTCGTATCTACCTCCTGAAATCTGTTTCGTGCAATTCTGCCTTGATTTCAAATCCTCTTCTTTGCCTTCCCTCAATATATTTGTGGACGAGAGTTATCATTTATAACTCTGCAGGTTTGTGAATTGCAGTGCCCTGAACCTCCATTTTACAACTCACTTTTTTGGGAGCTGGCCGCAAAAGCGCAGGATGGCTTCAGGCCCTGTTCTGGTTCCGGTGGGCAGGCTGAGCCTGTGGTTAATTCTTCTTCCTGATGGGAAAATAGAGTGACCTGTGCCTGTCCCGACACCAAGAGCTAGTCTCTCGTTGGTTCCCCGTCTTCCCGTTCATCCTCAGGACAACTTGCAACCTGTACGGAACAGGAGGTTAAAGGTGCTGATGCTCCAAGTAGGGAGATTGCTAGTAAAGCGGCTAGAATGGCGAACCCGGGCACAAGGAGATGAGAAATGAGGTGCGTTTTAGAAACCTTTCCCCATCACACGGTGTACCATCTTCTGGGTTTCTCATGCATGTTTTCGATGTAGGAAGATGCCCTTGAACCTGGAGATTTGGGACCCATGCGATGGGTACCACGCAGTATTACTTTAAAGGGTCTGCGTTTGCTCACCCAACCTCACCAAACCTCTCAGCCCCAAGAGTGTCCACCCTTATGTCTCATCCAGCTGTGGGTCTAGATATGGTCAATCCAGGTTGCATCACAGCCCCTGAACGCATTGTGTAAGAATTTCTCTCTCTTTCACTGTCGTTGTTTCATGGGTTTTTCAAAGTAATTTATTTTCATAATGGGGTTTAGCTGCTTTTCACGGCTGTGTTTATGCCGCTTTACACCCACTTGACACACTAACAGAGAGATATCAATACATAGGTTTTAAGATTATTACTAGTCAGATATATTCTTGTGCGGTGAATAGGGCGTGTTGAGTCCAGTTCTCTGAGCAAGGAGTAGGTCTTGTCTACTACATATTGGGTTTATGGAACGGTATCTGAGCTAATTTGATACCCTTGTTTTATGTATCACCCCACCTCACCTTTCCCGTTAAGCAGCCATAGTGTGTTTTCTGCATGTGTGACTCTGTTCTGTTTTGTAATTCAGTTCAAGTGTAACGGTTTTTACATTCCCTCTAAAAGTGATACCTTATGAGAAGTGTCCTTTTCTGTGTGACTTATTTCAGTTAGAATCGTCGTACCTAAATCCACTCATCATGCTGCTACTAACCTTATGACATTGATTTCATGGCTGAGTGATATTCCATTGTACATAAGGACCACAACTTCTTTATCCATTTTTCTCTTTCCTTGGATATTTAAGGTGGAATGAAGTGGAGGTCCTTGTCAACAGAGCAGCCCTCAACTTTGGGGTGCTTGTGTCTTGCTGATTTTTAATTTTCCCAATTTATACCCCCATGAGTGGAAGTGCCCTATGCTCTCTAAGCTGTGTTTTTCAGATGTTTCAGGACACACCGTACACTTCTCCAGAGTGGCTGTTGGCAATTTACATCCCGCCCATCAGTGTAGCAAGGCTCCCATTTCTCCATGGCCTGTCCTGCATTTCTGGTTTTGACACTTTTTTCAGCATGGCCCTTTTGACCGATGGGAAGCGAGACTTCTCTGTAGCGCTGATTTGCCTTTCCAGGTTGCTTGGTTGGCCAAAAAGGGCGTATGCGTTTTTTCCTGAATATATTCAGGAAAAAACGCATACGCCCTTTTTGGCCAAGGGCATCATTGTCAACGTTTTGCCGCTTTTCATGTGCTTTAAAGGTGATTCGTATCTACCTCCTGAAATCTGTTTCGTGCAATTCTGCCTTGATTTCAAATCCTCTTCTTTGCCTTCCCTCAATATATTTGTGGACGAGAGTTATCATTTATAACTCTGCAGGTTTGTGAATTGCAGTGCCCTGAACCTCCATTTTACAACTCGCTTTTTTGGGAGCTGGCCGCAAAAGCGCAGGATGGCTTCAGGCCCTGTTCTGGTTCCGGGGGGCAGGCTGAGCCTGTGGTTAATTCTTCTTCCTGATGGGAAAATAGAGTGACCTGTGCCTGTCCCGACACCAAGAGCTAGTCTCTCGTTGGTTCCCCGTCTTCCCGTTCATCCTCAGGACAAATTGCAACCTGTACGGAACAGGAGGTTAAAGGTGCTGATGCTCCAAGTAGGGAGATTGCTAGTAAAGCGGCTGGAATGGCAAACCCGGGCACAAGGAGATGAGAAATGAGGTGCGTTTTAGAAACCTTTCCCCATCACACGGTGTACCATCTTCTGGGTTTCTCATGCATGTTTTCGATGTAGGAAGATGCCCTTGAACCTGGAGATTTGGGACCCATGCGATGGGTACCACGCAGTATTACTTTAAAGGGTCTGCGTTTGCTCACCCAACCTCACCAAACCTCTCAGCCCCAAGAGTGTCCACCCTTATGTCTCATCCAGCTGTGGGTCTAGATATGGTCAATCCAGGTTGCATCACAGCCCCTGAACGCATTGTCTAAGAATTTCTCTCTCTTTCACTGTCGTTGTTTCATGGGTTTTTCAAAGTAATTTATTTTCATAATGGGGTTTAGCTGCTTTTCACTGCTGTGTTTATGTCGCTTTACACCCACTTGACACACTAACAGAGAGATATCAATACATAGGTTTTAAGATTATTACTAGTCAGATATATTCTTGTGCGGTGAATAGGGCGTGTTGAGTCCAGTTCTCTGAGCAAGGAGTAGGACTTGTCTATTACATATTGGGTTTATGGAACGGTATCTGAGCTAATTTGATACCCTTTTTTTATGTATCCCCCCACCTCACCTTTCCCGTTAAGCAGCCATAGTGTGTTTTCTGCATGTGTGCCTCTGTTCTGTTTTGTAATTCAGTTCAAGTGTAACGGTTTTTACATTCCCTCTATAAGTGATACCTTATGAGAAGTGTCCTTTTCTGTGTGACTTATTTCACTTAGAGTCGTCGTACCTAAATCCACTCATCATGCTGCTACTAGCCTTATGACATTGATTTCACGGCTGAGTGATATTCCATTGTACATAAGGACCACAACTTCTTTATCCATTTTTCTCTTTCCTGGGATATTGAAGGTGGAATGAAGTGGAGGTCCTTGTCAACAGAGCAGCCCTAAACTTTGGGGTGCTTGTGTCTTGCTGATTTTTAATTTTCCCAATTTATAACCCCATGAGTGGAAGTGCCCTATGCTCTCTAAGCTTTGTTTTTTAGACGTTTCAGGACTCACCGTACACTTCTCCAGAGTGGCTGTTGGCAATTTGCATCCCGCCCATCAGTGTAGCAAGGCTCCCATTTCTCCATGGCCTGTCCTGCATTTCTGGTTTTGACACTTTTTTCAGCATGGCCTTTTTAACCGATGGGAAGCGAGACATCTTTGTAGCGCTGATTTGCCTTTCCAGGTTGCTTGGTTGGCCAAAAAGGGCGTATGCGTTTTTTCCTGAATATATTCAGGAAAAAACGCATACGCCCTTTTTGGCCAAGGGCATCATTGTCAACGTTTTGCCGCTTTTCATGTGCTTTAAAGGCGATTCGAATCTACCTCCTGAAATCTGTTTCCTGCAATTCTGCCTTGATTTCAAATCCTCTTCGTTGCCTTCCCTCAATATATTTGTGGACGAGAGTTATCATTAATAACTCTGCAGGTTTGTGAATTGCAGTGCCCTGAACCTCCATTTTACAACTCGCGTTTTTGGGAGATGGCCGCAAAAGCGCAGGATGGCTTCAGGCCCTGTTCTTGTTCCGGGGGACAGGCTGAGCCTGTGGTTAATTCTTCTTCCTGATGGGAAAATAGAGTGACCTGTGCCTGTGCCAACACCAAGAGCTAGTCTCTCATTGGTTCCACGTCTTCCCGTTCATCCTCAGGACAAATTGCAACCTGTACGGAACAGGAGGTTAAAGGTGATGATGCTCCAAGGAGGGAGATTGCTAGTAAAGTGGCTGGAATGGCGAACCCGAGCACAAGGAGATGAGAAATGAGGTGCGTTTTAGAAACCTTTCCCCATCACACGGTGTACCATCTTCTGGGTTTCTCATGCATGTTTTCGATGTAGGAAGATGCCCTTGAACCTGGAGATTTGGGACCCATGCGATGGGTACCACACAGTATTACTTTAAAGGGTCTGCGTTTGCTCACCCAACCTCACCAAACCTCTCAGCCGCAACAGTGTCCACCCTTATGTCTCATGCAGCTGTGTGTCTAGATATGGTCAATCCAGGTTGCATCACAGCCCCTGAACGAATTGTGTAAGAATTTCGCTCTCTTTCACTGTCTTTGTTTCATGGGTTATTCAAAGTAATTTATTTTTATAATGGGGTTTAGCTGCTTTTCACTTCTGTGTTTATGCCGCTTTACACCCACTTGACACACCAACAGAGAGATATCTATACATAGGTTTTAAGATTATTACTAGTCAGATATATTCTTGTGCGGTGAATAGGGCGTGTTGAGTCCAGTTCTCTGAGCAAGGAGTAGGTCTTGTCTATTACATATTGGGTTTATGGAACGGTATCTGAGCTAATTTGAAACCCTTGTTTTATGTATCACCCCACCTCACCTTTCCCGTTAAGCAGCCATAGTGTGTTTTCTGCATGTGTGCCTCTGTTCTGTTTTGTAATTCAGTTCAAGTGTAACGGTTTTTACATTCCCTCTATAAGTGATACCTTATGAGAAGTGTCCTTTTCTGTGTGACTTATTTCACTTAGAGTCGTCGTACCTAAATCCACTCATCATGCTGCTACTAGCCTTATGACATTGATTTCACGGCTGAGTGATATTCCATTGTACATAAGGACCACAACTTCTTTATCCATTTTTCTCTTTCCTGGGATATTGAAGGTGGAATGAAGTGGAGGTCCTTGTCAACAGAGCAGCCCTAAACTTTGGGGTGCTTGTGTCTTGCTGATTTTTAATTTTCCCAATTTATAACCCCATGAGTGGAAGTGCCCTATGCTCTCTAAGCTTTGTTTTTTAGACGTTTCAGGACTCACCGTACACTTCTCCAGAGTGGCTGTTGGCAATTTGCATCCCGCCCATCAGTGTAGCAAGGCTCCCATTTCTCCATGGCCTGTCCTGCATTTCTGGTTTTGACACTTTTTTCAGCATGGCCTTTTTAACCGATGGGAAGCGAGACATCTTTGTAGCGCTGATTTGCCTTTCCAGGTTGCTTGGTTGGCCAAAAAGGGCGTATGCGTTTTTTCCTGAATATATTCAGGAAAAAACGCATACGCCCTTTTTGGCCAAGGGCATCATTGTCAACGTTTTGCCGCTTTTCATGTGCTTTAAAGGCGATTCGAATCTACCTCCTGAAATCTGTTTCCTGCAATTCTGCCTTGATTTCAAATCCTCTTCGTTGCCTTCCCTCAAAATATTTGTGGACGAGAGTTATCATTAATAACTCTGCAGGTTTGTGAATTGCAGTGCCCTGAACCTCCATTTTACAACTCGCGTTTTTGGGAGATGGCCGCAAAAGCGCAGGATGGCTTCAGGCCCTGTTCTTGTTCCGGGGGACAGGCTGAGCCTGTGGTTAATTCTTCTTCCTGATGGGAAAATAGAGTGACCTGTGCCTGTGCCAACACCAAGAGCTAGTCTCTCATTGGTTCCACGTCTTCCCGTTCATCCTCAGGACAAATTGCAACCTGTACGGAACAGGAGGTTAAAGGTGATGATGCTCCAAGGAGGGAGATTGCTAGTAAAGTGGCTGGAATGGCGAACCCGAGCACAAGGAGATGAGAAATGAGGTGCGTTTTAGAAACCTTTCCCCATCACACGGTGTACCATCTTCTGGGTTTCTCATGCATGTTTTCGATGTAGGAAGATGCCCTTGAACCTGGAGATTTGGGACCCATGCGATGGGTACCACACAGTATTACTTTAAAGGGTCTGCGTTTGCTCACCCAACCTCACCAAACCTCTCAGCCGCAACAGTGTCCACCCTTATGTCTCATGCAGCTGTGTGTCTAGATATGGTCAATCCAGGTTGCATCACAGCCCCTGAACGAATTGTGTAAGAATTTCGCTCTCTTTCACTGTCTTTGTTTCATGGGTTATTCAAAGTAATTTATTTTTATAATGGGGTTTAGCTGCTTTTCACTTCTGTGTTTATGCCGCTTTACACCCACTTGACACACCAACAGAGAGATATCTATACATAGGTTTTAAGATTATTACTAGTCAGATATATTCTTGTGCGGTGAATAGGGCGTGTTGAGTCCAGTTCTCTGAGCAAGGAGTAGGTCTTGTCTATTACATATTGGTTTTATGGAACGGTATCTGAGCTAATTTGAAACCCTTGTTTTATGTATCACCCCACCTCACCTTTCCCGTTAAGCAGCCATAGTGTGTTTTCTGCATGTGTGACTCTGTTCTGTTTTGTAATTCAGTTCAAGTGTAACGGTTTTTACATTCCCTCTATCAGTGATACCTTATGAGAAGTGTCCTTTTCTGTGTGACTTATTTCACTTAGAATCGTCGTACCTAAATCCACTCATCATGCTGCTACTAGCCTTATGACATTGATTTCATGGCTGAGTGATATTCCATTGTACATAAGGACCACAACTTCTTTATCCATTTTTCTCTTTCCTGGGATATTGAAGGTGGAATGAAGTGGAGGTCCTTGTCAACAGAGCAGCCCTAAACTTTGGGGTGCTTGTGTCTTGCTGATTTTTAATTTTCCCAATTTATACCCCCATGAGTGGAAGTGCCCTATGCTCTCTAAGCTTTGCTTTTTAGACGTTTCAGGACTCACCGTACGCTTCTCCAGAGTGGCTGTTGACAATTTACATCCCGCCCATCAGTGTAGCAAGGCTCCCATTTCTCCATGGCCTGTCCTGCATTTCTGGTTTTGACACTTTTTTCAGCATGGCCCTTTTGACCGATGGGAAGCGAGACATCTTTGTAGCGCTGATTTGCCTTTCCAGGTTGCTTGGTTGGCCAAAAAGGGCGTATGCGTTTTTTCCTGAATATATTCAGGAAAAAACGCATACGCCCTTTTTGGCCAAGGGCATCATTGTCAACGTTTTGCCGCTTTTCATGTGCTTTAAAGGCGATTCGAATCTACCTCCTGAAATCTGTTTCCTGCAATTCTGCCTTGATTTCAAATCCTCTTCTTTGCCTTCCCTCAATATATTTGTGGACGAGAGTTATCATTTATAACTCTGCAGGTTGTGAATTGCAGTGCCCTGAACCTCCATTTTACAACTCGCGTTTTTGGGAGATGGCCGCAAAAGCGCACGATGGCTTCAGGCCCTGTTCTTGTTCCGGGGGCAGGCTGAGCCTGTGGTTAATTTTTCTTCCTGATGGGAAAATAGAGTAACCTGTGCCTGTCCCAACACTAAGAGATAGTCTCTCATTGGTTTCACGTCTTCCCGTTCATCCTCAGGACAAATTGCAACCTGTACGGAACAGGAGGTTAAAGGTGATGATGCTCCAAGGAGGGAGATTGCTGGTAAAGTGGCTGGAATGGCGAACCCGAGCACAAGGAGATGAGAAATGAGGTGCGTTTTAGAAACCTTTCCCCATCACACGGTGTACCATCTTCTGGGTTTCTCATGCATGTTTTCGATGTAGGAAGATTCCCTTGAACCTAGAGATTTGGGACCCATGCGATGGGTACCACGCAGTATTACTTTAAAGGGTCTGCGTTTGCTCACCCAACCTCACCAAACCTCTCAGCCGCAACAGTGTTCACCCTTATGTCTCATCCAGCTGTGGGTCTAGATATGGTCAATCCAGGTTGCATCACAGCCCCTGAACGCATTGTGTAAGAATTTCGCTCTCTTTCACTGTCTTTGTTTCATGGGTTTTTCAAAGTAATTTATTTTTATAATGGGGTTTAGCTGCTTTTCACTGCTGTGTTTATGCCGCTTTACACCCACTTGACACACTAACAGAGAGATATCAATACATAGGTTTTAAGATTATTACTAGTCAGATATATTCTTCTGCGGTGAATAGGGCGTGTTGAGTCCAGTTCTCTGAGCAAGGAGTAGGTCTTGTCTATTACATATTGGGTTTATGGAACGGTATCTGAGCTAATTTGAAACCCTTGTTTTATGTATCACCCCACCTCACCTTTCCCGTTAAGCAGCCATAGTGTGTTTTCTGCATGTGTGACTCTGTTCTGTTTTGTAATTCAGTTCAAGTGTAACGGTTTTTACATTCCCTCTATAAGTGATACCTTCTGAGAAGTGTCCTTTTCTGTGTGACTTATTTCACTTAGAGTCGTCGTACCTAAATCCACTCATCATCCTGCTACTAGCCTTATGACATTGATTTCACGGCTGAGTGATATTCCATTGTACATAAGGACCACAACTTCTTTATCCATTTTTCTCTTTCCTGGGATATTGAAGGTGGAATGAAGTGGAGGTCCTTGTCAACAGAGCAGCCCTAAACTTTGGGGTGCTTGTGTCTTGCTGATTTTTCATTTTCCCAATTTATACCCCCATGAGTGGAAGTGCCCTATGCTCTCTAAGCTTTGCTTTTTAGACGTTTCAGGATTCACCGTACACTTCTCCAGAGTGGCTGTTGACAATTTACATCCCGCCCATCAGTGTAGCAAGGCTCCCATTTCTCCATGGCCTGTCCTGCGTTTCTGGTTTTGACACTTTTTTCAGCATGGCCCTTTTGACCGATGGGAAGCGAGACATCTTTGTAGCGCTGATTTGCCTTTCCAGGTTGCTTGGTTGGCCAAAAAGGGCGTATGCGTTTTTTCCTGAATATATTCAGGAAAAAACGCATACGCCCTTTTTGGCCAAGGGCATCATTGTCAACGTTTTGCCGCTTTTCATGTGCTTTAAAGGCGATTCGAATCTACCTCCTGAAATCTGTTTCCTGCAATTCTGCCTTGATTTCAAATCCTCTTCTTTGCCTTCCCTCAATATATTTGTGGACGAGAGTTATCATTTATAACTCTGCAGGTTTGTGAATTGCAGTGCCCTGAACCTCCATTTTACAACTCGCTTTTTAGGGAGCTGGCCGCAAAAGCGCAAGATGCCTTCAGGCCCTGTTCTGGTTCCGGGGGCAGGATGAGCCTGTGGTTAATTCTTCTTCCTGATGGGAAAATAGAGTGACCTGTGCCTGTCCCAACACCAAGAGCTAGTCTTTCATTGGTTCCACGTCTTCCCGTTCATCCTCAGTACAAATTGCAACCTGTACGGAACAGGAGGTTAAAGGTGCTGATGCTCCAAGGAGGGAGATTGCTAGTTAAGTGGCTGGAATGGCGAACCCAGGCACAAGCAGATGAGAAATGAGGTGCGTTTTAGAAACCTTTCCCCATCACACGGTGTACCATCTTCTGGGTATCTCATGCATGTTTTCGATGTAGGAAGATGCCCTGGAACCTGGAGATTTGGGACCCATGCGATGGGTACCACGCAGTATTACTTTAAAGGGTCTGCGTTTGCTCACCCAACCTCACCAAACCTCTCAGCCGCAACAGTGTCCACCCTTATGTCTCATCCAGCTGTGGGTCTAGATATGGTCAATCCAGGTTGCATCACAGCCCCTGAACGCATTGTGTAAGAATTTCTCTCTCTTTCACTGTCTTTGTTTCATGGGTTTTTCAAAGTAATTTATTTTTATAATGGGGTTTAGCTGCTTTTCACTGCTGTGTTTATGCCGCTTTTTACACACTTGACACACTAACAGAGAGATATCAATACATAGGTTTTAAGATTATTACTAGTCAGATATATTCTTGTGCGGTGAATAGGGCGTGTTGAGTCCAGTTCTCTGAGCAAGGAGTAGGTCTTGTCTATTACATATTGGGTTTATGGAACGGTATCTGAGCTAATTTGAAACCCTTGTTTTATGTATCACCCCACCTCACCTTTCCCGTGAAGCAGCCATAGTGTGTTTTCTGCATGTGTGACTCTGTTCTGTTTTGTAATTCAGTTCAAGTGTAACGGTTTTTACATTCCCTCTATCAGTGATACCTTATGAGAAGTGTCCTTTTCTGTGTGACTTATTTCACTTAGAATCGTCGTACCTAAATCCACTCATCATGCTGCTACTAGCCTTATGACAGTGATTTCATGGCTGAGTGATATTCCATTGTACATAAGGACCACAACTTCTTTATCCATTTTTCTCTTTCCTGGGATATTGAAGGTGGAATGAAGTGGAGGTCCTTGTCAACAGAGCAGCCCTAAACTTTGGGGTGCTTGTGTCTTGCTGATTTTTCATTTTCCCAATTTATACCCCCATGAGTGGAAGTGCCCTATGCTCTCTAAGCTTTGCTTTTTAGACGTTTCAGGACTCACCGTACGCTTCTCCAGAGTGGCTGTTGACAATTTACATCCCGCCCATCAGTGTAGCAAGGCTCCCATTTCTCCATGGCCTGTCCTGCATTTTTGGTTTTGACACTTTTTTCAGCATGGCCCTTTTGACCGATGGGAAGCGAGACATCTTTGTAGCGCTGATTTGCCTTTCCAGGTTGCTTGGTTGGCCAAAAAGGGCGTATGCGTTTTTTCCTGAATATATTCAGGAAAAAACGCATACGCCCTTTTTGGCCAAGGGCATCATTGTCAACGTTTTGCCGCTTTTCATGTGCTTTAAAGGCGATTCGAATCTACCTCCTGAAATCTGTTTCCTGCAATTCTGCCTTGATTTCAAATCCTCTTCGTTGCCTTCCCTCAATATATTTGTGGACGAGAGTTATCATTAATAACTCTGCAGGTTTGTGAATTGCAGTGCCCTGAACCTCCATTTTACAACTCGCGTTTTTGGGAGATGGCCGCAAAAGCGCAGGATGGCTTCAGGCCCTGTTCTTGTTCCGGGGTACAGGCTGAGCCTGTGGTTAATTCTTCTTCCTGATGGGAAAATAGAGTGACCTGTGCCTGTGCCAACACCAAGAGCTAGTCTCTCATTGGTTCCACGTCTTCCCGTTCATCCTCAGGACAAATTGCAACCTGTACGGAACAGGAGGTTAAAGGTGATGATGCTCCAAGGAGGGAGATTGCTAGTAAAGTGGCTGGAATGGCGAACCCGAGCACAAGGAGATGAGAAATGAGGTGCGTTTTAGAAACCTTTCCCCATCACACGGTGTACCATCTTCTGGGTTTCTCATGCATGTTTTCGATGTAGGAAGATGCCCTTGAACCTGGAGATTTGGGACCCATGCGATGGGTACCACACAGTATTACTTTAAAGGGTCTGCGTTTGCTCACCCAACCTCACCAAACCTCTCAGCCCCAAGAGTGTCCACCCTTATGTCTCATGCAGCTGTGTGTCTAGATATGGTCAATCCAGGTTGCATCACAGCCCCTGAACGAATTGTGTAAGAATTTCGCTCTCTTTCACTGTCTTTGTTTCATGGGTTATTCAAAGTAATTTATTTTTATAATGGGGTTTAGCTGCTTTTCACTTCTGTGTTTATGCCGCTTTACACCCACTTGACACACTAACAGAGAGATATCTATACATAGGTTTTAAGATTATTACTAGTCAGATATATTCTTGTGCGGTGAATAGGGCGTGTTGAGTCCAGTTCTCTGAGCAAGGAGTAGGTCTTGTCTATTACATATTGGGTTTATGGAACGGTATCTGAGCTAATTTGAAACCCTTGTTTTATGTATCACCCCACCTCACCTTTCCCGTTAAGCAGCCATAGTGTGTTTTCTGCATGTGTGACTCTGTTCTGTTTTGTAATTCAGTTCAAGTGTAACGGTTTTTACATTCCCTCTATCAGTGATACCTTATGAGAAGTGTCCTTTTCTGTGTGACTTATTTCACTTAGAATCGTCGTACCTAAATCCACTCATCATGCTGCTACTAGCCTTATGACAGTGATTTCATGGCTGAGTGATATTCCATTGTACATAAGGACCACAACTTCTTTATCCATTTTTCTCTTTCCTGGGATATTGAAGGTGGAATGAAGTGGAGGTCCTTGTCAACAGAGCAGTCCTAAACTTTGGGGTGCTTGTGTCTTGCTGATTTTTAATTTTCCCAATTTATACCTCCATGAGTGGAAGTGCCCTATGCTCTCTAAGCTTTGCTTTTTAGACGTTTCAGGACTCACCGTACGCTTCTCCAGAGTGGCTGTTGACAATTTACATCCCGCCCATCAGTGTAGCAAGGCTCCCATTTCTCCATGGCCTGTCCTGCATTTCTGGTTTTGAGACTTTTTTCAGCATGGCCCTTTTGACCGATGGGAAGCGAGACATCTTTGTAGCGCTGATTTGCCTTTCCAGGTTGCTTGGTTGGCCAAAAAGGGCGTATGCGTTTTTTCCTGAATATATTCAGGAAAAAACGCATACGCCCTTTTTGGCCAAGGGCATCATTGTCAACGTTTTGCCGCTTTTCATGTGCTTTAAAGGCGATTCGAATCTACCTCCTGAAATCTGTTTCCTGCAATTCTGCCTTGATTTCAAATCCTCTTCTTTGCCTTCCCTCAATATATTTGTGGACGAGAGTTATCATTAATAACTCTGCAGGTTTGTGAATTGCAGTGCCCTGAACCTCCATTTTACAACTCGCTTTTTAGAGAGCTGGCCGCAATAGCGCAGGATGGCTTCAGGCCCTGTTTTGGTTCCGGGTGGCAGGCTGAGACTGTGGTTAATTCTTCTTCCTGATGGGAAAATAGAGTGACCTGTGCCTGTCCCAACACCAAGAGCTAGTCTCTCATTGGTTCCACGTCTTCCCGTTCATCCTCAGGACAAATTGCAACCTGTACGGAACAGGAGGTTAAAGGTGATGATGCTCCAAGGAGGGAGATTGCTAGTAAAGTGGCTGGAATGGCGAACCCGAGCACAAGGAGA
Source organism: Balaenoptera borealis (assembly GCF_965194805.1). Classification (NCBI taxonomy): domain Eukaryota; kingdom Metazoa; phylum Chordata; class Mammalia; order Artiodactyla; family Balaenopteridae; genus Balaenoptera; species Balaenoptera borealis. The sequence goes on along the minus strand of NW_028123954.1, from coordinate 47,558 downwards.
TGAGAAATGAGGTGCGTTTTAGAAACCTTTCCCCATCACACGGTGTACCATCTTCTGGGTTTCTCATGCATGTTTTCGATGTAGGAAGATGCCCTTGAACCTGGAGATTTGGGACCCATGCGATGGGTACCACACAGTATTACTTTAAAGGGTCTGCGTTTGCTCACCCAACCTCACCAAACCTCTCAGCCCCAAGAGTGTCCACCCTTATGTCTCATCCAGCTGTGTGTCTAGATATGGTCAATCCAGGTTGCATCACAGCCCCTGAACGAATTGTGTAAGAATTTCGCTCTCTTTCACTGTCTTTGTTTCATGGGTTATTCAAAGTAATTTATTTTTATAATGGGGTTTAGCTGCTTTTCACTTCTGTGTTTATGCCGCTTTACACCCACTTGACACACTAACAGAGAGATATCTATACATAGGTTTTAAGATTATTACTAGTCAGATATATTCTTGTGCGGTGAATAGGGCGTGTTGAGTCCAGTTCTCTGAGCAAGGAGTAGGTCTTGTCTATTACATATTGGTTTTATGGAACGGTATCTGAGCTAATTTGAAACCCTTGTTTTATGTATCACCCCACCTCACCTTTCCCGTTAAGCAGCCATAGTGTGTTTTCTGCATGTGTGACTCTGTTCTGTTTTGTAATTCAGTTCAAGTGTAACGGTTTTTACATTCCCTCTATCAGTGATACCTTATGAGAAGTGTCCTTTTCTGTGTGACTTATTTCACTTAGAATCGTCGTACCTAAATCCACTCATCATGCTGCTACTAGCCTTATGACATTGATTTCATGGCTGAGTGATATTCCATTGTACATAAGGACCACAACTTCTTTATCCATTTTTCTCTTTCCTGGGATATTGAAGGTGGAATGAAGTGGAGGTCCTTGTCAACAGAGCAGCCCTAAACTTTGGGGTGCTTGTGTCTTGCTGATTTTTAATTTTCCCAATTTATACCCCCATGAGTGGAAGTGCCCTATGCTCTCTAAGCTTTGCTTTTTAGACGTTTCAGGACTCACCGTACGCTTCTCCAGAGTGGCTGTTGACAATTTACATCCCGCCCATCAGTGTAGCAAGGCTCCCATTTCTCCATGGCCTGTCCTGCATTTCTGGTTTTGACACTTTTTTCAGCATGGCCCTTTTGACCGATGGGAAGCGAGACATCTTTGTAGCGCTGATTTGCCTTTCCAGGTTGCTTGGTTGGCCAAAAAGGGCGTATGCGTTTTTTCCTGAATATATTCAGGAAAAAACGCATACGCCCTTTTTGGCCAAGGGCATCATTGTCAACGTTTTGCCGCTTTTCATGTGCTTTAAAGGCGATTCGAATCTACCTCCTGAAATCTGTTTCCTGCAATTCTGCCTTGATTTCAAATCCTCTTCTTTGCCTTCCCTCAATATATTTGTGGACGAGAGTTATCATTTATAACTCTGCAGGTTTGTGAATTGCAGTGCCCTGAACCTCCATTTTACAACTCGCGTTTTTGGGAGATGGCCGCAAAAGCGCACGATGGCTTCAGGCCCTGTACTTGTTCCGGGGGCAGGCTGAGCCTGTGGTTAATTCTTCTTCCTGATGGGAAAATAGAGTGACCTGTGCCTGTCCCAACACCAAGAGATAGTCTCTCATTGGTTTCACGTCTTCCCGTTCATCCTCAGGACAAATTGCAACCTGTACGGAACAGGAGGTTAAAGGTGATGATGCTCCAAGGAGGGAGATTGCTAGTAAAGTGGCTGGAATGGCGAACCCGAGCACAAGGAGATGAGAAATGAGGTGCGTTTTAGAAACCTTTCCCCATCACACGGTGTACCATCTTCTGGGTTTCTCATGCATGTTTTCGATGTAGGAAGATTCCCTTGAACCTAGAGATTTGGGACCCATGCGATGGGTACCACGCAGTATTACTTTAAAGGGTCTGCGTTTGCTCACCCAACCTCACCAAACCTCTCAGCCGCAACAGTGTTCACCCTTATGTCTCATCCAGCTGTGGGTCTAGATATGGTCAATCCAGGTTGCATCACAGCCCCTGAACGCATTGTGTAAGAATTTCGCTCTCTTTCACTGTCTTTGTTTCATGGGTTTTTCAAAGTAATTTATTTTTATAATGGGGTTTAGCTGCTTTTCACTGCTGTGTTTATGCCGCTTTACACCCACTTGACACACTAACAGAGAGATATCAATACATAGCTTTTAAGATTATTACTAGTCAGATATATTCTTCTGCGGTGAATAGGGCGTGTTGAGTCCAGTTCTCTGAGCAAGGAGTAGGTCTTGTCTATTACATATTGGGTTTATGGAACGGTATCTGAGCTAATTTGAAACCCTTGTTTTATGTATCACCCCACCTCACCTTTCCCGTTAAGCAGCCATAGTGTGTTTTCTGCATGTGTGACTCTGTTCTGTTTTGTAATTCAGTTCAAGTGTAACGGTTTTTACATTCCCTCTATAAGTGATACCTTCTGAGAAGTGTCCTTTTCTGTGTGACTTATTTCACTTAGAGTCGTCGTACCTAAATCCACTCATCATCCTGCTACTAGCCTTATGACATTGATTTCACGGCTGAGTGATATTCCATTGTACATAAGGACCACAACTTCTTTATCCATTTTTCTCTTTCCTGGGATATTGAAGGTGGAATGAAGTGGAGGTCCTTGTCAACAGAGCAGCCCTAAACTTTGGGGTGCTTGTGTCTTGCTGATTTTTCATTTTCCCAATTTATACCCCCATGAGTGGAAGTGCCCTATGCTCTCTAAGCTTTGCTTTTTAGACGTTTCAGGATTCACCGTACACTTCTCCAGAGTGGCTGTTGACAATTTACATCCCGCCCATCAGTGTAGCAAGGCTCCCATTTCTCCATGGCCTGTCCTGCGTTTCTGGTTTTGACACTTTTTTCAGCATGGCCCTTTTGACCGATGGGAAGCGAGACATCTTTGTAGCGCTGATTTGCCTTTCCAGGTTGCTTGGTTGGCCAAAAAGGGCGTATGCGTTTTTTCCTGAATATATTCAGGAAAAAACGCATACGCCCTTTTTGGCCAAGGGCATCATTGTCAACGTTTTGCCGCTTTTCATGTGCTTTAAAGGCGATTCGAATCTACCTCCTGAAATCTGTTTCCTGCAATTCTGCCTTGATTTCAAATCCTCTTCTTTGCCTTCCCTCAATATATTTGTGGACGAGAGTTATCATTTATAACTCTGCAGGTTTGTGAATTGCAGTGCCCTGAACCTCCATTTTACAACTCGCTTTTTAGGGAGCTGGCCGCAAAAGCGCAAGATGCCTTCAGGCCCTGTTCTGGTTCCGGGGGCAGGATGAGCCTGTGGTTAATTCTTCTTCCTGATGGGAAAATAGAGTGACCTGTGCCTGTCCCAACACCAAGAGCTAGTCTTTCATTGGTTCCACGTCTTCCCGTTCATCCTCAGTACAAATTGCAACCTGTACGGAACAGGAGGTTAAAGGTGCTGATGCTCCAAGGAGGGAGATTGCTAGTTAAGTGGCTGGAATGGCGAACCCAGGCACAAGCAGATGAGAAATGAGGTGCGTTTTAGAAACCTTTCCCCATCACACGGTGTACCATCTTCTGGGTATCTCATGCATGTTTTCGATGTAGGAAGATGCCCTGGAACCTGGAGATTTGGGACCCATGCGATGGGTACCACGCAGTATTACTTTAAAGGGTCTGCGTTTGCTCACCCAACCTCACCAAACCTCTCAGCCGCAACAGTGTCCACCCTTATGTCTCATCCAGCTGTGGGTCTAGATATGGTCAATCCAGGTTGCATCACAGCCCCTGAACGCATTGTGTAAGAATTTCTCTCTCTTTCACTGTCTTTGTTTCATGGGTTTTTCAAAGTAATTTATTTTTATAATGGGGTTTAGCTGCTTTTCACTGCTGTGTTTATGCCGCTTTTTACACACTTGACACACTAACAGAGAGATATCAATACATAGGTTTTAAGATTATTACTAGTCAGATATATTCTTGTGCGGTGAATAGGGCGTGTTGAGTCCAGTTCTCTGAGCAAGGAGTAGGTCTTGTCTATTACATATTGGGTTTATGGAACGGTATCTGAGCTAATTTGAAACCCTTGTTTTATGTATCACCCCACCTCACCTTTCCCGTGAAGCAGCCATAGTGTGTTTTCTGCATGTGTGACTCTGTTCTGTTTTGTAATTCAGTTCAAGTGTAACGGTTTTTACATTCCCTCTATCAGTGATACCTTATGAGAAGTGTCCTTTTCTGTGTGACTTATTTCACTTAGAATCGTCGTACCTAAATCCACTCATCATGCTGCTACTAGCCTTATGACAGTGATTTCATGGCTGAGTGATATTCCATTGTACATAAGGACCACAACTTCTTTATCCATTTTTCTCTTTCCTGGGATATTGAAGGTGGAATGAAGTGGAGGTCCTTGTCAACAGAGCAGCCCTAAACTTTGGGGTGCTTGTGTCTTGCTGATTTTTCATTTTCCCAATTTATACCCCCATGAGTGGAAGTGCCCTATGCTCTCTAAGCTTTGCTTTTTAGACGTTTCAGGACTCACCGTACGCTTCTCCAGAGTGGCTGTTGACAATTTACATCCCGCCCATCAGTGTAGCAAGGCTCCCATTTCTCCATGGCCTGTCCTGCATTTTTGGTTTTGACACTTTTTTCAGCATGGCCCTTTTGACCGATGGGAAGCGAGACATCTTTGTAGCGCTGATTTGCCTTTCCAGGTTGCTTGGTTGGCCAAAAAGGGCGTATGCGTTTTTTCCTGAATATATTCAGGAAAAAACGCATACGCCCTTTTTGGCCAAGGGCATCATTGTCAACGTTTTGCCGCTTTTCATGTGCTTTAAAGGCGATTCGAATCTACCTCCTGAAATCTGTTTCCTGCAATTCTGCCTTGATTTCAAATCCTCTTCGTTGCCTTCCCTCAATATATTTGTGGACGAGAGTTATCATTAATAACTCTGCAGGTTTGTGAATTGCAGTGCCCTGAACCTCCATTTTACAACTCGCGTTTTTGGGAGATGGCCGCAAAAGCGCAGGATGGCTTCAGGCCCTGTTCTTGTTCCGGGGTACAGGCTGAGCCTGTGGTTAATTCTTCTTCCTGATGGGAAAATAGAGTGACCTGTGCCTGTGCCAACACCAAGAGCTAGTCTCTCATTGGTTCCACGTCTTCCCGTTCATCCTCAGGACAAATTGCAACCTGTACGGAACAGGAGGTTAAAGGTGATGATGCTCCAAGGAGGGAGATTGCTAGTAAAGTGGCTGGAATGGCGAACCCGAGCACAAGGAGATGAGAAATGAGGTGCGTTTTAGAAACCTTTCCCCATCACACGGTGTACCATCTTCTGGGTTTCTCATGCATGTTTTCGATGTAGGAAGATGCCCTTGAACCTGGAGATTTGGGACCCATGCGATGGGTACCACACAGTATTACTTTAAAGGGTCTGCGTTTGCTCACCCAACCTCACCAAACCTCTCAGCCCCAAGAGTGTCCACCCTTATGTCTCATGCAGCTGTGTGTCTAGATATGGTCAATCCAGGTTGCATCACAGCCCCTGAACGAATTGTGTAAGAATTTCGCTCTCTTTCACTGTCTTTGTTTCATGGGTTATTCAAAGTAATTTATTTTTATAATGGGGTTTAGCTGCTTTTCACTTCTGTGTTTATGCCGCTTTACACCCACTTGACACACTAACAGAGAGATATCTATACATAGGTTTTAAGATTATTACTAGTCAGATATATTCTTGTGCGGTGAATAGGGCGTGTTGAGTCCAGTTCTCTGAGCAAGGAGTAGGTCTTGTCTATTACATATTGGGTTTATGGAACGGTATCTGAGCTAATTTGAAACCCTTGTTTTATGTATCACCCCACCTCACCTTTCCCGTTAAGCAGCCATAGTGTGTTTTCTGCATGTGTGACTCTGTTCTGTTTTGTAATTCAGTTCAAGTGTAACGGTTTTTACATTCCCTCTATCAGTGATACCTTATGAGAAGTGTCCTTTTCTGTGTGACTTATTTCACTTAGAATCGTCGTACCTAAATCCACTCATCATGCTGCTACTAGCCTTATGACAGTGATTTCATGGCTGAGTGATATTCCATTGTACATAAGGACCACAACTTCTTTATCCATTTTTCTCTTTCCTGGGATATTGAAGGTGGAATGAAGTGGAGGTCCTTGTCAACAGAGCAGTCCTAAACTTTGGGGTGCTTGTGTCTTGCTGATTTTTAATTTTCCCAATTTATACCTCCATGAGTGGAAGTGCCCTATGCTCTCTAAGCTTTGCTTTTTAGACGTTTCAGGACTCACCGTACGCTTCTCCAGAGTGGCTGTTGACAATTTACATCCCGCCCATCAGTGTAGCAAGGCTCCCATTTCTCCATGGCCTGTCCTGCATTTCTGGTTTTGAGACTTTTTTCAGCATGGCCCTTTTGACCGATGGGAAGCGAGACATCTTTGTAGCGCTGATTTGCCTTTCCAGGTTGCTTGGTTGGCCAAAAAGGGCGTATGCGTTTTTTCCTGAATATATTCAGGAAAAAACGCATACGCCCTTTTTGGCCAAGGGCATCATTGTCAACGTTTTGCCGCTTTTCATGTGCTTTAAAGGCGATTCGAATCTACCTCCTGAAATCTGTTTCCTGCAATTCTGCCTTGATTTCAAATCCTCTTCTTTGCCTTCCCTCAATATATTTGTGGACGAGAGTTATCATTTATAACTCTGCAGGTTTGTGAATTGCAGTGCCCTGAACCTCCATTTTACAACTCGCGTTTTTGGGAGATGGCCGCAAAAGTGCACGATGGCTTCAGGCCCTGTACTTGTTCCGGGGCAGGCTGAGCCTGTGGTTAATTCTTCTTCCTGATGGGAAAATAGAGTGACCTGTGCCTGTCCCAACACCAAGAGATAGTCTCTCATTGGTTTCACGTCTTCCCGTTCATCCTCAGGACAAATTGCAACCTGTACGGAACAGGAGGTTAAAGGTGATGATGCTCCAAGGAGGGAGATTGCTAGTAAAGTGGCTGGAATGGCGAACCCGAGCACAAGGAGATGAGAAATGAGGTGCGTTTTAGAAACCTTTCCCCATCACACGGTGTACCATCTTCTGGGTTTCTCATGCATGTTTTCGATGTAGGAAGATGCCCTTGAACCTGGAGATTTGGGACCCATGCGATGGGTACCACACAGTATTACTTTAAAGGGTCTGCGTTTGCTCACCCAACCTCACCAAACCTCTCAGCCCCAAGAGTGTCCACCCTTATGTCTCATGCAGCTGTGTGTCTAGATATGGTCAATCCAGGTTGCATCACAGCCCCTGAACGAATTGTGTAAGAATTTCGCTCTCTTTCACTGTCTTTGTTTCATGGGTTATTCAAAGTAATTTATTTTTATAATGGGGTTTAGCTGCTTTTCACTTCTGTGTTTATGCCGCTTTACACCCACTTGACACACTAACAGAGAGATATCTATACATAGGTTTTAAGATTATTACTAGTCAGATATATTCTTGTGCGGTGAATAGGGCGTGTTGAGTCCAGTTCTCTGAGCAAGGAGTAGGTCTTGTCTATTACATATTGGTTTTATGGAACGGTATCTGAGCTAATTTGAAACCCTTGTTTTATGTATCACCCCACCTCACCTTTCCCGTTAAGCAGCCATAGTGTGTTTTCTGCATGTGTGACTCTGTTCTGTTTTGTAATTCAGTTCAAGTGTAACGGTTTTTACATTCCCTCTATCAGTGATACCTTATGAGAAGTGTCCTTTTCTGTGTGACTTATTTCACTTAGAATCGTCGTACCTAAATCCACTCATCATGCTGCTACTAGCCTTATGACATTGATTTCATGGCTGAGTGATATTCCATTGTACATAAGGACCACAACTTCTTTATCCATTTTTCTCTTTCCTGGGATATTGAAGGTGGAATGAAGTGGAGGTCCTTGTCAACAGAGCAGCCCTAAACTTTGGGGTGCTTGTGTCTTGCTGATTTTTAATTTTCCCAATTTATACCCCCATGAGTGGAAGTGCCCTATGCTCTCTAAGCTTTGCTTTTTAGACGTTTCAGGACTCACCGTACGCTTCTCCAGAGTGGCTGTTGACAATTTACATCCCGCCCATCAGTGTAGCAAGGCTCCCATTTCTCCATGGCCTGTCCTGCATTTCTGGTTTTGACACTTTTTTCAGCATGGCCCTTTTGACCGATGGGAAGCGAGACATCTTTGAAGCGCTGATTTGCCTTTCCAGGTTGCTTGGTTGGCCAAAAAGGGCGTATGCGTTTTTTCCTGAATATATTCAGGAAAAAACGCATACGCCCTTTTTGGCCAAGGGCATCATTGTCAACGTTTTGCCGCTTTTCATGTGCTTTAAAGGCGATTCGAATCTACCTCCTGAAATCTGTTTCCTGCAATTCTGCCTTGATTTCAAATCCTCTTCTTTGCCTTCCCTCAATATATTTGTGGACGAGAGTTATCATTTATAACTCTGCATGTTTGTGAATTGCAGTGCCCTGAACCTCCATTTTACAACTCGCGTTTTTGGGAGATGGCCGCAAAAGCGCACGATGGCTTCAGGCCCTGTACTTGTTCCGGGGGCAGGCTGAGCCTGTGGTTAATTCTTCTTCCTGATGGGAAAATAGAGTGACCTGTGCCTGTCCCAACACCAAGAGATAGTCTCTCATTGGTTTCACGTCTTCCCGTTCATCCTCAGGACAAATTGCAACCTGTACGGAACAGGAGGTTAAAGGTGATGATGCTCCAAGGAGGGAGATTGCTAGTAAAGTGGCTGGAATGGCGAACCCGAGCACAAGGAGATGAGAAATGAGGTGCGTTTTAGAAACCTTTCCCCATCACACGGTGTACCATCTTCTGGGTTTCTCATGCATGTTTTCGATGTAGGAAGATTCCCTTGAACCTAGAGATTTGGGACCCATGCGATGGGTACCACGCAGTATTACTTTAAAGGGTCTGCGTTTGCTCACCCAACCTCACCAAACCTCTCAGCCGCAACAGTGTTCACCCTTATGTCTCATCCAGCTGTGGGTCTAGATATGGTCAATCCAGGTTGCATCACAGCCCCTGAACGCATTGTGTAAGAATTTCGCTCTCTTTCACTGTCTTTGTTTCATGGGTTTTTCAAAGTAATTTATTTTTATAATGGGGTTTAGCTGCTTTTCACTGCTGTGTTTATGCCGCTTTACACCCACTTGACACACTAACAGAGAGATATCAATACATAGCTTTTAAGATTATTACTAGTCAGATATATTCTTGTGCGGTGAATAGGGCGTGTTGAGTCCAGTTCTCTGAGCAAGGAGTAGGTCTTGTCTATTACATATTGGGTTTATGGAACGGTATCTGAGCTAATTTGAAACCCTTGTTTTATGTATCACCCCACCTCACCTTTCCCGTTAAGCAGCCATAGTGTGTTTTCTGCATGTGTGACTCTGTTCTGTTTTGTAATTCAGTTCAAGTGTAACGGTTTTTACATTCCCTCTATAAGTGATACCTTCTGAGAAGTGTCCTTTTCTGTGTGACTTATTTCACTTAGAGTCGTCGTACCTAAATCCACTCATCATCCTGCTACTAGCCTTATGACATTGATTTCACGGCTGAGTGATATTCCATTGTACATAAGGACCACAACTTCTTTATCCATTTTTCTCTTTCCTGGGATATTGAAGGTGGAATGAAGTGGAGGTCCTTGTCAACAGAGCAGCCCTAAACTTTGGGGTGCTTGTGTCTTGCTGATTTTTCATTTTCCCAATTTATACCCCCATGAGTGGAAGTGCCCTATGCTCTCTAAGCTTTGCTTTTTAGACGTTTCAGGATTCACCGTACACTTCTCCAGAGTGGCTGTTGACAATTTACATCCCGCCCATCAGTGTAGCAAGGCTCCCATTTCTCCATGGCCTGTCCTGCGTTTCTGGTTTTGACACTTTTTTCAGCATGGCCCTTTTGACCGATGGGAAGCGAGACATCTTTGTAGCGCTGATTTGCCTTTCCAGGTTGCTTGGTTGGCCAAAAAGGGCGTATGCGTTTTTTCCTGAATATATTCAGGAAAAAACGCATACGCCCTTTTTGGCCAAGGGCATCATTGTCAACGTTTTGCCGCTTTTCATGTGCTTTAAAGGCGATTCGAATCTACCTCCTGAAATCTGTTTCCTGCAATTCTGCCTTGATTTCAAATCCTCTTCTTTGCCTTCCCTCAATATATTTGTGGACGAGAGTTATCATTTATAACTCTGCAGGTTTGTGAATTGCAGTGCCCTGAACCTCCATTTTACAACTCGCTTTTTAGGGAGCTGGCCGCAAAAGCGCAAGATGCCTTCAGGCCCTGTTCTGTTTCCGGGGGCAGGATGAGCCTGTGGTTAATTCTTCTTCCTGATGGGAAAATAGAGTGACCTGTGCCTGTCCCAACAGCAAGAGATAGTCTCTCATTGGTTCCACGTCTTCCCGTTCATCCTCAGTACAAATTGCAACCTGTACGGAACAGGAGGTTAAAGGTGCTGATGCTCCAAGGAGGGAGATTGCTAGTTAAGTGGCTGGAATGGCGAACCCAGGCACAAGCAGATGAGAAATGAGGTGCGTTTTAGAAACCTTTCCCCATCACACGGTGTACCATCTTCTGGGTATCTCATGCATGTTTTCGATGTAGGAAGATGCCCTGGAACCTGGAGATTTGGGACCCATGCGATGGGTACCACGCAGTATTACTTTAAAGGGTCTGCGTTTGCTCACCCAACCTCACCAAACCTCTCAGCCGCAACAGTGTCCACCCTTATGTCTCATCCAGCTGTGGGTCTAGATATGGTCAATCCAGGTTGCATCACAGCCCCTGAACGCATTGTGTAAGAATTTCTCTCTCTTTCACTGTCTTTGTTTCATGGGTTTTTCAAAGTAATTTATTTTTATAATGGGGTTTAGCTGCTTTTCACTGCTGTGTTTATGCCGCTTTTTACACACTTGACACACTAACAGAGAGATATCAATACATAGGTTTTAAGATTATTACTAGTCAGATATATTCTTGTGCGGTGAATAGGGCGTGTTGAGTCCAGTTCTCTGAGCAAGGAGTAGGTCTTGTCTATTACATATTGGGTTTATGGAACGGTATCTGAGCTAATTTGAAACCCTTGTTTTATGTATCACCCCACCTCACCTTTCCCGTGAAGCAGCCATAGTGTGTTTTCTGCATGTGTGACTCTGTTCTGTTTTGTAATTCAGTTCAAGTGTAACGGTTTTTACATTCCCTCTATCAGTGATACCTTATGAGAAGTGTCCTTTTCTGTGTGACTTATTTCACTTAGAATCGTCGTACCTAAATCCACTCATCATGCTGCTACTAGCCTTATGACAGTGATTTCATGGCTGAGTGATATTCCATTGTACATAAGGACCACAACTTCTTTATCCATTTTTCTCTTTCCTGGGATATTGAAGGTGGAATGAAGTGGAGGTCCTTGTCAACAGAGCAGCCCTAAACTTTGGGGTGCTTGTGTCTTGCTGATTTTTAATTTTCCCAATTTATACCTCCATGAGTGGAAGTGCCCTATGCTCTCTAAGCTTTGCTTTTTAGACGTTTCAGGACTCACCGTACGCTTCTCCAGAGTGGCTGTTGACAATTTACATCCCGCCCATCAGTGTAGCAAGGCTCCCATTTCTCCATGGCCTGTCCTGCATTTCTGGTTTTGACACTTTTTTCAGCATGGCCCTTTTGACCGATGGGAAGCGAGACATCTTTGTAGCGCTGATTTGCCTTTCCAGGTTGCTTGGTTGGCCAAAAAGGGCGTATGCGTTTTTTCCTGAATATATTCAGGAAAAAACGCATACGCCCTTTTTGGCCAAGGGCATCATTGTCAACGTTTTGCCGCTTTTCATGTGCTTTAAAGGCGATTCGAATCTACCTCCTGAAATCTGTTTCCTGCAATTCTGCCTTGATTTCAAATCCTCTTCGTTGCCTTCCCTCAATATATTTGTGGACGAGAGTTATCATTAATAACTCTGCAGGTTTGTGAATTGCAGTGCCCTGAACCTCCATTTTACAACTCGCTTTTTAGAGAGCTGGCCGCAATAGCGCAGGATGGCTTCAGGCCCTGTTTTGGTTCCGGGTGGCAGGCTGAGACTGTGGTTAATTCTTCTTCCTGATGGGAAAATAGAGTGACCTGTGCCTGTCCCAACACCAAGAGCTAGTCTCTCATTGGTTCCACGTCTTCCCGTTCATCCTCAGGACAAATTGCAACCTGTACGGAACAGGAGGTTAAAGGTGCTGATGCTCCAAGTAGGGAGATTGCTAGTAAAGCGGCTGGAATAGCGAACCCGGCCACAAGGAGATGAGAAATGAGGTGCGTTTTAGAAACCTTTCCCCATCACACGGTGTACCATCTTCTGGGTATCTCATGCATGTTTTCGATGTAGGAAGATGCCCTTGAACCTGGAGATTTGTGACCCATGCGATGGGTACCATGCAGTATTACTGTAAAGGGTCTGCGTTTGCTCACCCAACCTCACCAAACCTCTCAGCCCCAAGAGTGTCCACCCTTATGTCTCATGCAGCTGTGTGTCTAGATATGGTCAATCCAGGTTGCATCACAGCCCCTGAACGAATTGTGTAAGAATTTCGCTCTCTTTCACTGTCTTTGTTTCATGGGTTATTCAAAGTAATTTATTTTTATAATGGGGTTTAGCTGCTTTTCACTTCTGTGTTTATGCCGCTTTACACCCACTTGACACACTAACAGAGAGATATCTATACATAGGTTTTAAGATTATTACTAGTCAGATATATTCTTGTGCGGTGAATAGGGCGTGTTGAGTCCAGTTCTCTGAGCAAGGAGTAGGTCTTGTCTATTACATATTGGTTTTATGGAACGGTATCTGAGCTAATTTGAAACCCTTGTTTTATGTATCACCCCACCTCACCTTTCCCGTTAAGCAGCCATAGTGTGTTTTCTGCATGTGTGACTCTGTTCTGTTTTGTAATTCAGTTCAAGTGTAACGGTTTTTACATTCCCTCTATCAGTGATACCTTATGAGAAGTGTCCTTTTCTGTGTGACTTATTTCACTTAGAATCATCGTACCTAAATCCACTCATCATGCTGCTACTAGCCTTATGACATTGATTTCATGGCTGAGTGATATTCCATTGTACATAAGGACCACAACTTCTTTATCCATTTTTCTCTTTCCTGGGATATTGAAGGTGGAATGAAGTGGAGGTCCTTGTCAACAGAGCAGCCCTAAACTTTGGGGTGCTTGTGTCTTGCTGATTTTTAATTTTCCCAATTTATACCCCCATGAGTGGAAGTGCCCTATGCTCTCTAAGCTTTGCTTTTTAGACGTTTCAGGACTCACCGTACGCTTCTCCAGAGTGGCTGTTGACAATTTACATCCCGCCCATCAGTGTAGCAAGGCTCCCATTTCTCCATGGCCTGTCCTGCATTTCTGGTTTTGACACTTTTTTCAGCATGGCCCTTTTGACCGATGGGAAGCGAGACATCTTTGTAGCGCTGATTTGCCTTTCCAGGTTGCTTGGTTGGCCAAAAAGGGCGTATGCGTTTTTTCCTGAATACATTCAGGAAAAAACGCATACGCCCTTTTTGGCCAAGGGCATCATTGTCAACGTTTTGCCGCTTTTCATGTGCTTTAAAGGCGATTCGAATCTACCTCCTGAAATCTGTTTCCTGCAATTCTGCCTTGATTTCAAATCCTCTTCTTTGCCTTCCCTCAATATATTTGTGGACGAGAGTTATCATTTATAACTCTGCAGGTTTGTGAATTGCAGTGCCCTGAACCTCCATTTTACAACTCGCGTTTTTGGGAGATGGCCGCAAAAGCGCAGGATGGCTTCAGGCCCTGTTCTTGTTCCGGGGGGCAGGCTGAGCCTGTGGTTAATTCTTCTTCCTGATGGGAAAATAGAGTGACCTGTGCCTGTCCCAACAGCAAGAGATAGTCTCTCATTGGTTTCACGTCTTCCCGTTCATCCTCAGGACAAATTACAACCTGTACGGAACAGGAGGTTAAAGGTGATGATGCTCCAAGGAGGGAGATTGCTAGTAAAGTGGCTGGAATGGCGAACCCGAGCACAAGGAGATGAGAAATGAATTGCGTTTTAGAAACCTTTCCCCATCACACGGTGTACCATCTTCTGGGTTTCTCATGCATGTTTCCGATGTAGGAAGATGCCCTTGAACCTGGAGATTTGGGACCCATGCGATGGGTACCACACAATATTACTTTAAAGGGGCTGCGTTTGCTCACCCAACCTCACCAAACCTCTCAGCCGCAACAGTGTCCACCCTTATGTCTCATCCAGCTGTGGGTCTAGATATGGTCAATCCAGGTTGCATCACAGCCCCTGAACGCATTGTGTAAGAATTTCGCTCTCTTTCACTGTCTTTGTTTCATGGGTTTTTCAAAGTAATTTATTTTTATAATGGGGTTTAGCTGCTTTTCACTGCTGTGTTTATGCCGCTTTACACCCACTTGACACACTAACAGAGAGATATCAATACATAGCTTTTAAGATTATTACTAGTCAGATATATTCTTGTGCGGTGAATAGGGCGTGTTGAGTCCAGTTCTCTGAGCAAGGAGTAGGTCTTGTCTATTACATATTGGGTTTATGGAACGGTATCTGAGCTAATTTGAAACCCTTGTTTTATGTATCACCCCACCTCACCTTTCCCGTTAAGCAGCCATAGTGTGTTTTCTGCATGTGTGACTCTGTTCTGTTTTGTAATACAGTTCAAGTGTAACGGTTTTTACATTCCCTCTATAAGTGATACCTTATGAGAAGTGTCCTTTTCTGTGTGACTTATTTCACTTAGAATCGTCGTACCTAAATCCACTCATCATGCTGCTACTAGCCTTATGACATTGATTTCATGGCTGAGTGATATTCCATTGTACATAAGGACCACAACTTCTTTATCCATTTTTCTCTTTCCTGGGATATTGAAGGTGGAATGAAGTGGAGGTCCTTGTCAACAGAGCAGCCCTAAACTTTGGGGTGCTTGTGTCTTGCTGATTTTTCATTTTCCCAATTTATACCCCCATGAGTGGAAGTGCCCTATGCTCTCTAAGCTTTGCTTTTTAGACGTTTCAGGACTCACCGTACACTTCTCCAGAGTGGCTGTTGACAATTTACATCCCGCCCATCAGTGTAGCAAGGCTCCCATTTCTCCATGGCCTGTCCTGCATTTTTGGTTTTGAGACTTTTTTCAGCATGGCCCTTTTGACCGATGGGAAGCGAGACATCTTTGTAGCGCTGATTTGCCTTTCCAGGTTGCTTGGTTGGCCAAAAAGGGCGTATGCGTTTTTTCCTGAATATATTCAGGAAAAAACGCATACGCCCTTTTTGGCCAAGGGCATCATTGTCAACGTTTTGCCGCTTTTCATGTGCTTTAAAGGCGATTCGAATCTACCTCCTGAAATCTGTTTCCTGCAATTCTGCCTTGATTTCAAATCCTCTTCTTTGCCTTCCCTCAATATATTTGTGGACGAGAGTTATCATTTATAACTCTGCAGGTTTGTGAATTGCAGTGCCCTGAACCTCCATTTTACAACTCGCTTTTTAGGGAGCTGGCCGCAAAA
The DNA here is from genome assembly GCF_965194805.1 of Balaenoptera borealis. Classification (NCBI taxonomy): domain Eukaryota; kingdom Metazoa; phylum Chordata; class Mammalia; order Artiodactyla; family Balaenopteridae; genus Balaenoptera; species Balaenoptera borealis. Next base: position 31,982 of record NW_028123954.1, on the reverse strand, counting down.
GCGCAGGATGCCTTCAGGCCCTGTTCTGGTTCCGGGGGCAGGCTGAGCCTGTGGTTAATTCTTCTTCCTGATGGGAAAATAGAGTGACCTGTGCCTGTCCCAACACCAAGAGCTAGTCTCTCATTGGTTCCACGTCTTCCAGTTCATCCTCAGGACAAATTGCAACCTGTACGGAACAGGATGTTAAAGGTGCTGATGCTCCAAGTAGGGAGATTGCTAGTAAAGCGGCTGGAATAGCGAACCCGGCCACCAGGAGATGAGAAATGAGGTGCGTTTTAGAAACCTTTCCACATCACACGGTGTACCATCTTCTGGGTTTCTCATGCATGTTTTCGATGTAGGAAGATGCCCTTGAACCTGGAGATTTGGGACCCATGCGATGGGTACCATGCAGTATTACTGTAAAGGGTCTGCGTTTGCTCACCCAACCTCACCAAACCTCTCAGCCCCAAGAGTGTCCACCCTTATGTCTCATCCAGCTGTGGGTCTAGATATGGTCAATCCAGGTTGCATCACAGCCCCTGAACGAATTGTGTAAGAATTTCGCTCTCTTTCACTGTCTTTGTTTCATGGGTTATTCAAAGTAATTTATTTTTATAATGGGGTTTAGCTGCTTTTCACTTCTGTGTTTATGCCGCTTTACACCCACTTGACACACTAACAGAGAGATATCTATACATAGGTTTTAAGATTATTACTAGTCAGATATATTCTTGTGCGGTGAATAGGGCGTGTTGAGTCCAGTTCTCTGAGCAAGGAGTAGGTCTTGTCTATTACATATTGGTTTTATGGAACGGTATCTGAGCTAATTTGAAACCCTTGTTTTATGTATCACCCCACCTCACCTTTCCCGTTAAGCAGCCATAGTGTGTTTTCTGCATGTGTGACTCTGTTCTGTTTTGTAATTCAGTTCAAGTGTAACGGTTTTTACATTCCCTCTATCAGTGATACCTTATGAGAAGTGTCCTTTTCTGTGTGACTTATTTCACTTAGAATCGTCGTACCTAAATCCACTCATCATGCTGCTACTAGCTTTATGACATTGATTTCATGGCTGAGTGATATTCCATTGTACATAAGGACCACAACTTCTTTATCCATTTTTCTCTTTCCTGGGATATTGAAGGTGGAATGAAGTGGAGGTCCTTGTCAACAGAGCAGCCCTAAACTTTGGGGTGCTTGTGTCTTGCTGATTTTTAATTTTCCCAATTTATACCCCCATGAGTGGAAGTGCCCTATGCTCTCTAAGCTTTGCTTTTTAGACGTTTCAGGACTCACCGTACGCTTCTCCAGAGTGGCTGTTGACAATTTACATCCCGCCCATCAGTGTAGCAAGGCTCCCATTTCTCCATGGCCTGTCCTGCATTTCTGGTTTTGACACTTTTTTCAGCATGGCCCTTTTGACCGATGGGAAGCGAGACATCTTTGTAGCGCTGATTTGCCTTTCCAGGTTGCTTGGTTGGCCAAAAAGGGCGTATGCGTTTTTTCCTGAATACATTCAGGAAAAAACGCATACGCCCTTTTTGGCCAAGGGCATCATTGTCAACGTTTTGCCGCTTTTCATGTGCTTTAAAGGCGATTCAAATCTACCTCCTGAAATCTGTTTCCTGCAATTCTGCCTTGATTTCAAATCCTCTTCTTTGCCTTCCCTCAATATATTTGTGGACGAGAGTTATCATTTATAACTCTGCAGGTTTGTGAATTGCAGTGCCCTGAACCTCCATTTTACAACTCGCGTTTTTGGGAGATGGCCGCAAAAGCGCAGGATGGCTTCAGGCCCTGTTCTTATTCCGGGGGGCAGGCTGAGCCTGTGGTTAATTCTTCTTCCTGATGGGAAAATAGAGTGACCTGTGCCTGTCCCAACACCAAGAGATAGTCTCTCATTGGTTTCACGTCTTCCCGTTCATCCTCAGGACAAATTGCAACCTGTACGGAACAGGAGGTTAAAGGTGATGATGCTCCAAGGAGGGAGATTGCTAGTAAAGTGGCTGGAATGGCGAACCCGAGCACAAGGAGATGAGAAATGAGGTGCGTTTTAGAAACCTTTCCCCATCACACGGTGTACCATCTTCTGGGTTTCTCATGCATGTTTTCGATGTAGGAAGATGCCCTTGAACCTGGATATTTGGGACCCATGCGATGGGTACCACGCAGTATTACTTTAAAGGGGCTGCGTTTGCTCACCCAACCTCACCAAACCTCTCAGCCGCAACAGTGTCCACCCTTATGTCTCATCCAGCTGTGGGTCTAGATATGGTCAATCCAGGTTGCATCACAGCCCCTGAACGAATTGTGTAAGAATTTCGCTCTCTTTCACTGTCTTTGTTTCATGGGTTATTCAAAGTAATTTATTTTTATAATGGGGTTTAGCTGCTTTTCACTTCTGTGTTTATGCCGCTTTACACCCACTTGACACACTAACAGAGAGATATCTATACATAGGTTTTAAGATTATTACTAGTCAGATATATTCTTGTGCGGTGAATAGGGCGTGTTGAGTCCAGTTCTCTGAGCAAGGAGTAGGTCTTGTCTATTACATATTGGTTTTATGGAACGGTATCTGAGCTAATTTGAAACCCTTGTTTTATGTATCACCCCACCTCACCTTTCCCGTTAAGCAGCCATAGTGTGTTTTCTGCATGTGTGACTCTGTTCTGTTTTGTAATTCAGTTCAAGTGTAACGGTTTTTACATTCCCTCTATCAGTGATACCTTATGAGAAGTGTCCTTTTCTGTGTGACTTATTTCACTTAGAATCGTCGTACCTAAATCCACTCATCATGCTGCTACTAGCTTTATGACATTGATTTCATGGCTGAGTGATATTCCATTGTACATAAGGACCACAACTTCTTTATCCATTTTTCTCTTTCCTGGGATATTGAAGGTGGAATGAAGTGGAGGTCCTTGTCAACAGAGCAGCCCTAAACTTTGGGGTGCTTGTGTCTTGCTGATTTTTAATTTTCCCAATTTATACCCCCATGAGTGGAAGTGCCCTATGCTCTCTAAGCTTTGCTTTTTAGACGTTTCAGGACTCACCGTACACTTCTCCAGAGTGGCTGTTGACAATTTACATCCCGCCCATCAGTGTAGCAAGGCTCCCATTTCTCCATGGCCTGTCCTGCATTTTTGGTTTTGAGACTTTTTTCAGCATGGCCCTTTTGACCGATGGGAAGCGAGACATCTTTGTAGCGCTGATTTGCCTTTCCAGGTTGCTTGGTTGGCCAAAAAGGGCGTATGCGTTTTTTCCTGAATATATTCAGGAAAAAACGCATACGCCCTTTTTGGCCAAGGGCATCATTGTCAACGTTTTGCCGCTTTTCATGTGCTTTAAAGGCGATTCGAATCTACCTCCTGAAATCTGTTTCCTGCAATTCTGCCTTGATTTCAAATCCTCTTCTTTGCCTTCCCTCAATATATTTGTGGACGAGAGTTATCATTTATAACTCTGCAGGTTTGTGAATTGCAGTGCCCTGAACCTCCATTTTACAACTCGCTTTTTAGGGAGCTGGCCGCAAAAGCGCAGGATGCCTTCAGGCCCTGTTCTGGTTCCGGGGGCAGGCTGAGCCTGTGGTTAATTCTTCTTCCTGATGGGAAAATAGAGTGACCTGTGCCTGTCCCAACACCAAGAGCTAGTCTCTCATTGGTTCCACGTCTTCCAGTTCATCCTCAGGACAAATTGCAACCTGTACGGAACAGGATGTTAAAGGTGCTGATGCTCCAAGTAGGGAGATTGCTAGTAAAGCGGCTGGAATAGCGAACCCGGCCACCAGGAGATGAGAAATGAGGTGCGTTTTAGAAACCTTTCCACATCACACGGTGTACCATCTTCTGGGTTTCTCATGCATGTTTTCGATGTAGGAAGATGCCCTTGAACCTGGAGATTTGGGACCCATGCGATGGGTACCATGCAGTATTACTGTAAAGGGTCTGCGTTTGCTCACCCAACCTCACCAAACCTCTCAGCCCCAAGAGTGTCCACCCTTATGTCTCATCCAGCTGTGGGTCTAGATATGGTCAATCCAGGTTGCATCACAGCCCCTGAACGAATTGTGTAAGAATTTCGCTCTCTTTCACTGTCTTTGTTTCATGGGTTATTCAAAGTAATTTATTTTTATAATGGGGTTTAGCTGCTTTTCACTTCTGTGTTTATGCCGCTTTACACCCACTTGACACACTAACAGAGAGATATCTATACATAGGTTTTAAGATTATTACTAGTCAGATATATTCTTGTGCGGTGAATAGGGCGTGTTGAGTCCAGTTCTCTGAGCAAGGAGTAGGTCTTGTCTATTACATATTGGTTTTATGGAACGGTATCTGAGCTAATTTGAAACCCTTGTTTTATGTATCACCCCACCTCACCTTTCCCGTTAAGCAGCCATAGTGTGTTTTCTGCATGTGTGACTCTGTTCTGTTTTGTAATTCAGTTCAAGTGTAACGGTTTTTACATTCCCTCTATCAGTGATACCTTATGAGAAGTGTCCTTTTCTGTGTGACTTATTTCACTTAGAATCGTCGTACCTAAATCCACTCATCATGCTGCTACTAGCTTTATGACATTGATTTCATGGCTGAGTGATATTCCATTGTACATAAGGACCACAACATCTTTATCCATTTTTCTCTTTCCTGGGATATTGAAGGTGGAATGAAGTGGAGGTCCTTGTCAACAGAGCAGCCCTAAACTTTGGGGTGCTTGTGTCTTGCTGATTTTTAATTTTCCCAATTTATACCCCCATGAGTGGAAGTGCCCTATGCTCTCTAAGCTTTGCTTTTTAGACGTTTCAGGACTCACCGTACGCTTCTCCAGAGTGGCTGTTGACAATTTACATCCCGCCCATCAGTGTAGCAAGGCTCCCATTTCTCCATGGCCTGTCCTGCATTTCTGGTTTTGACACTTTTTTCAGCATGGCCCTTTTGACCGATGGGAAGCGAGACATCTTTGTAGCGCTGATTTGCCTTTCCAGGTTGCTTGGTTGGCCAAAAAGGGCGTATGCGTTTTTTCCTGAATATATTCAGGAAAAAACGCATACGCCCTTTTTGGCCAAGGGCATCATTGTCAACGTTTTGCCGCTTTTCATGTGCTTTAAAGGCGATTCAAATCTACCTCCTGAAATCTGTTTCCTGCAATTCTGCCTTGATTTCAAATCCTCTTCTTTGCCTTCCCTCAATATATTTGTGGACGAGAGTTATCATTTATAACTCTGCAGGTTTGTGAATTGCAGTGCCCTGAACCTCCATTTTACAACTCGCGTTTTTGGGAGCTGGCCGCAAAAGCGCACGATGGCTTCAGGCCCTGTTCTTATTCCGGGGGGCAGGCTGAGCCTGTGGTTAATTCTTCTTCCTGATGGGAAAATAGAGTGACCTGTGCCTGTCCCAACACCAAGAGCTAGTCTCTCATTGGTTCCACGTCTTCCCGTTCACCCTCAGGACAAATTGCAACCTGCACGGAGCAGGAGCTTAAAGGTGCTGATGCTCCAAGTAGGGAGATTGCTAGTAAAGCGGCTGGAATAGCGAACCCGGGCGCAAGGAGATGAGAAATGAGGTGCGTTTTAGAAACCTTTCCCCATCACACGGTGTACCATCTTCTGGGTTTCTCATGCATGTTTTCGATGTAGGAAGATGCCCTTGAACCTGGATATTTGGGACCCATGCGATGGGTACCACGCAGTATTAGTTGAAAGGGTCTGCGTTTGCTCACCCAACCTCACCAAACCTCTCAGCCCCAAGAGTGTCCACCCTTATGTCTCATCCAGCTGTGGGTCTAGATATGGTCAATCCAGGTTGCATCACAGCCCGTGAACGCATTGTGTAAGAATTTCTATCTCTTTCACTGTCTTTGTTTCATGGGTTTTTCAAAGTAATTTATTTTTATAATGGGGTTTAGCTGCTTTTCACTGCTGTGTTTATGCCACTTTACACCCACTTGACACACTAACAGAGAGATATCAATACATAGGTTTTAAGATTATTACTAGTCAGATATATTCTTGTGCGGTGAATAGGGCGTGTTGAGTCCAGTTCTCTGAGCAAGGAGTAGGTCTTGTCTATTACATATTGGGTTTATGGAACGGTATCTGAGCTAATTTGAAACCCTTGTTTTATGTATCACCCCACCTCACCTTTCCCGTTAAGCAGCCATAGTGTGTTTTCTGCATGTGTGACTCTGTTCTGTTTTGTAATTCAGTTCAAGTGTAACGGTTTTTACATTCCCTCTATAAGTGATACCTTATGAGAAGTGTCCTTTTCTGTTTGACTTATTTCACTTAGAATCGTCGTACCTAAATCCACTCATCATGCTGCTACTAGCCTTATGACATTGATTTCATGGCTGAGGGATATTCCATTGTACATAAGGACCACAACTTCTTTATCCATTTTTCTCTTTCCTGGGATATTGAAGGTGGAATGAAGTGGAGGTCCTTGTCAACAGAGCAGCCCTAAACTTTGGGGTGCTTGTGTCTTGCTGATTTTTCATTTTCCCAATTTATACCCCCATGAGTGGAAGTGCCCTATGCTCTCTAAGCTGTGTTTTTTAGATGTTTCAGGACACACCGTACGCTTCTCCAGAGTGGCTGTTGGCAATTTACATCCCGCCCATCAGTGTAGCAAGGCTCCCATTTCTCCATGGCATGTCCTGCATTTCTGGTTTTGACAGTTTTTTCAGCATGGGCCTTTTGACCGATGGGAAGCGAGACTTCTTTGTAGCACTGATTTGCCTTTCCAGGTTGCTTGCTTGGCCAAAAAGGGCGTATGCGTTTTTTCCTGAATATATTCAGGAAAAAACGCATACGCCCTTTTTGGCCAAGGGCATCATTGTCAACGTTTTGCCGCTTTTCATGTGCTTTAAAGGCGATTCGAATCTACCTCCTGAAATCTGTTTCCTGCAATTCTGCCTTGATTTCAAATCCTCTTCTTTGCCTTCCCTCAATATATTTGTGGACGAGAGTTATCATTTATAAGTCTGCAGTTTTGTGAATTGCAGTGCCCTGAACCTCCATTTTACAACTCGCTTTTTAGGGAGCTGGCCGCAATAGCGCAGGATGGCTTCAGGCCCTGTTCTGGTTCCGGGTGGCAGGCTGAGCCTGTGGTTAATTCTTCTTCCTGATAGGAAAATAGAGTGACCTGTGCCTGTCCCAACACCAAGAGCTAGTCTCTCATTGGTTCCACGTCTTCCCGTTCATCCTCAGGACAAATTGCAACCTGTACGGAACAGGAGGTTAAAGGTGATGATGCTCCAAGGAGGGAGATTGCTAGTAAAGTGGCTGGAATGGCGAACCCGAGCACAAGGAGATGAGAAATGAGGTGCGTTTTAGAAACCTTTCCCCATCACACGGTGTACCATCTTCTGGGTACCTCATGCATGTTTTCGATGTAGGAAGGTGCCCTTGAACCTGGAGATTTGGGACCCATGCGATGGGTACCACACAGTATTACTTTAAAGGGTCTGCGTTTGCTCACCCAACCTCACCAAACCTCTCAGCCCCAAGAGTGTCCACCCTTATGTCTCATCCAGCTGTGGGTCTAGATATGGTCAATCCAGGTTGCATCACAGCCCCTGAACGCATTGTGTAAGAATTTCGCTCTCTTTCACTGTCTTTGTTTCATGGGTTTTTCAAAGTAATTTATTTTTATAATGGGGTTTAGCTGCTTTTCACTGCTGTGTTTATGCCGCTTTACACCCACTTGACACACTAACAGAGAGATATCAATACATAGATTTTAAGAGTATTACTAGTCAAATATATTCTTGTGCGGTGAATAGGGCGTGTTGAGTCCAGTTCTCTGAGCAAGGAGTAGGTCTTGTCTATTACATATTGGGTTTATGGAACGGTATCTGAGCTAATTTGAAACCCTTGTTTTATGTATCACCCCACCTCACCTTTCCCGTTAAGCAGCCATAGTGTGTTTTCTGCATGTGTGACTCTGTTCTGTTTTGTAATTCAGTTCAAGTGTAACGGTTTTTACATTCCCTCTATAAGTGATACCTTATGAGAAGTGTCCTTTTCTGTGTGACTTATTTCACTTAGAGTCGTCGTACCTAAATCCACTCATCATGCTGCTACTACCCTTATGACAGTGATTTCATGGCTGAGTGATATTCCATTGTACATAAGGACCACAACTTCTTTATCCATTTTTCTCTTTCCTGGGATATTGAAGGTGGAATGAAGTGGAGGTCCTTGTCAACAGAGCAGCCCTAAACTTTGGGGTGCTTGTGTCTTGCTGATTTTTAATTTTCCCAATTTATAACCCCATGAGTGGAAGTGCCCTATGCTCTCTAAGCTTTGTTTTTTAGATTTTTCAGGACTCACCGTACGCTTCTCCAGAGTGGCTGTTGGCAATTTACATCCCGCCCATCAGTGTAGCAAGGCTCCCATTTCTCCATGGCCTGTCCTGCATTTCTGGTTTTGACACTTTTTTCAGCATGGCCTTTTTAACCGATGGGAAGCGAGACATCTTTGTAGCGCTGATTTGCCTTTCCAGGTTGCTTGGTTGGCCAAAAAGGGCGTATGCGTTTTTTCCTGAATATATTCAGGAAAAAACGCATACGCCCTTTTTGGCCAAGGGCATCATTGTCAACGTTTTGCCGCTTTTCATGTGCTTTAAAGGCGATTCGAATCTACCTCCTGAAATCTGTTTCCTGCAATTCTGCCTTGATTTCAAATCCTCTTCTTTGCCTTCCCTCAATATATTTGTGGACGAGAGTTATCATTTATAACTCTGCAGGTTTGTGAATTGCAGTGCCCTGAACCTACATTTTACAACTCGCTTTTTAGGGAGCTGGCCACAAAAGCGCAGGATGCCTTCAGGCCCTGTTCTGGTTCCGGGGGCAGGCTGAGCCTGTGGTTAATTCTTCTTCCTGATGGGAAAATAGCGTGACCTGTGCCTGTCCCAACACCAAGAGCCAGTCTCTCATTGGTTCCACGTCTTCCCGTTCACACTCAGGACAAATTGCAACCTGTACGGAGCAGGAGGTTAAAGGTGCTGATGCTCCAAGTAGGGAGATTGCTAGTAAAGCGGCTGGAATGGCGAACCCGGGCACAAGGAGATTAGAAATGAGGTGCGTTTTAGAAACCTTTCCCCATCACACGGTGTACCATCTTCTGGGTTTCTCATGCATGTTTCCGATGTAGGAAGATGCCCTTGAACCTGGAGATTTGGGACCCATGCGATGGGTACCACACAATATTACTTTAAAGGGGCTGCGTTTGCTCACCCAACCTCACCAAACCTCTCAGCCGCAACAGTGTCCACCCTTATGTCTCATCCAGCTGTGGGTCTAGATATGGTCAATCCAGGTTGCATCACAGCCCCTGAACGCATTGTGTAAGAATTTCGCTCTCTTTCACTGTCTTTGTTTCATGGGTTTTTCAAAGTAATTTATTTTTATAATGGGGTTTAGCTGCTTTTCACTGCTGTGTTTATGCCGCTTTACACCCACTTGACACACTAACAGAGAGATATCAATACATAGCTTTTAAGATTATTACTAGTCAGATATATTCTTGTGCGGTGAATAGGGCGTGTTGAGTCCAGTTCTCTGAGCAAGGAGTAGGTCTTGTCTATTACATATTGGGTTTATGGAACGGTATCTGAGCTAATTTGAAACCCTTGTTTTATGTATCACCCCACCTCACCTTTCCCGTTAAGCAGCCATAGTGTGTTTTCTGCATGTGTGACTCTGTTCTGTTTTGTAATACAGTTCAAGTGTAACGGTTTTTACATTCCCTCTATAAGTGATACCTTATGAGAAGTGTCCTTTTCTGTGTGACTTATTTCACTTAGAATCGTCGTACCTAAATCCACTCATCATGCTGCTACTAGCCTTATGACATTGATTTCATGGCTGAGTGATATTCCATTGTACATAAGGACCACAACTTCTTTATCCATTTTTCTCTTTCCTGGGATATTGAAGGTGGAATGAAGTGGAGGTCCTTGTCAACAGAGCAGCCCTAAACTTTGGGGTGCTTGTGTCTTGCTGATTTTTCATTTTCCCAATTTATACCCCCATGAGTGGAAGTGCCTTATGCTCTCTAAGCTTTGCTTTTTAGACGTTTCAGGACTCACCGTACACTTCTCCAGAGTGGCTGTTGACAATTTACATCCCGCCCATCAGTGTAGCAAGGCTCCCATTTCTCCATGGCCTGTCCTGCATTTTTGGTTTTGAGACTTTTTTCAGCATGGCCCTTTTGACCGATGGGAAGCGAGACATCTTTGTAGCGCTGATTTGCCTTTCCAGGTTGCTTGGTTGGCCAAAAAGGGCGTATGCGTTTTTTCCTGAATATATTCAGGAAAAAACGCATACGCCCTTTTTGGCCAAGGGCATCATTGTCAACGTTTTGCCGCTTTTCATGTGCTTTAAAGGCGATTCGAATCTACCTCCTGAAATCTGTTTCCTGCAATTCTGCCTTGATTTCAAATCCTCTTCTTTGCCTTCCCTCAATATATTTGTGGACGAGAGTTATCATTTATAACTCTGCAGGTTTGTGAATTGCAGTGCCCTGAACCTCCATTTTACAACTCGCTTTTTAGGGAGCTGGCCGCAAAAGCGCAGGATGCCTTCAGGCCCTGTTCTGGTTCCGGGGGCAGGCTGAGCCTGTGGTTAATTCTTCTTCCTGATGGGAAAATAGAGTGACCTGTGCCTGTCCCAACACCAAGAGCTAGTCTCTCATTGGTTCCACGTCTTCCAGTTCATCCTCAGGACAAATTGCAACCTGTACGGAACAGGATGTTAAAGGTGCTGATGCTCCAAGTAGGGAGATTGCTAGTAAAGCGGCTGGAATAGCGAACCCGGCCACCAGGAGATGAGAAATGAGGTGCGTTTTAGAAACCTTTCCACATCACACGGTGTACCATCTTCTGGGTTTCTCATGCATGTTTTCGATGTAGGAAGATGCCCTTGAACCTGGAGATTTGGGACCCATGCGATGGGTACCATGCAGTATTACTGTAAAGGGTCTGCGTTTGCTCACCCAACCTCACCAAACCTCTCAGCCCCAAGAGTGTCCACCCTTATGTCTCATCCAGCTGTGGGTCTAGATATGGTCAATCCAGGTTGCATCACAGCCCCTGAACGAATTGTGTAAGAATTTCGCTCTCTTTCACTGTCTTTGTTTCATGGGTTATTCAAAGTAATTTATTTTTATAATGGGGTTTAGCTGCTTTTCACTTCTGTGTTTATGCCGCTTTACACCCACTTGACACACTAACAGAGAGATATCTATACATAGGTTTTAAGATTATTACTAGTCAGATATATTCTTGTGCGGTGAATAGGGCGTGTTGAGTCCAGTTCTCTGAGCAAGGAGTAGGTCTTGTCTATTACATATTGGTTTTATGGAACGGTATCTGAGCTAATTTGAAACCCTTGTTTTATGTATCACCCCACCTCACCTTTCCCGTTAAGCAGCCATAGTGTGTTTTCTGCATGTGTGACTCTGTTCTGTTTTGTAATTCAGTTCAAGTGTAACGGTTTTTACATTCCCTCTATCAGTGATACCTTATGAGAAGTGTCCTTTTCTGTGTGACTTATTTCACTTAGAATCGTCGTACCTAAATCCACTCATCATGCTGCTACTAGCTTTATGACATTGATTTCATGGCTGAGTGATATTCCATTGTACATAAGGACCACAACTTCTTTATCCATTTTTCTCTTTCCTGGGATATTGAAGGTGGAATGAAGTGGAGGTCCTTGTCAACAGAGCAGCCCTAAACTTTGGGGTGCTTGTGTCTTGCTGATTTTTAATTTTCCCAATTTATACCCCCATGAGTGGAAGTGCCCTATGCTCTCTAAGCTTTGCTTTTTAGACGTTTCAGGACTCACCGTACGCTTCTCCAGAGTGGCTGTTGACAATTTACATCCCGCCCATCAGTGTAGCAAGGCTCCCATTTCTCCATGGCCTGTCCTGCATTTCTGGTTTTGACACTTTTTTCAGCATGGCCCTTTTGACCGATGGGAAGCGAGACATCTTTGTAGCGCTGATTTGCCTTTCCAGGTTGCTTGGTTGGCCAAAAAGGGCGTATGCGTTTTTTCCTGAATATATTCAGGAAAAAACGCATACGCCCTTTTTGGCCAAGGGCATCATTGTCAACGTTTTGCCGCTTTTCATGTGCTTTAAAGGCGATTCAAATCTACCTCCTGAAATCTGTTTCCTGCAATTCTGCCTTGATTTCAAATCCTCTTCTTTGCCTTCCCTCAATATATTTGTGGACGAGAGTTATCATTTATAACTCTGCAGGTTTGTGAATTGCAGTGCCCTGAACCTCCATTTTACAACTCGCGTTTTTGGGAGATGGCCGCAAAAGCGCACGATGGCTTCAGGCCCTGTTCTTATTCCGGGGGGCAGGCTGAGCCTGTGGTTAATTCTTCTTCCTGATGGGAAAATAGAGTGACCTGTGCCTGTCCCAACACCAAGAGATAGTCTCTCATTGGTTTCACGTCTTCCCGTTCATCCTCAGGACAAATTGCAACCTGTACGGAACAGGAGGTTAAAGGTGATGATGCTCCAAGGAGGGAGATTGCTAGTAAAGTGGCTGGAATGGCGAACCCGAGCACAAGGAGATGAGAAATGAGGTGCGTTTTAGAAACCTTTCCCCATCACACGGTGTACCATCTTCTGGGTTTCTCATGCATGTTTTCGATGTAGGAAGATGCCCTTGAACCTGGATATTTGGGACCCATGCGATGGGTACCACGCAGTATTACTTTAAAGGGGCTGCGTTTGCTCACCCAACCTCACCAAACCTCTCAGCCGCAACAGTGTCCACCCTTATGTCTCATCCAGCTGTGGGTCTAGATATGGTCAATCCAGGTTGCATCACAGCCCCTGAACGCATTGTGTAAGAATTTCGCTCTCTTTCACTGTCTTTGTTTCATGGGTTTTTCAAAGTAATTTATTTTTATAATGGGGTTTAGCTGCTTTTCACTGCTGTGTTTATGCCGCTTTACACCCACTTGACACACTAACAGAGAGATATCAATACATAGCTTTTAAGATTATTACTAGTCAGATATATTCTTGTGCGGTGAATAGGGCGTGTTGAGTCCAGTTCTCTGAGCAAGGAGTAGGTCTTGTCTATTACATATTGGGTTTATGGAACGGTATCTGAGCTAATTTGAAACCCTTGTTTTATGTATCACCCCACCTCACCTTTCCCGTTAAGCAGCCATAGTGTGTTTTCTGCATGTGTGACTCTGTTCTGTTTTGTAATTCAGTTCAAGTGTAACGGTTTTTACATTCCCTCTATAAGTGATACCTTATGAGAAGTGTCCTTTTCTGTGTGACTTATTTCACTTAGAGTCGTCGTACCTAAATCCACTCATCATGCTGCTACTAGCCTTATGACATTGATTTCACGGCTGAGTGATATTCCATTGTACATAAGGACCACAACTTCTTTATCCATTTTTCTCTTTCCTGGGATATTGAAGGTGGAATGAAGTGGAGGTCCTTGTCAACAGAGCAGCCCTAAACTTTGGGGTGCTTGTGTCTTGCTGATTTTTCATTTTCCCAATTTATACCCCCATGAGTGGAAGTGCCCTATGCTCTCTAAGCTTTGCTTTTTAGACGTTTCAGGACTCACCGAACACTTCTCCAGAGTGGCTGTTGACAATTTACATCCCGCCCATCAGTGTAGCAAGGCTCCCATTTCTCCATGGCCTGTCCTGCATTTTTGGTTTTGAGACTTTTTTCAGCATGGCCCTTTTGACCGATGGGAAGCGAGACATCTTTGTAGCGCTGATTTGCCTTTCCAGGTTGCTTGGTTGGCCAAAAAGGGCGTATGCGTTTTTTCCTGAATATATTCAGGAAAAAACGCATACGCCCTTTTTGGCCAAGGGCATCATTGTCAACGTTTTGCCGCTTTTCATGTGCTTTAAAGGCGATTCGAATCTACCTCCTGAAATCTGTTTCCTGCAATTCTGCCTTGATTTCAAATCCTCTTCTTTGCCTTCCCTCAATATATTGGTGGACGAGAGTTATCATTTATAACTCTGCAGGTTTGTGAATTGCAGTGCCCTGAACCTCCATTTTACAAGTCGCTTTTTAGGGAGCTGGCCGCAAAAGCGCAGGATGCCTTCAGGCCCTGTTCTGGTTCCGGGGGCAGGCTGAGCCTGTGGTTAATTCTTCTTCCTGATGGGAAAATAGAGTGACCTGTGCCTGTCCCAACACCAAGAGCTAGTCTCTCATTGGTTCCACGTCTTCCCGTTCACCCTCAGGACAAATTGCAACCTGCACGGAGCAGGAGCTTAAAGGTGCTGATGCTCCAAGTAGGGAGATTGCTAGTAAAGCGGCTGGAATAGCGAACCCGGGCGCAAGGAGATGAGAAATGAGGTGCGTTTTAGAAACCTTTCCACATCACACGGTGTACCATCTTCTGGGTTTCTCATGCATGTTTTCGATGTAGGAAGATGCCCTTGAACCTGGAGATTTGGGACCCATGCGATGGGTACCACGCAGTATTAGTTGAAAGGGTCTGCGTTTGCTCACCCAACCTCACCAAACCTCTCAGCCCCAAGAGTGTCCACCCTTATGTCTCATCCAGCTGTGGGTCTAGATATGGTCAATCCAGGTTGCATCACAGCCCGTGAACGCATTGTGTAAGAATTTCTATCTCTTTCACTGTCTTTGTTTCATGGGTTTTTCAAAGTAATTTATTTTTATAATGGGGTTTAGCTGCTTTTCACTGCTGTGTTTATGCCACTTTACACCCACTTGACACACTAACAGAGAGATATCAATACATAGGTTTTAAGATTATTACTAGTCAGATATATTCTTGTGCGGTGAATAGGGCGTGTTGAGTCCAGTTCTCTGAGCAAGGAGTAGGTCTTGTCTATTACATATTGGGTTTATGGAACGGTATCTGAGCTAATTTGAAACCCTTGTTTTATGTATCACCCCACCTCACCTTTCCCGTTAAGCAGCCATAGTGTGTTTTCTGCATGTGTGACTCTGTTCTGTTTTGTAATTCAGTTCAAGTGTAACGGTTTTTACATTCCCTCTATAAGTGATACCTTATGAGAAGTGTCCTTTTCTGTTTGACTTATTTCACTTAAAATCGTCGTACCTAAATCCACTCATCATGCTGCTACTAGCCTTATGACATTGATTTCATGGCTGAGGGATATTCCATTGTACATAAGGACCACAACTTCTTTATCCATTTTTCTCTTTCCTGGGATATTGAAGGTGGAATGAAGTGGAGGTCCTTGTCAACAGAGCAGCCCTAAACTTTGGGGTGCTTGTGTCTTGCTGATTTTTCATTTTCCCAATTTATACCCCCATGAGTGGAAGTGCCCTATGCTCTCTAAGCTGTGTTTTTTAGATGTTTCAGGACACACCGTACGCTTCTCCAGAGTGGCTGTTGGCAATTTACATCCCGCCCATCAGTGTAGCAAGGCTCCCATTTCTCCATGGCATGTCCTGCATTTCTGGTTTTGACAGTTTTTTCAGCATGGGCCTTTTGACCGATGGGAAGCGAGACTTCTTTGTAGCACTGATTTGCCTTTCCAGGTTGCTTGCTTGGCCAAAAAGGGCGTATGCGTTTTTTCCTGAATATATTCAGGAAAAAACGCATACGCCCTTTTTGGCCAAGGGCATCATTGTCAACGTTTTGCCGCTTTTCATGTGCTTTAAAGGCGATTCGAATCTACCTCCTGAAATCTGTTTCCTGCAATTCTGCCTTGATTTCAAATCCTCTTCTTTGCCTTCCCTCAATATATTTGTGGACGAGAGTTATCATTTATAAGTCTGCAGTTTTGTGAATTGCAGTGCCCTGAACCTCCATTTTACAACTCGCTTTTTAGGGAGCTGGCCGCAATAGCGCAGGATGGCTTCAGGCCCTGTTCTGGTTCCGGGTGGCAGGCTGAGCCTGTGGTTAATTCTTCTTCCTGATAGGAAAATAGAGTGACCTGTGCCTGTCCCAACACCAAGAGCTAGTCTCTCATTGGTTCCACGTCTTCCCGTTCATCCTCAGGACAAATTGCAACCTGTACGGAACAGGAGGTTAAAGGTGATGATGCTCCAAGGAGGGAGATTGCTAGTAAAGTGGCTGGAATGGCGAACCCGAGCACAAGGAGATGAGAAATGAGGTGCGTTTTAGAAACCTTTCCCCATCACACGGTGTACCATCTTCTGGGTACCTCATGCATGTTTTCGATGTAGGAAGGTGCCCTTGAACCTGGAGATTTGGGACCCATGCGATGGGTACCACACAGTATTACTTTAAAGGGTCTGCGTTTGCTCACCCAACCTCACCAAACCTCTCAGCCCCAAGAGTGTCCACCCTTATGTCTCATCCAGCTGTGGGTCTAGATATGGTCAATCCAGGTTGCATCACAGCCCCTGAACGCATTGTGTAAGAATTTCGCTCTCTTTCACTGTCTTTGTTTCATGGGTTTTTCAAAGTAATTTATTTTTATAATGGGGTTTAGCTGCTTTTCACTGCTGTGTTTATGCCGCTTTACACCCACTTGACACACTAACAGAGAGATATCAATACATAGGTTTTAAGAGTATTACTAGTCAAATATATTCTTGTGCGGTGAATAGGGCGTGTTGAGTCCAGTTCTCTGAGCAAGGAGTAGGTCTTGTCTATTACATATTGGGTTTATGGAATGGTATCTGAGCTAATTTGAAAACCTTGTTTTATGTATCACCCCACCTCACCTTTCCCGTTAAGCAGCCATAGTGTGTTTTCTGCATGTGTGACTCTGTTCTGTTTTGTAATTCAGTTCAAGTGTAACGGTTTTTACATTCCCTCTATAAGTGATACCTTATGAGAAGTGTCCTTTTCTGTGTGACTTATTTCACTTAGAATCGTCGTACCTAAATCCACTCATCATGCTGCTACTAGCCTTATGACATTGCTTTCATGGCTGAATGATATTCCATTGTACATAAGGACCACAACTTCTTTATCCATTTTTCTCTTTCCTGGGATATTGAAGGTGGAATGAAGTGGAGGTCCTTGTCAACAGAGCAGCCCTAAACTTTGGGGTGCTTGTGTCTTGCTGATTTTTAATTTTCCCAATTTATAACCCCATGAGTGGAAGTGCCCTATGCTCTCTAAGCTTTGTTTTTTAGATTTTTCAGGACTCACCGTACGCTTCTCCAGAGTGGCTGTTGGCAATTTACATCCCGCCCATCAGTGTAGCAAGGCTCCCATTTCTCCATGGCATGTCCTGCATTTCTGGTTTTGACACTTTTTTCAGCATGGCCTTTTTAACCGATGGGAAGCGAGACATCTTTGTAGCGCTGATTTGCCTTTCCAGGTTGCTTGGTTGGCCAAAAAGGGCGTATGCGTTTTTTCCTGAATATATTCAGGAAAAAACGCATACGCCCTTTTTGGCCAAGGGCATCATTGTCAACGTTTTGCCGCTTTTCATGTGCTTTAAAGGCGATTCGAATCTACCTCCTGAAATCTGTTTCCTGCAATTCTGCCTTGATTTCAAATCCTCTTCTTTGCCTTCCCTCAATATATTTGTGGACGAGAGTTATCATTTATAACTCTGCAGGTTTGTGAATTGCAGTGCCCTGAACCTCCATTTTACAACTCGCTTTTTAGGGAGCTGGCCACAAAAGCGCAGGATGCCTTCAGGCCCTGTTCTGGTTCCGGGGGCAGGCTGAGCCTGTGGTTAATTCTTCTTCCTGATGGGAAAATAGAGTGACCTGTGCCTGTCCCAACACCAAGAGCCAGTCTCTCATTGGTTCCACGTCTTCCCGTTCACACTCAGGACAAATTGCAACCTGTACGGAGCAGGAGGTTAAAGGTGCTGATGCTCCAAGTAGGGAGATTGCTAGTAAAGCGGCTGGAATGGCGAACCCGGGCACAAGGAGATTAGAAATGAGGTGCGTTTTAGAAGCCTTTCCCCATCACACGGTGTACCATCTTCTGGGTTTCTCATGCATGTTTTCGATGTAGGAAGATGCCCTTGAACCTGGTGATTTGGGACCCATGCGATGGGTACCACGCAGTATTACTTTAAAGGGTCTGCGTTTGCTCACCCAACCTCACCAAACCTCTCAGCCCCAAGAGTGTCCACCCTTAGATCTCATCCAGCTGTGGGTCTAGATATGGTCAATCCAGGTTGCATCACAGCCCCTGAACGCATTGTGTAAGAATTTCTCTCTCTTTCACTGTCTTTGTTTCATGGGTTTTTCAAAGTAATTTATTTTCATAATGGGGTTTAGCTGCTTTTCACCGCTGTGTTTATGCCGCTTTACACCCACTTGACACACTAACAGAGAGATATCAATACATAGGTTTTAAGATTATTACTAGTCAGATATATTCTTGTGCGGTGAATAGGGCGTGTTGAGTCTAGTTCTCTGAGCAAGGAGTAGGTCTTGTCTATTACATATTGGGTTTATGGAACGGTATCTGAGCTAATTTGAAACCCTTGTTTTATGTATCACCCCACCTCACCTTTCCCGTTAAGCAGCCATAGTGTGTTTTCTGCATGTGTGACTCTGTTCTGTTTTGTAATTCAGTTCAAGTGTAACGGTTTTTACATTCCCTCTATAAGTGATACCTTATGAGAAGTGTCCTTTTCTGTGTGACTTATTTCACTTAGAGTCGTCGTACCTAAATCCACTCATCATGCTGCTACTAGCCTTATGACATTGATTTCACGGCTGAGTGATATTCCATTGTACATAAGGACCACAACTTCTTTATCCATTTTTCTCTTTCCTGGGATATTGAAGGTGGAATGAAGTGGAGGTCCTTGTCAACAGAGCAGCCCTAAACTTTGGGGTGCTTGTGTCTTGCTGATTTTTCATTTTCCCAATTTATACCCCCATGCGTGGAAGTGCCCTATGCTCTCTAATCTGTGTTTTTTAGATGTTTCAGGACACACCGTACACTTCTCCAGAGTGGCTGTTGGCAATTTACATCCCGCCCATCAGTGTAGCAAGGCACCCATTTCTCCATGGCCTGTCCTGCATTTCTGGTTTTGACACTTTTTTCAGCATGGCCCTTTTGAGCGATGGGTAGCGAGTCTTCTTTGTAGCGCTGATTTGCCTTTCCAGGTTGCTTGGTTGGCCAAAAAGGGCGTATGCGTTTTTTCCTGAATATATACAGGAAAAAACGCATACGCCCTTTTTGGCCAAGGGCATCATTGTCAACGTTTTGCCGCTTTTCATGTGCTTTAAAGGCGATTCGAATCTACCTCGTGAAATCTGTTTCCTGCAATTCTGCCTTGATTTCAAATCCTCTTCTTTGCCTTCCCTCAATATATTTGTGGACGAGAGTTATCATTTATAATTCTGCAGGTTTGTGAATTGCAGTGACCTGTAGCTCCATTTTACAACTCGCTTTTTTGGAGATGGCCGCAAAAGCGCAGGATGGCTTCAGGCCCTGTTCTGGTTCCGGGGGGCAGGCTGAGTCTGTGGTAAATTCTTCTTCCTGATGGGACAATAGAGTGACCTTTGCCTGTCCCAACACCAAGAACTAGTCTCTCATTGGTTCCCCATCTACCCGTTCATCCTCAGGACAAATTGCAACCTGTATGGAACAGGAGGTTAAAGGTGCTGATGCTCCAAGTAAGGAGCTTGCTAGAAAAGCGGCTGGAATGGCGAACCTGGGCACAAGGAGATGAGAAATGAGGTGCGTTTTAGAAACCTTTCCCCATTACACGGTGTACCATCTTCTGGGTTTCTCATGCATGTTTTCGATGTAGGAAGATGCCCTTGAACCTGGAGATTTGGGACCCATGGGATGGGTACCACGCAATAGTACTTTAAAGGGTCTGCATTTGCTCACCCAACCTCACCAAACCTCTCAGCCGCAAGAGTGTCCACCCTTATGTCTCATCCAGCTGTGGGTCTAGATATGGTCAATCCAAGTTTCATCACAGCCCCTGAACGCATTGTGTAAGAATTTCGCTCTCTTTCACTGTCTTTATTTCATCGGTTTTTCAAAGTTATTTATTTTTATAATGGTTTTTAGCTGCTTTTCACTGTTGTGTTTATGCCGCTTTACATCCACTTGACACACTAACAGAGAGATATCAATATATAGGTTTTAAGATTATTACTAGTCAGATATAATGTTGTGCGGTGAACAGGGCGTGTTGAGTCCAGTTCTCTGAGCAAGGAGTAGGTCTTGTCTATTACATATTGGGTTTATGCAACGGTATCTGAGCTAATTTGAAACCCTTGTTTTATGTATCACCCCACCTCACCTTTCCCGTTAGCACCCATAGTGTGTTTTCTGCATGTGTGACTCTGTTCTCTTTTGTAATTCAGTTCAAGTGTAACGGTTTTTACATTCCCTCTATCAGTGAGACCTTATGAGAAGTGTCCTTTTCTGTGTGACTTATTTCACTTAGAATCGTCGTACCTAAATCCACTCATCATGCTGCTACTAGCCTTATGACATTGCTTTCATGGCTGAATGATATTCCATTGTACATAAGGACCACAACTTCTTTATCCATTTTTCTCTTTCCTGGGATATTGAAGGTGGAATGAAGTGGAGGTCCTTGTCAACAGAGCAGCCCTAAACTTTGGGGTGCTTGTGTCTTGCTGATTTTTAATTTTCCCAATTTATAACCCCATGAGTGGAAGTGCCCTATGCTCTCTAAGCTTTGTTTTTTAGATTTTTCAGGACTCACCGTACGCTTCTCCAGAGTGGCTGTTGGCAATTTACATCCCGCCCATCAGTGTAGCAAGGCTCCCATTTCTCCATGGCCTGTCCTGCATTTCTGGTTTTGACACTTTTTTCAGCATGGCCTTTTTAACCGATGGGAAGCGAGACATCTTTGTAGCGCTGATTTGCCTTTCCAGGTTGCTTGGTTGGCCAAACAGGGCGTATGCGTTTTTTCCTGAATATATTCAGGAAAAAACGCATACGCCCTTTTTGGCCAAGGGCATCATTGTCAACGTTTTGCCGCTTTTCATGTGCTTTAAAGGCGATTCGAATCTACCTCCTGAAATCTGTTTCCTGCAATTCTGCCTTGATTTCAAATCCTCTTCTTTGCCTTCCCTCAATATATTTGTGGACGAGAGTTATCATTTATAACTCTGCAGGTTTGTGAATTGCAGTGCCCTGAACCTCCATTTTACAACTCGCTTTTTTGGGAGCTGGCCGCAAAAGCGCAGGATGGCTTCAGGCCCTGTTCTGGTTCCGGTGGGCAGGCTGAGCCTGTGGTTAATTCTTCTTCCTGATGGGAAAATAGAGTGACCTGTGCCTGTCCCAACACCAAGAGCCAGTCTCTCATTGGTTCCACGTCTTCCCGTTCACACTCAGGACAAATTGCAACCTGTACGGAGCAGGAGGTTAAAGGTGCTGATGCTCCAAGTAGGGAGATTGCTAATAAAGCGGCTGGAATGGTGAACCCGGGCACAAGGAGATTAGAAATGAGGTGCGTTTTAGAAACCTTTCCCCATCACACGGTGTACCATCTTCTGGGTTTCTCATGCATGTTTTCGATGTAGGAAGATGCCCTTGAACCTGGTGATTTGGGACCCATGCGATGGGTACCACGCAGTATTACTTTAAAGGGTCTGCGTTTGCTCACCCAACCTCACCAAACCTCTCAGCCCCAAGAGTGTCCACCCTTAGATCTCATCCAGCTGTGGGTCTAGATATGGTCAATCCAGGTTGCATCACAGCCCCTGAACGCATTGTGTAAGAATTTCTCTCTCTTTCACTGTCTTTGTTTCATGGGTTTTTCAAAGTAATTTATTTTCATAATGGGGTTTAGCTGCTTTTCACCGCTGTGTTTATGCCGCTTTACACCCACTTGACACACTAACAGAGAGATATCAATACATAGGTTTTAAGATTATTACTAGTCAGATATATTCTTGTGCGGTGAATAGGGCGTGTTGAGTCTAGTTCTCTGAGCAAGGAGTAGGTCTTGTCTATTACATATTGGGTTTATGGAACGGTATCTGAGCTAATTTGAAACCCTTGTTTTATGTATCACCCCACCTCACCTTTCCCGTTAAGCAACTATAGTGTGTTTTCTGCATGTCTGACTCTGTTCTGTTTTGTAATTCAGTTCAAGTGTAACGGTTTTTACATTCCCTCTATAAGTGATACCTTATGAGAAGTGTCCTTTTCTGTGTGACTTATTTCACTTAGAGTCGTCGTACCTAAATCCACTCATCATGCTGCTACTAGCCTTATGACATTGATTTCACGGCTGAGTGATATTCCATTGTACATAAGGACCACAACTTCTTTATCCATTTTTCTCTTTCCTGGGATATTGAAGGTGGAATGAAGTGGAGGTCCTTGTCAAGAGAGCAGCCCTAAACTTTGGGGTGCATGTGTCTTGCTGATTTTTCATTTTCCCAATTTATACCCCCATGCGTGGAAGTGCCCTATGCTCTCTAAGCTGTGTTTTTTAGATGTTTCAGGACACACCGTAAACTTCTCCAGAGTGGCTGTTGGCAATTTACATCCCGCCCATCAGTGTAGCAAGGCACCCATTTCTCCATGGCCTGTCCTGCATTTCTGGTTTTGACACTTTTTTCAGCATGGCCCTTTTGAGCGATGGGTAGCGAGTCTTCTTTGTAGCGCTGATTTGCCTTTCCAGGTTGCTTGGTTGGCCAAAAAGGGCGTATGCGTTTTTTCCTGAATATATACAGGAAAAAACGCATACGCCCTTTTTGGCCAAGGGCATCATTGTCAACGTTTTGCCGCTTTTCATGTGCTTTAAAGGCGATTCGAATCTACCTCGTGAAATCTGTTTCCTGCAATTCTGCCTTGATTTCAAATCCTCTTCTTTGCCTTCCCTCAATATATTTGTGGACGAGAGTTATCATTTATAATTCTGCAGGTTTGTGAATTGCAGTGCCCTGTAGCTCCATTTTACAACTCGCTTTTTTGGAGATGGCCGCAAAAGCGCAGGATGGCTTCAGGCCCTGTTCTGGTTCCGGGGGGCAGGCTGAGTCTGTGGTAAATTCTTCTTCCTGATGGGACAATAGAGTGACCTTTGCCTGTCCCAACACCAAGAACTAGTCTCTCATTGGTTCCCCATCTACCCGTTCATCCTCAGGACAAATTGCAACCTGTATGGAACAGGAGGTTAAAGGTGCTGATGCTCCAAGTAGGGAGCTTGCTAGAAAAGCGGCTGGAATGGCGAACCTGGGCACAAGGAGATGAGAAATGAGGTGCGTTTTAGAAACCTTTCCCCATCACACGGTGTACCATCTTCTGGGTTTCTCATGCATGTTTTCGATGTAGGAAGATGCCCTTGAACCTGGAGATTTGGGACCCATGGGATGGGTACCACGCAATAGTACTTTAAAGGGTCTGCATTTGCTCACCCAACCTCACCAAACCTCTCAGCCGCAAGAGTGTCCACCCTTATGTCTCATCCAGCTGTGGGTCTAGATATGGTCAATCCAAGTTTCATCACAGCCCCTGAACGCATTGTGTAAGAATTTCGCTCTCTTTCACTGTCTTTGTTTCATCGGTTTTTCAAAGTTATTTATTTTTATAATGGGTTTTAGCTGCTTTTCATTGTTGTGTTTATGCCGCTTTACATCCACTTGACACACTAACAGAGAGATATCAATATATAGGTTTTAAGATTATTACTAGTCAGATATAATGTTGTGCGGTGAACAGGGCGTGTTGAGTCCAGTTCTCTGAGCAAGGAGTAGGTCTTGTCTATTACATATTGGGTTTATGCAACGGTATCTGAGCTAATTTGAAACCCTTGTTTTATGTATCACCCCACCTCACCTTTCCCGTTAGCACCCATAGTGTGTTTTCTGCATGTGTGACTCTGTTCTCTTTTGTAATTCAGTTCAAGTGTAACGGTTTTTACATTCCCTCTATCAGTGAGACCTTATGAGAAGTGTCCTTTTCTGTGTGACTTATTTCACTTAGAATCGTCGTACCTAAATCCACTCATCATGCTGCTACTAGCCTTATGACATTGATTTCATGGCTGAGTGATATTCCATTGTACATAAGGACCACAACTTCTTTATCCATTTTTCTCTTTCCTGGGATATTTAAGGTGGAATGAAGTGGAGGTCCTTGTCAAGAGAGCAGCCCTAAACTTTGGTGTGCTTGTGTCTTGCTGATTTTTCATTTTCCCAATTTATACCCCCATGAGTGGAAGTGCCCTATTCTCTCTAAGCTGTGTTTTTTAGATGTTTCAGGACACACCGTACACTTCTCCAGAGTGGCTGTTGGCCATTTACATCCCGCCCATCAGTGTAGCAAGGCTCTCTTTCCTCCCTGGCCTCTCCTGCTTTTCTTGTTTTACACTTTTTTAGGAAGGCCATTTTGACCGATGGGAAGTCAGACTTCTTTGTAGCGCTGAATTGCATTTCCGGCTTGTTTGGTTGGCCAAAAAGGGCCTATGGGTTTTTTCCTGAATTCATTCAGAACAAAACGCATATGCTCTTTTTGGCCAAGTGCATCATTGTCGACGTTTTGCCGCTTTTCATGTGCTTTAGTGGTGATTCGAATCTATCTCCTGAAATCTGTTTCCTGCAATTCTGCCTTAATTTCAAATCCTCTTCGTTGCCTTCCCTCAATATATTTGTGGACGAGAGTTATCATTTATAACTCTGCAGGTTTGTGAATTGCAGTGCCCCTGAGCTCCATTTTTCAACTCGCTTTTTTGGGAGCTTTCTGCAGAACCGCTCGTTTGCTTCTGTCCCTACTCTGGTTCCCGGTGGCAGGCTAAGCCTTTGCTTAATTCTTCTTCCTGACTGGAAAGTAGAGTGACATGTGCCTCTCCGAACATCTAGGGCTTGGCTCCCCTTGTTTCTCCTCCTTCCCCTTCTTCCTTTGGACAAATTCCGATTTCTGTGCAACTGGATGTTGAAGGTGCTGACATCCTCTAGTGGGGAGATTTTAAGGAAAAAGGCTGGAGGGGTGAACCCAACAACCAGGAAATTAGGCGTTTTGGTGCCTTTTCCAAAAATCTTCCTGATCCAACCGTGTTCCATCTTCTGGGTGTCACAGGCATGTTTTAGCTGTAGGAAAGGTCCCGTGTATGTAAGGAGAACACAAGGGATTTTTCCAAATCAGTGTCTCCCCGAACTCCAATCTGGGGAATTTTTAAGCTACTGGTACATGTGTGTTCATTAAGGGACTTGGGCCGTAGGCAGAGTCCGAACTTTAGATGATTGAAGTCTTCAGGTTCAGAAACGCTCACCATCGGCCTCCTTTAGTTTCCATTTTATCTGTAGTTGATAGATGATGTCGATATAGATATCTATTGTTTTTCAGATTATTTCCCCTCAGGGGTCATTACAAAATATTGAGTATAGTTCCCTGTGCTATACAGTAGTTCCCTGTTGATGATATATTTTATACATAGCAGTGTGTATATGTTAATCTGAAACTGTTAATTTATCCCTCCTCCCACCTTTCCCCTTTGGTAATAAAAAATATAAGATTTTATACTTCTCAGAAATCTAGGAGCTGAAAGAGAGGTATCATTTTCAATGGAAAATCATTCAAAACAAGGTTGAAACTTCAACCAAGATTATTAGATGTACATCCTTGGAAAGAAATCCCTGCATTTCTCTACTCTTGACCTGCCAAATAAGACAATCCCCTCCACTGAACTTGCTTATAATAAAGTGATGGAAATATCAAATGGAAGTGTTAGAAACATCTTATTTTACACGAGCCTTATACACTGCTCTATGTTAATTACAGTTTGGCTCACACATCTGTGCATTGAAGTTACAATGTTCTCAAATTCTGTTACTGATCCTGCAGAGTGGGCCCCAACAAGGGTCTCCCTGCCCAGTGTCATTGGAGCCAACAGATCGAGACTGACTTTGGTTCAGAAGCAAAGGAAAACTTTATATTTTGATCAGAGAATGGAGAGGTGAGAGTGTGTGCTCCCCTGCGGGTTGTGGGCCGGGCTGCTGTGTAGGGATCCTGTCAGCATCAGCGGGAGGGAGGGGGCGGAGCTCTCGAGGGCCAGGTTGGCTGGAGCTCAGGCTCTATGTCGCAGAGTCTGCACGGGGCCCCACGAGCTGAGGTGTCGGCCCAGCCATTTTGCACGAGGAAATCGGGTCTGAAGTGTCGGGTGTGGGACCTCTGCATGTGGAAACCTAGGAGCAAGTGAAATTAGACAAAGCACAAAGGAAAAAATGGTTAGACTTTATTTTATTGCCCAGATTCTATTTTTATCTCCCAGGAATTTTTAATGGGCTTTGCCAGTGACAAAGCCCTCCTCTGCCTTTTGTCCCATTCCTCATTCTTGGGGCGCTGAGGGTGCAGACACGTCTTCTGTAAATGCTTCATGCTGAGTTGGGTGTCCTCATACCCGGGGGGAGGGGCAGGACTTCTCCCCAGCAGCCTCCAGGTGAGGTTGATTGTCCGCAGGCCTCCTCCCTCACTGCTCGTCTGCCTGAGCACCAGCATTGGAAGTTTTATAGATTCTAATGACCTTTAAGGGTCCAGGAAAGAGATGTGCAGAGACGCTGGGGGGGTGGGCGGTTTTACCCTGCTCCACATTGGTTCGGCCCCCTTAGGCTGATGGTTTCTGCCAGCCTAGATGCTCTGACCAGTAGTCTGTGCTTTCTTCAGTTAGGCCACTGAATTAACGTACAAACAGCACCAGGTGTCAGAGCCCTGCTTGCTCAACTCCCAGACAGTCCAGGGCCGGTGGTGATCCAGGACCATGACGGCCACTCAGTCAACGGCCTTTTGAAGTAGCCAGGAGTACAGCCGGTCTCATTGGCCACCGTCACTGCGGTGTCTGTAGGCTTTTCTATGGTGGCAGCGTTATTTACGGTTCCCCTGCCAAGTTTATTAGCTCCACTCTGGGTGCAGTAAGTCCTGTAAGCAATAGTCTGCTCTTTTGGGGCACACTCTTGTTGTTTTCTGAGAGAAGCTCCAGGTCAAGTGATGGTCACACGAGTCGTCATGGGGGCCCATTGCCCCAGGTTGTCTCTCTGGAGGTTGGTGTTGGAGGGCCTCCTCACTCGAGGTCATTGTGCCCACAGAGCAATCCCTGCAACTTCAGGGCATGGTGGGTGGTTAGGATCACCAAGTGGCGTCCTTTTCCCTTAGGAGGGAGCTGGCCTTGCGGGCTGCTGATTTCCAGGTTTTTAGATACCCCCAGTATCCTGGTCGGATGGGGTGGCTGGCCAATGCCTGGAGGGCATTCTTACATTGTTCCATTTCAAGTGGTCCCAGTTTTTGCACTAATACTCCAAGGGCGATTCGCCTTGGACCAGGAATGTAAAGGTCAAAGGGTTTAGCTAACTTAGGGAGGTCCAGGGCCAGGGTCTGAATTGACTGCTCTTTCCATTCTTGAAAGGCCGCTTCTGGATTCTATTCAAAAGGATCATCATCTTTTCCTTTCAGTGTTTCATATAGAGGCCCAGCTATTAGACTGTAGTTAGGGATCCAGATGCAGCAAACCCCGGTCTCCCCAGGAACCCCTAAGCTGTCTTCTAGTTTCAGGAAAGGTGAGGCTGCAAATGGCTTCTTCCCTTTCCTGGGGTGGGCTTCTCCGACCTTCTGTGCGAATGAAGCCCAGGAAGGCCACCTTAGTTTGTGATATTTGAGCCTTTTCCTTGGACACCTTCTATCTTTTATTGGCTAGGTAGTTCAGAGGCCTCCTTAGTCGGGCTGGTGATCAGAATGTCATCTGCATATTGAAGGAGGGTTCCCTTCTCCAGAGGTAGATCTTTTAGGTCTTTAGCTAACGTTTCCCCAAAGATGGTGTGGGAATTTTTGAACCCCTGGGGCAGGACGGCCCAGCAGTATTGTTTTTGTTGTAGGTTGAGTCCTGCCACTCACAGCCAAAATTTCTTGTGACTCTGGGACTAATGGAATACAGAAGAAGGCATCATTGAAGTCTAATACAGAATGCCATGTCCTGGTGGATGGTAGAATGACCAGCAGGGTGTAGGAATTAGGAACTACTAGATGTATATCCTCTGTGGCTTCACTGACTGTCCTGGCGTCCTCTACCAGGTCCCCAGCAGCCCACGGGGCTCTTGTGGTCAGGCCCCTCCCAGGATATGGAGCTCACCTGGGCAGGTACGCAGCAGCCCACGGGGCTCTCGTGGGCAGGCCCCTCCCTGGATATGGAGCTCCCGTGGACAGGTACCCCGGCAGGGCTGGGCACACAGGAACCGTGCACGTAGCCCTCATTGCAGAGCACCCCCAGCACCCCTGTCACTCAGAGCTGACACAGAGCACCTCAGAGCAGAGCTTGAACTAACAAACAGCAGCTCCAACAGGTCTGTGACCCTAGGCTTCACTCTGTGCGGCCTCCCTCTGCCTGGTCTTCCAGGGGCTTCCACTGCAGCCGGGGCACCAGGCCTCTGTCTCCACCCACCACCCCTCCTCTCCCTGACTCCTGGGTTCCTCTCATTAGCAGAGGGTCTTCTTGAAGTTGTCTCCCACTCATGGACCAGATAAAATGATTCGAAAACAAGCCAGGGCTGCCGCCCCTTATCTATCCTGACTCTCGGGACCCTACACCTGTTCCTTGGATCTGGCCGGTGCAGCAAGGCCCATTTTCTGCAACTCTGAGCCCCTGAGGGGCGAGGATTGGCTGACCTGGGCAGCCTGACCCGGCCGGCCAGCCCTTCCCAGGTGTGCCTGGGTTGAGGTCAATATAAACACCCCTCCAGGCAGCAAAAGCCTCTGCAGCTGTGCCTGACGCCATATTCTCTGCCCCGTCAGCAGTCTCGGGGTTGGGCTGGTGGGAGGGAGTAGGGCCCACGGCTCTATGAGTGGCCCAGTGTGACTGGGGCTCTGCTGGACTTTCTGCAGGAGTTGCCGGGCTGCCACCTGCTAAAGAAGAGGATGTGTCACCCATACTTGCTGCTGGAATTTCTCCCCGGGCAGAGGTGAGGAAGGAAAAAAGCAGTGGGGGCCGGGACAGGAGGGGTACCTCAGGCAGGGAAATGGAAAGCTTCCAGACGAGCGCCCGGGGCCAGGACCATCCTGGCTGGCCTGCAGGCACCAAGTCGGCCTGCGTGCTGTCGCTGGTGTGACTCCAAGCCCCTTCCTCTAGTTTTTAAAGTCTTTGCACACATTCAGGTGTTTTACCTGGGAAGGGTGGGAAAAGTTCAGCAGCAGCTGGCCTGGGGCTCAGCTCACGTTTACTCAGAGACGCCTCCTCACGGTCCCCCAGCTTTGCAATGAGGACGCTCCTCGTGTGGGGGCTGCTGGCTGCATGGGAGATGATTCCCCACCTGTGACCAACTTCAGAATTGTTTACCCCTGGAGCAAGTGCCCTGATAGGGTTTTCCTCTGTATGACCAGTGGGTTCTGTTTTTTTTTTTTTTTTCTTTTTTGGTTCAAGGTAAGTTTTATTCCTCTTTTTGTATTTATGGATATAAGCATGGAAATAATTCATTCATATAAATACGTCTATGGGAAGGACAGAACTTTTTTTCTGTTTTATTTTTTTAAGTATTACTTATTTTTTAATTTTTGAATTTATTTTATTCATTTTTTTATACAGCAGGCTCTTATTGGTAACCTATTTTATACATATAAGTGTATATATGTCAATCCCAGGCTCGCAATTCATCCCACCACCACCACCCTGCCACTTTCCCCCCTTGGTGTCCATACATTTGTTCTCTACATCTGTGTCTCTATTTCTGCCTTGCAAACCGGTTCATCTTTACCATTTTTCTAGGTTCCACATGTATGCGTTAATATACGATATTTGTTTTTCTCTTTCTGACTTACTTCACTCTGTATGACAGTCTCTAGATCTATCCACGTCTCTACAAATGACCCAATTTCATTCCTT
Source organism: Balaenoptera borealis (assembly GCF_965194805.1). NCBI lineage: Eukaryota > Metazoa > Chordata > Mammalia > Artiodactyla > Balaenopteridae > Balaenoptera > Balaenoptera borealis. The sequence goes on along the minus strand of NW_028123954.1, from coordinate 2,243 downwards.
TTTATGGCTGAGTAATATTCCATTTTATATATGTAGCACATCTTTTCTGTTCGTCTGTCTATGGGCATTTAGGTTGCTTCCATGACCTGGCTATTGTAAATAGTGCTGCAATGAATATTGTGGTGAATATGTCTTTTTGAATTATGGTTTTCTCTGGGTATATGGCCAGTAGTGGGATTGCTGGGTCATATGGTAATTCTATTTTTAGTTTCTTAAGGAACCTCCATACTGTTCTCCATCGTGACTGTATCAATTTACATTCCCACAAATAGTGTAAGAGGGTTCCCTTTTCTCCACACCCTCTCCAGCATTTGTTGCTTGTAGATTTTCTGATGATGCCCATTCTAACTCGTGTGAGGCGATACCTCATTGTAGTTTTGGTTTATATTTCTCTAATAATTAGTGATGTTGAGCAGCTTTTCATGTGCTTCTTGGTCATCTGTATGTCTTCTTGGGACAAATGTCTATTTACGTCATCTGCCCATTTTTGGATTGGGTTGTTTGTTTTTTTACTGTTGAGCTGCATGAGCTGTTTATATACATTGGAGATTAATCCTTTGTCCATTGATTCGTTTGCAAATATTTTCTCCCATTGTGAGGGTTGTCTTTTCGTCTTGTTTGTAGTTTCCTTTGCTTTGCAAAAGCTTTTAGGTTTCATTTGCTCCCATATGTTTATTTTTTTTTATTCCATTACTCTAGGAGGTGGATCAAAAAAGATCTTGCTGTGATTTATGTCAAAGAGTATTCTTCCTATGTTTTCCTCTAAGAGTTTTATAGTGTCCGGTCTTACATTTCGGTCTCTAATCCATTTTGAGTTTATTTTTTGTGTATGGTGTTAGGGAGTGTTCTAATTTCATTCTTTTACATGTAGCTGTCCATTTTTCCCAGCACCACTTATTGAAGAGACTGTCTTTTCTCCTTTGTATACCCTTGCCTCCTTTGTCATAGATTAGTGGGCCATAGGTGTGTAGGTTTATCTCTGGGCTTTTTTTTTTCTTTTACATCTTTATTGGAGTATAATTGCTTTACAATTGTGTGTTAGTTTCTGCTGTATAAAAAAGTGAATCAGCTGTGCGTATACATATAACACCATATCCCCTCCCTCTTGCACCTCCCTCTCACTCCCTTATCCCACCCTTTTAGGTGGTCACAAAGCACAGAGCTGATCTCCCTGTGCTATGTGGCTGCTTCCCAGTAGCTATCAATTTTACATTTGGTAGTGTATATATGTCCATACCACTCTCTCACTTTGTCCCAGCTTACCCTTCCCTCTCCCCATGTCCTCAAGTCCTTTCTCTACGTCTGTGTCCTTAATCCTTTCCTGCCCCTAGGTTCTTCATAAACTTTTTTTTTTAAGATTCCATATATATGTGTTAGCATACGGTATTTGTTTTTCTCTTTCTGACTTACTTCACTCTGTAGGACAGACTCTAGATCCATCCACCTCACTAAAAGTAACTCAATTTCGTTTCTTTTTATGGCTGAATAATGTTCCATTGTATATTTGTGCCACATCTTCCTTATCCATTTATCTGTTGATGGACACTTAGGTTGCTTCCATGTCCTGGCTATTGTAAATAGAGCTACAGTGAACATTGTGGTACATGACTCTTTTTGAATTATGGTTTTCTCAGGGTAAATGTCCAGGAGTGGGTTTGCTGGGTTGTATGGTAGTTCTATTTTTAGTTTTTAAGGAACCCCCATACCGTTCTCCCTAGTGGCTATATCAATTTACATTCCCACCAACAGTGCAAGAGGGTTCCCTTTGCTCCAATAAATGCCTCTCCAGCATTTATTGTTGGTAGATTTTTTGATGATGGCCATTCTGACTGGTGTGAGGTGATACCTCACTGTAGTTTTGATTTGCATTTCTCTAATGATTAGTGATGTTCAGCATCCTTTCATGTGTTTGTTGGCAACCTGTATATCTTCTTTGGAGAAATGTCTATTTAGGTCTTCTGCCCATTTTTGGATTGGGTTGTTTGGTTTTGTGATATTGAACTACATGAGCTGCTTTTTGGAGATTAATCCTTTGCCATTTGCTTCATTTGAAAATATTTTCTCCCATTCTGATGGTTGTCTTTTCATCTTGCTTATGTTTTCCTTTGCTGTGCAAAAGAATTTATGTTTCATTCGGTCCCATTTTTTTATTTTTGTTTTTATTTCCATTTCTCTAGGAGGTGGGTCAAAAAGGATCTTGCTGTGATTTATGTCATAGACTGTTCTGCTTATGTTTTCCTCTA